>NC_091282.1:689936602-690594102 GCF_032444005.1 Ranitomeya imitator | reverse complement strand
CCAGAGCACCGGATCACAGAGCAGGCAGAGTCCGGCTGGTCTGAAGACAAATCCAGAGCTCCCTTATCCAGGTGGAAATCAGTAGCGTTCCTCTAGTGCCTGAGTGTTGTAGTCCCTCCCTGCTGAGCTTCTCGGTGAGGTCCTCACAGCTATTGTAGATGTAACGTCTCTTTCTCTCTGTCCCCCTGATGGATAGGATAGGACAAACCCGTATGACTGATGGCCTGAGGCTTTTTACGGGGACTCTATCATGCCCTGGCCCCCACAAGTTGCGACCATGCCTCCTGGGTATAAGGTCGGGCAGCCAACGTAGAATTAACTGTCCTGCCAGTCTCTGAAGTAAAGCGTAGAGATCCTTACTCCTTCGGTATTCTGGCTACCGGCTTCTGCGCCTCAGAAAGGAGGCAGCCTTTTACAGGGCAGAACTCCTTCTGGTTTCCTCTCCTTCTGCTATGACTTTGTTTCTCACTTACTACAAGACAATTCCCTTCTGATGTCTCTTTCTTAGGATGCTGCCGCACGTGGGGCAGGCGCAGCTCCGTGGACCCTCGTCCTCCGCAGACCTCAGTCTGCATCTGGCTCCCTCTCACTCCAGCCAGCTTCTGTCTCACTTCCTATCCAGACTACCAGTTTTACCTAATTGTGAGGAGTGCCCTAATAGATAGAAGCATGGCTCCCCCTGGCGGCCTGGAGTGTGAAGTGTGTTGTGTGGTTTGTGATACCTGGTAAGGTGATCTCCTTTATTGCCATCAGACGTAACATCACTCCCCCTAGTGGAAGAATGACATTACTGCAACGACCAGGACCCTGGGGCGCTGCATATACTTACACGCCGCCTTGCCACCCGAACTTGTCCATGCTGCTCCTGTTCGGCCTCTGCTGCAGTTGAAGAACTGTTCTGAAAAAGAAAAAAAAAATTGTCACATTTGTAGATGTGACAGGGAATACTTACCAATCTGAAGAGGTGAGTACTCACTTCAATTTCGTGTCCACCATGTTCAGGGCCAAGACGCTCCTCGGAAGAAGACGACGACATTCTGATGAATGCAGCAAGAAAAAAGAGACAGAATTTATTAGTACATACTGTTTAACCCCTTTACCCCCAAGGGTGGTTTGCACGTTAATGACCGGGCCAATTTTTACAATTCTGACCACTGTCCCTTTATGAGGTTATAACTCCGAAACGCTTCAACGGATCCTGGTGATTCTGACATTGTTTTCTCGTGACATATTGTACTTCATGATAGTGGTAAAATTTCTTTGATAGTACCTGCGTTTATTTGTGAAAAAACGGAAATTTGGCGAAAATTTTGAAAATTTCGCAATTTTCAAACTTTGAATTTTTATGCAATTAAATCACAGAGATATGTCACACAAAATACTTAATAAGTAACATTTCCCACATGTCTCCTTTACATCAGCATAATTTTGGAACCAATTTTTTTTTTTGTTAGGGAGTTATAAGGGTTAAAAGTTGACCAGCAATTTCTCATTTTTACAACACCATTTTTTTTTAGGGACCACGTCTCATTTGAAGTCATTTTGAGGGGTCTATATGATAGAAAATGCCCAAGTGTGACACCATTCTAAAAACTGCACCCCTCAAGGTGCTCAAAACCACATTCAAGAAGTTTATTAACCCTTCAGGTGTTTAATAGGAATTTTTGGAATGTTTAAATAAAAATGAACATTTAACTTTTTTACACAAAAAATTTACTTCAGCTCCAATTTGTTTTATTTTACCAAGGGTAACAGGAGAAATTGGACCCAAAAAGTTGTTGTCCAATTTGTCCTGAGTACGCTGATACCCCATATGTGGCAGTAAACCACTGTTTGGGCGCATGGGAGAGCTCGGAAGGGAAGGAGCGCTATTTGACTTTTCAATGCAAAATTGACAGGAATTGAGATGGGACGCCATGTTGCGTTTGGAGAGCCACTGATGTGCCTAAACATTGAAACCCCCCACAAGTGACACCATTTTGGAAAGTAGACCCCCTAAGGAACTTATCTGGATGTGTGGTGAGCACTTTGACCCACCAAGTGCTTCACAGAAGTTTATAATGCAGAACCGTAAAAATAAAAAATCATATTTTTTCACAAAAATTATATTTTTGCCCCCAATTTTTTATTTTTCCAAGGGTAAGAGAAGAAATTGGACCTCAAAAGTTGTTGTCCAATTTGTCCTGAGTACGCTGATACCCCATATGTGGCAGTAAACCACTGTTTGGGCGCATGGGAGAGCTCGGAAGGGAAGGAGCGCAGTTTGACTTTTCAATGCAAAATTGACAGAAATTGAGATGGGACGCCATGTTGCGTTTGGAGAGCCACTGATGTGCCTAAACATTGAAACCCCCCACAAGTGACACCATTTTGGAAAGTAGACCCCCTAAGGAACTTATCTAGAGGTGTGGTGAGCACTTTGACCCACCAAGTGCTTCACAGAAGTTTATAATGCAGAACCGTAAAAATAAAAAATCATATTTTTTCACAAAAATTATATTTTTGCCCCCAATTTTTTATTTTTCCAAGGGTAAGAGAAGAAATTGGACCACAAAAGTTGTTGTCCAATTTGTCCCGAGTACGCTGATTCCCCATATGTGGCAGTAAACCACTGTTTGGGCGCATGGGAGAGCTCGGAAGGGAAGGAGCGCCGTTTGACTTTTCAATGCAAAATTGACAGGAATTGAGATGGGACGCCATGTTGCGTTTGGAGAGCCACTGATGTGCCTAAACATTGAAACCCCCCACAAGTGACACCATTTTGGAAAGTAGACCCCCTAAGGAACTTATCTGGATGTGTGGTGAGCACTTTGACCCACCAAGGGCTTCACAGAAGTTTATAATGCAGAGCCATAAAAATAAAACAAAATTTTTTTCCCACAAAAATTATTTTTTAGCCCCCAGTTTTGTATTTTCCCTAGGGTAACAGGAGAAATTGGACCCCAAAAGTTGTTGTCCAATTTGTCCTGAGTACGCTGATACCCCATATGTGGGGGGGAACCACCGTTTGGGCGCATGGGAGGGTTCGGAAGGGAAGGAGCGCCATTTGGAATGCAGACTTAGATGGAATGGTCTGCAGGCGTCACATTGCGTTTGCAGAGCCCCTAATGTACCTAAACAGTAGAAACCCCCCACAAGTGACACCATTTTGGAAAGTAGACCCCCTAAGGAACTCATCTTGATGTGTTGTGAGAGCTTTGAACCCCCAAGTATTTCACTACAGTTTATAACGCAGAGCCATGCAAATAAAAAATATTTTTTTTTCCACAAAAATTATATTTTAGCCCCCAGTTTTGTATTTTTCCAAGGTTAGCAGGAGAAATTGGACCCTAAATGTTGTTGTCCAATTTGTCCTGAGTACGCTGATACCCGATATGTTGGGGGGAACCACCGTTTGGGCGCATGGGAGGGCTTGGAAGGGAAGGAGCATCATTTGGAATGCAGACTTAGATGGATTGGTCTGCAGGCGTCACATTGCGTTTGCAGAGCCCCTAATGTACCTAAACAGTAGAAACCCCCCACAAGTGACCCCATATTGGAAACTAGACCCCTCAATGAACTTATCTAGATGTGTTGTGAGAACTTTGAACCCCCAAGTGTTTCACTACAGTTTATAACGCAGAGCCGTGAAAATAAAAAATCTTTTTGTTTTCCCACAAAAATTATTTTTTAGCCCCCAGTTTTGTATTTTCCCAAGGGTAACAGGAGAAATTGGTCCACAAAAGTTGTTGTCCAATTTGTCCTGAGTACGCTGATACCCCATATGTTGGGGTAAACCCCTGTTTGGGCACACAGGAGAGCTCGGAAGGGAAGGAGCACTGTTTTACTTTTTCAACGCAGAATTGGCTGGAATTGAGATCGGACGCCATGTCGTGTTTGGAGAGCCCCTGATGTGCCGAAACAGTGGAAACCCCCCAATTATAACTGAAACCCTAATCTAAACACACCCCTAACCCTAATTCCAACGGTAACCCTAACCACACCTCTAACCCTGACACACCCCTAACCCTAATCCCAACCCTATTCCCAACTGTAAATGTAATCTAAACCCTAACCCTAACTTTAGCCCCAACCCTAACTGTAGCCCCAACCCTAACCCTAACCCTAGCCCTAACCCTAGCCCTAACCCTAGCCCTAACCCTAACCCTAGCCCTAACCCTAGCCCTAACCCTAACCCTAGCCCTAACCCTAGCCCTAACCCTAGCCCTAACCCTAGCCCTAACCCTAGCCCTAACCCTAACCCTAGCCCTAACCCTAGCCCTAACCCTAGCCCTAACCCTAGCCCTAACCCTAACCCTAGCCCTAACCCTAGCCCTAGCCCTAACCCTAGCCCTAACCCTAACCCTAATCCTAGCCCTAACCCTAGCCCTAATGGGAAAATGGAAATAAATACATTTTTTTTTATTTTTCCCTAACTAAGGGGGTGATGAAGGGGGGTTTGATTTACTTTTATAGCGAGTTTTTTAGCGGATTTTTATGATTGGCAGCCGTCACACACTGAAAGACCTATTTTATTGCAAAAAATATTTTTTGCAATACCACATTTTGAGAGCTATAATTTTTCCATATTTTGGTCCACAGAGTCATGTGAGGTCTTGTTTTTTGCGGGACGAGTTGACGTTTTTATTGAAAACATTTTTGGGCACGTGACATTTTTTTATCGCTTTTTATTCCGATTTTTGTGAGGAAGAATGACCAAAAGCCAGCTATTCATGAATTTCTATTGGGGGAGGCGTTTATATCGTTCCACGTTTGGTAAAATTGATAAATCAGTTTTATTCTTCGGGTCAGTACGATTACAGCGATACCTCATTTATATCATTTTTTTATGGTTTGGTGCTTTTATACGATAAAAACTATTTTACAGAAAAAATAATTATTTTTGCATCGCTTTATTCTCAGGACTATAACTTTTTTATTTTTTTGCTGATGATGCTGTATGGCGGCTCTTTTTTTGCGGGACAATATGACGCTTTCAGCGGTACCATGGTTATTTATATCTGTCCTTTTGATCGCGTGTTATTCCACTTTTTGTTCGGCGGTATGATAATAAAGCGTTGTTTTTTGCCTCGTTTTTTTTTTTTTTTTCTTACGGTGTTTACTGAAGGGGTTAACTAGTGGGACAGTTTTATAGGTCGGGTCGTTACGGACGCGGCGATACTAAATATGTGTACTTTTATTGTTTTTTTTTTTTTATTTAGATGAAGAAATGTATTTATGGGAATAATATTTTTTTTTTTTTTTCATTATTTTGGAATATTTTTTTTTATTTTTTTTACACATTTGGAAAATTTTTTTTTTACTTTTTTACTTTGTCCCAGGGGGGGACATCACAGATCAGTGATCTGACAGTTTGCACAGCACTCTGTCAGATCACTGATCTGATAGGAGTGCAGGCTGCTTTACAGTGCCTGCTCTGAGCAGGCTCTGTGAAGCCACCTCCCTCCCTGCAGGACCCGGATCCGCGGCCATCTTGGATCCGGGGCTCGAGCAGGGAGGGAGGTGAGGAGACCCTCGCAGCAACGCGATCACATCGCGTTGCTGCGGGGGGCTCAGGGAAGCCCGCAGGGAGCCCCCTCCCTGCGCGGTGCTTCCCTGCACCGCCGGCACATCGCGATCATCTTTGATCGCGGTGTGCCAGGGGTTAATGTGCCGGGGGCGGTCCGTGACCGCTCCTGGCACATAGTGCCGGATGTCAGCTGCGATAAGCAGCTGACACCCGGCCGCGATCGGCCGCGCTCCCCCCGTGAGCGCGGCCGATCGGCTATGACGTACTATCCCGTCCAGGGTCAGATAAGCCCAGGGCACCTCGACGGGATAGTACGTCTAAGGTCACAGAGGGGTTAAAGAGAGAAAACACGTTGGCTTTTATACTCACATTGTCCAAAGTGGAGATTCCTCAGGTTCAAAGCTAGCTTCTTCTTCCCAGTCTCAGAGCTTCGTCCAGTCTGCAGAGTTGTGGACTGCAAATGCCCACTCCATCTTTTTATCAGTTTGTATATGGGGGTTGGCTAATTAGTGTCTAGACAGGTTTAATGAGTAAAACACATGCGTTTACAAACGCAAACAAACGTGTCTCATAGACTGAAATGCATTGTTTCCGCAACCAGCCGCATACGTTTCTAGGCGGCAAATTTACGCCTCCGAAATTGCAACAGGTTTCATTTACCATGCTGTTGTGAATTCTGTTTTCGAACTCCCTCCTGTGGTCATGAATGGTACTTCGGCGAGTTCTGTCCATGGACTCCCTCTGGTGGCTGTGAGTGGAGCTGCTGCTTCTGAGGTTCCTTCCACAGGTGATGTAGTTTATTCTTTGGCTGGCTTTTCTATTTAACTCCACTCAGATCATTACTCCATGCCAGCTGTCAATGTTCTTGTACTGGTTCAGTTCGCTCTTGGATCTTTCTGGTGACCTGTCTACTCCAGCAGAAGCTAAGTCCCTGCTAGTTATTATTTGTTCATTGTTTCCTTGTCCAGTTGGCTATCATGATTTTGTCTTGCTAGCTGGAAGCTCTGGGATGCAGAGTGGCACCTCCGCACTGTGAGTCGGTGCGGAGGTCTTTTTGCACACTCTGCGTGGTCTTTTGTAGTTTTTTGTGCTGACCACAAAGATACCTTTCCTATCCTCAGTCTGTTTAGTAAGTCTGGCCTCCCTTTGCTGAAACCTGTTTCATTTCTGTGTTTGTGACTTTCATCTTAACTCACAGTCAATATATGTGGGGGGCTGCCTTTTCCTTTGGGGAATTTCTCTGAGGCAAGGTAGGCTTTATTTTCTATCTTTAGGGCTAGTTAGCTCTTAGGCTGTGAAGAGGCATCTAGGTCGTGTTAGGTACGCTCCACGGCTATTTCTAATTGTGTGATAGGATTAGGGGTTGCGGTCAGCAGAGCTCCCACTTCCCAGAGCTTGTCCTGTGTGAGTTTAACCATCAGGTCGTTCCGGGTGCTCCTAACCACCAGGTCCATAACACCATGCCAAGCCGCAGACAACGAAACGACGCATGCGTTGTCAAACGCGACAAAAAGCATCCAATCGCATGTACCTGCATCCCTAGTGTTAAAGATAGGAAAACACGACGCATGCAGAAGTTTGTGGCATAAACGCTGCAGACACAACCACAAATGTGAAACCAGCCTTAATACATCTCGTTACTGATTCAAAAAAAATCCATTCTGTTATTATCCTCCCTGCAATCTATTGTACTTGTTCCTTTGTACATTTACATAATATCGTACCAATAGAGCTGAATTATATCGGGGCACAATCAATCAAAATTTGCAGAACAGCAGAAGTACTAGTGTGTTATTGCTGATCACTTCTTACATTCCCATTAAAGGGAACCTGTCACCAGGTTTGGTTGATACGAGTTATAGCCATTACCTTTCAGGGCTTATCTGCAGCATTATATAATGCTGCAGATAAGCTCCCGATCCAACCTACAAGAGGAGAAAAATAATTTTTATTATACTCACCAGCAGGGCAGTCCGATGGGTGTTTGCAGGTGCTGGTCCCTATCATCTTCTTGCGATGCCGCCCTTATGCTTGCTTCACAGGCTCCCCAGCATCACACTCCTGAGCATGCATACTTATCTGCCCTGTTTAAGGTGGAGCAAAGTACTGCAGTGCGCAGGCACTGGGCCTCTTTAACCTATCCCGGCACCTGCGCACTGCAGTCCTTTGCTTTGCCCTCAACAGAGCAGATAAGTATACTTGTTTAGGAGTGCGATGCCGGGGAGCCATGAAGCAAGCAGGAGGGTGGCATCGCAAGAAGATGGGAGGCGCCGGACCAGGACCTGCGACACCCATCGGACCGAACAATGCTGCAGGTGAGTATAATAAAAGTTATTTTTCTTCTCTTGCAGGTCGGACTGGGGGCTTATCTACAGCCAGGGCCGGTTTTAGAGAAAGTGGGGCCCTGGGCAAAAGTTTAAAGTGGGGCCCCAAATGCTCACACATTCCACATCACACAAACATTTTGGTTGTATTTACAAGTGCAAATTTCAGGCTGTTAAACAAGCATGATTGACAATAATGATGTCATTCGACACTTGTTTCCTAGTTTCTTTAAGAATAATGGGCACAGATAGTCCTTGATACAAAATAATGCAGGTTCCATATTGTACATATAGTATAATGCACTCTCCATGGTCCTTGATAAAGTATAATGCAGCCCCCTTCAGGGTTTACTGAAGCCCCCTAAGAGTATACTGCAGCAACACACACACACACACACATATAGTATAATGCAGCCCCCTACTAAGTATACTGCAGCCACACACACACAGTATAGTGCAGCTCGCCCACACACACAGTATGATGCAGCTCCCTGCCAACACACAGTCCAGTCCAGTTCCCCCAACACACAGTATAGTGTAGTTCCCCACAACACAGTATAGTGCAGCTCCACAACACACAGTATAGTCAGCTCCCTCCCAACACAGTATATGCAGCTCCCTCCAAACACACAATATAGTGCAGCTCCCTCCCAACACACAGTATAGTGCAACTCCCTCCCAACACAAAGTATTGTGCAGCTCCCCCAACACACATTATAGTACAGCACCCCCACACACACAAAGTGCAGCTCCCCAACACATAGTACAGTGCAGCTCCCCCAACACATAGTATAGTGCAGCTCCCTCCCAACACAGTATAGTGCATATAGTATATATACATTTTTATTTCGTTACGTTTGCTCACAGTGAGAACACTCATGGCGGATATGTGTGGCCATACTGGTAAAAGTCAATAGGGGGATTTTGCTCTTATGAGCTAAGGAGATGCACACCAACAATGTTTCAATGTAATACCACAACTTATAATGATAAGAATCAAAACATTACAACAATTTGCAAACTAAAAAAAAATAGGTAACAAGGCTTGGATAATGCAATGGATGCAGTGTCATTGCCATTTATTAGCCTCCTTAGGCTATGTTCACACGTTGTGTTTTTGCAGCTTTTTTAATAAAAAAGTTTAAGCTGCGTTTTAAGCTGTTTTGATTAGTTTTTTCTGTGTTTTTATCAGGGTACATTTGTGTCTTGGGCATATTGATAAAGTTTAGTGCATTAAAAATAATCTAATTCAAATTCATGCTGTTTCAGCACCAAAAACGCTGCAAAACCTGAAATTTATGTTTTTGTGCACTACCCATTGCTTTTGATGGGTGAAAAAATGCTGAAAGAAGTGACATGCTGCATTTTGGAAAAACGCAACTTTTTGACAAAACAGGAAAAAAAACAATCCGTGCGCATTAGATTTCTGTAATCTCAGACTTTGCTGGTACTGTAAAATGCAGATGAAAATTTGCATTTAAAAAGGAGCAAAAAAAAAAAAACAATGTATACATGCATACATGCAACATGTGAACATGTGAACAATGCCTTAGAGTATGGATGAACCATGCAGAGAAGCAGCAACTCTGACGTTAAAGGGGTTGTCCACTACTTTCAGTTAACCCCCCAATGTATCCCCCCGGGGCCCCTAATGAATTTTATAAATACCTTCTCTTGCCGTTTTCGCCTGTGAACGGCGCTACGCGGCGGCTGAGTCCAGGTCACATGACCCCCAGGATGCAGCCGCCGCTAATTTCCGCGGACGTCACGTCAATTTCCAGACTCTGGAAATTGACGTGACTTTAGCAGCAGGCATGACCAGCCCCCACAGTCAGTGGTCACTCAAGAGTGACTGGGCTGTGGGCGGGGCTGGGGGCCGCCTGCGGGGCTGTGCTGGGGGCGGGCGGGGCTGTGCTGGGATCTGCGAGGGGCCTGGGTTCTGCTGGCCGGCCGCGCTCATGTGCTGAGATGTGCGGCCGGTGCGATGGTGGCTGCGCCCGGTGCGCTGGTGGCGGCGGGGGTGGGGGTCTGCGCGGTGAATCTGCCGAAGGTGCTGGAGTGTGCAGGCGGAGGGTCTGCTGGGCTGTGCGGTGGGGTCATTGGTGTGTGTGTCTCTGTGTGCAGGCATCGTCCGATGGGACTACAAGTCCCATCGGGCTATCCCTGCTACAGTGACAGTGATTGACACATTACTCAATGATGGGACAGTAGTAGTCCCATCATCCGGCTAATGTGTTGAATGTAAAAAAAAAACATACACACATATACAGTAGACACATACAACATACATTACACATACAGAACATGCACCATGCGACATGCATCATGTGACAACATGCGACATGCAACATGTGACGACATGCGACATGAACCATGTGACATGAACCATGCGACATGAACCATGTGACAACATGCGGCATGCACCATGCGACAACATGCGACATGAACCATGCGATGTGCACAATGCGACATGTGAAATGCACCATGCGACATGCACCATGTGACAACATGCGACATGCAACATGTGACTACATGAACGATGCGACATGAACCATGTGACAACATGCAACATGTGACAAAATGCGACATGCACCATGCGACATGAACCATGTGACAACATGTGACATGCACCATGCGACGTCATGCACCATGCGACATGAACCATACGACGTGCACCATGCGACATGTGACATGCACCATACGACATGCACCATGTGGCAACATGTGACGACATGCACCATGCAACATGAACCATGCAACATGAACATGTGACGACATGCACATGCGACATGCACCGTGCGACATGAACCATGCGACATGCAACATGTGATGACATGCGTCATGAACTATGCGACATGAACCATGTGACAACATGTGACATGCAAACTTAGCGCTGCAGTGTGCTGCCTTATTTACTTAACTATATATGAGTTGGCGACTCTAGGTTCAGCACCTGTTCACACTAAGTCTATGTTTGGATGTGGAGGTCAGGTTTTTGAAACATGTGACATGCGACATGCACCATGCGACAACATGAGACATGAACCATGCAACGTGCACCATGCGACGTGTGACATGCACCATGCGACATGCACATGTGACAACATGCGACATGCAACATGTGACGACATGAACCATGTGACAACATGCGACATGCCACAACATGCGACATGCACCATGCACCATGTGACAACATGCAACGTCATGCACCATGCGACATGAACCATGTGACATGTGACATGCACCATGTGACAACATGCGACATGCACCATGCAACATGCCACAACATGCGACATGAACCATGTGACAACATGCTAAATGCACCGTGTGACATGTTACATGCACCATACAACATGCGACATGCACCATGTGACAACATGCAACATGCACCATGCAACATGCCACATACAGTACATACATACAGTACATACATACAACATACATCTAGACATACAGTACATATAACATAGATTACATACTCCCCATCACTTGTCACTTTGATCCCCGAAGCCAGTGTCACCTGTAAAAAATATTAAAATAATAAACAAACACTATACTCCCTGATCTGCAGAAATCCAATTAAAACAATTGTCCCACTATCTTCCGTGGAGAGCATCAGCATCAGCTGTTGCAACCGCTCTCCAGGGGCTCCAGGAATACAATGATGGAAGGTATCCTTCCACAATGTATTCCCCACAATGTATTCCTACGCCCCTGTGAAAAAATAGTCCCTAGTCTCACTTTTGGCATTGCTGTGTGAGAAAGTGAGACCAGTGAACTCTAGTAACCTCTCAGTGATGTACTGCAGGAGCCATTGTCTCCTGTCAGTGTGTCACTGAAGGTCCTATAGAGCAGTGACATCACCCGATGTCACTGTTCTATAGGGGAGATTGTCGTAGGACACTCATTATTAATTGGACTACGGCGGATAGGGAGTATTCGGTTTATTATTTAACATTTTTTTGGGGTACCCCTATTTTAATAGCCAGTAAAAGCTATGCAGACAGCTGCGGGCTCACATTCATAGCCTAGAGAAGGGCCATGGATATTACCCCCTTCCCAGGCTACAAATATTGGCCCCCGGCCGTCTGCTTTCCCCCTCTGGCGCAGAAAATTGCGCGGGAGCCCACACCATTTTTTTTCATTTTTTAACTGAAACATATAGTTCATTAACCCCTTTCTGCCAGTTGATGCAATAGTACGTCAGCTGGCAGTATCCCCCGCTTTGAGGTGGGCTTCGGCGGTGAGCCCACTTCAAAGCCGCAACATGTCAGCTGTTTTCAATACAAAATTTTTTTTTACATGATCGCTAAACGGCGTAGCAAGAAAAAGAAATCTAAAGCTAAAATTATGTTTTTACCCTTCGCGACGACAGCACCCCACATGAGAGAGAGGGATCCGCCCATAGGAACAGGAAACCTACAGAATAAAAGGAGGCGGTCCCCTCTCCTCCTCAGTTTAGGTTTCCTGTTCCTATAGGAATCCCAGTGCTTACCTACAGAAGAGGATCCCTGGGCCATGCACCCGCCTGCGTCAGTCTCTGGAGGAACGGCAGGGGCTGCGGTTCCAGAAGCAGCGGCGAGGGAGCCACTGTTTGCAGCCTCCCCCCTCGTCTGATTGATCGCCATGGTCCGGGTCCGGTGCCGCTTGCCCGCACGGTCCCATGAGGACGCGCGCGCTCAGCGGTCGGCTTTTTATCCAGCAGCCGCCGCATGGTGAGAAGGAGCGGCGCGTCTAACCCGGAAGTCGCCGGAGCACTTCCGGGTTGGGTCCGGGAGGCAGGAGATTCGGCGCCACATTTAAAAGTGCAGCGCTAGCGTCGGCCGGTGTGTGTAAGTATGGCTTCACCGGCCGATGTAGCACACTTGCCTGCAACAGAGCGTTCTCCTAGTAAGGAGACAAGCGCCAGGAGCAGCACTAAAAGTGGGGATCGACCTCAGGAAAAGCGATCTGCCACCAAACAGAAGGATCTTTCATTAAAGAATCCGCCTCCAGAACCGGTACCTGTCAGCTTTATTGGGTGAGTTGTTAAAAAAAGTCTCTTCCCATATGCTGATATATGCTCCTCCTATATCCCCTCTAGACTAAGAAAAGGACACATAAATCCAAACACAGAGAATGTGCCTTATGTTTGCAACCCCTCCCGGACTCATATACAAAGAGGTTATGCTCAGAATGCATTATACTGACCTTACGGCAAGAGAATGTAATGACTCCGTCTGACATTAGAGCCATTATCCGTGAAGAGATGCAGGGTTTGGCGCATGCAGGTAGCACCAGTACCCGACAGCCAAGCAGATCCCAATCTCCAGCAAGCTCGGAGTCAGAGGTGATACATAGATCCTCAGAGGAAGATGAAACTCAGCCGAGTTCATCCGAACATGAAGGGGGTCTTTGTCTACCCAATAGCAGCGTTGACAACTTAGTAAAAGCTGTTAGAAATACGATGGGGTGCCCAGACGAGAAAGGAAAAAAGTCAGCTCAAGACATTATGTTTGCGGGGTTAGGACAAAAAAAGCGTAGATCCTTCCCCGTCATACCCACAATTAAAGAACTAGTTAAAAAGGAGTGGGAAAAACAGCATACAAGGGGTTTCTTGCCATCATCTGCTAAAAGACGCTATCCCTTTAGCGATGAAGAGCTAAATTCTTGGTCAAAAATACCAAAAGTTGATGCCGCAGTAGCCTCAACTTCCAAGCAATCGGTCTTACCTGTGGAAGACTCGGGCACTCTAACTGACCCATTAGACCGAAAAGCAGAAGCCTTACTTAAAAGATCGTGGGAGGCTAACACGGGGGCATTCAGGCCAGCTATTTCTGGTACCTGCACTGCAAGGTCGCCGCTAGTGTGGACGGAGCAGCTGGAGGAGCAAATTAGAGGTGGAACTTCGAGAAGTACAATCTGATCAAAAATCCCTCTAATGAAAGAGGCAGTAGCATTCTTAGCTGATGCCTCTGTGGATTAGCTGCGCCTAGCAGCCAGGTCAGCCGGCCTAGTAAACACAGCCCGGCGAGCACTCTGGTTAAAAAACTGGAAAGGGGACGCACAGGCCAAAGCAAAACTTTGTGCGATCCCCTGCCAGGGTGAGTTCCTGTTCGGGAAAACACTAGATGAGCTCTTAAATAAAGCGGGAGAGCGGAAGAAGGGTTTCCCTAACCAGTATCTTCCATCTTACAGGAGAGCCTTCAGAAGACGCCCCTTTACCAGGAACAGACCTACTGAGCAAAGGGAGCGCTGGGAAACAAGGGACCCCAAACAAAAAGGTGCTCTGTTTTCCGGATCCTATAACCCAAAACGTAGCAAGTACCGCTAACTATGAAGTGGGTGGTAGATTAAAATATTTCCTTTCCAAATGGGAACGAATAACATCTAGTCATTGGATTCTGGACATTATTAAATATGGAATAAAACTAAAGTTTGAGAGAATCCCTTGGGATTAATTTATAATAACATCTCCAGGGGGACAAGAACAACAAAAAGCTCTAGAATCCGAGATTCTATCTCTTCTATCTAAAAAAGTATTGATAGAGGTTCCCCGAGATCAAGAGGGAAGGGGATTCTATTCCCCTTTGTTTTTGATTAATAAACCAGATGGTTCATTTAGAACCATCATAAATCTCAAAAGATTAAATTCCTTTTTACATAACCATACTTTCAAAATGGAATCTATTAGTTCTGCCATCAAACTTTTGTTCCCTAGGTGTGTCATGGCCGGGATAGACCTAAAAGATGCCTACTATCATCTTCCCATACATACCGAACACCAGCAGTACCTAAGGGTAGCAGTCATCCTGGCGGGACAGGTTCGTCACTTTCAATATGTAGCCATGCCCTTTGGGCTTTCGATGGCTCCCCGCATCTTCACAAAAGTGATATTAGAAGTGATGGCTCATCTACGCCAACAGGACACTTTGATAATACCCTACCTGGATAATTTTCTGGTGGTAGGAGATTCTATATCTCAATGTAAAAGGCGATTGTCTAACACGATCTCATCCCTACAGGAGTTGGGCTGGATCGTCAACTTCGAAAAGTCCAGACTGAACCCAGAGACCATTCAAATATTTCTAGGGATCCAGCTAGACTCCGTAAGTCAAAAAAGCTTCCTCCCGCATTCAAAAAAAGTAACCATTCAGTCAAAGGTGTCAAAGGCAATAAAAAATCCCCACATGACACTAAGAAAAGCTATGTCCTTATTAGGATCATTATCCTCATGTATCCCAGCTGTACCGTGGGCTCAATTTCATACCCGTCAGTTACAGTATGAAGTATTATCAATCCAGGGGAAGAAACGACATCTGGAGAGTAAACTAACTCTGTCCAGGAATGTCATAGAATCCCTATCATGGTGGCTAGATATGGGACACCTTTCAGAAGGTGTACCTTGGATAGTTGACCCGTCTAAAATAATTACTATCAACGCCAGCCCTACCGGGTGGGGTGCACATATGGAAGATAATGTGGTCCAAGACACCTGGAATCGGGCAGAATTGTCATGTTCTTCCAATTGGAAGGAATTAAGAGCGGTGGAAAATGCATTAAATCATTTTCTTCCACAGATCCAAGGAGCACATGTAAGAGTTTTCTCAGACAATTCCACCACAGTGGCCTATGTAAACCGTCAGGGTGGTACACGGTCAGGAAGTCTGATGACCATAGCAGGAGAGATCTTCCAATTGGCAGAGACTCATCTTGCATCCCTAACAGCCCTACATATAAGAGGGGTAGAAAATACCAAAGCAGACTACCTCAGTCGAAACAGGCTACGCCAGGGAGAATGGACCCTAAACAGAGACATATTCAGAGCAATAACAAAGTCATGGGGTATACCTCAAATAGATCTGTTCGCCACAAGAAGCAACAGACAGGTAAAAAGATTCGGTTCTCTGAACTTCAAGGATCATCCAGACATGTTGGACTCTCTACACCATCCTTGGAAGTTCAAACTGGCTTACGCCTTTCCTCCAATGTCTCTGATTCCACTAGTGATCAGGAAGATCAGGAGAGAACAAGCGAGGGTAATCCTAATCGCACCCTTTTGGCCAAAGAGACCATGGTTCTCTTGTCTCCATAGCATGTGTCTATGCGACCCGTGGATTCTTCCATCAGACAAGAAACTACTGTTCCAAGGGCCCTTCTTCCACCCGCAAATGAAAGGGCTTCACTTGACGGCGTGGAATTTGAGCGGCAATTACTAAGTTCAAGGGGATTTTCAGAACAACTAGTAAATACCCTGCTACTAAGTAGAAAAAGATCTACCACCCTAATTTATAGTAGGGTATGGAAAAAATTCTTAACATTTTATACATTACCAGTCACTAGACAAGTTCCAGTGACACCTATTCTAGAGTTCCTACAAAAAGGCAGAGAATTAGGATTATCAGTAAACACCTTGAGAGTCCAGGTCTCAGCATTAGGAGCCCTATATGGATGTAATATAGCAGCTGATAGATGGGTCTCCAGATTTATTAAATCTTGTGAACGAAGTAATCCGGTCCATATTCCCCGTCTACCCCCATGGGATTTAAATTTAGTGCTAGAATCCTTAACTGGCTCCCCGTAGAACCAATAGATTCCATACCTCTAAATGTTCTAACGTATAAAGTAGCCCTATTGGTAGCCCTAACTTCAGCTAGGAGGGTTAGTGACATCCAGGCCCTATCAGTAGACCCACCTTTCTTGCTAGTATTTCAAGATCGTACAGGTCCTTCTCAAAAAATTAGCATATAGTGTTAAATTTCATTATTTACCATAATGTAATGATTACAATTAAACTTTCATATATTATAGATTCATTATCCACCAACTGAAATTTGTCAGGTCTTTTATTGTTTTAATACTGATGATTTTGGCATACAACTCCTGATAACCCAAAAAACCTGTCTCAATAAATTAGCATATTTCACCCATCCAATCAAATAAAAGTGTTTTTTAATAACAAACAAAAAAACCATCAAATAATAATGTTCAGTTATGCACTCAATACTTGGTCGGGAATCCTTTGGCAGAAATGACTGCTTCAATGCGGCGTGGCATGGAGGCAATCAGCCTGTGACACTGCTGAGATGTTATGGAGGCCCAGGATGCTTTAATAGCGGCCTTAAGCTCATCCAGAGTGTTGGGTCTTGCGTCTCTCAACTTTCTCTTCACAATATCCCACAGATTCTCTATGGGATTCAGGTCAGGAGAGTTGGCAGGCCAATTGAGCACAGTAATACCATGGTCAGTAAACCATTTACCAGTGGTTTTGGCACTGTGAGCAGGTGCCAGGTCGTGCTGAAAAATGAAATCTTTATCTCCATAAAGCATTTCAGCCGATGGAAGCATGAAGTGCTCCAAAATCTCCTGATAGCTAGCTGCATTGACCCTGCCCTTGATGAAACACAGTGGACCAACACCAGCAGCTGACATGGCACCCCACACCATCACTGACTGTGGGTACTTGACACTGGACTTCAGGCATTTTGGCATTTCCTTCTCCCCAGTCTTCCTCCAGACTCTGGCACCTTGATTTCCGAATGACATGCAAAATTTGCTTTCATCAGAAAAAAGTACTTGGGACCACTTAGCAACAGTCCAGTGCTGCTTCTCTGTAGCCCAGGTCAGGCGCCTCTGCCGCTGTTTATGGTTCAAAAGTGGCTTTACCTGGGGAATGCGGCACCTGTAGCCCATTTCCTGCACACGCCTGTGCACGGTGGCTCTGGATGTTTCCACACCAGACTCAGTCCACTGCTTCCTCAGGTTCCCCAAGGTCTGGAATCGGTCCTTCTCCACAATCTTCCTCAGGGTCCGGTCTCCTCTTCTCGTTGTACAGCGTTTTCTGCCACATTGTTTCCTTCCAACAGACTTACCATTGAGGTGCCTTGATACAGCACTCTGGGAACAGCCTATTTGTTGAGAATTTTCTTTCTGGGTCTTACCCTCTTGCTTGAGGGTGTCAATGATGGCCTTCTTGACATCTGTCAGGTCGCTAGTCTTACCCATGATGGGGGTTTTGAGTAATGAACCAGGCAGGGAGTTTATAAAAGCCTCAGGTATCTTTTGCATGTGTTTAGAGTTAATTAGTTGATTCAGAAGATTAGGGTAATAGGTCGTTTAGAGAACCTTTTCTTGATATGCTAATTTATTGAGACAGGTTTTTTGGGTTATCAGGAGTTGTATGCCAAAATCATCAGTATTAAAACAATAAAAGACCTGACAAATTTCAGTTGGTGGATAATGAATCTATAATATATGAAAGTTTAATTGTAATCATTACATTATGGTAAATAATGAAATTTAACACTATATGCTAATTTTTTGAGAAGGACCTGTATAGTCCTAAACCTGATCCCTCATACCTCCCTAAGGTAGCATCCAACTATCACAGATCCCAGGAAATATTTCTCCCTTCCTTTTTTGATTCTCCTGTAACCCCAGAACAACATAAATTCCACACCTTAGATGTCAGAAAAGCCATCCTGACTTATATAGAGATGTCTCAGACATGGAGGCAGAGTAGGGCTCTGTTTATCTCCTTTCAGGGCAGCAAGAAAGGACATGGGGTCATGAGAGCTACGATATCTCGGTGGATCAGAGAAGCTATCTCTTTGGCCTACACATCAAAGGGGGAGATCCCCCCAGTTGGGCTTAAAGCACATTCATCTCGGGCCATGGCTTCCTCCTGGGCGGAACAAGCGGATGTACCAATCCACTTAATATGTAAGGCCGCAACCTGGTCTACACCTTCTACATTTTACAACCATTATAGACTTGATCTGTCTACATATTCTGATCTAACCTTTGGTAGAGCTGTGCTTAGTACAGTAGTCCCACCCAGTTAATGATTCTCTGAAAATCTCTCATGTGGGGTGCTGTCGTGGTGAAGGGTAAAAAGCCGGATTACTTACCAGTAATACTCTTTTAATGAGTCCACAACAGCACCCATGTATTACCCTCCCTAAATTATGCACAGTTCTGTCTTTAAGTTCACAAATAATGGTTATATAGAGTTAAGAAATTTATATTGTTGAATAAGAATTAATACTAAAGCTTTTGCGGTTCCCTTTTTATACTCTGTAAACTAAACTGAGGAGGAGACGGGACCGCCTCCTTTTATTCTGTAGGTTTCCTGTTCCTATGGGCGGATCCCTCTCTCTCATGTGGGGTGCTGTCGTGGACTCATTAAAAGAGTATTACCGGTAAGTAATCCGGCTTTTTTTGGTCGCCGCGACATTGCATTAAAATGCAATAACGGGCGATCAAAAGAACGTATCTGCACAAAAGTGGTATCATTAAAAACGTCAGCTCGGCATGCAAAAAATTAGCCCTCACCTGACCCGATATCTCAGAAAATTTAGACACTATGGGTATCGGAAAATGGAAAATTATTTCCTTTTAGCAAAGTTTGGAATTTTTTTCAACACTTAGATAAAAAATAACCTAGACGTGTTTGGTGTCTTTGAACTCGTAATCACCTGGAGAATCATAATGGCAGGTCAGTTTTATGCTGTGTGCACATGTTGCAGATTTGGGTGCAGAATTTTCTGCACAAAATCTGCATCTCCTTGCAGAAAATGCAGCTGCGTTTTTTATGCATTTTTTCACGTTTTTTTGTGTGGTTTTGTTGCGGGGTTTTTTGTGCGGTTTTGATGCAGTTCTTGGTGCGGTTTTTGCTGTATTTTTTGCACGGTTTAGATTCAGTTTTTGCTGCAGTATTTGGTGCATTTTTTGCGTGGTTTTGATTCAGGTTTTTGATGCTTTTTTATACAGTTTTTGGTGAAGTTTGATGCAGTTTTTAGTGCGGTTTTGATGCAGTTTTTGGTGCGGTTTTGATGCAGCTTTTGGTGCAGTTTTGATGCAGTTTTGGTGCAGTTTTGATGCAGTTTTGATGCAGTTTTTGGTGCGGGTTTGATGCAGTTTTTGGTGCAGTTTTGATGCAGTTTTTGCTGCGGTTTTGATGCACACACCCGAACAGTCCCGCACACACCCGAACAGCCCCGCACAGCGCCGCACACATCCGAACAGTCCCGCACACACCAGAACAGCCAGGCACAGCCCGGCACACACCCGCACAGCCTGGAACACACCCGAACAGTCCCACACACACCCGAACAGTCCCACAGACACCCCACACACCCGAACAGTCCCACACACACCCAAACAGTTCCGCACAGCGCCGAACACATCTGAACAGTCCCGCACACACCCGCACACATCCAAACAGCCCACAGACCCCGCACACACCTGAACAGTCCTGCACAGCACCGCACACATCCGAACAGTCTGCGGCTCCAATAGACTTACATTGGTTGTGCACTACACTGCAATTCTGTGCAGCAAAATACGCTGCGGATCTGCAATCAAATCCGCAACGTGTGCACACAGCCTTAGCATTTAGTGAAACTAGCAAAAAAGCCAAGCAAAAAACAAGTGTGGGATTGCACTTTTTTTGCAATTTCATTGCACTTTGAATTTTTTTCACATTTTCTGTTACACGACATGGTAAAACCAATGGTGTCGTTCAAAATTAGAACTTGTCCCGCAAAAGATAAGCCCTTACATGGCCATATTTACGGAAAAATTATGGCTCTGGAAATAAGGGGAGTGATAAACGAAAAAAGCTCCAGGGGTGAAGGGGTTTAGAAACATGGATATGGACATATCTATGGAATTAGACATAGATATATAGATACATATCTATCTGTCTGTCTGTCTATCCATCCATCTATCTGTGTGTAATGGAGTGTGGGTTGGACAAATGTAAAAGAGGAGGTTTGACAGAAATTACATCACAAATCTTTTTGAAGAGAGAGGAGGGGGTTTGGGTGTGTTTTGGAGTGGGTGTGGTAGGTTCGAGCTTAGTGGCCAGTGCAATGCATCATGGAACTTGTAGTATTAGAGCATAATAACTCAGGAGAAAGGAAGTTGTCAATTAACCCTATGAGAGCTGGATCCAGCACTGAAGATGTGCTGCTACAGCATGATAAAAGGTAATATTGTTAAAATAAACACAGTGGATGTTTTCAGTGGCACATAATAGCAAGATTTATGAAAAAAAAAATTAATTGTAGTGGACAACTTCTTTAAGTATTCGGTACATTTAGTTTTCCTAACATCTGGAAACTAATTTATCAGTCCACTGAATTGACTGTGACACTAATTATAGTGGGGTCAGTGCAGCAAATACTGTACACTTAGTTTTCTACATTATATACTGTGTTTTATTTAATCACTTTCCGACGTTGGGCATAATCCTACCCCCACATCAGAGTCCCTCCCTTTGATGCGGGCTCCAGCACATGTGAGCTGCTTTGCACAGCTGACATGTGCCTCTAACAGCCGCGGGTGGAATCGCGATGCACCTGAGGCTATTAACTAGTTAAATGCTGCTGTCAATCTATTGACAGCGGCATTTAACTCATGGTTTCCGGAAGCGCGCCAAAAATCCTGCCCATCGGTGACCCTGTCACATGATCGCGGGTCACCGATGAGTTGGCATGACAACCAGAGGTCTTCAGCAGACCTCTGTGGTTGTCATAGCTGGATTGCTATGAGCGCCACCCGGTGGTTGGCGCTCATTCCAAGTGAGCATTTCTACTACATACAGGTGATATGATCATCGCTTGGATGTAGCAGAGGCGATCAGCCGGCTGCAGCTTCTAGTCTCCCAGAGAGACTATTGAAGCATGCAAAAAGTAAAAAAAATGTTTTTAAAAATATAAAAACTTATATAAAACTTTATATAAAAAAATATAAAAGTTCAAATCCCCCCCCATCCTTTCACCCCATTCAAAATAAAACAATAAAAAGAAAAATCGAACATACACATATTTGGAATCACTGCGTTCAGAATCGCCTGATCTATCAATATAAAGAAAGAATTAACCTGATCGCTAACGGCGTAGTGAGAAAAAAGTACATTTTATTGGTCACCGCTACATTGCAATAAAATGATCATATCTACACCAGAATAGTATCAATAAAAGTGTAATCTCAGAGCGCAAAATAAGCCCTGACCCAACCCGAGATCATGAAAATTGGAGAATTTTTTTTCACCACTTAAATAAAAAAGAACATAGAAATGTTTGGTGTCTATGAACTCGTAATGACCTGGAGAATCATAATGAAAGGTCAGTTTTAGCATTTGGTGAATATAGTAAAAAAAAAAAACAACTACTGTGGAATTGCACTTTTTTGGCAATTTCACTGCACTTGAAATTTTTTTCTCGTTTTCCTGGACATGATATGTTAAAACCAATGGTGTCATTCAAAAGTACAACTCGGCCCGCAAAAAAATCAAGCCCTCACATGGCCATTTTGACCAAAAAATTAAAAAAGTTACGGCTCTGGGAAAAAGGAAAGCAAAAAAACGAAACCTCAAAAACAAAAATACCTCTGGTTGTTAAGGAGTTAACTACAAAGATATAAAATTCCTAAAAATAACAGCTTAAATAAACAGAACAGACATCTGATAATGCACTGAAATGTCCTAATGTTGTGGTCATATATGCACTCGCACCATTGTGTTTCCACACCACTTCCTTTGTTAGCAGCATATTAATGCAGTAGATGGCTTACATTAGTAGCAATCAACATTCCCACAGGAGCACTTTGTTCCATCGCTGGTCTATGTATTCTGCAGCTTTACATCAAGGACAGATTATAAATCCCATCTTTGTTGTTTCATGCCGGCCATTATAATTGCAGTGTCATCCTTATAAATAAATATATTGCCTTTCCATATGTTTGATCTGGGATTCTTTCTTCATATTCTAACAGATGCTTTTAGGGAAGAAAAAAAGACAAAATCATCTCCTTATGTTTTCAGGGAATATTCCTGTATTTGATTTATGCACGCATTCCCCAAAGTCTGATCATCACCTCCCTGCCTACCCTTCAGTCTAAATCTCTTTAACTGTAGTTCTTTGCAGAGAGAACATAGGAAATCATGAAATATTGTGGCACCACCAGAGTAGAAGCATACTGACGAGATGGTAATACTCCTGCTACGCAACATCCTGTGACAATTAACACGAGATCTTTATCTGAAAATCAATGGCTGATCAAGATTATTTTGGCAGCACCTGCTGTTGATCATACTGTGGCATGTAAAGGTTTGGGCACCACTGGTAAAAATTACTGTTAGTATGAACAGTTAATCAAGTTGAAGATGAAATGATCTCTAAAAGGCCTAGAGTTAAAGATGACACATTTCCTTTGTGTTTTAGTAAAACATATACATATATATTCATATCTTTTACATTTTAAAAATTACAAAAAGGAAAATGGGCCCCCTTGGAGTGGAGTTTGGGCACACTTGGAGATGTGTGTGCTCAGGCGCCGGGAATGGTCAGAGAGGCCCGGCGCCTGCGCACTGCAGTACTTTGCTCTGCCCTCAACAGGGCAGACAAAGTACACCGCCACCGGAGCCGCAGCGTGAATACAAGAAGAGGACGTCATCGTAAGAAGATGGGAGGCCCCGGATCGTGACGCCCATCGGACCAGAACAGTACCGGGATCGCCCCTGGGTGAGTATAATCTAACCTCTTTTTCTCATCTTTCAGGATACACCATGGGCTTATCTACAGGATTACAGAATGCATTACAGAATGCTGTAGATAAGCCCTTGATGCTGGTGGCCTTAGATCATCTTCAATTTTGGGGGTGACAGGTTCCCTTTAATTGGAAAAAACCCTTTTTGTGCTCTTTGCTTCCCAGTCCTTCCTGAACCTTAATATTACGAAACTGTAAAACTGTGCTCCTGCACAACTCTTTCTGATAATGTTCCATGCTGGATATATGAATATGTGTGCAAAACAACATTTCTAAAAGTTTTATTTTTTTGCAAACAAACCATGATTATTATTATTATTTTTTGTTCATGGCTTGTTTCACACTCACTGTCTCCATCTATCACTCCTCTCTGTGCTCAGCATGGATCTTCCTATGGAATTAATTAACATGAAATATACACATTGACGTTCTTCCAAGATTCAAATGAAGAGAAATGAATCCGCATTTTCCAAATGTTGGAAATAAAGTATAAATCTTCTCTTGTTTTTAAATGAATAAATCAATTTACCGCTGAGTGTACAGAGAAATATATTGTAGCAAAACCTTGATGGAAACATAAGCATCTTGTTTCAACACGCGGCAGTGACCTGTTCTATAGCCAAGTTCATCTGATTAGCTCTTATGAGTTTGATTACAAATTAACTGATAATTTAATTATACACAATATATTTTAAATTAGCATTAGTTTGTAGATTTTGCATGGCTTGAGTTCTGCAAATTCTTATTAAAAGGTAAAAAGTAGTCCCCCTAATCTGGACAGTTGTCATTTAAAAAAATTTATATGGTCAAGATTCGGTAGGGTAGATTTGTTGTAAGGGTATGTGCACATGGCCTCTTTTAGATACCAGCGCACCCGCATTGTTGAGGTGAGTATACATTGTTTTCATTTTAGAAATTACAAAATCAGCATTAACCTCTGAGGAAGCAAGATCATTATATGGGAAACGCGCGTTGTGGATTCATGCATCTGTGGTGACCTTGTTTTGTGCATTATACCATTTGGTAAGGACTTTTTGTGCCATATACAGTGCCTACAAGTAGTATTCAACCCCCTGCAGATTTAGCAGGTTTAATAAGATGCAAATAAGTTAGAGCCTTCAAACTTCAAACAAGAGCAGGATTTATTAACAGATGCATAAATCTTACAAACCAAAAAGTTTTGTTGCTCAGTTAAATTTTTATAAATTTTAAACATAAAAGTGTGGGTCAATTATTATTCAACCCCTAGGTTTAATATTTTGTGGAATAACCTTTGTTTGCAATTACAGCTAATAATCGTCTTTTATAAGACCTGATCAGGCCGGCACAGGTCTCTGGAGTTATCTTGGCCCACTCCTCCATGCAGATCTTCTCCAAGTTATCTAGGTTCTTTGGGTGTCTCATGTGGACTTTAATCTTGAGCTCCTTCCACAAGTTTTAATTTGGGTTAAGGTCAGGAGACTGACTAGGCCACTGCAACACCTTGATTTTTTGCCTCTTGAACCAGGCCTTGGTTTGCTTGGCTGTGTGCTTTGGGTCGTTGTCTTGTTGGAAGATGAAATGATGACCCATCTTAAGATCCTTGATGGAGGAGCGGAGGTTCTTGGCCAAAATCTCCAGGTAGGCCGTGCTATTCATCTTCCCATGGATGCGGACCAGATGGCCAGGCCCCCTTGCTGAGAAACAGCCCCACAGCATGATGCTGCCACCACCATGCTTGACTGTAGGGATGGTATTCTTGGGGTCGTATGCAGTGCCATCCAGTCTCCAAACGTCACGTGTGTGGTTGGCACCAAAGATCTCGATCTTGGTCTCATAAGACCAGAGAACCTTGAACCAGTCAGTCTCAGAGTCCTCCAAGTGATCATGAGCAAACTGTAGACGAGCCTTGACATGACGCTTTGAAAGTAAAGTTACCTTACGGGCTCGTCTGGAACGGAGACCATTGCGGTGGAGTACGTTACTTATGGTATTGACTGAAACCAATGTCCCAACTGCCATGAGATCTTCCCGGAGCTCCTTCCTTGTTGTCCTTGGGTTAGCCTTGACTCTTCGGACAAGCCTGGCCTCGGCACGGGAGGAAAAATTCAAAGGCTGTCCAGGCCGTGGAAGGCTAACAGTAGTTCCATAAGCCTTCCACTTCCGGATGATGCTCCCAACAGTGGAGATAGGTAGGCCCAACTCCTTGGAAAGGGTTTTGTACCCCTTGCCAGCCTTGTGACCCTCCACGATCTTGTCTCTGATGGCCTTGGAATGCTCCTTTGTCTTTCCCATGTTGACCATGTATGAGTGCTGTTCACAAGTTTGGGGAGGGTCTTAAATAGTCAGAAAAGGCTGGAAAAAGAGATAATTAATCCAAACATGTGAAGCTCATTGTTCTTTGTGCCTGAACTACTTCTTAATACTTTAGGGGAACCAAACAGAATTCTGGTGGGTTGAGGGGTTGAATAATAAATGAACCTCTGAAAAGACTTTTCACAATTTAAAAAAAAAAGAAAAAAATAAATAACATTCTTTTTTTGCTGCAGTGCATTTCACACTTCCAGGCTGATCTACAGTCCAAATGTCACAATGCCAAGTTAATTCCAAATGTGTAAACCTGCTAAATCTGCAGGGGGTTGAATACTACTTGTAGGCACTGTACATGTGAATGGGTTCATGGTTATAATGTAGGTTTTGTTGACCACTATTTCTGCTATTTGCAAACCTGATAAAATAGGTACACAGAAAGTGTTACATTATATGCACTACTAGGTTGCTAGTATGCTGGAATTTGTCACATTATATATTTTCTGACTACTTAAACAATATTTCATACACGTAATTCTAATAAAATCACCCTTTTTTGCTTACAGCTTCTTTTGTCTTGTTTTTTTGTATTATTTTTATTTTTATTTATGTTGGGGTCCTGAATAGATTTAGTTGGACCAACTAATTATGGACAACCGCTTTAAAATATGTTACATTATATACAGTACAAATTCTAGAAGCAAAGGGATGTAATAACCTACAGGATAGAGGGGACAGAGCAATGTTTTACAGACTTCTAGAGTGGTCACTGGTGTAATAATCTGCAGAATGTCACTATTTTTCAGTTAGGAGGTAGAGAGGGCAATAGTGGTAAAAGAGTTGAAATTAGGTCTACCACCTTACAGATATAAGGATTGTTGCCACTGGACCCTCATTACTACACACATTCTAACCAGGACTGTATTATACTTAGCTGTTTGCTATTTGTCACCATTAGCCCTGGTAGTATTACTTGCAAATGTAATTTTAAAGATAATCTGCTGTAATTAATATATGGTCAAAAAAAGTCAGATTTCCAGGAGAAATAACAGCAATGACACAGCACAGCACCGTGTGTCTTTATTTCATTAAAATACTTATGTTGTAATAATGTGTGTGTGTTTTATTAACCATTTCGTACTATTGGATTAATCATAATTGACGCCTCTCCATTATTAACCTGGCTTAATGTCACCTTACAATAGCAACGTGGCATTAACCCTTCATTACCCCATATCCCACCGCTACACGGGCGTGGGAAGAGAGTGGCCAAGTGCCAGAATAGGCGCATCTTCCAGATGTACCTTTTCTGGGGTGGCTGGGGTAGATGTTTTTAGCCGGGGGGGAAAGGTCCTATAACCATGGTCCCTCTCCAGGCTATTAATATCTGCTCTCAGTCACTGGCTTTACCACTCTGGCGGAGAAAATTGTGCGGGAGCCCACGCCAATTTTTCCAGAATTTAACTCTTTAATTTAATAGCTAGAGACCCCAAATTTTACACACAGACACTTGTTACATTAGTAAAGAGGAATATGTAATAAAAGAAGGGATATGAGATGGTTTACTGTATGTAAACCATATCTCATATCATGTCGGGTTTGTGAAGGAGATAGGAAAAGCCAGCAATTGAATTACCGGCTTTTATGCTATCTAGCGCTGTATGAAATATATATATATATATATATATATATATATATATATATATATATATATATAGACTGTATATATGTTTTTAATAATATTTTAGCCGATGGATCCATGATATGTCGATTTTGCAAGCCTGCGAGAAATTTTTTTGAAAAGTGTAGACTAGGGTTGAGCGAAACGGATCGGACAAATTGAAAAATCGACGACTTTTCGTGAAACCCGACCTGATCCTAGTGTGGGATCGACCATGAGGTCGGCGATCAGCGCGCCAAAGTCGCATTTCGTATGTTGTTTTCAGCGCCATTTCTCATCCAATGAAGGAGGATGCAGAGTGTGGGCAGCATGATGACATAGGTCTCGGTCCCCGCCATCTTACTTCTGCCGATCATAGCATAGGGAGAGGTTCCTGCAGCTTCATCAGAAGAAGGGATATAGTTAGGGAGGGAAGATTAACCCCGAAACTGCTTGTGCTGTAGCGATTTCCACTCTCCAACACCACCTTTTCATTGCAGGGACAGTGGAGTTTATATTTTTGTGCATCAGCTCTGTAGCTTATTGGGCTGCCTTATAAGGCTCCCTGATAGCTGCATTGCTGTTTGTACACCGCTGTTCAAACCAACTGTTTTTTTAACCCCTTTCTGACATATGACATACTATCCCGTCGAGGTGGGGTGGGCCCGTATGACCACCGACGGGATAGTACGTCATAGCGATCGGCCGCGCTCACGGGGGGAGCGCGGCCAGGTGTCAGCTGACTATCGCAGCTGACATCCGGCACTATGTGCCAGGAGCGGTCACGGCATATTAACCCCCGGCACACCACGATCAAACATGATCGCAGTGTGTCGGCGGTACAGGGAAGCATCGCGCAGGGAGGGGGCTCCCTGTGTGCTTCCCTGAGACCCCCAGAGCAACACGATGTGATGGCGTTGCTGCGAGGGTCTCTTACCTCTCCTCCCTGCAGGAGGTGGCTTACCAAGTGCCTGCTCAGAGCAGGCTCTTGGTAAGCCTGCAGTGCTGTAAGTCAGATCGCTGATCTGACAGAGTGCTGTGCAAACTGTCAGATCAGCGATCTGTGATGTCCCCCCTGGGACAAAGTAAAAAGGTTAAAAAAAAAATTTCCACATGTGTAAAAAAAAAAAAATTCCTAAATAAAGAAAAAATATATATATTATTCCCATAAATACATTTCTTTATCTAAATAAAAAAACAAACAATAAAAGTACACATATTTAGTATCGCCGCGTCTGTAACGACCCAACCTATATCCCACTAGTTAACCCCTTCAGTAAACACCCGAAAAAAAGGCAAAAAACAACGCTTTATTATCATACCGCCAAACAAAAAGTGGAATAACACGCGATCAAAAAGACAGATATAAATAACCATGGTACCGCTGAAAACATCATCTTGTCCCGCAAAAAAACAAGCCACCATACAGCATTATCAGCGAAAAAATAAAAAAGTTATAATCCTGAGAATAAAGCTATGTCAAAATAATTATTTTTTCTATAAAATAGTTTTTTTTCGTATAAAAGCGCCAAAACATAAAAAAATGATATAAATGAGATATCGCTGTAATCGTACTGACCCGAAGAATAAAACTGCTTTATCCATTTTACCAAATGCGGAACGGTATAAACGCCTGCCCCAAAAGAAATTCATGAATAGCTGGTTTTTGGTCATTCTGCCTCATAAAAATCAGAATAAAAAGCGATCAAAAACTGTCACGTGACAGAAAATGTTACCAATAAAAACATCAACTCGTCCCGCAAAAAACAAGACCTCACATGACTCTGTGGACCAAAATATGGAAAAATTATAGGTCTCAAAATGTGGAGACGCAAAATCTTTTTTGCTATAAAAAGCGTCTTTTAGTGTGTGACAGCTGCCAATCATAAAAATCTGCTATAAAAAATGCTATAAAAGTAAATCAAACCCCCCTTAATCACCCCTTTAGTTAGGGAAAAATAATAAAATTAAAAAAAATGTATTTATTTCCATTTTCCCGTTAGGGTTAGGGCTAGGTTTAGGGTTGGGGTTAGGGTTGGAGCTAAAGTCAGGGTTAGGGTTGGGGCTAAAGTTAGGGTTAGGGTTGGGGCTAAAGTTAGGGTTGGGGCTAAAGTTAGGGTTGGGGCTAAAGTTAGGGTTAGGGTTGGGGCTAAAGTTAGGGTTAGGGTTGGGGCTAAAGTTAGGGTTGGAGCTAAAGTTAGGGTTTGGATTACATTTACGGTTTGGATTAGAGTTTGGATTAGAGTTAGGGGTGTGTCAGGGTTAGGGGTGTGGTTAGGGTTACTGTTGGGATTAGGGTTAGGGGTATGTTTGGATTAGGGTTTCAGTTAGAATTGGGGGTTTCCACTGTTTAGGCACATCAGGGGCTCTCCAAACGCGACTTGGCGTCCGATCTCAATTCTAGCCAATTCTGTGTTGAAAAAGTAAAACAGTGCTCCTTCCATTCCGAGCTCTCCCGTGCGCCCAAACAGGGGTTTACCCCAACATATGGGGTATCAGCGTACTCGAGATAAATTGGACAACGACTTTTGGGGTCCAAGTTCTCTTGTTACCTGTGGGAAAATAAAAATTTGGGGGGTTAAAATCATGTTTGTGGGAAAAAAAAGATTTTTTATTTTCATGGCTCTGTGTTGTAAACTGTAGTGAAACACTTGGGGGTTCAAAGTTCTCACAACACATCTAGATAAGCTCCTTGGGAGGTCTAGTTTCCAATATGGGGTCACTTGTGGGGGGTTTCTACTGTTTGGGTACATCAGGGGCTCTGCAAATGCAACGTGACGCCTGCAGACCAATCCATCTAAGTCTGCATTCCAAATGGTGCTCCTTCCCTTCCGAGCCCTGCCATGCACACAAACAGTGGTTCCCCCCCACATATGGGGTATCAGCGTACTCAGGACAAAATGGACAACAACTTTTGGGGTCCAATTTATCCTGTTACCCTTGTGAAAATACAAAACTGGGGGCTAAAAAAATCATTTTTGTGAAAAAAAAAGAATTTTTATTTTCACGGCTCTGTGTTATAAACTGTAGTGAAACACTTGGGGGTTCAAAGTTCTCACAACACATCTAGATAAGTTCCTTGGGAGGTCTAGTTTCCAATATGGGGTCACTTGTGGGGGGTTTCTACTGTTTGGGTACATAAGGGGCTCTGCAAATGCAACGTGATGCCTGCAGACCAATCCATCTAAGTCTGCATTCCAAATGGCGCTCCTTTAATTCTGAGCTCTGCCATTCGCCCAAACAGTGGTTCCCCCCACATATGGGGTATCAGTGTACTCAGGACAAATTGTACAACAACTTTTGGGGTCCAATTTATCCTGTTACCCTTGTGAAAATACAAAACTGGGGGATAAAAAAATCATTTTTGTGAAAAAAAAGGATTTTTTATTTTCACGGCTCTGCGTTATAAACTGTACTGAAACACTTGGGGCTTCAAAGCTCTCAAACCACATCTAGATAAGTTCCTTAGGGGGCCTACTTTCCAAAATGGTGTCACTTGTGGGGAATTATAATGTTTAGGCACATCAGGGGCTCTCCAAACGCAACATGGTGTCCCATCTCAATTCCAGTCAATTTTGCATTGAAAAGTCAAACTGCGCTCCTTCTCTTCCAAGCTCTGCCATGCTCCCAAACAGTTGTTTACCCCCACATATCGGGTATCAGCGTACTCAGGACAAATTGGACAACAACTTTTGGGGTCCAATTTCTTCTCTTACCCTTGGGAAAATAAAATATTGGGGGCGAAAAGATCATTTTTGTGAAAAAATATGATTTTTTATTTTTACGGCTCTGCATTATAAACTTATGTGAAGCACTTGTTGGGTCAAAGTGCTCACCACGCATCTAGATAAGTTCCTCAAGGGGTCTCCTTTCCAAAATGGTGTCACTTGTGGGGAATTATAATGTTTAGGCACATCAAGGGCTCTCCAAACGCAGCATGGCGTCCCATCTTAATTCCAGTCAATTTTGCATTGAAAGTCAAATGGTGCTCCTTCCCTTCCAAGCTCTGCTATGCGCCCAAACAGTGGTTTACCCCCACATATGGGGTATCCGCATACTCAGGACAAATTGTACAACAACTTTTGTGGTCTAATTTCTTCTCTTACACTTGGGAAAATAAAAGATTGTGGGAGAAAGATCATTTTTGTGAAAAAATATAATTTTTTATTTTTACGGCTCTGCATTGAAAACTTCTGTGAAGCACAGCGTACTCAGGAAAAATTGCGCAACAACTTTTGGGGTCCAATTTCTTTTACCCTTGGGAAAATAAAGAATTGGGGCGAAATATGATTTTTTATTTTTGCGGCTCTGCATTATAAACTTCTGTGAAGCACTTGTTGGGTCAAAGTGCTCACCACACATCTAGATAAGTTCCTTAGGGGGTCTACTTTCCAAAATGGTGTCACTTGTGGGGGGTTTCAATATTTAGGCACATCAGGGGCTCTCCAAACACAACATGGCGTCCCATCTCAATTCCAGTCAATTTTGCATTGCAAAGTCAAATGGCGCTCCTTCCCTTCCGAGCTCTGCCATGTGCCCAAACAGTGGTTTACCCCCACATATGGGGCATTTTCTCCTGCTACCCTTGGTAAAATAAAACAAATTGGAGCTGAAGTAAATTTTTTGTGAAAAAAAGTTAAATGTTCATTTTTATTTAAACATTCCAAAAATTCCTGTAAAACACCTGAAGGGTTAATAAACTTCTTGAATGTGGTTTTGAGCACCTTGAGGGGTGCAGTTTTTAGAATGGTGTCACACTTGGTTATTTTCTATCATATGGACCCCTCAAAATGACTTCAAATGTGATGTGGTCCCTAAAAAATATTGGTGTTGTAAAAATGAGAAATTGCTGGTCAACTTTTAACCCTTATAACTCCCTAAGAAAAAAAAAAATTTGGTTCCAAAATTGTGCTGATGTAAAGTAGACATGTGGGAAATGTTACTTATTAAGTATTTTGTGTGACATATTTCTGTGATTTAATTGCATAAAAATTAAAAGTTGGAAAATTGCAAAAGTTTTAAAAATTCTCACCAAAATTCCATTTTTTTCACAAATAAACGCAGGTAATGTCAAAGAAATTTTACCACTATCATGAAGTACAATATGTAACGAGAAACATTGTCAGAATCGCCAAGATCAGTTGAAGCGTTCCAGGTTTATAACCTCATAAAGGGACAGTGGTCAGAATTGTAAAAAATGGCCTGGTCATTAACGTGCAAACCACCCTTGGGGTAAAGGGGTTAAAAGCAAAAAATCCTGTTGCTCCTATCTGCACAGTTCTCTTGTTTATTTAACCCCTTCATGACCAGGGGATTTTTCGTTTTTCTGTGTTCGTTTTTCGCTCCCCTCCTTCCCAGAGCCATAACTTTTTTATTTTTCCGTCAATTTGGCCATGTGAGGGCTTATTTTTTGCGGGACGAGTTGTGCTTTTGAACGACATCATTGGTTTTAGCATGTCGTGTACTAGAAAACGGGAAAAAAATTCCAAGTGCGGTGAAATTGCAAAAAAAGTGCAATCCCACATTGGTTTTTTGTTTGGATTTTTTGCTAGGTTCACTAAATGCTAAAACTGACCTGCCATTATGATTCTCCAGGTCAGTACGAGTTCATAGACACCTAACATGACTAGGTTATTTTTTATCTAAGTGGTGAAAAAAAATTCCAAACTTTGCTAAAAAAAAAAAAAAATTGCGCCATTTTCCGATACTCGTAGCGTCTCCATTTTTCATGATCTGGGGTCGGTTGAGGGCTTATTTTTTGCGTGCCGAGATGACGTTTTTAATGATAGCATTTTGGTGCAGATACGTTCTTTTGATCGCCCGTTATTGCATTTTAATGCAATGTCGCGGCGACCAAAAAAACGTAATTCTGGCGTTTCGAATTTTTTTCCCGCTATGCTGTTTAGCGATCAGGTTAATACTTTTTTTTAATTGATAGATCGGGCGATTCTGAGCGCGACGATACCAAATATGCGTAGATTTGATATTTTTTTTATTGATTTATTTTGATTGGGGCGAAAGGGGGGTGATTTAAACTTTTATGTTTTTTTTATTTTTTTCACATTTTTTTAAACTTTTTTTCTTAACTTTTGCCATGCTTCAATAGCCTCCATGGGAGGCTAGAAGCTGGCACAGCACGATCGGCTCTGCTACATAGCAGCGATCTGCTGATCGCTGCTATGTAGCAGAAATGGAGGTGTGCTGTGAGCGCCGACCACAGGGTGGCGCTCACAGCCACCGCTCATCAGTAACCATAGAGGTCTCTGGGACCTCTATGGCTACAATATACAAGCATCGCCGACCCCCGATCATGTGACGGGGGTCGGCGATGACGTCATTTCCGGCCACACGGCCGGAAGCGGTAGTTAAATGCCGCTGTCTGCGTTTGACAGCGGCATTTAACTAGTTAATAGGTGCGGGCAGATCGCGATTCTGCCCGCACCTATTGCGGGCACATGTCAGCTGTTCAAAACAGCTGACATGTCCCGGCTTTGATGCGGGCTCACCGCGGAGCCCTGCATCAAAGCAGGGCAGCCGGCATCGGACGGTATAGTACGTCCGATGCCGGTAAGGGGTTAAATTGCCACTAAGTGGATCTACGTCAGTTCTGTTAATTTGACGTATATCAGCCAGCCACGTTCTGCCACTTACATTGTGTAGTGTTATACACTGGGCCTGAGTTTTGTTGTCTGCCCCCCCCCCCCCAAAAAAAAAAAAAGGGAGATTTAAATTCTCAACAAGTTTATATACACCTTCTACCTTGTTTTACAGTACCACAAAACAGTCGTTATTTTTGGTTAGATTTTTCCAAAAATGAGGAAGTCTGGTGGAAGAGGCCGTGGGCGGTCGTTGCCAGCTGGTACTGATGGTGGTGGTGGAGCATCTGCTGGTAGTGGGAAAAGCAAAATAGCACCAAAGGCTAGAGGTGTTGAGCCAGCATCATCAAATACCACAACACCATGTCCAGACCACATATTACCACCACATAGTGACTGAATACTACAATTCTGATCAGTAATTTTTAAAAAAGCACCATACTATCACCATAAGTGCCATTATACACAGGAGATCTGTACTTAGTATGCAGTGTCTGTGTACAGATAATATAGTGATCACTAGTGAAATTATACACAGGAGCTCTGTATACAGTGTATAGTGTCAGTGTATAGGTAACACACTGACTCACCAGTGACGTCTCTAGGTGAAGTCCTTCATCTTTCATCCAGCACAGACCGCCATCATTTCATCCAGCCAGGACTTCTCTCTGCAGGAAATAACACAGTTATCTCGAGCTCCGCTTGCAGAACACATTACTTAATTTTTCACAACTTCTACATTACACCACATGAAGAAGGCGACATAGTATCACTCTATACAGTAACAGGACCGCCCCCCATTTAAAACAGTATACTCAAAAAATAAAATAAATACATCACTGCAGTAATAATATCCCTAAATTAGCCCCTATGGTATTAATAATATCACCCAGCCTGGCCCCGTGTGTCTCATTCCTGGCGTCAGCCAGATATTCTCCCATCCTGCCCTCATGAGTATCCATTCTGCCCCATATGATCTCCTTATCCTGCCCCATATGATCGCCCCATGTGATCTCTCCATCCTGCCCCATCTGTCTCCATCATATCCATCCTGCCCCATGATCCTGCACGATCTGTCTCCAATTCTGCCCCCAGTGTCTCCAATCATGCCCCATGTCTCCATTCTGCCCCCTATGTCTCCAACCATGCCCCCATGTCTGCAATCCTGACACTTGTCTCCAATCATGCCCCCTGTGTCTCCATTCTGCCCCATCTGTCTCCAATCCTGCCCCACCTGTCTCCAGTCATGCCCCCATGTCTTTCATCCTGCCCCGTGTCTCCAATCATGCCCCGTGTCTCGCATTCTGCCCCTGGGTCTCACAGTCTGCCCCTGTGTCCAGCATTCTGCACCTGTCACTGTGTCCAGCATTCTGCCCCTGTCACTGTGTCCAGCATTTCTGCCCCACTGTGTCCAGCATTCTGCCCCAATGTCCAGCATTCTGCCCCTGTCACTGTGTCCAGCATTTCTGCTCCTGTCTCCAGCATTCTGCCCCACTGTGTGTCCAGCATTCTGCCCCACTGTGTGTCCAGCATTCTGCCCCACTGTGTGTCCAGCATTCTGCCCCACTGTGTGTCCAGCATTCTGCCCCACTGTGTGTCCAGCATTCTGCCCCACTGTGTCCAGCAATTCTGCCCGTGTCCAGCATTTCTGCCCCTGTGTCCAGCATTTCTGCCCCTGTGTGTCCAGCATTCTGCCCCACTGTGTCCAGCATTCTGCCCCACTGTGTGTCCAGCATTTCTGCCCCTGTGTGTGTCCACCATTCTGTCCCACTGTGTCCAGCATTTCTGCCCCTGTGAACAGCATTTTTGCCCCACTGTGTCCAGCATTTCTGCCCCTGTGTGTCCAGCATTTCTGCCCCTGTGTGTCCAGCATTCTGCCCCACTGTGTCCAGCATTCTGCCCCACTGTGTGTCCAGCATTTCTGCCCCTGTCTCCAGCATTCTGCCCCACTGTGTGTCCAGCATTCTGCCCCACTGTGTCCAGCATTTCTGCCCCTGTGTCCAGCATTTCTGCCCCTGTGTCCAGCATTTCTGCCCGTGTGTCCAGCATTCTGCCCCACTGTGTCCAGCATTCTGCCCCACTGTGTGTCCAGCATTTCTGCCCCTGTGTGTGTCCACCATTCTGTCCCACTGTGTCCAGCATTTCTGCCCCTGTGTCCAGCATTTTTGCCCCACTGTGTCCAGCATTTCTGCCCCACTGTGTCCAGCATTTCTGCCCCTGTGTGTCCAGCATTCTGCCCCACTGTGTCCAGCATTTCTGCCCCACTGTGTGTCCAGCATTTCTGCCCCTGTGTGTGTCCACCATTCTGTCCCACTGTGTCCAGCATTTCTGCCCCTGTGTCCAGCATTTCTGCCCCACTGTGTCCAGCATTTCTGCCCCACTGTGTCCAGCATCCTGCCCCCATTGTGTCCAGCATGCTGCCCCACTGTGTCCAGCATTTCTGCCCCACTGTGTCCAGCATTTCTGCCCCTGTGTCCAGCATTTCTGCCCCACTGTGTCCAGCATTTCTGCCCCATTGTGTCCAGCATTTCTGCCCCACTGTGTCCAGCATTTCTGCCCCACTGTGTCCAGCATTTCTGCCCGTGTGTCCAGCATTCTGCCCCACTGTGTCCACCATTCTGCCCCTGTGTGTCCACCATTCTGCCCCTGTGTGTCCACCATTCTGCCCAGCATTTCTGCCCCTGTGTGTCCACCATTCTGCCCCACTGTGTCCACCATTCTGCCCCACTGTGTCCAGCATTTCTGCCCCTGTGTGTCCACCATTCTGCCCCACTGTGTCCACCATTCTGCCCCACTGTGTCCAGCATTTCTGCCCCTGTGTGTCCACCATTCTGCCCCTGTGTGTCCAGCATTTCTGCCCCTGTGTGTCCATCACCCTGCCCCCCGGGCCCCCCTGGATCGCAGCAGCTCTCAAAGAAAAAAAAAAACACAACTTCTTACCTGGCCAAGCTCCAGCGCCGGGTGAAGCTCCCTCTCCAGGCTCCACACAGACGCACTCGCCGCCGGGCCCGGCGGCTGACAATGACGTCAGACGCCGGCGGCGGCGAGTGCGCACTGCGGCCCTATTCAGCCGCCAGCCTCAGACTGGCTGGCGGCTGTTAACTATTGACGTGCGGGCGCGGGCCCGCACGTCAATAGTGTACCGCTGCCGCAGCGCCTGCAGGGGGGGCCCGGTGACCAGATGAGACGGGGCCCGATGCGGGCCCCCTCTGCTCACCGGGCCCCATACGCCAGTCACGGCTGTCATGCCCTGATGGCGGCCCTGAGGGGAAGAGGGTGCCGCTGCCAGTAGCACGGAAGCGGAGGAGGATGATCCGCAGCAGCCATCTACATCGCAACAACTTTCATCTGGCAGGCCCTTATCTGGCCAAAAATGTTTGTCAAAACCAAAAACAGTTTTAGGACAGCGTGGCCATCCGGTGAAAGTAGCATAGCGTGCAATGCCTGAAAAGGTAATCCATAGTAACAAGAGTGCAGTGTGGGAATTTTTTAACCAAGATCCGAATGATCGGTGCAAAGTTATCTGTAAGAAGTGCTCAAAGACATTTAGCAGAGGGAAGAATCTCCTAAATTTAAATACGTGCATGCATAGACATTTAACCAGCATGCATTTGCAAGCCTGGACTAACTACCAAACGTCCAGTACCATTGGTGGTGCACCTGCTCAGAATGAAGGTAGTCAGCAACGCTACATTGCTTCCCTCACTGTAAGCCCACCGGTTAGGACACCACCAGCAGCAAATGTGGAGGTATCGTCGCAAGGCCAAAGCAGTCAGGGAATCACAAGGTTCTTGGTAGGAAACACTGTAGGTAGGCCAACATCAAGAGTACCATCACCAACCCTCTCTCAATCTGCCATGTCCACCACCACCCCTGCTAGTTCCACCATATGCAGCTCTCCAGTCCAGCTCACCCTACAAGAGACTCTCGTTAGGAAAAAAAAGTACTCATCCTGTCATCCGCGTACATAGGGTTTGAACACCCACATTGCTAGACTAATCTCGTTAGAGATGATGCCCTACCGGTTGGTTGAAAGCAAAGCTTTCAAAGCCCTGATGGCCTATGCAGTACTACTCTATGACCTACCCAGTCGACACTTCTTTGCGAGAAAAGCGATCCCAGCCCTCCACCAGCATGTCAAAGACCGCATTGTCCATGCACTGAGGCAATCAGTCAGTAGAAAGGTGCACCTCGCAACAGCTGCATGGACCAGTAGGCATGGCCAGGGACGTTACGTGTCCATCATGGTGCACTGGCTTAATGTGGTGGATGCAGGGTCCACAGGGGACAGCCATAGTGGGACATTTCTGCCTAGCCCACGGTCTAGGAAACAGTTTGCTGTAGGCTTTTGCCACCCCTCCTCCTCCTCTTCCAGAAGTGAAAGCTTGTCCACAGAGCGCAGTCGCACGACCACTCCATCCGCAGCTGCCAGTGTTGCACACGAGGTGTTCCATTATGGAACAGCTAATGGTAAGCGTAAGCAGGCTGTGCTACCAATGAAGTGTTTGGGTGACAACAGGACACACCGAGGAAGTACTGGCCGAGTACTTGCAGCAAGAAACCCAGTCATGGCTGGGCAGAGTACATCTTGAGGCAGGCAAGGTAGTCAGTGATAACGGAAGGAATTTTATGGCTGCCATAGCCCTTTCAGAACTGAAACACATACCTTGCCTGGCTCACACCTTGAACCTGGTACTGCAGTGCTTCCTGAAAAATTATCAAGAGTTACCAGCCCTGCTCCTGAAGGTGCGAAGACTTTGCTCGCACATCCGCCGGTCACCCGTACACTCAAGCCTTATGCTGAACCATCAGCGATCGCTGAATCTTCCCCAGCACCGCCTAATAATCAACGTTGCAACAAGGTGGAACTCCACACTGCACATGCTTCAGAGGCTGTGCGAACAGAGGCGTGCTGTCATTTATTTGTGGGAGGATACACATACATGGGCAGGCAGTTGGATGGCAGACATGGAGTTGTCTGGTGTGCAGTGGTCGAAGCTCCAAGACCTCTGTCAAGTCCTTCAGTGTTTTGAGGAATGCACATGGCTGGTAAGTGCAGACGATGCCATCATAAGCATGAGCATCCCACTAATGCGTCTGCTGATGCAAAGTTTGACGCACATCAAGGAGCAGGTGTCTGCAGCCGAGGAGGAGGGAAGCCTTGATGACAGTCAGCCATTGTCTGCTCAGGGAACTCTCCTGGACAAGGTGGTGGACGAAGAGGAGGAGAAGGAGGATGATGGGGATGAATATTTATGGGAAGAGGATGCTTCTCAGGGGGCAATAGAAACTGGTGGCGTTGCAAGGTCAGGTACAGGGTTTTTGCAGGCCACAAGTGATGTTGATTTGCAAGAAAGTGCTCCTCAACCCAGCACAAGCAGTGAATTGACACCTGGAACATTGGCCCACATGGCAGAGTATGCTTGCGTATCCTAAAAAGGGACCCTCGCATTATCAAAATGATGACTGATGATGATTACTGGTTGGCCTGCCTCCTGGATCCACGATACAAAGGAAAATGACAAAATATCATGCCACATGAGAACCTTGAGCAAATATTGGCTACCAAACAAGCAACTCTTGTAGACCGTTTGGTTCAGGCATTCCCAGCACACAGCGGCGGTGATGGTTCTCACACGAGCTGTAGGGGGCAACATGGCAGAGGTGTTAGAGGTGCACAAATCCGAAGTGGTGTTGGACAGAGGTGTTTTATGACCAGGTTGTGGAGTGATTTCGCAATGACCGCAGACACGACAGGTACTGCTGCATCGATTCAAAGTGACAGGAGACAGCATTTGTCCAGTATGGTTACCAACTATTTTTCCTCCCTTATCGATGTTCTCCCTTACAGGTCATTCCCCTTTGATTACTGGGCATCTAAAATAGACACCTGGCCTGAATTGGTAGAATATGCATTACAGGAGCTCGCTTGCCCAGCTGCTAGTGTGCTATCAGAAAGAGTCTTCAGTGCTGCTGGTTCAATACTGACCGAAAAAAGGACACGTCTGGCTACCCGAAATGTTGATGATCTAACCTTCATTAAAATGAATCAATCATGGATTTCAAATTATTTTGCCCCACCTTCCCATGCTGACACGTAGCTTGCCTGAAAAATGTCTTGCTTTTGGCCTCCTCTTACGGACTGCTCCAATTCCTCCATTTGCAGCTGCTGAATGTCCACCATAGGCCATTTTTATACCTCCCTAAATGGGCTGACTCCCCCCACAGGGCCGTGGTCACCACTTGGTGCAAGCACCCGTGTGAGTGCCGTTTGCCTGGACAGGTGGGTGTGCCCACTCTTGGGCGACAGCACTGGCACAGAGTCCCTCATAGTACAATGAAGTGTCTCTGATGGTGGTGGTGCACAACCAACGTCAGACACACCGTCGTAATATGAAGGGCCCTGTGCCAGTACCGCCGCCCACGAGAGAGTGTTCCCCCCAGCTCGAACAGTGCTCTACCACTTGCAAAACTTACCTCTTCCTGCTCCACCACTGTGTAGTCTGTCCTTCAATGGCACTGCCAATACAAATTTGTTGAAATGATAGATGATAGTAAAAATATACAGGGGCCCTGGCCTCCATTTAGACCAGTTAATACTTTGCGCCAACTACCACTGTCTGCAGCAGAGGAGCCCACCGCTGTACCTAGCTATGCCACCAGTTTATTTATGAACATTTTTTTGCCTGACATTTATCCCACTTTATTATTTTGGCCTACTAACTGTGTCAGCCACTTATTACAGTTGTCCTCCACTGAACAAAGCTATGCCGCCTGTGTACTCTTGTTACCAATTTTGAACTGCATTTAGCCTACTTTTTTATTTTAGGCCTACTAAGTCTGTGTGAGCCTCTCATTACAGTTGTCCTCCTCCGCTGAACAAAGCTATGCCGCCTGTGTACTCCTCTTACCAATTTTGAACTGCATTTAGCCTACTTACTTATTTGGGCCTAGTAACTGTGTGAGCCTCTCATTACAGTTGTCCTCCGCTGAACAAAGCTATGCCGCCTGTGTAATCCTCTTACCAATTTTGAACTGCATTTAGCCTACTTTTTTATTTTAGGCCTACTAAGTCTGTGTCAGCCTCTCATTACAGTTGTCCTCCGCTGAACAAACTATGCCGCCTGTGTACTCCTCTTACCAATTTTGAACTGCATTTAGCCTACTTTTTTATTTTAGGCCTACTAAGTCTGTCTGAGCCACTTATTACAGTTGTCCTCCACTGCACAAAGCAATGCCACCTGTGTACTCCTCTTACCAATTTTGAACTGCATTTAGCGTATTTACTTATTTGGGCCTAGTAACTGTGTCAGCCTCTCATAACAGTTGTCCTCCGCTAAACAAAGCTATGCCACCTGTGTACTCCTCTTACCAATTTTGAACTGCATTTAGCCTACTTACTTACTTGGGCCTAGTAACTGTGTCAGCCTCTCATTACAGTTGTCTTTCTCCGCTGAACAAAGCTATGCCGCCTGTGTACTCCTCGTACCAATTTTGAACTGCATTTAGCCTACTTACTTATTTGGGCCTTGTAACTGTGTCAGCCTCTCATTACAGTTGTCCTCCTCCGCTGAACAAAGCTATGCTGCCTGTGTACTCCTCTTACCAATTTTGAACTGCATTTAGCCTACTTTTTTATTTTAGGCCTACTAAGTCTGTCTGAGCCACTTGTTACAATTGTCCTCCACTGAACAAAGCAATGCCGCCTGTTTAGTCCTGTTACCAATTTTGAACTGCTTTTAGCCTACTTTTTCATTTTGGGCCTATATCTGTTTCCTCCTCATCCTGCCCATTTCCCAGCCACTGCTAGATGAGTCTGCTGGTACATTGACCCAGACCACTACATTCCCCTTGCACTCTACACAGCCAGAATCTGACCCTGCTGAAACTCAGGTTCCCCTTCCCGCATACTATACCACCTTACACGGGGAGGAAGGTGCAGATGAAAGTGCAGGTTCCTTCATCAGGTGGGGGGGGGGGGGGCATACTCGTTGGCACTGGCACAGGGCCCCTCATAGTACGCAAAAGTGTCTCTGGCAGTGTGAGGCGCCGCCTGCCGTCAAACACCCCGCCGTACTATGAGGGGCCCTGTGCCAGTGCCAACTAGTGGGCCCCCTGCTTGCTCAGGATCACAGCACTTGCAAAGTTGAAATACTTACCTCTCCCTGCTCCACCGCCGTGACGTATTCCGCGTTTCCTGGGCCCATGAAAATCTTGAGCCAGCCCTACCCCCCCACAACTTTAGCCAAATTACCCCCCGTTTTCAATGCCTAACTATTATTATAAAGTAAATTAAAATTGACAAGCTTAACCCCTTAATCCCATATGATGTACTATCCCGTCCAGGTGACCTGGGACTTAATTCCCAGGGACGGGATAGTACGTCATATGCGATCGGCCGCGCTCACGGGGGGAGCGCGGCCGATCGCGGCCGGGTGTCAGCTGCCTATCGCAGCTGACATCCGGCAGTATGTGCCAGGAGCGGTCACGGACCGCTCCCGGCACATTAACCCCCGGCACACCGCGATCAAAGATGATCGCGGTGTGCCGGCGGTGCAGGGAAGCATCGCGCAGGGAGGGGGCTCCCTGCGGGCTTCCCTGAGACGATCGGTACACGGTGATGTACTCACCGTGTACCGAGCGTCTTCTCCCTGCAGTCCCCGGATCCAAAATGGCCGCCGGGCTGCATCCGGGTCCTGCAGGGAGCACTTCCGGGTCAGGATCAGGCTGCAGCTGCAGCTCTAATCCTGCCCGGCTGTATGTCAGATCACTGATCTAACAGCGTGCTGTGCACATTGTCAGATCGGTGATCTGTGATGTCCCCCCCTGGGACAAAGTGAAAAAGTGAAAAAAAAAATTCCTAAATAAAGCAGAAAAAAAAAAAATATTATTCCCATACATTTCTTTACCAAAAAAAAAACAAAAAAACAATAAAAGTACACATATTTAGTATCGCCGCGTACGTAACGACCCGACCTATAAAACTGGCCCACTAGTTAACCCCTTCAGTGAACACCGTAAGAAAAAAAAAAAAAAAACAAGCCAAAAAACAACGCTTTATTATCATAACGCTGAACAAAAAGTGGAATAACACGCGATCAAAAAGACGGATATAAATAACCATGGTAACTCTGAAAGCGTCATCTTGTCCCGCAAAAAACGAGCCACCACATAGCATCATAACCAAAAAAATAAAAAAGTTATAGTCCTCAGAATAAAGTGATGCCAAAATAATTATTTATTCTATAAAATAGCTTTTATCGTATAAAAGCGCCAAAACATAAAAAAAATGATATAAATGAGGTATCGCTGTAATCGTACTGACCCGAAGAATAAAACTGCTTCATCAATTTTACCAAACGCGGAACGGTATAAACGCCTCCCCCAAAAGAAATTCATGAATAGCTGGTTTTTGGTCATTCTGCCTCACAAAAAATCGGAATAAAAAGCGATCAAAAACTGTCACGTGTCCGAAAATGTAACCCATAAAAACGTCAACTCGTCCCGCAAAAAACAAGACCTCACATGACTCTGTGGGCCCAAATATGGAAAAATTATAGGTCTCAAAATGTGGAGACGCAAAAACTTTTTTGCTATAAAAAGCGTCTATTAGTGTGTGACGGCTGCCAATCATAAAAATCCGATATAAAAAACGCTATAAAAGTAAATCAAACCCCCCTTCATCACCCCCTTAGTTAGGCTAGGTTCACATTGCGTTAATGGGTTAACGCTAACGGACAGCGTTGCACGGCGAAAATGTCACAATTAACGCCGTGCAACGGGTCCGTTAGCACAACCATTGACAGCAATGTGATTTTCGGGTGTAGCGCATCGCTAGAGCGTGCCATTTTCGGCTCGCGCTAGCAAGGTGCCATTCTTTTGTGGCGCGCCTCAGACGCTGCTTGCAGCGTCCGCGGCGCGCCCGAGGTCCGATCCCCGATCTTCCAGAGCGGGGACGTTAACGCGACCACTAAACACGACACCTAAAAAGACATTGCGTTAGCGCAATCCGCTAGCGCTAAACGGATTTCCCTAACGCAATGTGAATCTAGCCTTAGGGAAAAATAATAAAATTAAAAAAAATGTATTTATTTCCATTTTCCCATTAGGGTTAGGGCTAGGGTTAGGGCTAGGGTTAGGGTTTGGATTACATTTACGGTTGGGATTAGGGTTGGGATTAGAATTAGGGGTGTGTCAGGGTTAGGTGTGTGGTTAGGGTTACAGTTGGGATTAGGGTTAGGGGTGCGTTTGGATTAGGGTTTCATTTATAATTGGGGGGTTTCCACTGTTTAGGCACATCAGGGGCTCTCCAAACGCGACATGGCGTCCGATCTCAATTCCAGCCAATTCTGCATTGAAAAAGTAAAACAGTGCTCCTTCACTTCCGAGCTCTCCCGTGCGCCCAAACAGGGGTTTACCCCAACATATGGGGTATCATCGTACTCGAGACAAATTGGACAACAACTTTTTGGGTCCAAGTTCTCTTGTTATCCTTGGGAAAATAAAAATTTGGGGGGCTAAAAATCATTTTTGTGGAAAAAAAAAGGTTTTTATTTTCACGGCTCTGCGTTGTAAACTGTAGTGAAACACTTGGGGGTTCAAAGTTTTCACAACACATCTAGATAAGTTCCGTGGGAGGTCTAGTTTCCAATATGAGGTCACTTGTGGGTGGTTTCTACTGTTTGGGTACATCAGGGGCTCTGCAAATGCAACGTGACGCCTGCAGACCAATCCATCTAAGTCTGCATTCCAAATGGCGCTCCTTCCCTTCCGAGCTCTGCCATGCGCCCAAACAGTGGTTCCCCCCCACATATGGGGTATCAGTGTACTCAGGACAAATTGAACAACAACTTTTGGGGTCCAATTTATTCTGTTACCCTTGTAAAAATACAAAGCTGGGGGCTAAAAAATCATTTTTGTAAAAAAAAAAAGAATTTTTATTTTCACGGCTCTGCGTTATAAACTGTAGTGAAACACTTAGGGGTTCAAAGTTCTCACAACACATCTAGATAAGTTCCTTGGGAGGTCTAGTTTCTAATATGGGGTCACTTGTGGGGGTTTGTACTGTTTGGGTACATCAGGGGCTCTGCAAATGCAACGTGACTCCTGCAGACCAATCCATCTAAGTCTGCATTCCAAATGGCGCTCCTTCCCTTCCCTTGCCATGCGCCCAAACAGTGGTTCCCCCCCACATATGGGGTATCAGCGTACTCAGGACAAATTGGACAACAACTTTTGGGGTCCAATTTATTCTGTTACCCTTGTGAAAATACAAAACTGGGGGCTAAAAAATAATTTTTGCGAAAAAAAAAAAAATTATTTTAACGGCTCTGCGTTATAAACTGTAGTGAAACACTTGGGGGTTCAAAGCTCTCAAAACACATCAAGATAAGTTCCTTAGGGGGTCTAGTTTCCAAAATGGTGTCACTTGTGGGGGGTTTTAATGTTTAGGCACATCAGGGGCTCTCCAAACCAACATGGCGTCCCATCTTAATTCCAGTCAATTTTGCATTGAAAAGTCAAATGGCGCTCCTTCCCTTCCGAGCTCTGCTATTCACCCAAAAAGTGGCTTACCCCCACATATGGGGTATCGTCACACTCAGGACAAATTGCACAACAACTTTTGTGGTCTAATTTCTTCTCTTACCCATGGGAAAATAAAAAATTGGGGGCGAAAAGATCATTTTTTGTGAAAAAATAAGATTTTTTATTTTTACGGCTCTGCATTATAAGTATTGTTGGGTCAAAGTGCTCACCACACATCTAGATAAGTTCCTTAAGGGGTCTATTTTTCAAAATGGTGTCACTTGTGAGGGGTTCAAATGTTTAGGCACATCAGGGGCTCTCCAAACGCAACATGGCGTCCCATCTCAATTCTAGTCAATTTTGCATTGAAAAGTCAAATGGCGCTCCTATCCTTCCGAGCTCTACCATGCGCCCAAACAGTGGTTTACCCCCACATATGGGGTATCGTCGCACTCAAGACAAATTGCACAACAACTTTTGTGGTCTAATTTCTTCTCTTACCCTTGGGAAAATAAAAAATTGGTGGCGAAAAATCATTTTTGTGAAAAAATATGATTTTTTATTTTTACGGCTCTGCATTATAAACTTCTGTGAAGCACTTGTTGGGTCAAAGTGCTCACCACACATCTAGATAAGTTCCTTAAGGGGTCTACTTTCCAAAATGGTGTCACTTGTGGGGATTTCAATGTTTAGGCACATCAGGGGCTCTCCAAACGCAACATGGCATCCCATCTCAATTCCAGTCAATTTTGCATTGAAAAGTAAAATGGCGCTCCTTCCCTTCCGAGCTCTGCCATACGCCCAAACAATGGTTTACACCCATATATGGGGTATCAGCGTACTCAGGACAAATTGGACAACAATTTTTGAGGTCCAATTTCTTCTCTTACTCTTGGGAAAATAAAAAATTGGGGGCGAAAATATCATTTTTGTGAAAAAATATGATTTTTTATTTTTACGGCTCTGCATTATAAACTTCTGTGAAGCAATTGGTGGGTCAAAGTGGTCACCACACATCTAGATAAGTTCCTTAGGGTGTCTACTTTCCAAAATGGTGTCACTTGTGGGGGGTTTCAATGTTTAGGCACATGAGGGGCTCTCCAAACGCAACATGGCGTCCCATCTCAATTCCTGTCAATTTTGCATTGAAAAGTCAAATGGCGCTCCTTTCCTTCCGAGCTCTGCCTTGCGCCCAAACAGTGGTTTACCCCCACATATGGGGTATCAGCCTACTCAGGACAGATTGTACAACAACGTTTGGCATCCATTTTATCCTGTTACCCTTGGTAAAATAAAACAAATTGGAGCTGAAATAAATTTTGTGTGAAAAAAAGTTAAATATTCATTTTTATTTAAACATTCCAAAAATTCCTGTGAAACCCCTGAAGTGTTAATAAACTTTTTGAATGTGGTTTTGAGCACCTTGAGGGGTGCAGTTTTTAGAATGGTGTCACACTTGGGTATTTTCTATCATATAGACCCCTCAAAATGACTTCAAATGAGATGTGGTCCCTAAAAAAAAATGGTGTTGTAAAAATGAGAAATTGCTGGTCAACTTTTAACCCTTATAACTCCCTAACGAAAAAAATTTTGGTTCCAAAATTGTTCTGATGTAAAGTAGACATGTGGGAAATGTTACTTATTAAGTATTTTGCGTGACATATCTCTGTGATTTAAGGGCATAAAAATTTAAAGTTGGAAAATTGCGAAATTTTCTAAATTTTCGCCAAATTTCCGTTTTTTTCACAAATAAACGCAAGTTATATCGAATAAATGTTACCACTAACATGAAGTACAATATGTCACGAGAAAAGCGTTCCAGAGTTATAACCTCATAAAGGGACAGTGGTCAGAATTGTAAAAATTGGCCCGGTCATTAACGTGCAAACCACCCTCGGGGCTTAAGGGGTTAAGAAATAAGAATTGATGTTTTTGGCATTAAAATGGACACTGTAGGTGCTTTCCTGTTCTCCACTCACTGCCGACTTTGATTCCCCATTGACTTGCATTGGGTTTCGTGTTTCGGTCGGCCCCCGACTTTTCGCAATAATTGGCCGATTTCACCCGACCCGACTTTTGAGAAAGTCGGGTTTCGCGAAACCCGACTCGATCATAAAAAAGTAAAAGTCGCTCAACTCTAATCAATTACTGATAGCTCAGTCATCAAATCTGGTGCAGGGGCGTGCTGAAGCTATTAGTAGCAGTTACTGACAGCTCACTCATCTAGTGTGGTGCAGAGGTATGCTGAGCTGTCAGTATTTTGATTGACAACTCAATTGTCCAATCTGAGATAGAGCTGCCTTAAGTGTTCCCTGTCTCAGGTGATTACCCAGCTACTTAGCTGGGCTGCCAGTCCCAGATCTCTGCCAGGCGTTAGTGTTAGGGGTCGAGTTCCCGCCTCTGCACAGGGGGAGTCTCGAACCATCTCCGCTGCGGTCTCCCATTCTTCTCCAGCCGCAGTGGAGCCTGCTCAGCGGACACATCTGTCTCAGCGTCTGGCTCAGCCTGATACTGTGCGGATGGTTGCTGCTGCCTTTCCAGGCTCAGCCATTGTAGCCAATACTGGTCAGCGGCGAGCTGACGTCTCTGGGACTAAGTCCTGCTTTTCCCCATCTGAGCATGCCCAAGGTAAGACCTCTCATTGGAGGTCGGGGGTCACATGCTCAGGTACTGCAGCTGCTCCCACTGGTCCTCTAGGAAGGTCCTGAAGTTGCTGCAGCTATAAAAGGTTGGCATGGCCGCACGGCCATGTGCTAGGATCAGCTTATGTCATGAGCTTTTGCTATTCAGTGGTCTTGTCTGCTCGTGGTCAGGGTCCAGCTGAAATAAGCCACTAGAATACCGGCACCTCCGGTGAGGAGTTTGTATGGTGCATTCAGGGCTGGCGTAAAGCCATTAGAATTCCGGCTCCACCGGAGAGGAGGTGTTTGTGTGCTTGCTGCTCCCTGACCACTGATTGCTTTTGCTTTGTTAGGCAGCTGTGTTCCCCTGTGACGCTAACAGGGCACAGCGTTTTCCCTACTGTGCGACTCTGAGAAGTAACAGAGTTCGCTTATACCGCCATATTGTGCCGCCATTTGCTAGCAGCAGGTTCATCTCCTGCATGGTGGACCCAGGACTGTGAACACAACAATAATAATATCTAAATATACTCGGTGCGTTCCGCCAGCCTTAACATAATCCTAGCGCCAGGGTCTGGCTAGCAATGGCGGACAAACAGCAATCTTTGCGGTGCATCCAGCAGCTGGAGGGCAGGTTGGCGGCTACACTAACTAGGTACAAAAAGAAAAATTCCTGTGGCGCAGTCTCTGATCAGCAGCGATACTGATCAAAGCGCTGTGGACACAGGAAGAGCACAAGTGCTCTGCGCGGGACGCCACACACAGGAAAAAAAGTGCGCTAAAAAATCAGTTGAAGGGGGAAGGAGGGGTACTGAAACAGGGATGGGGGGACAAGGAAAGGGGTGAGAGAGGTGCTGCTGCTGTGATCACAGGTGTCACACAGCAGGCAGATCACAGCACACAGCACAGCACAGAGCAGGAAGCTGGAGCAAGACGCTGAAGCAGCAGGCAGGAGATCGCTGGGATGATCACACTGGCCATCAATGGAGTCTTTGTCTCAGGTGATACAGAGGGGCTTAGACCACCTCTCTGCATGCCAAATCAGAGGTAAAGATGGCATGCAGGGCGTGAGCGCTATTTTAGATTAACCCCTTTGGCGCTGATTGGCTAGAAGCTATTGTAGAAGCACGGCTGTGATTTGGTGCTACGTCACAGAGCACAGGTCACAGCCTGTCACATGCTTTTTTTTTTCCAACAACTTTATTGTCAGCTTTGCTGTGATTGGCTGGTGAGAGTTCACCAGCCAATCCCAGCGATCGCCGACGCGCGCGGGGAGGGGGGGGGGGTATCAGCCCCATGTAGTGAAGTGCCGGGATGGTCTGCTATCAGGGACAGCAGCCATCCTCACCCGATCACCGCGCGATGCAGCTCGGTGGCCGGAAATAGCAGCGCTGTACTAGTACTGCAGTTTGCAGGAAAGCAGTTCCCGCAGAGCAGTACTAGTGCGGAGCATGTAAGGAAGGGGTGAAATCTATTTTTCAAGTTACTGAAAGTAGCATAAATTTTTCCATTGTAAAAATGGCTTATTTTTTTAATACCTTGCTCTCTCCATAAAGGGATTAATTTTAGGTTTTGAGTTGTCATTGCAAGTTCAATTGGAGTGTTTAACCCCTTAAGCCCTGAGGGTGGTTTGCACGTTAATGACCGGGCCAATTTTTACAATTCTGACCACTGTCCCTTTATGAGGTTATAACTCTGGAACGCTTCAACGGATCCCAGTGAATCTGACATTGTTTTCTCGTGACATATTGTACTTCATGACAATGGTAAAAATTCTTTGATAGTACCTGCGTTTATTTGTGAAAAAAACGGAAATTTGGCGAAAATTATGAAAATTTTGCAATTTTCCAATTTTGAATTTTTATGCAATTAAATCACAGAGATATGTCACACAAAATGCTTAATAAGTAACATTTCCCACATGTCTACTTTACATCAGCACAATTTTGGAACCAAAATTTTTTTTTGTTAGGGAGTTATAAGGGTTAAAAGTTGACCAGCAATTTCTCATTTTTACAACACCATTTTCTTTTAGGGACCACATCTCATTTGATGTCATTTTGAGGGGTCTATATGATAGAAAATACCCAAGTGTGACACCATTCTAAAAACTGCACCCCTCAAGGTGCTCAAAACCACATTCAAGAAGTTTATTAACCCTTCAGGGGTTTCACAGGAATTTTTGGAATGTTTAAATAAAAATGAATATTTAACTTTTTTTCACACAAAATTTATTTCAGCTCCAATTTGTTTTATTTTACCAAGGGTAACAGGATAAAATGGATGCCAAACGTTGTTGTACAATCTGTCCTGAGTAGGCTGATACCCCATATGTGGGGGTAAACCACTGTTTGGGCGCATGGCAGAGCTCGGAAGGAAAGGAGCGCCATTTGACTTTTCAATGCAAAATTGACAGGAATTGAGATGGGACGCCATGTTGCGTTTGGAGAGCCCCTCATGTGCCTAAAAATTGAAACCCCCCACAAGTGACACCATTTTGGAAAGTAGACACCCTAAGGAACTTATCTAGATGTGTGGTGACCACTTTGACCCACCAATTGCTTCACAGAAGTTTATAATGCAGAGCCGTAAAAATAAAAAATCATATTTTTTCACAAAAATGATCTTTTCGCCCTCAATTTTTTATTTTCCCAAGAGTAAGAGAAGAAATTGGACCTCAAAAATTGTTGGCCAATTTGTCCTGAGTACGCTGATACCCCATATATGGGTGTAAACCATTGTTTGGGCGTATGGCAGAGCTCGGAAGGGAAGGAGCGCCATTTTACTTTTCAATGCAAAATTGACTGGAATTGAGATGGGATGCCATGTTGGGTTTGGAGAGCCCCTGATGTGCCTAAACATTGAAATCCCCACAAGTGACACCATTTTGGAAAGTAGACCCCCTAAGGAACTTATCTAGAGGTGTGGTGAGCACTTTGACCCAACAAGTGCTTCACAGAAGTTTATAATGCAGAGCCGTAAAAATAAAAAATCATATTTTTTCACAAAAATAATCTTTTCGCCACCAATTTTTTATTTTCCCAAGGGTAAGAGAAGAAATTAGACCACAAAAGTTGTTGTGCAATTTGTCCTGAGTGCGACGATACCCCATATGTGGGGGGGAACCACTGTTTGGGCGCATGGCAGAGCTCGGAAGGGAAGGAGCGCCATTTGGAATGCAGACTTAGATGGATTGGTCTGCAGGCGTCACGTTGCATTTGCAGAGCCCCTGATGTACCCAAACAGTAGAAACCACCCACAAGTGACCTCATATTGGAAACTAGACCTCCCACGGAACTTATCTAGATGTGTTGTGAAAACTTTGAACCCCCAAGTGTTTCACTACAGTTTACAACGCAGAGCCGTGAAAATAAAAAATCCTTTTTTTTCCCACAAAAATGATTTTTAGCCCCCCAAATTTTTATTTTCCCAAGGATAACAAGAGAACTTGGACCCAAAAAGTTGTTGTCCAATTTGTCTCGAGTACGATGATACCCCATATGTTGGGGTAAACCCCTGTTTGGGCGCACGGGAGAGCTCGGAAGTGAAGGAGCACTGTTTTACTTTTTCAATGCAGAATTGGCTGGAATTGAGATCGGACGCCATGTCGCGTTTGGAGAGCCCCTGATGTGTCTAAACAGTGGAAACCCCCCAATTATAAATGAAACACTAATCCAAACGCACCCCTAACCCTAATCCCAACTGTAACCCTAACCACACACCTAACCCTGACACACCCCTAATTCTAATCCCAACCCTAATCCCAACCGTAAATGTAATCCAAACCTTAACCCTAGCCCTAACCCTAGCCCTAACCCTAGCCATAACCCTAACCCTAATGGGAAAATGGAAATAAATACATTTTTTTTAATTTTATTATTTTTCCCTAAGGCTAGGTTCACATTGCGTTAGCGAAAACCGTTTAGCACTAGCGGATTGCGCTAACGCAATGTCTTTTTAGGTGTCGTGTTTAGTGGTCGCGTTAACGTCCCCGGTCTGGAAGATCGGGGATCGGACCTCGGGCGCGCCGCGGACGCTGCAAGCAGCGTCTGAGGCGCGTCACAAAAGAATGGCACCTTGCTAGCGCGAGCCGAAAATGGCACGCTCTAGCGATGCGCTACACCCGAAAATCACATTGCTGTCAATGGTTGTGCTAACGGACCCGTTGCACGGCGTTAATTGTGACATTTTCGCCGTGCAACGCTGTCCGTTAGCGTTAACCCATTAACGCAATGTGAACCTAGCCTAACTAAGGGGGTGATGAAGGGGGTTTGATTTACTTTTATAGCGTTTTTTATATCGGATTTTTATGATTGGCAGCCGTCACACACTAAAAGACGCTTTTTATAGCAAAAAAGTTTTTGCGTCTCCACATTTTGAGACCTATAATTTTTCCATATTTTGGTCCACAGAGTCATGTGAGGTCTTGTTTTTTGCGGGACGAGTTGACGTTTTTATCGGTTACATTTTCGGACATGTGACAGTTTTTGATCGCTTTTTATTCCGATTTTTTGTGAGGCAGAATGACCAAAAACCAGTGCTCCCTGCAGGACCCGGATGCAGCCCGGCGGCCATTTTGGATCCGGGGACTGCATGGAGAAGACGCTCGGTACACGGTGAGTACATCACCGTGTACCGATCGTCTCAGGGAAGCCCGCAGGGAGCCCCCTCCCTGCGCGATGCTTCCCTGCACCGCCGGCACACCGCGATCATCTTTGATCGCGGTGTGCCGGGGGTTAATGTGCCGGGAGCGGTCCGTGACCGCTCCTGGCACATAGTGCCGGATGTCAGCTGCGATAGGCAGCTGACACCTGGCCGCGATCGGCCGCGCTCCCCCCGTGAGCGCGGCCGATTGCATATGACGTACTATCCCGTCCCTGGGAATTAAGTCCCAGGTCACCTGGACGGGATAGTACGTCATATGGGATTAAGGGGTTAATAACATTTTTTTTTTACTTATTCCTCTTTTCTTTTTTGAAAGCTTCTCCCAAGCATATAAAATCGCCGAAAAAATAGCGTGCTTATAAATATTATTGGGGGTTTTGTTTAGTATATATTGAAATAGAATTTCTTTTGGGGGTTTATTGTTATTTAAAGCACATTCCAAGTCTAACCATGTTGGAGGCTCATCAATTGAAAGTCAGTACTGGCTTTGTTTGATAAGGTTTGTTAAATAATATGCAGATACGTTAGGTAGGCCTATACCTCCAAAGGCTTTGCGTTTGTACAAAATACTAGTAGAGGTTCTAGCTTTTTTCTTATTCCATATGAATACCTTTATTATCGATTGGAGGCTTGCAAGAAAGGAGGTGGTAATTTGGAGAGGAAGAGTTCTTAGTATACACTATATAGTATTTTAGTGAGAATAAATGTCTTAATTACTAGTATTCTACCCCACCACGACAAACAGTCGTTTACCCCCACATATCGGGTATCAGCGTACTCAGGACAAATTGGACAACAACTTTTGGGGTCCAATTTCTTCTCTTACCCTTGGGAAAATAAAATATTGGGGGCGAAAAGATCATTTTTGTGAAAAAATATGATTTTTTATTTTTACGGCTCTGCATTATAAACTTATGTGAAGCACTTGTTGGGTCAAAGTGCTCACCACGCATCTAGATAAGTTCCTCAAGGGGTCTACTTTCCAAAATGGTGTCACTTGTGGGGGGTTTCAATGTTTAGGCACATCAGGGGCTCTCCAAACGCAGCATGGCGTCCCATCTTAATTCCAGTCAATTTTGCATTGAAAGTCAAATGGTGCTCCTTCCTTTCCGAGCTCTGCTATGCGCCCAAACAGTGGTTTACCCCCACATATGGGGTATCCGCATACTTAGGACAAATTGTACAACAACTTTTGTGGTCTAATTTCTTCTCTTACCCTTGGGAAAATAAAAAATTGGGGGAGAAAAATCATTTTTGTGAAAAAATATAATTTTTTATTTTTACGGCTCTGCATTAAAAACTTCTGTGAAGCACAGCGTACTCAGGAAAAATTGCGCAACAACTTTTGGGGTCCAATTTCTTCTCTTACCCTTGGGAAAATAAAGAATTGGGGCGAAATATGATTTTTTATTTTTGCGGCTCTGCATTATAAACTTCTGTGAAGCACTTGTTGGGTCAAAGTGCTCACCACACATCTAGATAAGTTCCTTAGGGGGTCTATTTTCCAAAATGGTGTCACTTGTGGGGGGTTTCAATATTTAGGCACATCAGGGGCTCTCCAAACACAACATGGCGTCCCATCTCAATTCCAGTCAATTTTGCATTGCAAAGTCAAATGGCGCTCCTTCCCTTCCGAGCTCTGCCATGTGCCCAAACAGTGGTTTACTCCCACATATGGGGTATCAGCGTACTCATGACAAATTGTACAACAACTTTTGGGGTCCATTTTCTCCTGCTACCCTTGGTAAAATAAAACAAATTGGAGCTGAAGTAAATTTTTTGTGAAAAAAAGTTAAATGTTCATTTTTATTTAAACATTCCAAAAATTCCTGTAAAACACCTGAAGGGTTAATAAACTTCTTGAATGTGGTTTTGAGCACCTTGAGGGGTGCAGTTTTTAGAATGGTGTCATACTTGGTTATTTTCTATCATATAGACCCCTCAAAATGACTTCAAATGTGATGTGGTCCCTAAAAAATATTGGCGTTGTAAAAATGAGAAATTACTGGTCAACTTTTAACCCTTATAACTCCCTAAGAAAAAAAAAATGTTGGTTCCAAAATTGTGCTGATGTAAAGTAGACATGTGGGAAATGTTACTTATTAAGTATTTTGTGTGACATATTTCTGTGATTTAATTGCATAAAAATTAAAAGTTGGAAAATTGCAAAAGTTTTAAAAATTTTCACCAAAATTCCATTTTTTTCACAAATAAACGCAGGTAACGTCAAAGAAATTTTACCACTATCATGAAGTACAATATGTAACGAGAAACATTGTCAGAATCGCCAAGAGCCGTTGAAGAGTTCCAGGTTTATAACCTCATAAAGGGACAGTGGTCAGAATTGTAAAAAATGGCCTGGTCATTAACGTGCAAACCACCCTTGGGGTAAAGGGGTTAAAAGCAAAAAATCCTGTTGCTCCTTTCTGCACAGTTCTCTTGTTTATTTGTCCACACTTTTGTGTGCAGCAGTCCTTTTTATTGCTGCCATACTTGTCCTGAGATCATTGTAGGGAGATTGAAATTGTACTACACAGCCCTTTTTTCATATATCTTCCAGCCACGTTCTGCCACTTATATTGTGTAGTGTAATACACTGCGCCTGAGTTTTGTTGCAGTCTCCCCCCCAAAAAAGGGAGATTTAAATTGGCACTAAGTGGATCTACGTCACAGTTCTGTTAGTTTGTCGTACATATTCCAGCCACGTTCTGCCACTTACGTTGTGTAGTGTAATACATTGGGCCTGATTTTTGTTGCAGTCTCCCCCCAAAAAAGGGAGATTTAAATTGCCACTAAGTGGATCTACGTCAGTTCTGTTAATTTGACGTATATCAGCCAGCCACGTTCTGCCACTTACATTGTGTAGTGTTATACACTGGGCCTGAGTTTTGTTGCAGTCTCCCCCCGCACCCCCCAAAAAAGGGAGATTTAAATTCTCAACAAGTTTATATACACCTTCTACCTTGTTTTACAGTACCACAAAACAGTCGTTATTTTTGGTTAGATTTTTCCAAAAATGAGGAAGTCTGGTGGAAGAGGCCGTGGGCGGTCGTTGCCAGCTGGTACTGATGGTGGTGGTGGAGCATCTGCTGGTAGTGGGAAAAGCAAAATAGCACCAAAGGCTAGAGGTGTTGAGCCAGCATCATCGTCTGGCTACACAAGGCCTCGAAGGCTCCCTTATCTGGGAGTATGAAAACAGGTTTAAAGCCGGAGCAGCAGGAAAAAGTTTTGGCTTTCCTTGCTGACTCAGCCTCTAGCTCTTTCGCCTCTTCAGAAGGTTTGAAATCTAAAAGCAGCGAGTCGTCAGTGGATTCTCCCGGTCAGGAACAAGTTGCTTCCTTGTGTCCTTCACTTAAACCAAAAGTGAAGAATGCGGCAGGCGACACTACAGTTTACTCCATGGAGTTCTTTACACATACCGTGCCTGGGTTAGAGAGGGAAATTGTTAAAAGCCCATTACAAGATGAATTGTACATGGAGTGCACAGATGCACAGCCACAGCTAGATTATTATGCTGTTCCATTGACTCAGATCACTGCATTGCCCTCGCAGTGTACTGAGCCAGAATCTGACCCTGATGAGACTATGGTGCCCCGTCACGAACGCTATAGCACCTTACACGGTGACACAGAGGAAGGTGCACATGACATTGAAGAGGAGGTGATAGATGACCCAGTTGTTGACCCAGATTGGCAGCCATTAGGGGAAGAGGGTGCCGCTGCCAGTAGCTCGGAAGCGGAGGAGGATGATCCGCAGCAGCCATCTACATCGCAACAACTTTCATCTGGCAGGCCCTTATCTGGCCAAAAATGTTTGTCAAAACCAAAAACAGTTTTAGGACAGTGTGGCCATCCGGTGAAAGTAGCATAGCGTGCAATGCCTGAAAAGGTAATCCATAGTAACAAGAGTGCAGTGTGGGAATTTTTTAACCAAGATCCGAATGATCGGTGCAAAGTTATCTGTAAGAAGTGCTCAAAGACATTTAGCAGAGGGAAGAATCTCCTAAATTTAAATACAACGTGCATGCATAGACATTTAACCAGCATGCATTTGCAAGCCTGGACTAACTACCAAACGTCCAGTACCATTGGTGGTGCACCTGCTCAGAATGAAGGTAGTCAGCAACGCTACATTGCTTCCCTCACTGTAAGCCCACCGGTTAGGACACCACCAGCAGCAAATGTGGAGGTATCGTCGCAAGGCCAAAGCAGTCAGGGAATCACAAGGTTCTTGGTAGGAAACACTGTAGGTAGGCCAACATCAAGAGTACCATCACCAACCCTCTCTCAATCTGCCATGTCCACCACCACCCCTGCTAGTTCCACCATATGCAGCTCTCCAGTCCAGCTCACCCTACAAGAGACTCTCGTTAGGAAAAGAAAGTACTCATCCTGTCATCCGCGTACATAGGGTTTGAACACCCACATCGCTAGACTAATCTCGTTAGAGATGATGCCCTACCGGTTGGTTGAAAGCAAAGCTTTCAAAGCCCTGATGGCCTATGCAGTACTACTCTATGACCTACCCAGTCGACACTTCTTTGCGAGAAAAGCGATCCCAGCCCTCCACCAGCATGTCAAAGACCGCATTGTCCATGCACTGAGGCAATCAGTCAGTAGAAAGGTGCACCTCGCAACAGCTGCATGGACCAGTAGGCATGGCCAGGGACGTTACGTGTCCATCATGGTGCACTGGCTTAATGTGGTGGATGCAGGGTCCACAGGGGACAGCCATAGTGGGACATTTCTGCCTAGCCCACGGTCTAGGAAACAGTTTGCTGTAGGCTTTTGCCACCCCTCCTCCTCCTCTTCCAGAAGTGAAAGCTTGTCCACAGAGCGCAGTCGCACGACCACTCCATCCGCAGCTGCCAGTGTTGCACACGAGGTGTTCCATTATGGAACAGCTAATGGTAAGCGTAAGCAGGCTGTGCTACCAATGAAGTGTTTGGGTGACAACAGGACACACCGAGGAAGTACTGGCCGAGTACTTGCAGCAAGAAACCCAGTCATGGCTGGGCAGAGTACATCTTGAGGCAGGCAAGGTAGTCAGTGATAACGGAAGGAATTTTATGGCTGCCATAGCCCTTTCAGAACTGAAACACATACCTTGCCTGGCTCACACCTTGAACCTGGTACTGCAGTGCTTCCTGAAAAATTATCAAGAGTTACCAGCCCTGCTCCTGAAGGTGCGAAGACTTTGCTCGCACATCCGCCGGTCACCCGTACACTCAAGCCCTATGCTGAATCATCAGCGATCGCTGAATCTTCCCCAGCACCGCCTAATAATCGACGTTGCAACAAGGTGGAACTCCACACTGCACATGCTTCAGAGGCTGTGCGAACAGAGGCGTGCTGTCATTTATTTGTGGGAGGATACACATACACGGGCAGGCAGTTGGATGGCAGACATGGAGTTGTCTGGTGTGCAGTGGTCGAAGCTCCAAGACCTCTGTCAAGTCCTTCAGTGTTTTGAGGAATGCACATGGCTGGTAAGTGCAGACGATGCCATCATAAGCATGAGCATCCCACTAATGCGTCTGCTGATGCAAAGTTTGACGCACATCAAGGAGCAGGTGTCTGCAGCCGAGGAGGAGGGAAGCCTTGATGACAGTCAGCCATTGTCTGCTCAGGGAACTCTCCTGGACAAGGTGGTGGACGAAGAGGAGGAGAAGGAGGATGATGGGGATGAATATTTATGGGAAGAGGATGCTTCTCGGGGCAATAGAAACTGGTGGCGTTGCAAGGTCAGGTACAGGGTTTTTGCGGGCCACAAGTGATGTTGATTTGCAAGAAAGTGCTCCTCAACCCAGTACAAGCAGTGAATTGACACCTGGAACATTGGCCCACATGGCAGAGTATGCTTGCGTATCCTAAAAAGGGACCCTCGCATTATCAAAATGATGACTGATGATGATTACTGGTTGGCCTGCCTCCTGGATCCACGATACAAAGGAAAATGACAAAATATCATGCCACATGAGAACCTTGAGCAAATATTGGCTACCAAACAAGCAACTCTTGTAGACCGTTTGGTTCAGGCATTCCCAGCACACAGCGGCGGTGATGGTTCTCACACGAGCTGTAGGGGGCAACATGGCAGAGGTGTTAGAGGTGCACAAATCCGAAGTGGCGTTGGACAGAGGTGTTTTATGACCAGGTTGTGGAGTGATTTCGCAATGACCGCAGACACGACAGGTACTGCTGCATCGATTCAAAGTGACAGGAGACAGCATTTGTCCAGTATGGTTACCAACTATTTTTCCTCCCTTATCGATGTTCTCCCTTACAGGTCATTCCCCTTTGATTACTGGGCATCTAAAATAGACACCTGGCCTGAATTGGTAGAATATGCATTACAGGAGCTCGCTTGCCCAGCTGCTAGTGTGCTATCAGAAAGAGTCTTCAGTGCTGCTGGTTCAATATTGACCGAAAAAAGGACACGTCTGGCTACCCGAAATATTGATGATCTAACCTTCATTAAAATGAATCAATCATGGATTTCAAATTATTTTGCCCCACCTTCCCCTGCTGACACGTAGCTTGCCTGAAAAATGTCTTGCTTTTGGCCTCCTCTTACGGACTGCTCCAATTCCTCCATTTGCAGCTGCTGAATGTCCACCATAGGCCATTTTTATAACTCCCCAAATGGGCTGACTCCTCCCACAGGGCCGTGGTCACCACTTGGTGCAAGCACCCGTGTGAGTGCCGTTTGCCTGGACAGGTGGGTGTGCCCACTCTTGGGCGACAGCACTGGCACAGAGTCCCTCATAGTACAATGAAGTGTCTCTGATGGTGGTGGTGCACAACCAACGTCAGACACACCGTCGTAATATGAAGGGCCCTGTGCCAGTACCGCCGCCCACGAGAGAGTGTTCCCCCCAGCTCGAACAGTGCTCTACCACTTGCAAAACTTACCTCTTCCTGCTCCACCACTGTGTAGTCTGTCCTTCAATGGCACTGCCAATACAAATTTGTTGAAATGATAGATGATAGTAAAAATATACAGGGGCCCTGGCCTCCATTTAGACCAGTTAATACTTTGCGCCAACTACCACTGTTTGCAGCAGAGGAGCCCACCGCTGTACCTAGCTATGCCACCAGTTTATTTATGAACATTTTTTTGCCTGACATTTATCCCACTTTATTATTTTGGCCTACTAACTGTGTCAGCCACTTATTACAGTTGTCCTCCACTGAACAAAGCTATGCCGCCTGTGTACTCGTTACCAATTTTGAACTGCATTTAGCCTACTTTTTTATTTTAGGCCTACTAAGTCTGTGTGAGCCTCTCATTACAGTTGTCCTCCTCCGCTGAACAAAGCTATGCCGCCTGTGTACTCCTCTTACCAATTTTGAACTGCATTTAGCCTACTTACTTATTTGGGCCTAGTAACTGTGTGAGCCTCTCATTACAGTTGTCCTCCGCTGAACAAAGCTATGCCGCCTGTGTAATCCTCTTACCAATTTTGAACTGCATTTAGCCTACTTTTTTATTTTAGGCCTACTAAGTCTGTGTCAGCCTCTCATTACAGTTGTCCTCCGCTGAACAAACTATGCTGCCTGTGTACTCCTCTTACCAATTTTGAACTGCATTTAGCCTACTTTTTTATTTTAGGCCTACTAAGTCTGTCTGAGCCACTTATTACAGTTGTCCTCCACTGCACAAAGCAATGCCACCTGTGTACTCCTCTTACCAATTTTGAACTGCATTTAGCGTATTTACTTATTTGGGCCTAGTAACTGTGTCAGCCTCTCATTACAGTTGTCCTCCACTAAACAAAGCTATGCCACCTGTGTACTCCTCTTACCAATTTTGAACTGCATTTAGCCTACTTACTTACTTGGGCCTAGTAACTGTGTCAGCCTCTCATTACAGTTGTCTTTCTCCGCTGAACAAAGCTATGCCGCCTGTGTACTCCTCTTACCAATTTTGAACTGCATTTAGCCTACTTATTTGGGCCTTGTAACTGTGTCAGCCTCTCATTACAGTTGTCCTCCTCCGCTGAACAAAGCTATGCTGCCTGTGTACTCCTCTTACCAATTTTGAACTGCATTTAGCCTACTTTTTTATTTTAGGCCTACTAAGTCTGTCTGAGCCACTTGTTACAATTGTCCTCCACTGAACAAAGCAATGCCGCCTGTTTAGTCCTGTTACCAATTTTGAACTGCTTTTAGCCTACTTTTTCATTTTGGGCCTATATCTGTTTCCTCCTCATCCTGCCCATTTCCCAGCCACTGCTAGATGAGTCTGCTGGTACATTGACCCAGACCACTACATTCCCCTTGCACTCTACACAGCCAGAATCTGACCCTGCTGAAACTCAGGTTCCCCTTCCCGCATACTATACCACCTTACACGGGGAGGAAGGTGCAGATGAAAGTGCAGGTTCCTTCATCAGGTGGGGGGGGGCATACTCGTTGGCACTGGCACAGGGCCCCTCATAGTACGCAAAAGTGTCTCTGGCAGTGGGAGGCGCCGCCCGCCGTCAAACACACCGCCGTACTATGAGGGGCCCTGTGCCAGTGCCAACTAGTGGGCCCCCTGCTTGCTCAGGATCACAGCACTTGCAAAGTTGAAATACTTACCTCTCCCTGCTCCACCGCCGTGACGTATTCCGCGTTTCCTGGGCCCATGAAAATCTTGAGCCAGCCCTACTCCCCCACAACTTTAGCCAAATTACCCCCCGTTTTCAATGCCTAACTATTATTATAAAGTAAATTAAAATTGACAAGCTTAAGAAATAAGAATTGATGTTTTTGGCATTAAAATGGACACTGTAGGTGCTTTCCTGTTCTCCACTCACTGCCGACTTTGATTCCCCATTGACTTGCATTGGGTTTCGTGTTTCGGTCGGCCCCCGACTTTTCGCAATAATTGGCTGATTTCACCCGACCCGACTTTTGAGAAAGTCGGGTTTCGCGAAACCCGACTCGATCATAAAAAAGTAAAAGTCGCTCAACTCTAATCAATTACTGATAGCTCAGTCATCAAATCTGGTGCAGGGGCGTGCTGAAGCTATTAGTAGCAGTTACTGACAGCTCACTCATCTAGTGTGGTGCAGAGGTATGCTGAGCTGTCAGTATTTTGATTGACAACTCAATTGTCCAATCTGAGATAAAGCTGCCTTAAGTGTTCCCTGTCTCAGGTGATTACCCAGCTACTTAGCTGGGCTGCCAGTCCCAGATCTCTGCCAGGCGTTAGTGTTAGGGCTCGAGTTCCCGCCTCTGCACAGGGGGAGTCTCGAACCATCTCCGCTGCGGTCTCCCATTCTTCTCCAGCCGCAGTGGAGCCTGCTCAGCGGAGACATCTGTCTCAGCGTCTGGCTCAGCCTGATACTGTGCGGATGGTTGCTGCTGCCTTTCCAGGCTCAGCCATTGTAGCCAATACTGGTCAGCGGCGAGCTGACGTCTCTGGGACTAAGTCCTGCTTTTCCCCATCTGAGCATGCCCAAGGTAAGACCTCTCATTGGAGGTCGGGTGTCACATGCTCAGGTACTGCAGCTGCTCCCACTGGTCCTCTAGGAAGGTCCTGAAGTTGTTGCAGCTATAAAAGGTTGGCATGGCCGCACGGCCATGTGCTAGGATCAGCTTATGTCATGAGCTTTTGCTATTCAGTGGTCTTGTCTGCTCGTGGTCAGGGTCCAGCTGAAATAAGCCACTAGAATACCGGCACCTCCGGTGAGGAGTTTGTATGGTGCATTCAGGGCTGGCGTAAAGCCATTAGAATTCCGGCTCCACCGGAGAGGAGGTGTTTGTGTGCTTGCTACTCCCTGACCACTGATTGCTTTTGCTTTGTTAGGCAGCTGTGTTCCCCTGTGACGCTAACAGGGCACAGCGTTTTCCCTACTGTGCGACTCTGAGAAGTAACAGAGTTCGCTTATACCGCCATATTGTGCCGCCATTTGCTAGCAGCAGGTTCATCTCCTGCATGGTGGACCCAGGACTGTGAACACAACAATAATAATATCTAAATATACTCGGTGCGTTCCGCCAGCCTTAACATAGCGCCAGGGTCTGGCTAGCAATGGCGGACAAACAGCAATCTTTGCGGTGCATCCAGCAGCTGGAGGGCAGGTTGGCGGCTACACTAACTAGGTAAAAATAGAAAAATTCCTGTGGCGCAGTCTCTGATCAGCAGCGATACTGATCAAAGCGCTGCGGACACAGGAAGAGCACAAGTGCTCTGCGCGGGACGCCACACACAGGAAAAAAAGTGCACTAAAAAATCAGTTGAAGGGGGAAGGAGGGGTACTGAAACAGGGATGGGGGGACAAGGAAAGGGGTGAGAGAGGTGCTGCTGCTGTGATCACAGGTGTCACACAGCAGGCAGATCACAGCACACAGCACAGCACAGAGCAGGAAGCTGGAGCAAGACGCTGAAGCAGCAGGCAGGAGATCGCTGGGATGATCACACTGGCCATCAATGGAGTCTTTGTCTCAGGTGACACGGAGGGGCTTAGACCACCGCTCTGCATGCCAAATCAGAGGTAAAGATGGCATGCAGGGCGTGATCGCTATTTTAGATTAACCCCTTTGGCGCTGATTGGCTAGAAGCTATTGTAGAAGCACGGCTGTGATTTGGTGCTACGTCACAGAGCACAGATCACAGCCTGTCACATGCTTTTTTTTTTCCAACAACTTTATTGAGAGTTCACCAGCCAATCCCAGCGATCGCCGACGCGCGGGGGGGGGGTTATCTGCCCCACGTAGTGAAGTGCCGGGATGGTCTGCTATCAGGGACAGCAGCCATCCTCACCCGATCACCGCGCGATGCAGCTCGGTGGCCGGAAATAGCAGCGCTGTACTAGTACTGCTGTTTGCAGGAAAGCAGTTCCCGCAGAGCAGTACTAGTGCGGTGCATGTAAGGAAGGGGTGAAATTTATTTTTCAAGTTACTGAAAGTAGCATAAATTTTTCCATTGCAAAAATGGCTTATTTTTTTAATACCTTGCTCTCTCCATAAAGGGATTAATTTTAGGTTTTGAGTTGTCATTGCAAGTTCAATTGGAGTGTTTAATAACATTTTTTTTTACTTATTCCTCTTTTCTTTTTTGAAAGCTTCTCCCAAGCATATAAAATCGCCGAAAAAATAGCGTGCTTATAAATATTATTGGGGGTTTTGTTCAGTATATATTGAAATAGAATTTCTTTTGGGGGTTTATTGTTATTTAAAGCACATTCCAAGTCTAACCATGTTGGAGGCTCATCAATTGAAAGTCAGTACTGGCTTTGTTTGATAAGGTTTGTTAAATAATATGCAGATACGTTAGGTAGGCCTATACCTCCAAAGGCTTTGCGTTTGTACAAAATACTAGTAGAGGTTCTAGCTTTTTTCTTATTCCATATGAATACCTTTATTATCGATTGGAGGCTTGCAAGAAAGGAGGTGGTAATTTGGAGAGGAAGAGTTCTTAGTATACAGTATATAGTATTTTAGGGAGAATAAATGTCTTAATTACTAGTATTCTACCCCACCACGACAAATCTCTTGTTCCGTAGAAAAGATCTCTATTTATTGCTTGTGAAAGTATTTTTAGATTTTTTTTTGTCATTATTAGGTTTAAATCTTTAGTAATAGTAATACCTAGGTACTCAATTTATTTTTCTGACCAACACCATGTCGAAATATTGTTAATTTTGTTTATTACAGATTCACTTATGTAAAACTAGATGGTGGCCTGATTCTAACGCATTGGGTATTCTAGAATATGTATGTAGTTTATTTATGAAAATTTTAGAATAATACAATGAATACACAGAATTTGGCCGGCCGGGCGCGTTACCACATTCTGAGAGCTATAATTTTTCCATATTTTGATCCACAGAGTCATGTGAGGTCTTGTTTTTTGTGGGACAAGTTAACGTTTTTATTGGTATCATTTTCAGGCAAATTACATTTTTTGATTGCTTTTATTCCGATTTTTGTTAGGCAGAATGAACAAAAACCAGCAATTCGCAAATTTCTTTGGGGGGGCGTTTATACCGTTCCGCGGTTGGTAAAATTGATAAAGCAGTTTTATTCTTCGGGTCAGTACGATTACAGCGATAACTCATTTATATTTTTTTTATGTTTTGGCGCTTTTATACAATAAAAACTATTTTATAGAAAAAATAATTATTTTTGCATCTCTTTATTCTGAGTGCTATAACTTTTTATTTTTTTGCTGATGACGCTGTATGGCAGCTCATTTTTTGCTAGACAAGATGATGTTTTCGGCGGTACCATGTTTATTTATATCCGTCTTTTTGATCACGTGTTATTCCACTTTTTGTTCGGCAGTATGATGATAAAGCATTGTTTTTTGCCTAGTTTTTTTAAATTTTTTTAGTGGGACACTTGTATAGGTCGGGTCGTTACGGACGCGGCGATACTAAATATGTGTACTTCTATTGTTTTTTTTTATTTACATAAAGAAATATATTTATTGGAACAATATACATATTTTTTTTAAATTTATTTAGGATTTTTTTTTTTTTTACACATGTAAATATTTATTTTTTTTTACTTTTTTCCAGGGTGGGACATCATGCTATAGTGTCAGATTGCTGATCTGACACTTTGCAAAGCACTGTGTCAGATCAGCGATCTGACAGGCAGTGCTGCAGACTTGCCTGCGCCTGCTCTCAGCAAGCCTCCTCCCTGCAGGACCCAGAAAGAGCCATTTTGGATCCGGGGCCTGCAGGGAGGAGACGCTCGGAACAACGTGATCACATCGTGTTGTTCCTAGGGTCTCAGGGATGCCCGCAGTGAGCCCCCTCTCTGTGCGATGCTTCCCTATGCCGCTGGAACGCTGCAATCATGTTTGATTGCAGTGTTCCATGGGTTAATGTGCCAGGAGCGGTCTGTGACCACTCCTGGCACATAGTGCCAGATATCAGCTGTGATAATCAGCTGACACCCGGCCGCGATCGGTCGCGCTCCCCCCGTGAGCACGGTTGATCGGTGATGACGTACTATCTCATCGGTGGTCATAGGGGCCCAGACCATCTCAACGGGATAGTATGTCTAATGTCAGAAAGGGGTTAAGATTTTAGAGTTTCCAGACTTAAAGGTTGACATAGACACAAATAATATGATTTTGATGGCACTTAGCAGGGAGGTTATTCCAAACATCTCGGAGAACAAACCACAGATCTTCTGTTTCTTTATGTAATTCCACACAGACTGGATGGTATGAGATTGGGGCTCTGTGGGCTCATATCATCACTTCAGGACTCCTTGTTCTTTATACTGAAGAAATACAGGCAGGTACTTATCCATCATGCTATACAATCAGGGAGGTGTCCGATAGGCCCCAAATTTATTCTGCAGCTGGACAACAGCAAACATCCAGTCAATGTCATTAAGAACTCTCTTCAGAATGAAAAAGAACAAAAAGTCCTGGAAGCGAAGATCTGGCCCTGATCTCTAAGATTTTAGGAACAACCTCCATGCAGAGTTCCTTCAAAAATGGTGTACAATATGAATCTAGAATTGACACTATGATGCTGTTTCGAAGGCAAATGGTCACATCAAATATTGATTTGATTTAGATTTCTCTTGTGTTCATTAACTTTATTTTTGTCAATTAACAAAATGCTAATTATTGTCACTTCTGTTTTTGAAAGCATGCTTACTTATTTGATCAACATTACTGCTACAGGCATTCAGATAAAACAACAACTATGTGCCTCTAAGGTCTCTAAGATCCTATCCCAATATGTAGTAGGACTAATAATAATATTAGCAAGTACCTCCAATTAGATATGTAGAATAGGTATAGTTTTTTTTTATACGCTATGCCACTTTCCTCGTGTGCAGGCATTGCAGGACCTTGGGTATCCATGGTCCTGCAATGCCTGTACAGTAGGAAAGAGACGTAGCTAATCAGAAAAACTATACTACATTTCTAATTGGAGGTATTTGCTAATATTATTATTATTACTCCTACTACATATTGGGATAGGATCTTGGAGATGAGAATACTTCTTTAAGTTTCTTCTGCCCCATTTAGAACACCGAAAATCGTCATCGGACAATCGTTATTCTATCTATTTATACATATGTATGTCCTGTCTCATTATAGTAATTCATTTTATTTCAACTAGCTAACACATTGCCAAAACATTTCTTTATTTTTCTTTTAAGTAACATATCTATGAAACTGCCCCAGCCCAAAATTGGAGATGCAAACCAGATAACAGAAGAGATCCAGATGATGAGAATGAGCATGGAAATCAAGTCTGTATCCATCATGTGAGCTATGAAATAGAAATAGGAATCATGAACATTCACATAATGACTCTCACTCAGGACGCTTATTTGCTCCTTTTACGCTGGATCCACAGTTTGCCTGGGGTTTCCTTTGGGAGGATTTTCCACTGGAAACCTTAGATGAATATATATATTGGGGGAATGCATAAGCCATCTGTTTAAGGCCACATTCACATGTTCAGTATTTAAGGTCAGTATTTGTAGCCAAAACCAGGAGAGGAACAATCAGAGGAAAAGTATAATAGAAACATATGCACCACTTCTGTATTTATCACCCAATCCTGGTTTTTGCTTACAAATACTTGTTCATAAATGACCAAATACTGAACGTGTGAACGTGGCCTAACAGATACATCAATTAAAAACAAAAGTAAAATTTGCTAATGTTAAAAAACTCAGCGTTAAATGGGTGCTTGTAATTGATGCCATGGAATCTATAGTATCACCCGTAGGCTACCATATCAAAACCATGGACATTGCACATTTTTACTGGATGTCTCTGAATTTGCATAGTGTAGTTTGCCGCCTTATTCTATACAGACAAAAAAAATGAAACTATTATATGTTCTGGCCAGCCAGAAGCCAAAAGTAAACTCTTAGCTTCTGTCTGATAAGTTATATGTTCTCCTGGACAACTCATACGAACTTCACCAATCATCAAATGTTAATACAATTGACAGACAGGAAAATATGAAATATTTCAAATTTGTCACATCAAGATTCAAGGAGGCGAAGACATGGGGTAAGTCAGAACTTGCACCATCAGCATTAATACTATACCTCGGTTGGGCTGGCCCCCCTTGAGATACCGAAGAAGGCTGATTGCCATAAGAATGCTAATCAGGCCAAAGAGGAGGATCAGAAAGCCATCAACCTAATAAGGTTGAAAAGACAATCAGGACAGAGTACAGATTCAAACAAGGCTCAGTGACTTGGTTTATCCTCAAATAATACTATATTCTTTTTCACCTAGACATAAATGTATCACTTGTATCATAAAACATCCACAAACTGAACCCTCACATTCCTCCCAGAGTGGTAATTGAATTTTATAGAAGTGGCAGGTGTAAAACACCACACATACCAAGTAAGGAGAGCACATGGACCCATTATAGCCACTGAGCCAATGCATATAGTCTATTTTCCACACGAAGCGATGGACTGCGTGAAAAAAAATTTACAGCTTGCATGATCTTGGTCCATTTCCAGATCAGAATAATACATTCAATGAAAGGCAGCTCCTCCACCAGTCCACAATGCAGATTGCGCATAGAAACCAGTCACATCCACAATTTGCAGTCGCAACTGCAGTCACAATTTTTAATATCGCCGTCTGAGCCCAGCTATTCTGGGGTTCTATTAAGAATTACTGTACATGTAAAGACAAAAACATTGCTTACACTATGGTGAAGAAGGACAATTTCACCTTCTTTTTTTGGTTCCTAAAATAATGCAGTTAGCTCTACTTTTTGCATTGTTTTAGAAGTCCTGAAATTGACTGGTCTCAGCTTGAATAATAGATAAAGTAACAAAAATCTCAGAGTGTAGATTACAAAAAAAAGAACAAGTAGTGGACATTACAAGCCAAAGTGAGTGTATTCATTGAAGTGAGGTACCACCGGCTGTGGCACTGTGGTGGACAAGCATAACCGGGACTGATGATACTGTATGTGTTTTTTGGAAAGTGCTGCATTTAGATTGTTCACAGTTTTCGATATACGTTTGGAGAAAATACTGCAATTTAAAGCAGAAGCCAAGATGTCTAGAGAAGGAGGAAGGGAACAAAAAGGTTTAGACTTTCTGCAACCATGTTCTCTATGTGTGACAAAGCTCCTGATGTACAGTACGTCATAGTCAAAAGTTTTAAAACTTTTTCACAAAGTTTTCTGCTTCAGTGTTTAGAGATCTTTGAGTCAGATGTTTCTCTGGTTACTTATAAGTATTTCACAAGTTTTTAAAGTGTTATTGACAAATCAAGTTTATGTAAAGACTCAATATTCACAGTGTTAACCCTAATTTTTCACTACATTTGCCCTTCAACCTTGGCAGCTGGATATCAGCTTCTGGGCCAAATCCTGACTGATGACCACTCATTCTGGTCTAATCAGTGACTGTAGATCAATACAATTTCTGTGCTTTTGTTTGTCCACAGGTTCTCAATGAAATTGACATCTTGGAATTTTCCCAGCCATGGACGCAAAACTTCAATGTTTCATTCGCTGAGCCACCTCATTATCACTTTTGCCCTGTATGTGGTCGGTCACCACCATGCTGGAAAAATCATTGTTAATCACTTAATAGCTCCTGGATGGTTGGGAGAAGTTGTTCTTGGAAGATCTTTAATTCCCATTCTTTTTTTCACGGCAGTGTTCTTGGACAAAATTTTTATAGCGTCCATTCCATGGATGAAAAGCTTCCACACGAGTGGTCTCCGGATGCTTTACTTTTGGCAGGACAATTGACTCATGAGCACCCACCATCTATTCTCCAATCATTCTTTCAGATGTCCCAATCTGTCTATAGGGGGCTTCATCAGAGAAAATATCTTTATCCCAGTCCACTACAGTCCAACCTCTGTATTTCCTGCAGAAACACAGACATTGTGATAAACTCCAAGCCATGATTAGTCAAGATTTGGCCCAGAAGTTGATATCGAGCAGCCAGGGTGAAGGGCAGAAGTCTTGAAAAATAAGGGCCAGCCCTGTAAAAATTAAGTGTTTGTTTAAACTTGATGAATTTGTCAAAAAAGTGTAGAAATGCTGATAAGTGTACTTCAGTAGTTAAAGAAATAGCTGACTCAAAGATCTAAAGAAACTGAAGCAAAATATTTTGTGAAAATCAAAATTTATGTCAGTCTCAGAACTTTTGGCCACGACTGTAGGAAGGAGAATTGTATGCAAGTCAAACTACTTGGTAAATTCATACACAAAAAAACATGTATAACCCCTTACATTGTCCATAAATCATAATATCCTAGTCCATGAAACAGCTCGACACTTCCTCGAGAGTAACCAAAATGGAGATTCCAGCATCAGATATGGTGAGGTTGAACATCAGTAGATCCTGAGAGTCCAAAGTTCTCCCGCGTCTACACAGAATGCAGATTACAGCTCCATTCCTCAGCCACTAGAACCAGCCTGAAGAAAGCAGAATTAATTCAATGTACAGCCTCGTTATGTCTATTTGTGGAGATTGAGATTAACCCCAGATACTTAACTTCATGTATTTGGGGTTAAAACATTTTTTAATTCGGTTTAATAAAGAATATTGCACCATTTTGGTTTTTACAAGCATTTAGTTTCCCTCCACATTCAACTTTGAAGTGGCCTATGGTCAAAAATAAGCCTAGAGCAGCCAGAAAACAAAACAGAAGCTCACCCATTGCATTGCTAGAATGAGCTCACTGATGGATTCTCAGTTAACCCATTCTGCAGCTAACAATAACAGAAAGGCTGTGGAAGGCAAGTGAGAGGTGGAGCTGCATATTCATGACTGTAATCGGTGGCACCACGTGATCGCACATACAGGAGAAGGTGCGGCGAGGACAGGATGCTGCGAGGGAGCCGGGTGAGTATTTAAATAACAGCGGGCGGGTGCACAAGGGGTGGGAGGGGTTCTTGGGGACAGGGATCTTTATTTTAAACACGGAAAAAGAAAAAAAAGGATTTTTCATATCTTCTATCCAGCGAACGCTGCTGGAGAGAAGATATGAATGACGGCTTCAGCACTATGTGGGGGGGACAGCGCTTACTGTAGCGCTGTCTCCTGCACGGCACACGGACTGCACACGGACAGTGTTTTACATGGATCCATTGACTTTAATGGGTCCGTGTAATCCGTGCGCTCCCACGAACACTGACATGTCTCCGTGTTTTGCACACGGACACACGGTCCGTGAAAACACTCTGACATGTGCAGAGACACATTGATTTCAATGTGTCTACGTGAGTCAGTGTCTCCGGTACGTGAGGAAACTGTCACCTCACGTACCGGAGCCACTGACATGTGAAACCGGCCTGACACTCATTAAGTCCATGCCTCAGAGACTGCAAGCTGTTATAAAAGCCAGAGGTGGTGCAACAAAATGCTAGTGATTGTTTGTTTGTTTTTCATGATTCCATAATTTTTTTTCCTCAGAATTGAGTGGTTCCATAATTTTTCCCCTATGCTTGTTTAAAAAAGTAACCATTACTGACTACCACATTTTTTGTTCTTGATTTCTTTTAGGCTGTGTGCACACGATGCGGATTTAGTGCGGATCCGCAGCGGATTTTTCTGCGCAGAAACGCTACAGATTCGCACTGTGATATACAGAACAATGTAAATCAATGTGAAAAAAAGGTTGTGCAGATGGTGCGGAAAAATCCGCGTGGAAACGCTTTTGTGCGGATCTGCAGCGTTTCTGCACCCCACCATTATAGAAATCCGCAGTGGTAAAAAGCACAGAAAATCTGCACAAAATACGTATCAATTCTGCATAAAAACCGCACATAAAATGCACAATATCCGCGGCAAATCTGCACCTGCGGATTCTGCCAGGAGATGCGGATTTTGTGCAGAAAATTCTGCACCCCATTCCGCAACGTGTGCACATAGCCTTAGTGTTTCTTAAAGCCAGAAAGTTGCCATTTGAAATGACTTTAGTTTTGTGCCATGTCTGTTATCTGCTTTTTTTCTACAAAATTAAACAGCTGAATGAACATCCTCCAAGGCCGGTGATTCCATAATTTTTGCCAGGGGTTGTATGACCACTTCCCAAGTTAAAGCTTGCAGAATTTCCGTTATGCTACACCTTTTTCCTACCAAGGAGGAGGCAAATATCAGAGTCTCCTTCATCAGATGTCCTTACACCGTTGGAAGCATTGGCCTGTGGAAAGGAGCTGTCTTTCAGGACCACATCCAAGATCTCTCCTTACAAATCTCTTGCATGATTACCAGTAGGTGCCATTTGGCTATTGGAGCAGGTGGGGAGTAAATTCTACTTTCCTTGATTTGACAGTGTTTGCAGCCTTGAGTTAATCCTCTCTGTCAGGGAATCATTGTGGCCAAGTAGTAACAGTGACCCCCTTTTCACACCTGAAGTTACATCATAAGCCGAACCGTAATCCTCTAAACACTTTTAGGCAATTGTTTACAGCATGAAAATATAAACTAATTTCCTGAATGCCACACTGAACTGAGGGAGTGTGATCATAATCCAACAACAAAACAATATGCTTTCAGTAAACAATATTATTCATTTTTCTAGCTCCAATCTCATTTGTATTTGTTTTCTACTGCTGAATTCACACCCCTGATGAAGAATGGCGAAACGTGAGTTGGGGTGACAGGGACACGGTGGAAACTGACTTCCATGTAAGTTAGTATTGTATGTATTTTTACTCCTTACAGTAGATCTAATTTAAGGGACATTCTACTTTAGCACAATTAAGCTATCCATAATGCGGCATATGCTTTAGTGTATGTGCACACGTTGCGAATTTGGCTGCCGATCCGCAGCGGATTGTGCTGCGGATTCACAGCAGTTTTCCATGCAGTTTACAGTACCATGTAAACTTATGGAAAACCAAATCTGCAGTGCCCATGCTGCGGAAAATACTGCACGGAAACGCTGCGGTTTATTTTCTGCAGCATGTCAATTCTTTGTGCGGATTCTGCAGCGTTTTACACCTGCTCCTCAATAGGAATCCACAGGTGTAAAAACGCAGGTGAAATCGCACAAAAAACGCGGTAAATCCTCGGGTAATCCAAAGGTAAAACAGTGCGTTTTACCTTCCGATTTTTCAAAAACTGAGTGAAAAAATCCGCACAGAAATCTGCAACGTGGGCATGTAGCCTTAGATTGTTACATCCATCTTACCTAGTCATCCTATACGAAACTTTCCCTGTTAGCGCTCAGCACCTTACTACTGTTTAATATTATATGATTTATTAGTTTTATCAATAAAGTATTTTTGGGCATAATATTCTCGTTTTATTGGGCTTTATTTGATTCCCTTTGTTTTCCTCATTTCATGAATTCTCTTAAAGCGTTTTGGGTATTTTTTGTGTTTGTGTGGCTAAAGACTATAATAAAATTATTGTAGGGAGAAAAATGGGGCATTGACCACTGCGCGTGAGTTTGCGGAGACAATGCAGCTGCCAGCCATTTCGCAAGTCACACTTCTTCTGAGCTCAGAGGAAACGTCTGTGAGCCACAAACTCTGTTTGGAATCGTGAATAAAGCGTATTTTAACTCACTGTAGTAAGTTAACCATTTTCCTCCCTACAATATGAAATGGACTTTTTCCTAGTGAGCCCCATCGAGAGGATTTACTAGCTGCTGTCTCTTGCCACAATTTTTTCGGAAGCAGTGCCATATCCCGGTTTTTCTATATTTACTATTATAAATTAAATTTATTTATACAACACTAAAAATGAGCAAATCGAAGCAAATTACATTTATGTCATGTGAAGAGGGAACATAGCTGATGAGTCTTAACATGGAGAAGCAGAAGCAGGAAATTCATTAGACATTTAGTGAAGAATGTGGATTGGAGGCAGGACGTTGTATTCTGAGCTCAGTCATTAACCCCTTAAGCCCCGAGGGTGGTTTGCACGTTAATGACCGAGCAAATTTTTACAATTCTGACCACTGTCCCTTTATGAGGTTATAACTCTGGAACGCTTAAACGGATCCCAGTGATTCTGACAATGTTTTGTCGAGACATATTGTACTTCATGATAGTGGTAACATTTCTTTGATATTAACTGCATTTATTTGTGAAAAAAACAGAAATTTGGCAAAAATTTTGCAATTTTCCAACTTTTAATTTTTATGCCCTTAAATCACAGAGATATGTCACACAAAATACTTAATAAGTATCATTTCCCACATGTCTACTTTACATCAGCACAATTTCGGAAACAACATTTTTTTGTTAGGGAGTTATAAGGGTTAAAAGTTGACCAGCAATTTCTCATTTTTACAACACCATTTTTTTAGGGACCACGTCACATTTGAAGTCATTTTGAGGGGTCTATATGATAGAAAATACCCAAGTGTGACACCATTATAAAAACTGCACCCATCAAGGTGCTCAAAACTACATTCAAAAAGTTTTTTTACCCTTCAGGTGTTTCACAGGAATTTTTGGAATGTTTTAAAAAAATGAACATATAATTTTTTTTCACAAAAAATTTACTTCAGCTCCAATTTGTTTTATTTTATCAAGGGTAACAGGAGAAAATGGACCACAAAAGTTGTTTTACAATTTGTCCTGAGTACCCGGATACACCATATGTGGGGGTAAACCACTGTTTGGGCGCATGGCAGAGCTCGGAAGCGAAGGAGCGCCATTTGACTTTTCAATGCAAAATTGGCTGGAATTGAGATGGGATGCCATGTTGCGTTTGGAGAGCCACTAATGTGCCTAAACATTGAAACCCCCCACAAGTGACACCATTTTGGAAAGTAGACCCCCTAAGGAACTTATCTAGCTGTGTTTTGACAGCTTTGAACCCCCACGTGTTTCACTACAGTTTATAATGCAGAGCCATGAAAATAAAAATTATTTTTTTTTCACAATAATTATTTTTTAGCCCCCAGTTTTGTATTTTTCCAAGGGTAACAGGAGAAATTGTACCCCAAACATTGTTGTGCAATTTGTCCTGAGTACGCTGATACCCCATATGTGGGGGTAAAGCACTGTTTGGGTGCATGGCAGAGCTTGGAAGGGAAGGAGCGCCGTTTGACTTTTCAATGCAAAATTGGCTGGATTTGAGATGTGACGCCATGTTGCGTTTGGGGAGCCCCTGATGTGCCAAAACATTGAAACCCCCCACAAGTGACATCATTTTGGAAAGTAGACCCCCAAGGATCTTATCTAGATGTGTAGTGAGAGCTTTGAACCCCCAAGTGTTTCACTACAGTTTATAACACAGAGCTGTGAAAATAAAAAAATAAAAATTTTCCACAAAAATTATTTTTTAGCCCCCAGTTTTGTATTTCCCCAAGGGTAACAGTTGAAATTGGACCCCAAAAGTTGTTGTGCAATTTGTCCTGAGTATGCTGATACCCCATATGTGGGGGTAACCACTGTTTGGGCACATGGCAGAGCTCGGAAGGGAAGGAGCGCCATTTGGAATGCAGACGTAGATGGAATGGTCTGCAGGAGTCACATTGTGTTTGCAGAGCCCCTAATGTACCTAAACAGTAGAAACCCCCACAAGTGACCCCATATTGGAAACTATACCCCCCAAGGAACTTATCTAAATGTGTTGTGAGAACTTTGAACCCCCAAATGTTTCACTAGTTAATAACGCAGAGCCGTGAAAATAAAAAATCATTTTTTTCTGCAAAAATTATCTTTAACACCCAGTTTTGTATTTTTCCAAGGGTAACAGGAGAAATTGGTCCCCAAAAGTTGTTGTCCAATTTGTCCTGAGTACGCTGATACCCCATATGTGGGGGGACCACCGTTTGGGGGCATGACAGAGCTTGGAAGGGAAGGAGCGCTATTTGGAATGCAGACTTAGATGGATTGGTCTGCAGGTGTCACGATGCATTTGCAGAGCCCCTGATGTACCTAAACAGTAGAAACCCCCCACAAGTGACCTCATATTGGAAACTAGACCCCCAAGGAACTTATCTAGATGTGTTGTGAGAACTTTGAACCTCCAAGTTTTTGACTACAGTTTATAACACAGAGCCGTGAAAATAAAAAATCATTTTTGTCCCACAAAAATGTTTTTTTAGCCCCTCAAATTTTTATTTTCCCAAGGGTAAGAAAAGAAATTGGACCCCAGAAGTTGTTGTCCAATTTGTCCTGTGTACGCTGATACGCCATATGTTGGGGTAAACCCTTGTTTGGGTGCACGGGAGAGCTCGGAAGGGAAGGAACACTGTTTTACTTTTTCAACACAGAATTGGCTGGAATTGAGATCGGACGCCATGTCGCGTTTGGAGAGCCCCTGATGTGCCTAAACAATGGAAACCCCCAATTCTAACTGAAACCCTAACCCAACCACACCCCTAACCCCAACCACACCGCTAACCCTGACACACCCCTTACCCTAATCCCAACCATAAATGTAATCCAAACCCTAACCCTAGCCCCAACCCTAACCCTAGTCCCAACGGGAAAATGGAAATAAATAAGATGCTTTTTATTGCAAAAAATATTTTTTTGCGTTACCAAATTTTGAGAGCTATAATTTTTCCATATTTTTGTCCACAGGGTCATGTGAGGTCTTGTTTTTTGCTGGACGAGTTGACGTTTTTATTGGTAACATTTTCGGGCACGTGACATTTTTGATCGCTTTTTATTCCGATTTTTGTGAGGCAGTATGACCAGGGCCGGCTCCAGGTTTTTGAGGGCCCCGGGCAAAAGAGTCTCAGTGGGCCCCCCCCCCCCCCCTTTAACACATACCCCGATTTATGATGCACAGATACGGCAGAGAAATGTATAGTACAATGCCAGATTTCACTTCTTACATGAGTGACAGCTATTGTAGATTCTGCAGTGTATATATACAGGAGGAAAGGTGCTGTGCAGTGTATATATACAGGAGAGGTGCTTTTCTGTTTTGAGTTTTTCTATGAAACAAATACTTTTCTACATAAACAACGTTGTTTGGTTTTGCGGCCCCAACAGATCTGTGCTACAAAGTAACAGGCGGCTCGGGCATTAATGAGGGACCTGATGCTGAATCCTTTCCACAAACCCTAATGACCCAATTAGTGCCCTGTCATTAGAAGCTCATTAAACGCCTCCCTGTCCTGAGCAGTCATGTACAGTATGGGGGGATCCTGCAGCCCACCCCCTGACTGCTCCATACCATACACTGCCCTCTGTCGCTCTCACTATTATCCTGTGCATTTCTCCTTCATCGTTACCCCATGTTACACTTGTTACCTCCCACTACAGAGTAGCAGGGCAGCCAATGTCACCCCCTCCCGGACCCTAATGGCAGCAGGAAATGTCTGCTCCTCTATTGGGTTGGAACCTGATTTAATCAAGGAATAATGTGGATTTGTTGCCGGTGGCTGCAGGGGAAGGGTTAAGTGATGCCATGTCCCTGGTGGGAGCAGTGGCAGCTGCTGGGACCTGGACAGAGACAACCAATGTTGCTGTGACTGCACAGTGTGATGTGGAGGAGAGAAGCTGAGACTCCGGAGCAGAAATCACCCACATGCCAGCACTGGGCAGAGTCCCTCCAGTCACCAGCCTGGGGCCACGGGGCCCCAACCTACAGCCCACAGCTCAGATTTATCCATGGCAGCAGCTCCCCTTCCTCCTGGCATCTGGTTAACCCCATTTATGCGGGTCGGATTGTTATCTTTAAAGTTCAGCAATAACCTTCATACAGATGGGAAGGGGTTAAGCTTCTTCCTACCCCACTGGTGCAGGTTTGGTGCAGCATGCATGTATTCTGGGTGAGCTGGGCGGCTACAGGCTGCACCCCACCAGCTGCTCCTCCAGACATCACCCACATTTTTAGGCAGCGGAGACAGACAGCAGCAGACTGAGCCACAACTGCAACCACTGCTGGATACCTTTGCACTCACTCAGGCACTGGTAGGACGGAGCTCCTCTGGAATCTGCCTGATAAACTTCAGCACTGTCTGCAGCCAGTCAGGGGGGAGAGCAGAAAACGTGCTCTCTCCGCCCACAATGTCACACTGGCTGCCTTCTGTTAACCCCTATGTGTGCCTGCCTGGCTGCACTGACTGAGAAGATGCTTGTGTCAGAGCTGGCACATAGGGGTTAAGAGAACGCAGCCAGCAGTGACTTTGTGGGGGGAGAGAGCATGTTATCTCCTGCTCTGCTCTCCCAGCTGTATCTATGACAGCATGAGTGGGCCCCCCTCTCTCCCCAGGGCCCCGGCATTTGCTCGGTGTGCCGGGTGCTGACGCCGGCCCTGAGTATGACCAAAAAACAGCTATTCATTAATTTCTTTTTGGGGGGGGGGGGGGCGTTTATACCGTTCTGCCTTTTTCTTTGGGTCAGTACGATTACACAGAGGGGCGTTTCCCCCCTCGGTGTACAGGTGCATTAGCCCTGAGCGCCACCTCTCTAGCTTCAGGCTACACAGTAACAGCGGTGAGGCACATTAAATTTCAGTATCAGCCCTGTGGGCGGTGTTAGGAGTGGGGGGCGGGACACTAGTAGCTATTTAGTGGGGTTTCCCAAGCAGACGGTAACCCTGATGAAGGACTGTGTTTCTTCGAAACGCGTCGGTTGTTTGCTTGGTCCCAATGTTGCTCCACACTTTTTGTGACGTCACACAGTGAGCGCTCCCGTCGGCCATTTTTTCTTCTTTTCCTTCACTGTCTCCAGGGACGCCACCGGCCGGGACGTTCCTTGTTTCCACGCCGACTCAAGGCCTTCCTGTTTGGCTGCTGCCACCTGGCGCTGGCCTCCTCGCCCAGTACTTGTTCCTAAGGATCTGCGTCTCATGTGCCGGACTCTTTCTGGGCGCTCGGATCCTTGGTACCTCTGGCACTACATCTAACATCAGACTTTGGTTAGTCAGACTCGTATTGGTTATTGCCAACACCTCTGGTACCACGTTGTGCTCAGCATAGTATTTATCACAGTGCACTTATCCTTACATTTTTTTTTCCATTATATGTAGCAGGGACTCAGCGGGGAGATTATTAATAGGGGTAACTTTGGTATACTCCACCTGTTGGTATATTGATTCCTCAGCACAGACAATTCCCTTTAGCGCGGTATCATCCTGTTTTACTAATATTGTTTACTTACATTGACAGCCCTGGCATCTGGCTGTTTTGATACCAACAGCAAAGGGTATTTTTTCTATTGGTAGCGCTGGTGTTTTCCTTTGTTATATATATTTTTTAACATTATTTTGCATGGATTCTTTTACTTTTATTGCCACTAGTTGCTCATTACTATATTTTCCTGTAAGGCACCCCAACATTAGTTGTGATTATTTGGGGGGTTTACCTAGTAGGTTTTTTTTGCTCCTTTTTAAAAAAATAAATAAAAGCGAAAAAAAAAAACTATACTCTTGACTGCAGCAAAGCATGCATGTCACCCACAGACAGGACTGATTTTTTAAACCTGTTTTTTCTTTTGCAATATTTTAAAGCCAAATCTTTTTGGCATTTACCTTGCAATTGTTTGTTGCTTGTTTTTGGGAGAGGGAATTGTGTTAAAGGAAAGAATCATCTTATTTCTCACTGCAAAATGCAAATAAATTTATATAATTTATACCATGTGATTTTCTGGATTTTTGTTTTGATATTCTATCTCTCAATGTTAAAATTAACCTACCCTTAAAATTATAGACTGTTCATGTCTTTGTCAGTGGGCAAACTTACAAAATCAGCAAGGGATCAAATACTTATTTCCCCTACTGTAATGGCGCCGACCTGACACTGTAGGTTACTCAGCACAATCCTGCTGACAGGTTCCCTTTAGTGTAGTACAGATATGATGTTGACTTTCTAATGTTTCTTGCTTTAATATCTTGCAGAGATTTACAAAGATAAAGTGTAATCTCTCGTAATCAGCAGGTCCTCTCTCTTTTATAGAGTGTAAGCTCTTTTGGTAGGTTGGGTTCTGTCTCGTCTGTAGAGTGTAAGCTCTTATGGTCAGTGGGGTTCTCCTCTCTCTCCTGTAGAGTGTAAGCTCTTGTAATCAGCAGGGTCCTCTCTCTCTCTGTCTTGTAGAGTGTAAGCTCTTATGGTCATTGAGGTCTTCTCTTCTATAGAGCGTAAGCTCTTTTGGATAGTTGGATTCTGTCTCACATGTAGAGTGTAAGCTTTTATGGTCAGCGGACTCCTCTCTCCTGTAAAGTGTAAGCTGGGTCCTCTCTTCTGTAGAATGTACAGTCATGACCAAAAGTATTGACACCCCTGCAATTCTGTCAGATAATACTCATTTTCTTCCTGAAAATGATTGCAAACACAAATTATTTGGTATTATTATCTTCATTTAATTTGTCTTAAATGAAAAAACACAAAAGAGAATGAAGCAAAACATTGATCATTTCACACAAAACTCCAAAAATGGGCCAGACAAAAGTATTGGCACCCTCAGCCTAATACTTGGTTGCACAACCTTTAGCCAAAATAACTGCAACCAACTGCTTCCGGTAACCATCAATGAGTTTCTTACAATGCTCTGCTGGAATTTTAGACCATTCTTCTTTGGCAAACTGCTCCAGGTCCCTGATATTTGAAGGGTGCCTTCTCCAAACTGCCAATTTTAGATCTCTCCACAGGTGTTCTATGGGATTCAGGTCTGGACTCATTGCTGGCCACCTTAGAAGTCTCCAGTGCTTTCTCTCAAACCATTTTGTAGTGCTTTTTGAAGTGTGTTTTGGGTCATTGTCCTGCTGGAAGACCCATGACCTCTGAGGGAGACCCAGCTTTCTCACACTGGGCCCTACATTATGCTGCAAAATTTGTTGGTAGTCTTCAGACTTCATAATGCCATGCACACAGTCAAGCAGTCCAGTGCCAGAGGCAGCAAAGCAACTCCAAAACATCAGGGAACCTCCGCCATGTTTGACTGTAGGGACCATGTTCTTTTCTTTGAATGCCTCTTTTTTTCTCCTGTAAACTGTATGTTGATCAATACGCAAATAGAAGTCAGGAAGGCAGCACAGCCCAACAGCGAGACTAGATATGGAGTCACTGGTTAAACAGCCGAGCCTAACACTTAGGGGAGGTGCTCACGTTAGAGAAAAAGTAGGCACATAGTAGCAAAAATAGAAAGAAACGTGGCAACACTCACCGACCCTGTGAAGCAGACTATTCCTTTATTGAAGCAATTGTGAGCGGGGACCCGTAGAAGCGCCGGTGTTGGTGTGAAACGGCTGTTGTCCTCTCCCCGCTCACCTCCTCTCGTTCCTTGTCTCCCCCGTGCCGTGAAGATGTGTTCACAATTGCTTCAATAAAGGAATAGTCTGCTTCACAGGGTCGGTGAGTCTTGCCACGTTTCTTTCTATTTTTGAAACTCTATGTTGATGCCTTTGCCCAAAAAGCTCTACTTCTGTCTCATCTGACCAGAGAACATTCTTCCAAAACGCTTTAGGCTTTTTCAGGTAAGTTTTGGCAAACTCCAGCCTGGCTTTTTTATGTCTCGGGGTAAGAAGTGGGGTCTTCCTGGGTCTCCTACCATACAGTCCCTTTTCATTCAGATGCCGACGGATAGTACGGGTTGACACTGTTGTATCCTCGGATTGCAGGGCAGCTTGAACTTGTTTGGATGTTAGTCGAGGTTCTTTATCCAACATCCGCACAATCTTGCGTTGAAATCTCTTGTCAATTTTTCTTTTCCGTCCACATCTAGGGAGGTTAGCCACAGTGCCATGGGCTTTAAACTTCTTGATGACACTGCGCACGGTAGACACAGGAACATTCAGGTCTTTGGAGATGGACTTGTAGCCTTGAGATTGCTCATGCTTCCTCACAATTTGGTTTCTCAAGTCCTCAGACAGTTCTTTGGTCTTCTTTCTTTTCTCCATGCTCAATGTGGTACACACAAGGACACAGGGCAGAGGTTGAGTCAACTTTAATCCATGTCAACTGGCTGCAAGTGTGATTTAGTTATTGCCAACACCTGTTAGGTGCCACAGGTAAGTTACAGGTGCTGTTAATTACACAAATTAGAGAAGCATCACGATTTTTCGAACAGTGCCAATACTTTTGTCCACCCCCTTTTTTTATGTTTGGTGCGGAATTATATCCAATTTGGCTTTAGGACAATTCTTTTTGTGTTTTCTCATTTAAGACAAATTAAATGAAGATAATAATGCCAAAGAATTTGTGTTTGCAATCATTTTCAGGAAGAAAATTAGCATTATCTGACAGAATTGCAGGGGTGTCAATACTTTTGGCCATAACTGTAAGCTTTTATGTTCAGTTGTATCCTCTCTCTTTTGTAAAGTGTAAGCTCTTATGGTCAGCAGGGTCCTCTCTCTCTCCTGTAGAGTGTAAGCTCTTACAGTCAGCGGGTCCTCTCTTCTGTAGAATGTAAGCTTTTATGTTCAGCTGTGTCCTCTCTCTCTTTTGTGGAGTGTAAGCTCTTATGGTCAGCAGGGTCCACTCTCTCTCTCACCTGTAGAGTGTAAGCTCTTATGGTCAGCGGGTCCTCTCTTCTGTAGAATGTAAGCTTTTATGTTCAGCTGTATCCTCTCTCTTTTGTGGAGTGTAAGCTCTTATGGTCAGCAGGGTCCACTCTCTCTCTCACCTGTAGAGTGTAAGCTCTTATGGTCAGCGGGTCCTCTCTTCTGTAGAATGTAAGCTTTTATGTTCAGCTGTATCCTCTCTCTTTTGTGGAGTGTAAGCTCTTATGGTCAGCAGGGTCCCCTCTCTCTCTCCTGTAGAGTGTAAGCTCTTATGGTCAGCGGGTCCTCTCTTCTGTAGAGTGTAAGCTTTTATGTTCAGCTGTGTCCTCTCTCTCTTTCTTTTGTGGAGTGTAAGCTCTTATGGTCCTCTCTCTCCTGTAGAGTGTAAGGTCTTATGGTCAGCAGGGTCCTCTCTCTCTCCTGTAGAGTGTAAGCTCTTACAGTCAGCGGGTCCTCTCTTCTGTAGAATGTGAGCTTTTATGTTCAGCTGTCTCCTCTCTCTCTTTTGTAGAGTGTAAGCTCTTATGGTCAGCAGTGTCCTCTCTCTCCTGTAGAGTGTAAGGTCTTATGGTCAACAGGGTCCTTGCTCTTCTCTGTAGAGTGTAAGCTCTTATGGTCAGCGGAGTCCTCTCTCTCCTTTAAGGTGTAAGATCTTATGGCCAGCGAAGTCCTCTCTCTCCCTCTCTCTCCTGTAGAATATAAGCTCTTATGGTCAGCAAGGTCCCCTCTCCTTCCCTCCACTCCAAGCGCATGCTCTGAACAATTACAAGCTTTCCAGGATTAAGATTCACATACATTTATTCATCATGAATCAATTTTGCGGGGAATATTCGGTAAAGTTGGCGAATTCGAATTTCAAAAGATCCACTCATCTCTTCTCATTACCCGTGTCTTGGGAAGGCATCAACAGTGAGCCATAGGCTGCACTGCTATTAATAAAAGATTTTTTTCCCTATCTAAGGATCTTTTCTGCACTGGCGCAAAGAGTTTCTCATTTTTTTCATAGCCATGTACCTTACATTTTATGCCTGTATGTTATTTCTTTGTATAACTTCTAGAATTACTTTGTATATATTTATTATATGGTTATTACAATTTTTTTTAATGTATTTAACATTTGGGGGATGGGATTTATATACCTATTTATGCTCTGTATTGTAATGCAGAGCAGCCAGGAGTGATCAGTTATTTCAGGGCCCCTGGGTTGGAAATGGTCAGTTGGGATTTTTCAATGTTTTTGTTTAGGGATGTTTTATAAACATTCATATTATATTTAAATGTCATATAACTGGTTTAAATATTATATAAAATTATATAACCATAAATACAAATACTTAAAAATAATAATATCTACCGTATATACTCGAGTATAAGCCCCATAAGATACTCCATAAAGGTTGATGGCCCCATAAGATTCTCCATAGAATAATATGTCACATATGCTGCTGCTGATTAAAAAAAATAAATAAAAAAATTACATACCTCTCATCGCTGGGGGAGAGGTGCCGGTTTCCTGAGCAGCCACCGCCATGCGCCGCTGTGTCTTACGGGTCTGTGAAGTGACTGTTCAGGCAGAGGATGTGCACTAAACACATCATCGCACCCTCTGACCTGAACGTCACAGCTAGAGGACGCGGAAGACATAGCCCGGTGGTGGAACGGGGACAGGTGAATATTGCATGGCTCACCCTCCCCCATCATACTCACCCCATACTGGTGCAGTCTCTGCTTCTCCGATGGTCTCAGGCGCCGGCAGCTTGTTCCTGTCTTCAGCGGCCACATGGTACAAGTAATGAGTGCAGAGTAGGAGGGCTTCATAAAGAAAAACTTACAGGTCTGTGAGAGCCAGAATTCTTGCTGGTTGGTAGCTCATCAAATACTTGATTTTCTCATTTTTATTTTTAGATTCTGTCTCTGACAGTTGAAGTGTACTTACGATAAAAATTACAGACCTCCATTATTTGTAGGTGGGAAAACTTGCAAAATTGACAATGTATCAAATACTTATTTTCCCCACTGTGTATAATATAAATAATAAAAATAAATAATAATACTTTATATGTAAATATTTTAAGTTTTTTTTTTGTTTAGGGATGTTGAATACATTTTTATATTTTATACATATTTGCTGCTTGATACCTCACAAGCTTTATGTTTGCACAATAAATGGATTACACAGAGACCAGATTAATAGATATTGATATAGATTGGATGGGTGAGCTGTGTCCACAAACTTTCTTGAATTACTGTTAAAATGTATGGCATCAAAACCATATTGGTGATCCTTGCTGTTAGCAGCAAATTATTAATCTAGGTGCATACTTTATATTCTGAACTCACTGTTGTAACTACGAACAAGGGAGCCAAAAAAAATTACTAACCTACCCTTTTCAAAAGTTTAAAAATGTATAATAGCCGCACGGCCATAAAAAACACTAACGCGTTTGGAGTCTGGCTGACTCAGGCAGTCATGAAATGCGTTAAATTTAATTTTATGTTACTATTTTAATGAAGTCACAAAGAATTTTTGCTTTTAAATCACTATTGCTGTATTGCAAAACCTCTTTTCATCATGTTGAACAAAGCTTCTTGATACCCCACAAGCGTTATCCGGGCACAGTGGATTACCAAGAGACCAGATCGAACAACATGTATAGATTTGGATGTGTGAGTTGTATCCACAAACTTTCTTATATTACTGTTAAAATGTATGGCAGCAAAACCAGAGAACCGGTAAATATTTGTCTAAGACTGAACCGGCCTCAGTTTTCAATACTTATTGCACTTTAACCCCTTTACCCCCGAAGATGGTTTGCACAATAATGACCAGGCCAATTTTTACATTTCTGACTATTGTCACTTTGAGGTAATAACTCTGGAACGCTTCAACGAATCCCGATGATTCGGAAATTGTATTTTTGTGACATATTGTACTTGATGATAGTGGTAACATTTCTTCAGTATGACTTGTATTTATTTGTGAAAAGAAAAACTTAATCAAATTTCAATTTTCATGCCATTAACCCTGCTGTTCTGTTCGGTCTGGGGAGACCTATTTTGAACTTTGGTATTTTTTGGGGTGTTCAAGATGCGGTTCTGAAACTTGTGGTTGATTGACTTAAATGAGGATGGGTCGGTCGGCCACGGGTTTCAGAGCCGCATCTTGAATATTTTAAAGAATATTGAAGTTCAAAGTCGGTCATTTTTGACCAACAGAACAGCAGGGTTAAATCACAAACCTATGTTACCAAAATAGTTAATAAATAACATTTCCCAGATGTCTACTTTACATCAGCACAATTTTGGAACTAATTTTTTTTTGCTATGAAGTTATAAGGGTTAAAAGTTGACCAGTGATTTTTAATTTTTTCAACAAAATTTACAAAACCATTTTTTTTAAAGGAACCACATCACATTTGAAGTCACTTTGAGGGGTCTATATGATGGGGTCACTTTTGGGTGTCTTCTATTATAAAAACTGCACCCCTGAAGGTGGTCAAAACCACATTCAAGAAGTTTATTAACCTTTCAGGTGCTTCATAGGAATTTTTGAAATGTGGGAAAAAAATAAACATTTAACTTTTTTCTCACAAAATTTACTTCAGATCCATTTCTTTCATCTTGACAAGGGTAACAGGAAAAAATGAACACAAAAATGTGTTGCGTAATTTCTCCTGAGCATGCCGATAGCCCATATGAGCAGGGCTGTGGAGTCAGAGTCGTGGACTCGGAGTCTGAGCCCATTTTGGTGGAGGCAGAGTTGGAGTCGGTATAAAATGGACCGACTCAGACTTCTAAAATATATAATAAATTGGGTACAGTAGTTCAATGCAGTTTGTGGGGAATATTTTGTTCATAAGAATTTGGGAAAGTTATGAAATGTAATATAAATGTCTGTCCTATTCCTGATCAAAGGTCTAGACTTTTAGCTGAGATGAATCTGTGCAAGAGTTTATGTTCATGATAAGTAGTGAGGCTCCTCCTCTACAGATAAGGGGAAAAATAACAAACACACATAGAAGGAAAACCTGCATTCATCTCAGAACTTCTGGAGTGAAAAGGAAAGCAGGATTAAAGAAGGTAAGCCCTTCTAAAGCATATCTAAACTTTCAATAAACTGTGCATAAATCAATAGTCCAGTATATGTTGTCTCTGTATGCTTGATGTTTTAGTTTGTTTTTCCTCTTAGCTCATGTTTGGAGAAGTTCGCTGCCCTGATGACTTATATACACTACACATAGAAAACAGTTTTTCCCCTTATATTCCAACATCTCAAATTCAGAAATACATTAACAGGATTGATGAGAACATATATTTGTGTGTGTTCTGCAATATTATTCATCACAAACATGCTTCCTCCCTCCTCCCCTCTTCATAGACTGTGAAGAAATATGATATGAAGCATTTAGTGAGCTGTACACTGAGACAAGCCTGACATTGTAAAATATGTTAGATAGCGTTATGCTGAGCTTTCAAACTTTATACTTATCATCTGTCCTATTGATTTATGCAAAGCTTGTTTTATTTATATCCTAAATTATACAGTGCATGATTACCTATTCTTGCAAGAATTACAAAATACCTTATTTTTTTACAGGACAAAAATATTTTGAGAGCGAATTTACATAATTACTTAATGTCTACGAAGCATCTTATGAAGTCAGCTGTATGTGAGCATTTTACAGTGACTCAAGATAAAAAAAAACATTTTGTGTGTCAGTGTATAAGTGACCCAGATGAAAACAAATGCTGTGATGCCAAAATCAGTGCATACTCAGGCAATGATAAAAATGCTCCTTCAAGAGCTTCCAATCTAAGAAGACATTTACAACGCTGCCACCCATAAATTTACAAAGCTGTGATTGATAAAGATCACAGCAGCACCAAGAAACCAGAGACCAGCACTTCCTGCCAGGCAAAGGAGGAGGAAAGAGCGTCTCAAACATCAGTTACAAGATATTTTGTAAGTGACAAAGTTACTGCAACAATGACAGAAGATGTGTTTGAAAAACATCTCATCGAGTTTGTTGTGAAGGACTGTGTACCATTATCATTATTTGCATGACCAGCTTTTACAGCTCTTAATGGAGAAAAGGCCCACAAATTTGGGGTTTCTCTTGAAAGAGAAAGTATTAGAAAATTAGTGATTGAAGAAGCCCTTAACCAAAAGGAAGATCTTAAAAAGACTCTCAAAAGATGCTTTGTATTTCTTAAAATGGATGCCTGCACACGTCACAGAGTGAACTATTTTGCTATCAATGTTCGATATGTTTGTGCAAACAAAAAAATTGTTACTAAGACGCTGGCAGTAAAAGATACTAAAGCTCTTCACAGCAGCCAGTTTCTCCACACCTTAGTGGAAAAAGTTCTGCAAGATTAAGAACTAAAAAACAGGTTCTTGCTAGTGTAAGCGATAATGCTGCAAACATGATAAGTAAAATTAAACTGATGAATGAGAATAATGAAGGTGAGCTAGAAGAACATTTCACATTCAGTGTGTTGAAGATGGAAGGCCTCAGTCCTGTTCCCATAACAGTGGAACAAACAGATATTACTACAGATGAACAGCAAAATGATTCTTTACAATTAGACGATCTTGTTGAAGATGCTTCACATCTCTTTCCTATTCATCACATGCGCTGTGTTGTGCACACGCTGCAGCTGGCAATAAGAGATAGTCTGCAAGAGGGACAAGCTGGAACTCTGATTAGCAAAGTGAGGAAATTGGCTATTGCTCCCAAAACCCCTAGAATTGATTCTATCTTCAAGAGACGTGCTGGAAAAGGGGCAATGGTGGATCAAGCCACTCGGTGGGGCAGCACCTTTTTAATGATTGAGTGATTGCTTGAGCTGAAACCCTTCCTTGTAGATATGGCCAACCTTCAGGTAACACTACATGAAGGTCAATGGACAAAGGTGGCTGAATTTAAGGAGTTTCTTCATCACCCATTTACAGTGGCTAAAAAGTTACAAGCTGAGGATTTAATTCCTGGCATTTTTTTTTATAAAGGAGCGGAAGAACTTGTTGTTTTGTCTGTCCCAAAGAGGAGGTTTAATCACAAATTGCATTGCTGCTTCAATGAAACAGAGAAACTGCTATTAGAAAATAAAACTCTTCTAGCAGCTATTTCTGTGGACCAGAGTCATTGTATATTGCTGGATGATCAACAGCTTACTAAAGGAAAATAAGCTTTGATTGAGGTAGCAGTTAAGATGAGCTACAGGGCTGCCAAGAGCAAGAGGACTCGGGTCCTGCCAGTGCTGCTGCTGCTGCCGTTCCTTCATCCTCATCAGATGAGGAGTTTGATTTCGACAAGTATTTGAACGACATGGGGCAGGTAAGGCGTTGCTGCAGGGAAAAAGATTCCACTCCCATAGAAAACAGATTGACCATATTTCAGCAACATTTTTCACTTGCTCTCAAAGAAGTAGAAGAGTTCAACCGTTCATCAAAACTGACAAGGCAATTCCTTTATACCCTGAAATTGCTAGAGATGTTGCTCATGTGGTTACTGATTTGCTACCAACCCAAATTAGTGTAGAGAGGTTGTTCTCTAGCCTTAAAATAATTAGGTCAGATGTGAGGTCATCTATGAAGGAGGATCTGATGGAGGTGATACTATTTCTCAGAACAAATTCATAGACTGCACAAATGCTATTCAGTACGTTTTTGTTGAAACTTACTGCATAGTGTATAATAAATTGTAAATATGAAAGTTTTTTGTTCTAAAGTTGTATTCCAATAAATATATTTTATGTTCTATCTAAATGGCTTGATTATTGCATCATAATAATGATTAAAAGCCTGATGTTACCATTTTACCACAGTAAATTTGTCACTTAAACATGAGCCATGTATGAGGGAGGTGGAGTCGCAGTCATTGAAATTGAGGAGTCGGGAGATTTAGCCTACCGACTCCACAGCCCTGCATGAGGGAGAACACCACTGTTTGGGTGCACGGCAGAGCAGCAAAATTTGCTGAAACAATTGGCGGATGCCATGTCGCATTTGGAGAACCTCTGATGTGCCTAAACAGTGAAAATCCCCTACAAGAGGCACCATTTTGGAAACTAGACCACTCAGGGAACTGATCTAGATTTGTAGTGAGCACTAGGGTTGAGCGACTTTTACTTTTTTAGGGTCGAGTCGGGTTTCGCGAAACCCGACTATCTCAAAAGTCGAGTCGAGTGAAATCGGCCGACTATGGCGAAAAGTCGGGGATCGACCGAAACACGAAACCCAATGCAAAGTCAATGGGAAATTCTCATTCATTCTCTCTCTCTCTCCTCCGTCCCTGAACAGAAAAGCTGGTGTTACACATTGCAAATCGCTACAGCGCACAAGCGACAAGATGGCGATAGGCGTCCACGCCCCTAAGACCTATGTCATCACTCTGCCAACGCTCCTTCATTGGCTGAAAAAATGGTGCCAAACGCGTCATACGAAACGCGACTTTGGCGCGAAGTGCCGACCGCATGGCCGATCCCACACTAGGATCGGGTCGGGTTTCATGAAACCCGACTTTGCCAAAAGTCGGGTTTCATGAAACCCGACTTTGCCAAAAGTCGGCGACTTTTGAATTTGTCCGATCCGTTTCGCTCAAGCCTAGTGAGCACATTGAACCCTCAGTGACTTCACAGAAGTTTATAACGTTGAGCCGTGAAAATAATAAAATCACATTTTCCTCACAAAAATGTTATTTCAGCCATAAATTTTGCATTTTCATAAGGCTAACAGGAGAAATTGCACCATACAATTTGTAGTGCGATTTCTCCGGAGTACGCAGATACTCCACATGAGGAAGAAAACTACTGTTTGGGCGCATGGAAGGGGTTTGAAGGGAAGGAGAGTCATTTGACTTTTTGAATGTAAAATTTCCTGGAATCACTAGCGGACGTCATGTCCCATTTGCAGAGCCCCTGATGTGTCTAAACAGTGGAAACCCCCCCACAAGTGACCCCATTTTGGAAACTAGACCCCTCAGGGAATTTATTTAGATGCGTGGTGAGCACCTTGAACCCCCAGGTGCTTCACAGAAGTTTATGACGTTGAGCCGTGAAAATAATAAAATTACCTTTTCCTCACAAAACTTTTGTTTTAGCCCCAAGTTTTTAATTTTTCTAAGAGCTAATAGGATTTTTTTTTTTTTTTTTTTTTAAACAAACTGAGGTTCATTTTTTCCTGCCTGCACCAATACCCTACATGTAATTGGGAAATATTTTTCAGGCACACGGTTATGGTTTACAGGTGCCTCACCCACTGGGAGAGCACCTGTGGTGCCAGAACAGCAGAACCCCCATAAGTAAGCCAATTTTACAAACTACACATCTCAATGAATTCATCTAGGGGTGCAGTGATCATATTGACAAAACAGGTGTGTCACAAAATATTATACCATTGAGCAGTGAAGAAAAAATAACTACATGTTTACCACCAAAATTTTATTTTAGCCTCAAATTTTACATTTTCACACAAGTGGGTAAAATGGCACCATAAATTGCCCCACAATTTCTACTGAATGTGGAAATACCCCATATGTGAATGTACAGTACTACTTAGCATTCCGTTCCTCCAGAGTCTCTCCATATGGCTATTTGCCTTCTGTAGCCAGACTTTCCTAGAACAGTTTGCGGACTCCATATGCAGAGCCCCTAATTGTTAGAAGAGCAGAATCCCCCCTCAAGTGACCCCAGTTTGAAAACTATTCCCCTTTGGGAATTTATCTACAGGTGTAGTGCTGATTTTTTACTCCATGGGTGTTTTCCAGAAGCATGCAGCAATAAATGTTGCCAAGTGAAAATTGCAAACTGCCGCTGTAGTGACCAGTACGTTTCAGTCACCAGTACGCTGCAGTCACCAGTATGTTATGCCCAGCCCGTGCTTCTGGAGGTATGCACCCATAAGTTAGGCGGGCTCTCATGGCTTAAAAAATGCCAAACATGTGGACTCTATATGTGGTTTAGGTACACTGTGGGGCTCAGACAAGAGGAGGCATTAGGATTTTGGAGAACAGAATTTGCTGAATTTCTTCTGGAGAGTTATGGAGCCACTTAGCTTTTCCAGAGTCTTTGTGATAACAGTAACATGGAAGCCCCCTATATTTCCATTAACAGATGACAGCCCTGAATGGGAACTTGCTTTTTTTGTGGATTGAGTTGAAGCTTTTATTGGGAACATTTTACATAACATTTGGGATCACACTTATCTGGCGCTCTACGCTGTACACTTACTTTGTTGTTTCCATCTAAATCTCTGAGTGACATGATTCAGATGAAACCCTTGAAGGATCCATTCACTATAATGAGGCAGCAGAGTTACTCTGGACTCCTTCTGGCCTCTGTTCAGCGGTGTCCTTCTTTTCAGAAGTGCACAAAACTAGTCCACCACACTTTTATGCTCGCCTAACGCAAGATCACAGGTCCTATGACATCTACAGTGCCTCCATCTGCCTCATTACAAAGAATATTCTGCCAGAAGTTCCATCTGAATCACGTATTTCAGAGATTTATACGACGTACAATAACAAATTGTATTGTGGTACCATGTTAGCCAGAAAAATAGATGTGAATACTTCCCAACGATGACAAAAGTATTCTCTGAGTGATACCTTTTTTCCTAACCAGAAAATAATATGTTTGCAAGCTTTCAGAGCACAGAAGCTCCTTCTTCAGGGCAAGATTACAAATAGATTAATAAGAAAAAACCACAACATTTAAAGAATAGTACAGCAGGACATTTGTTCAGGGGGTGGGAAGTGTGATGCCTTCTAAAGATAAGCCAAGGAAATCAAATTAAGCTTTAGTCACACTAAACAACTTACCAACGATCACGACCAGCAATACGATTTGGCCGTGATCGTTGGTAAGTCGTTGTGTGGTCGCTGGGGAGCTGTCACACAGACAGCTCTCTCCAGCGACCAACGATCAGGGGAAAGACTTCGGCATTGTTGAAACTGTCTTCAACGATGCCGAAGTCCCCCTGCAGCACCCGGGTAACCAGGGTAAACATCGGGTTACTAAGTGCAGGGCCGCGCTTAGTAACCCGATATTTACCCTGGTTATCATTGTAAAAGTAAAAAAAAAAAAAACAAAAAACAGTACATACTCACATTCTGATGTCTGTCACGTAGCCCGTCCACAGGGTTAAAACTGCTTTCGGCAAGAGCGCTGCTAATGCACACGCTGCTGCCGAGAGCTTCCCTGCACTGACTGTGTCAGCGCCGGCAGTAACAGCGGTGACGTCACCGCTGTGCTCTGCTTTACGGCCGGCGCTGACACAGTCAGTGCAGGGAAGCTCTCGGCCGGAGCGCGTGCATTAGCAGCGCTGCTGCCGAAAGCAGTTTTAACCCTGTGGACGCCGGGGGACGTGACAGACATCAGAATGTGAGTATGCAGTTTTTTTTTTTTTTAAACTTTTACAATGGTAACCAGGGTAAATATCGGGTTACTAAGCGCGGCCCTGCGCTTGGTAACCCAATATTTACCCTGGTTACAAGTGAACACATCGCTGGATCGGCGTCACACACGCCGATCCAGCGTTGACAGCGACCAAAAAATGGTCCTGATCATTCCTCAACAACCAACGATCTCCCAGCAGGGGCCTGATCTTTGGTCGCTGTCACACATAACTAGATCGTTAGCGGGATCGTTGCTACGTCACCAAAAGCGTGACGTTGCAACGATATCGTTAACGATATCGTTATGTGTGACTCCAGCTTTAGGCATTTTCTTACAAATGGAGAGGCAGTGGGAATGATGGTCTTTGTTATCTGGAGTCCGACTGGTGGAGGTGTGAATTGTATCTGTAGTGACTCATAAATCCAGATGTTAAACTGAGTCCTAGTGTCAAGGAATTGAACATCTTCATTAGCTTGAATTCCCAAATTTTTCTTACCCTGTCATCCTTAAAATGAGTAGTAACAGAGTATGTAGGGAAAAAGCAGATGTTTGGACCAATTACATCCAATACCTGGAATCGGCAGCTAAATTCCCCTTACGGTCCTAATAAACTTCAGCTGTAGAACATGAAATAGCATTACAGGAACTTGTATGAGCTTGAGATTTATGCAGAAAATAATGCAAATCTATGTTTAAAAAATATATGTTGTAGAAATAACATGAATCTCGCTAGGTTGCATAATTACATAGTTAATTAGCTCAACCATTCTAAAGACTTAGCTGGTTGATTTAGAAAAAGGCAAATCTCTGTCCAATGATTGCTACATTGACTCATGGTAGTTGGACAACTTCACTATATCAATTATGTATCAGTTAATGGTAAATTAGAAATAATCTTTGACATTTGTGATAAGCTGTGCATCTGGCTATGGATTAGAATGCTTAGTACTGTGCAGGGGAAAGAGGGGCAGTGAGGCATTTGCTCCAGGGCCGGTCCCCCATCTCATGCTCAGGGCTGGAGTTGCTAATTTAAATAGGTGACCGCTGCTGTCTTTAGCCCCAGCCAATGAGAGTGAGCAGAAGCCCTGCAGAAACCAATGAGAAGAGTTGGGCGAGGAACAATTACAGTGCTGAGCTCTTCCTCTCATAGCAATTCCGGCCTCCATCTGCTGTGATGTCACCAGCAGTCGGGAGAGGAGAATGACGGAGGTCCAGTGCGTCTGTGCATTCTCTCTACTCCTAAACAGTCCTCCATCTCTGATTGATGTTGATGACCCGTCCTGGGTCATCCACATAGCACAACGAAAACTTGTAGCGACGTAGTAGCATTGCTCACCCGCGCACTTTCATCTGATATCTGATTACATGATATATTTCACCGCATACACAATAATGTGCTTTGCTCTGCCCACAGTAGGACAGAGCAAAGTGTGCAGGCCTGCAATGCTACTACGCAGGTGCAAGATTTCTTTGCATTATGTGGATGATGCAGCAAGTGTCGTCAACATCAATCAGAGCTAGAAGATTGTGTTTAGAAGCAGAGAGGAGGCACAGATGTCTCAGCAATCACGCCAATCAGCCTGGACCATCCTCATTTAAATACCCACTTTTGGGGTTTTACGTGAAACCATGTAAACTTTGCCTTTTTTTCCTCTATGTTGTTTCAATACACACAAAGGAAATAAATGTGTATAACAAAACATGTGTAACTTGAAATCATTTTTTGGGAGAAATACTTCATTTTCTGCAACAAGTGCCAACTAGTGATGAGCGAACGTGCTCAGATAACATGTTATCTGAGCATGCTCACGTTTTTTCCAAGTATCTGTTAGGCAAACCCCGCATGTGTTGCGGCTGTCTAACAAACAGGCAATCCCCGTATGTGTTGCGGCTGCATTTCATATTTTCAATAATAATTGCTAAGCAAGATTAGATGTGTCCAACCTAAAAAATTAATTAAAGAACCATGAAGCATGCATCTGTTCCACGGTTACAGCACATCTCGGCGATCATTAGAATTCTCCTTTCTAAATTATTTTATCCTACAAAAGACTTTTAAAGGGTGCCCCAAAAATGTAATAAAAAGGCCCTCACCTCATAATTCAAACGACAGCCCATCCTAGTGACGAGTCAGTAAGGACTACAGTCTGAAGAAGCACAACTCCAGAAACCGATGTCTCAACTGTCAGAAGACCAGTATCGTAGGCACACATACAAGAGCTGCGAGAAAAATGTACGGTGGGAGAGGAAATCTTCTCGGCTGACTGAGCGCAGAGGAAAAAATCCTTTGTGCTCAGTCAGCAGCGAAGATTAATTTCTTTTCCCATCACACACGTCTTCGACAGCTTCTGTGTTTGTGCTTTCGATACTAGTCGTCTGTCAGTTGAGACACTGGTCTCAGAAGCAGTGTTCCTTCAGACTACAGGCTGAATAGGTGACATGTGAATAGGACAAGTTGCCTTTTGTATTAAGTGACATGGGCCATTTTATTATATTCTTTAGAACGTCTTTAAAAATACAAATTTCAGAGACTACATTTACACATCAGCTTGGTTTTGCTTTCCTTTATTTTTTTTCTAGTAGACATGGTATAAAAAAGAAAATAAATGGCAGTAACCAAGTGGTCATTCAGCATTTTTTTTGGTCTTTCCCTCCATTTGTATAGTATATCAGGTAAAAGATGGTGCAGTTAATGCTCTCACTGATCCATTTTATTGCTAAATTATCAGCTCTGTTGTCATCCATTGTTAAATTACCTGACCAACATTCTGTGGAACTTAAGTCAGTCACACTGTACAGGCCTACGACTCATATCAAGGCACCCCAAGAAATGTGTAGAAAGACCTACTTTCTTTTCACACAGATTACGATACAGGGTTTGGATAGTTGATGCTTTTGTAAGGGCCCCCACAATTTTGCCGTGTTGGCCTCGAATCCTGATCCAGTTAAATATATCGACTGTAAACATAAATTATGCTTTGCTTTATAAAATTATAAATTTTTTGTTTTATTTGGAAATGATCTCTGTGAACAGAGATTGTATTAATGCCTAGATACAGAGGCTGGACACCTCCAACATATTTAAATAAATGGAGTTGGTAGAAAACCCGGCAAGTCATATGTGTAGCATACAATAGACATCTGTGGGGAGTAGTTTCACCGTTCTTCCAGACTTGCAGATCCTGATGTCAGTGATGGATTAGTAGAACTGTACAAGTATGGTCCATATCTTTAGTCTCAGGGGTTTAGTTCACAGACACCACAGAGGACTGTAATGTGGCCACGGACGACTCTTACTTTTGTCCAAGATGAGACAACTGGAAGGGGAAAAGGGAAAACAAAAATTATTGAATTCATCAAAAACAGAATTGTACATGATATTATGAAGACAAGTAATGAAAAAGCAGTACTGAGGGATAAAACATTAACACATGTAAGATGATAGTGCAGCGAACAGGATGAACAATTACTTATTATGTCTGAGCAGTCAACTTTAACTAGATGTTCCCGAGATTCCCACTGTTTCAGCCTTTGTTCTTAGAGGCCACATAGCAACGTGTGCGGGTAAGAACATAATAATACCTTTCTTTCTTCACTTACTGGATAGGAATACAGCTCACTTTAATGTACAGTATTGCTGCACTACAAATTAAAGGTGTCACATATAAGAAAGAGGCGCTCATTTGTGCTAAACCCCCATGGTGTATTCTTCGTGCCTTTATGGGGCGCCTGCATTGTCCACAGCTTTAGGGTCGCTTTGTTGTCCACCATAGAGGGACAACTGCTTTACCACAATATACTCTTCCTCCCAACCTGTTTTTCCTCTCTCTTACTAATCTACAAACCTTAAAAAATCCCAACCTACACATTATCCAGGAGAGGTGATGGATGCCCAACAATGGCAGTCTACATTCACCACATACGTCACAAAAACAGGATTTTTGGTTGCTTACCGTAAAATCTGTTTCTTGAAGCCTCCATTGGGGGACACAGGAACCATGGGGTGTATGCTGCTGCCACTAGGAGGCTGACACTATGCAAATAAAAAAGTTAGCTCCTCCTCTGCAGTGTACACCCCACCGACTGGCATTATACTCTTCAGTTAGTGAGAAAGCAGTAGGAGATAATGAAACAAGGTTGAAAAACCATAACCACAAACTTGAGAACTGTAACGTGAGAACAGTCATAGAACAGATAACAACAGAAAACATTGGGAGGGTGCTGTGTCCCCCAATGGAGGCTTCAAGAAACAGATTTTACGGTAAGCAACCAAAAATCCTGTTTTCTTTATCGCCTCTCATTGGGGGACACAGGAACCATGGGACGTCCCAAAGCAGTCCCAAGGGCGGGAAAACAGACTTCCATCAGGTCAGAGGACTCACCACTGCCGCCTGCAGGATCCTTCTGCCTAGGCTGGCGTCCGCCGATGCGTAGGTATGGACCTTGTAAAATTTGGCGAACGTGTGGATGGAAGACCAAGTTGCCGCTTTGCAAAGCTGTAGGGCGGAAGCCCTGTGGTGCACCGCCCAGGAGGCGCCGACTGCCCGGGTAGAGTGAGCCTTAATCCCAGGAGGGGGCACTCTGTTCTTGACCCGGTAAGCCTCTAAAATTGCCGTTCTGATCCAGCGAGCAATAGTCGCTTTAGAAGCCGGCTGGCCTCTGCGTGTGCCATCAGGAATGACGAAAAAAGAATCCGTCTTCCGGAAAGAGGATGTTCTATCCAGATAAATCCTCACTGCCCTGACTAGGTCTAGCTTGTTCAACGATCGCTCCAGAGGATGAGTCGGAGCTGGACAAAAGGAAGGTAGAACGATGTCCTCGTTGAGGTGGAAACCACCTTAGGAAGAAAAGAAGGTGGAGGTCGGAAGACCACCTTGTCCTGGTGAATGACCAAAAACGGAGGGCGGCAAGACAGTGCCGCCAGCTCGGAAACGCGGCGAATGGACGTGATGGCCACAAGAAAGGCCACCTTCCAAGATAAAACTGATAGAGGAATCTCCCTAAGAGGTTCAAAGGGAGAAACCTTCAAAACGTCCAGTACCAGGTTTAGGTCCCAAGCCTCCACAGGGGCCCTGAACGGCGGGACGGCGTGGGCTACCCCCTGAAAGAAGGTCTTAATCTGTGGCCGAGAGGCCAAGGTCTTCTGAAAGAGGATGGAAAGCGCAGAGACCTGACCCTTCAGGGAACTAAGAGCCAGGCCCGAATCCAGTCCTGCCTGAAGGAAGGCCAAAAGAGAAGGCAGAGAAAAAACCATAGGCGGCACGCGGTTGGACTCGCACCAACGGAAGTAGGCCTTCCAGGTGCGGTAGTAGATCCTGGAAGACGAAGGCTTCCGAGCCTGAATCATGGTGTGAATCACCCGGTCCGAAAGGCCGGACGCTCTTAGAACCGCGGTCTCAACAGCCACGCCGTTAAACTGAGCGACCGAGAATTCGGGTGGCAGATCGGACCCTGGGACAGCAGATCGGGCCTGTCTGGAAGGCACCAGGGAGCGTCCGCGAGAAGGTTGACGAGCTCCGCGAACCAAGCTCTCCTGGGCCAATCCGGGGCGATCAGGATGACCGTCACCCCTTCCGCTTTGATCTTCTTCAACAGTTTGGGAAGTAATGGAAGGGGTGGGAACAGGTAGGGCAGCTCGAACTGTGACCAAGGAATGGCCAGAGCATCGACGCCCACTGCGAGAGGATCGCGGGACCTGGAGACGAATTGCGGAACCTTCCTGTTGATTCGAGACGCCGTGAGATCCACATCCGGAGTTCCCCATCGAAGACAAATCTGATGGAAGACCTCCGGATGCAGGGACCATTCCCCTGCCGCGAGACCCTCGCGGCTGAGGAAGTCGGCGGCCCAGTTTTCTACGCCGGGGATATGCACCGCGGATATCACCGGAACCGTTGCCTCTGCCCAAAGGAGGATCTTGGATACCTCGGCAAGGGCCAAGGAGCTCCGAGTCCCCCCCTGATGGTTGACATATGCCACAGCCGTGGCGTTGTCCGTCTGGATCCGGACTGGAAGGCCCCTGAGGATCCTTTCCCAATGGCGGAGGGACAGAAAGATGGCCCGAATTTCGAGGACGTTGATCGGCAGCGCAGACTCCTGCGTCGACCAACGGCCCTGAACCGTCAGGTGGCGAAAAACCGCACCCCAGCCGATCAGGCTGGCATCCGTTGTCACCACCTGCCAGTGAACCGGAAGGAAGGACCTGCCCTGGGAGATGAGAGGAGACGTCAGCCACCAGTTGAGAGACCGCTTGACCCGAAAGGAGAGTCTGATCGGCCGATCCAGGGAGAAGACCGACCTGTCCCACTGAGACAGAATGGCTTGCTGAAGGGGTCGAGAATGGAATTGGGCGAAGGGAATCGCTTCCAAGGTAGCTACCATCCTCCCCAGAACCTTCATGGCCGATCGGAGGGAGGGAGGCCGAGGACCCTGGAGCAAGAGTATGTCCCGACAAAGGGTGGATCTCTTGTCTTTGGGAAGGAAGACTCTGGACTGACGAGTGTCGAAGAGCATGCCCAGAAAGATGATGCGCTGAGAAGGAATAAGGCAGGACTTCTTCCGGTTGACCAGCCATCCGAAACGGGATAAGGTGTCGAGAACAATGGACAAGCTTTCGTGGGCCTGAGCAAAGGACGGAGCCTTGATGAGGATGTCGTCGAGGTATGGAAACAGGACCAAGCCTCTGACCCTCAAAATGGCCATCAGCGCCGCCATGATTTTCGTGAACACCCTTGGCGCGGTTGCGAGACCGAACGGCAGGGCGACGAACTGAAAATGATCTTGTTGCACTGCAAAGCGCAGGAAACGGTGATGTCCGGGAAATATTGGAACATGTAGGTAGGCGTCCTGGATATCTATAGAGCATAGAAATTCCTGAGCCTCCATGGAAGCAATTACTGAACGAAGGGATTCCATCCTGAAGTGTCTCAGGCGAACCCTCCTGTTCAGCAATTTGAGGTCCAGAATGGGACGAACCTTGCCGTCTTTTTTCGGTACCACAAAGAGGTTCGAGTAGAAACCCGTGTACCGTTCCTTTTCTGGGACGGGAACAATTACCCCGGATTTTAGCAGAGAAGCGATGGCTGCGAAGAAGCCCGGAAACAAAGCGGGATCTTTTGGAGGACGAGATTGGAAGAAACGATCCCTGGGTCGGGAGGCGAACTCTATTTTGTATCCCGAGGATACAACTTCCCTGACCCATGCATCCTCTACTGCGGAAATCCAGACGTCCCTGAAACGGAGAAGACGGCCCCCCAACCTGGGAGTTGGGCTGGAGTCTTGCCGAGAGTCATGCGGAAGTGGATCTTCCAGTCCTGGGCCTGGACGATCTACCCTGGGAATAGCGAGGACGCCAGGACGGAGTGGGCCTGAAGGACACCGCCTTCTTCTCTTGACGTGCCTGTGGCCTCTGTTGCTGCTGGGAAAAGGAGTTTGATGCAGCGAAGCGACGAAAAGGCCGAAACGAGCGAAACTGCCGTCTAGGGGGAGGGCGACGAGGTTTAGCCTGGGGGAGAAGGGAACTTGTGCCCCCAGTGGCGTCCTTAATGATCTGGTCCAGCTGGGAACCAAAGAGACGAGAGCCCTGGAAGGGCAGACTAGTGAGGGACTTTTTGGAGGACAAGTCCGCCTGCCAGGCCTTGAGCCAAACGGTCCGGCGGATGGCAACGGCATTGCTGGAAGCCTGAGCCGCACAAGAGGCGACATCCAGGGAGGCGGAAACCAGGTATTCACCCGCGTGGGAAATCTGGTTGGCAAGTTCCGCTAATTGCGCGGGAGGAGCCCCGTCCAGGATACCTCGCCGTAGATCCTTGGCCCATTTTGAGATGGATTTTGAAGCCCAAGTGGAAGCAAAGGCTGGGCATAGCGCTGCTGAAGCCGCTTCAAAGGCAGATTTCGCGAAGGATTCTATAACTCTGTCGTTAGAATCCTTCAGAGACGCTCCGCCGGACAGTGGAAGCACCGTGTTGGTGGACAGCCTGGAAACAGGGGGATCCACCGAGGGAGAGACCGTCCAATTGGCGGTAAGATCTGGTGAAAAAGGATATAACACCCCCAGGCGTTTTCCCCTCTGAAAACGTCTGGTCGGATTCTCTCTCTCTCTGGCCAGGATTTCCTCGAATTCAGGATGAGGAGCAAAAAATTTTGAAGGTGGTTTGGCCCGTCTAAACGAAACCGCCTGATCTGCGGGTTCCATAGAGGGATCCTTAATGCCACAGGTTTGGTTTATAGCCCGAATGAGGTTCTGGACCGACTCACTCATGGTGGCGATTTGGCTAGGATCCAGCTCCGAAATCTCCTCTGAGGGCGCATCAGATAAAGCCTCGCCTGACTCAGGGGAGGAGGAACGGTGCGACACCAACCGCGGGGGAGGGCCGGGCGGCGAGATGGAACGCGAAGAGGACTCAGACCGACGTTCCTGTCTGGACCTTTTGTAGCTTGGCAAGGAGGTCTCGGGTGGCGGTTCCTGCGACCCGCTGGCCACGGCAGGGGTCTGCAGGGGTAACCGATCCAGCGCGGACACCAAGGTTTGAGATACCCGTGTTAAATCGGCCACCGATTGTGACAGAGAGGCGGCCCAGCCTGGGATGGGGGGATCACTCTCGGGCGGAACAGTCGGGGGATCCTGGGCGGTGGGAACAATCGGGTTGCTGCAGGACTGACACAGCGGAGAGGACTGACCTGAGGGAAGTTTGCTGTTACAGGACGAACATGCAAAGTACGTGACTAAGGCAGAAGATGAAGAGGTAGGGGGGCGAGAGCGGCCCCCTTTAGAAGACATTTTGAGAGATCCCTGAAGATGCCAGTGGGTTAGGGGACAGTGGGGCAGAGAAGGGTGTCAGTCTGCAGTGCAGCTACTCACGGACCCGGTCCTGGAAGATGTCCCACTTGTTGCTGTATTCTTGCGATGCTGAGCCCACAGAAGATGCGGGCGAAGGAGCGTGGCGCGCTGCGTGAGGTGCTGCGAGGGCTGCTTGCTGTGTGAAGCGGCGCACACCAGCTGAGAGTCCCACGAGGAAGGGGGGCGGAGCCAGACGTAGAGGCGCCGGTGGGCAGGGCGCAGTATGTCGGGCGGGAAAAAGCCCGCCCGCAGAAGCGGAAATGGAGAAAGCCGACAACCGGAAGTAGGCCCCGGCCGAAGCCGGGGCCTAAATTAGGGACCGGCGGCCGAGAAAAAAAAAGGCCGCGGCGCCGAAATAGAGCGCCGGAAACAATGCGGCGTGAGGGAGGCTGGGGCCGCTGAAGGGCGCCGCAGACAACACCCTCCCGCGGCGCCAGAGCAATGCGCCGCAGGGAGAAGCGGCGTGACAGCCTGCAGGTCACAGAAGGGCGCCGCAGATAAACACCTCCTGCGGCGCCAGAGCAAAGCGCCGCAGCGAGAAGCGGCGCGACCGCCTGCAGGGCTGCCGCGCAAAGGATGTGCCCAGAGTAAAAACCGCAGCGCCGGTAATGCGCCGCGGAAGGAGCGTACGGCAGCCATAGAGCTGTCGTGGAAGAAATGCTGGCCACAGGGAAAAGAGCGCGGTGGCCTAAAAGGGGGGCCCCGCGCTGGAGAGCAGAAGGCCCCTGCAGAAAAGGGTAAGAAATGTGGAAATACCAGCCGCGCCACCGAAAGACAGGCGATGACCGGGTAAGCGAGTCGCCAGGGAGCCCCTAACAAGAACCCTATCAAAGGTCTGGGATGGGAGGGGAAGGGAGAATATACTCACCTAAAAATTCCACGCGTACTAACCTTGAAAAAGGGTTGAGACGTCCAGGGAGCTGATGGACGTCCTCGTCTCCTCAACCGACAGGCTCTGGTGGGCGAGTGGGTGGGTGACGGAGCCAGGACCGGACTTCTGAGCACGCTTGTGTGCTAGGCTCTTGGTCCTGGAGAGGGATCTATGAGGATACGGGGTGGCAGTACACACCGTACTCATAGTCCGCCTTGTGGGACTACAGGTGTGACTGTTCACCCTGTATCCCTCCGGGAAACCTGTAAAGGAAGCGACGCACATAGAGGTAGATAAGGGTCTAATGAAAGACCCGTGTCCACCTCCTACTGACACTAAGCTAAACTGAAGAGTATAATGCCAGTCGGTGGGGTGTACACTGCAGAGGAGGAGCTAACTTTTTTATTTGCATAGTGTCAGCCTCCTAGTGGCAGCAGCATACACCCCATGGTTCCTGTGTCCCCCAATGAGAGGCGATAAAGAAAAGGTATTGAAAAGCTCACGACTTATCGGTTTAAAAAATGTCTGTTTTCGGATGCATCTGTCACCTGTAGGCTGCCCATGTTAAATAAAATTACAGACTAATGTATAGAAAAAACCCCATATAAAAGATATACTTTATTAATAATGATATAAAAAGAATAAACATTACAAAAAAAAACTGTCTCAGGGGTGGGGGGGCACTTGCTAGATTACCTGCTTAACAAACTGTGCAGCGTTGAAGAGCTCGGTGCAGCCGTAGAGAATGTGCTTTGCTTGTTTGGTCTGGGAAGAGAACACGGGAAAGAAGAAAGTTTAACAAACACATGAAATGCAAAGGCTAAAATATGGAAGAAGGAAACAGCAGCGGTCCTACATGACCAAATGTATGGGAACACACAATTCAGGTTTCCCATTCAGTCCCATGGACACAGATTTATAAATTCCATCCTGTCTCCGTGCCGTCTGTCTTTACTAAACTTTGTGAAAGAATGACTCGTAAAGCGTTCTCTGATACCAGCGTGGTCCTGTGATGTTACATCGGTGGCGTCCTAAGTCAGTTCATAAATCTCTTCTCCATTAAATATTCCAAGAAGTGTGAGTGATATTATTGAAAAGTAGAATTGTTTAGGAACCAAAAGCTACTATCTCCAAAGGAGAACCCTGTTAAAATTACAGAATAGGATTGATGGACATTGAGGAGCATAGTGCATAAAAGTCATCAACCCTCTGCTAACTTATTAGCTGGAGGGTTCAAACCACCTCCGGCATTATCAGCACAAAAACATGGCATGGGTTTCAATAGCCGAGCAGCCTAATTCAAGTCTTACATCACCAAGCACAATGCCGAGTGAGTAAACGTAGTTGCCACTGGACTGTGGAGCAGGGGAAACATGTTCACTGCAGTGATGAACCACAGTTTTCTATCTGGCATTTGATAGATGAACCAGAGTTTAGCAAATGCCAGGAAAATGTTACTAGTCTTGTGAGGAAGGTTAATGTTAATACTATGGGGTTGATTTTCAAGAGTTGACCTAGGCTTAAAGCTAAGAGGTGTATTGTTTAGGTGTCCCAATTTTTCGATCCACTCTCAGTCAAAGGGTTAAAGAGAAAATGAATATATTAGAATTAGCAAAAATGGCCCTGTGAAGCGTTCTGAAGAGCTGACCATGCAAATAAATTCTATGCAGCAGGTAGCAAAGGAAAGACCAACATTAGCAATCGGCAGGAAGATCCAAGAACAAAGCAAAATCAGAGCCAGATGCCAACCATGAAATTTATTTTTTTGGGAAAGAGTGTCTACATGTCAATCAGCCAAAGTATCTGCTTGAGAAGGAGCTGTCCAAGAAAAGGTTACAATGAAGGAAAGAAAAAGATGGAAAGAATAGTGAAAATGCAGGAGAAGAACCACGGAATGATGAAGAGGTACAGCAGAATACAGCTGTCAAACAAGGGATAGTAAATATAAAAAATAACATACAGACAAAGAAGTGAAGAGTATTCTGAAGTGATAAACAGAATGTGAGAAAACTGAGGAAAACAAAAAGAAATCTATATCTACAATTAAAAGACCAATGACCACAAAGTTAGTGCGGTATTCCAATCTCCAATATGCTATCCCAATATATAGTATGTGGAATATTAACAAAATAAGCAAATACCCCCAATTAGAAATGTAGTATAGTTCTTCTGATTCACTATGTCGCTTACCCCATGTGCAGGGCATTGTAGTAGCTTAGGAATCCATAGTTTTGACCACTCATATAGTGACAGATACTTATTAGTGGTCTTAACCATGGATTCCTAAGCTACTACAATGCCCTGCACATGGAGTAAGCGACATAGTGAATTAGAAGAACTATACTACATTTCTAATTGGAGGCATTTGCTAATATCATTATTACTACATCTACTACATATTGGGATATGATCTTAGAGATGAGAATGCCCTTTTAAAAGCATGATAAAAAAAAGAGGCTCTCAGGTTACCTTTATGTAGTCCACTAGGTTCTGATACTCAATGTAGTTCCCTCCTCCTACCACAAATACAATGGCCTGCACAAAACACAATACATTCTTGTTAATTACTTTCACCAAATGCTACAAGTCTAAAGGTACCGTCACATTTAGCGACGCTGCAGCGATCTAGACAACGATGCCGATCGCTGCAGCGTCGCCGTTTGGTCGCTGGAGAGCTGTCACACAGACAGCTCTCCAGCGACCAACGATCTCACTTAGTAACCCGATGTTTACCCTGGTTACCATTGTAAATGTAAAAAAAACAAACACTACATACTTACATTCCGGTGTCTGGTCACATCCCTCGCCTTCAGCTTCCCGCACTGACTGAGCGCCGGCCGTAAAGCACAGCGGTGTTTGTTTTTTTTTACATTTACAATGGTAACCAGGGTAAACATCGGTTTACTAAGCGCGGCCCTGCGCTTAGTTACCCGATGTTTACCCTGGTTACCAGTGAAGACATCGCTGGATCGGTGTCACACACGCCGATTCAGCGATGTCTGCGGGAAGTCCAGCGACGAAATAAAGTCCTGGACTTTCCCCAGCGACCAACGATCTCCCAGCAGGGGCCTGATCGTTGGTCGCTGTCACACAGAACGATTTCGTTAATGATATCGTTGCTACGTCACAAAAAGCAACGATATCGTTAACGATATCGTTATATGTGACGGTACCTTTAGGCACTGGTGTAGCAAACATTAGAATAGACTCAGATTTATGACATTGCAACATGTGCACGGGTAGAAATGATCCAGTAACAAATGGCCGTCGCAACAGGGGCATGGTGGCATTACTAACGAGTGTGCATGGGCTCAGGCACATAAGTGTTTTTTAAGTCATGACAAGTGATGGCCTAATGCTAGGACCACCGGGATCTCCACTGATCACAAAAAGCGCCTGTATGGGGAACTGCATGAGGAGCGGTGCCAGTAGCTCGCCTCGACACTTATGGCACTGTGCAGGGTGAAATTCAGAAGGAGACGCTGTGTTCCATAAACACCACTAATAAATCGGAAATAAAAATAGTCTCATATTTCATGAGCTGCGAATGTTCTCTAAATATTGGGCAGCTTCTGCCTGTTTTTTATTGTAGAGGACTAATTCTAATAGTTTTTCCTGCAGAACGCTGAAAGGTTACCAGGTATATTTGTATCTCCCAGGCACATGAATATACTTTTATGGGATGTGAGTATAAGTGCAGCTAGGAAATGTAACAGTAAATAGCATTGCCACCAAACTAAAACAAAACAAACATCTTATTTACTTTGACTAATTGCAAAGATGCGAAAACATTAAATTATAGAGCAGAGGTGGTTAATAATCTACCCAACACTGAAAACTTTTTACATTTCCATGTGACCCTGCTGTCATTATACTTACCTCCTGAAAGGGATTTTTGTTCCTTGGTATAGAACTATTTTAAACACAAAAAAATTGTTTGGTCAAGTTAAGGCAATTTTTCCAAGAAAACACAATTGTATGTAAGATTATTTCATTTCAAAATTATTTCATTTAAAAACAAAAACAAAAAGTAAAAAACAAAACAGAATATCAATAGTTTAGGTTACATGTAATGATGCGCGAACGTGCTGGGATAAGGTGTTATCCGAGCTTGCTCGGGTACTAACCAAGTGACTTTGGCGTGTTTGAAAAATATGTTTGAGTCCCCGAACCTGCATGTCTCATAGCTGTTCAACAGCTGCAACACATGGTGGGATTGTCTGTTTGCTAGACAATCCATGCATATTTTGCGGGTGTCAAACAGCCATGAGACATGCAGGTGCGGGGACGCAAACATTTTTCAAACACGCCAAAGTCACTCGGTTAGTACCCGAGCATGCTCGGATAACACCTTATCCAAGCATGTTCGCGCATCACTAGTTACAAGCAGTCGACAAAAGGTATGCATATGCTCATCACCTGTCATTTCCACGTAGCATCTTGGGGTCAAAGTATCTGTAATCATCAGTTTCCTGCAGAAGGAAATCCCATTACGAAAATTTAGTATAAAAAATACCAGCTTAATGCAGATGGACATATTAAAGGGGTTGTCCAATACCTATAATGCTGTTTAGAAATACATATCTGTAAGCTCTAATTACATTTGCAATTTGCTTTCTTGTAAAATTCCCTACCCTGGTAATCCCTCTATCTGTTTTGCTACTTTACCTCTTGTGACTTTTGGGTCTCAATGGGACGTCACAGGAGGATGCCCCTGCAGTCATTTCTTGGCAGCTTCCCCTGAAACAGGACGACTTCCCTGATGTCATCCCAAATCAATAGTGGTGATGGTGGCAGAGAGGGGTGACAACCGCCTTATTTTACCGCCATCACATTTCTCTCAATGCTGTCTCATTCACTGAAATGAAACGTCATCAGGTGACGGTGATAGAAGCAGGGTAAGTGACGGCAGTACCGCATCTTGATGATGAACCATTTCAGTGAATGAAGTGGCTTTGACACTAGTGTGGCAGTACAGACTGAAAGTGTGGGGTGGTGGTGAAAAAAGCTGCAGTCACTTCTCCTGGCCTCCATCACCACGATTGATTTGAGGTGCCATCAGGGGATGGCGGTGACAAAGACTGTGGTAAGTGACCGCATTGCCGCCTTACTGATGAAATTCTGTTTCGAGGTTCAAAGGTGGTGGAAGGGTTATAAAACCGGTAGGCAAGTGACTGCAGGGCTATTCCCTAGTGATGTCCCATTTGCAAATGAACCGTTGCAGGAAGTAAAGTAAAAAACAGATATGTGGATTAGCTGTATAGGGGGAATGGAAAATAATTTTAAAATAAAGCAAACTACTAAAGTGGTTAGGGCTTACAGATGGTTATCCACAGGTATTTTTATGTATCGAACCACCCACTGTCACACGTGCCTAATATGGTTAAGGCCAATAGATATTTATGGACAACTGACATTCCTTAATTAACGTGCAAGATATTTTTCTACACATTTTTTTTTTAACACCAATGCTCATGAGTAATAAGACTATAATACATATTAAGTTCAAGTAAAGTTAAGAAATGTGTTACACACATAGAAGTATTATACACTGGCACTGTGCTGACAGAACAATAGGGAAGAGAGGGGACTAGATAAGGGTGGGGGAGTTGAGAAAGGGGAAGTGGAGCTGCTGGTGAGATGGCAGGGTCTGTGCTATACCCTGTCTGGAATGAAGCAATATAAAATATATCGATAGATCACCTGCGCTTATGGAGTGGTACTACTGGTGCATGCACTACAGCAACGCTTACACCAAAGGAAACAGAACAGGGTACGCTCTGTTTAAAGTATCAGGTTCAATAATCTGGCTGTGCCTCAGAGCTGTGTGTATGCTAAAACACTCCTGATCCTAGCGGGGTAATGACTTGTCTGTTAATAACTGATAGTGCCGAGGTTCTGCTTAGCATACAAACATACACTTACATTAAATCAGCTCAGTATGAGACAGTTTACTTAAATAATCCACAGACACGTAGTCATAGACCTACATGTAGTATCCCATGGTGGTCTTGTAGACCACGATGAACAATGTAAGTTTACAGTTGGATTCAAAAAATTTTTTCAAAAAATTTCTTAATCTTTTTATTAATATTTTAACCAATTTTCGTAATGAATCTTAGAATGGAACCAGGTGTATGTCCACCTGGCCTCTTAGATGTGTACGGTTTTTAGTTGTATAAAAACAAAAATAAATTATTACCTAAACCTACTTCTTATTAATCCCTGTGTATTTATCCCCCGTAACCCTTTCCCATCCCTTCTTTTCCCCTCTCCTTGTTCCTCCTCTAGTTAGGTCCCTATGACAGTTCATGGCCACGTACAGACACTATGTAGGTAATCATGCCACGGATGTCCGTACTACCTAGCAGCTATTTTTGGCACAGACCCGCTTTTAGCTTCACTTGTATAATTGCTATCTACCTGATCCAATTGTGGCCTGATATACATGCCTATCACACGTCACAGTATAGTCTATTACCCAATTAAGCACGTCTATGTTACTATCCGTGAGCTATAGGGGCAGGTCTCAATCAGGGGGGCGTAGGCTATATTAGGACGGGTCCTGCAGGGAACTCCAGCCCTGACGAAGGAGTGCTTCCTTCGAAACGCGTTGGATTGGTTGCCCTGACACTCGCCCACCCACCTTGTGACGTCACTACATTTACCACGCCCCCTACACACACACTGCTACTGCTCCGGTGTTGCTTCCGGCCGGGGCACGCTAGGAGTTGGCGGTTCCTGTCCCTTCTAGACAGTCAACGAGCAGTGACCTTCTGGAGATAGCCCCTCCCGGCACCTCTCCGCAGCCTCACGGTGAAGCCTGACACACTAACCCACAAGGAGTACGGACATTTACTGATCCTCGCAGCTACCCTCATCTCTGCAACTAATAAGTGTATGGTAACCAGAACCTCGGCACTATCAGTTATTAACAGACAAGTCATCACCCCGCTAGGATCAGGAGTGTTTTAGCATACACACAGCTCTGAGGCACAGCCAGATTATTGAATCTGATACTTTAAACAGAGCGTACCCTGTTCTGTTTTCTTTGGTGTAAGCGTTGCCGGAGTGCATGCACCATTAGTACTACTCCATAAGCGCAGGTGATCGATCGATATATTTTATAATGTTTTACACACACACACACACACACACACACACACACGGAATGAAATCATCAACTATAAAAGTGCCAAGATAATAAATCAAGAAATTGGAAAACTATGTAATGTTATCTCAGGGTTTTGCCTGTAAAATATTAGCTCAGTTTCGCAACCAAAACTCTTCATTTTCAGGGTTTAGCAGTTAGTAGAGGGATCTGGAGCATAATGATCCAGTGCACCATGAGCTCTGCACAGAAAACCGTCAAAGCTGTGACTGGAACTGGGCCGGACATTTACATGGAGATGAGACTTTGCATACAAACACATGGCCTCCAGAGCAATCAGTTTACGAGTGCTGGCAAGTCAATCGACTTTAAGGAGGGCATCCGGCTGGGGCCATCGTTCTTTCCAGAACACATGAACTGGTTTTTTTCCCCTCTCTATTTTTACTTGCGCTGAGTGCAAATAAAATAAAACTGCCAATAACAAAAAAAAAATAAACATATAAAGAGGAAAATAAAAACAACTGGTAGGAACAGAGTGATCCGGGATTAAATATATTTATTATGGTACTTTACAGAAGGAAAATCTGCAATTTATAATCCAAGAGGTCAATCATTACATAGAAAACGACTCCTGACATGAAAGACATCACCGGCAGAGCAGCACCTAAGGTGACGGCTGTGGTATGGCCTGCAGGAGTGTGTAACCCCCGCAGGAAAAGGACTCTTTCTTACCGGATTGGACTTCATTTCCATTAGACTATCAAGGACTCGAGTGACTGGCAAGTTCTATAAAGAGAAGAGTAGACAAGACGTACTTCTTAATGTGCAGAATAATTGGATATAGCACTGGTTTATTAGGTTTGAGCTGTATGATAGTTATGCAGAAGCCGCACAATGGACTACAAACTACTAACTGGACTTTCCTGGTCACAGAGACCTCTGGCTACAACTGCTGACATCTTCCAGCTGCCATTCTAAGAGTAGACACATTTACTATGGGCTCAGTGGGAGATGTGACAGAAAGTCCTGTGCCCTGTGTTTGTATCAAATGTCTAAACACATTCACAAAGCTTCTTGTTTTGCGCAGCCAAAGCAAACAGGATGGGGGAACTGGGCAGGATGGGAATGTAGCGTGATGAATCTATGACGGGGACATGGAAATGTTCAGCTCTACAGCACAGAAGCCTGCACCGATACCTCTCCTTCCAACTGAATAGCATTGACCCACATGAAGACTTCTTCAAGATAGGACCGCTGTGTGGTTTGGGTCCTCACAGTATAATGACTCGTGGGCTAACCTTCTGCACTCACTCATCGGACTTTTCTTTTTATAGGTGGCTCGATTACACTCACATCAGCTACCACTAGCAGATGGGATGCCAGCCAGCTGATTTTACACTTGTCAAAATAAATCTGCTTCTTTAGCCTGTTTACCTGCTGCTTTAGAACAAAGTTTTTCACCCCCTCCATGACAAACTGTGACCCCGTATTCATGACTCTGGAGAGCAGCCTGGAAGCATAAAAAGAAGTAGGTACAAGATGGTGCCAGCTACTACTCACTGAGCCGACTGCAAAGAAGGGGTCATTGTACATAAATAAGCAGTGTGTAGCTTCCAATGCTTCAGTGGTCTATGTGGTGTCTTACACTATTATGTGGAGGGAAGCTGGGGAACAAGAGACTCTCTGTGTACTACTTGTAAAATCCAGCCCGGTCGGTGAACGTTCTGCCATCAATAAAAATTGTTCAAAATACATTGGATTTTTGATTGACTATATGCACAATATCAGTACATGATGAAGTTAGGAGAGCTGTGATTGATCATCTCGACCGGGTGCTGGACTGGACTTCACAACTACTGGATTTCTTGGTGTGCTCGTTTGGCTGAGACCATGTCTCAGAATTGGGGAGAAACTAGGACGGAGCTTGTGAGAGTTATTATGTAAATGTGCAATTGTTCAAGACTATTAGGAGGGTCTAATGTCAAACAGGTCAAGGGTGAAAACATTACAAAATATATTACTATAAGAACACAGTAAATCTCAGTGTACTCTACGCACCACCAATAAAGAGCAAGAATTTCTGAAGCATGGAGCAAGGGGTTTCATTTTTATTAAATACCCTTTAATGAGTAGAAATTTTAAAGTAATCCTTACCCTTTGGATTTAGTAGCACCAATTCCATAGTTTGCTGGTGCTGCAGCCATCTTGGCAAAAGCCCTAGATAAATAAATGCAGACATATCCATATAAGAGGGGTCTTTGGTTTGCCAAAATCTGTTTGACGAGTAAAAGAATATAAAATGCACAAATGTCCTTACTTCCATTGCTTGATGTAGTTTAGTGGGGCCAAGCTACACCCAGCATCCTCTAAGGCTTTCTTATACTGATCAAGATCAATCTGTGGAAAGGAAAAACATGAATTAAATACATAATTATACAGATTAGCTTATTTAGCTGCTATTGTCCGAAGTTAAGAAGAGGGCAGTGTCTGCACATGGAGGGAGGAGAGGGCAAATCAGGAACACTTTGCTGCACTCATTAAGGGAAATAAATTAATTGTATTTTAACAGGCCGCATAGAGCAAATTACTGCTGTCCTTGATCCAATAAGTCTCAATTGAGTACTGAAATTCCACAACTAGCAGGTTCAATGTACACGTTATGTGCAAAAGTCTTGGGACGCCTACTAGTGATGAGCGACTATACTCGCTACTTGAGATTTCCCGAGCACGCTCGGAGGTCCTCTGAGTATTTTTTAGTGCTCAGAGATTTAGTTTCCTTGCCGCAGCTGAATGATTTACATCTGTTAGCCAGCATAAGTACATGTGGGGATTCCCTAGCAACCGGGCAACCCCCACATGTACTTATGCTGGCTAACCGATGTTAATCATTCAGCTGCGGCAAGAAAAACAATCTCCGAGCACTAAAAAATACTCTGCAGCTATTACAGCCTCTACTTTTCTGGAAAGACTTTCTAAAAGGTATCGGAGGGGTTTCTCTCTTCTTTGGAAATGTCAAAGATCCAGAGGAAGTGAGAGCAACCGCAGCTCTAACTACCTCCAGATGTCAGTGAAGGAGGGGACAGTGAAGTGGCCGCTGACTGGCCACAGTGATCGCGTGACACAATATCATGTGAGCCTTGGGAGCGCAAATGCTGACACCAGAGGTGTGTGAAGGAAACACTGGGATTTGAAAAAGGGTTGTTCGATTAGTGGACAACCCGTTTCAGAATTATTTTCAGCTTAAAAAAAAGAACAAGGAGTTCTGGAAGTGATGATATGGCCTCCAAGTAAACCTAATCTCAGCATCATCCAGTCTGTGTGAGATTACATGAAGAGAAAGAAGGTTTTGCGCAAGCCAACATCTACAGATCTGTAGCTAGTTCTCCAAGATGTTTGGAACTTAAACAACCTCCCTGTTAAATTCCTTCAAAAACTGCATGCAAGTACAAGTGTACCTATAAGAAGTGAAGCTGTTTTGAAGACTAAGGACGGTCACATAAAATATTAATTTGACTTAGATTTCTCTTTCGTTTATTCACTTTGCATTTAGTTCATTGTTAAAAATAAACTAATTGGCACTTCTCCTATTTTTGAAAACATTCTTAATTTGCAGAGTTTTTTTCCACACCTGCCTAAAGCTTGTGCACAATACTGTGGATCAATTTAATACTCTACATTCCTCATTCAGTACCAAAAAAGCCTTCCATTTATGTTTTTCTCCAAACAAAACAGAATCCATGCGTGAGAGACAGAAAGGCTTTCTTTTCGTAGAATAGGCCAAAATGATTTCCTTTAAAGTATGACTAACAAATAAAAACTAACCATTCCCATTGCACAAAGGAGGGTTGTTAGGCTAAAACAGAAGAATGCACCAAGCTTATTAAAATACATCACTCAGACATTCCACTTAGATACAGGATATGCTGGAAGAAAACAACGGGGCCGTTCCATCCTTCAGTTGTCTACGATCTGATGTTTGGTTCGGCTCCTCTTGTGTAGTGTTGGATTACATTTTAACTCTTGAACTTTTTCATCATTTCTGTTTAGCTACTCCATTAGCCCTTAGGGTCTGATCTTTTTATGTTGGATCCATTACAGATATGACAGATTCAACTTGTGCTGGATACCAATAACTTATAATGAATCTGACATTTCTGAGCACAACAATGGTAACCTGAGGGAAAGAACCTTGATGAGGATGCTAAGAGAACAGGTATGCCTTTCCATTCAAACATCGTCACAAAACCATAAAAAACAACAGGTATAATATAAACACAAAGATAAAAAGAAGCTCTCACAATCTGGAAAAAGAATAGATTTATAGATGCGAACAAATAATCTCTGGAGATGTACAGTTAATAACATGTAAATTCTAATATTAGTGACAGGTAGGAAAATATAAGAGCTTAACCCTTTCACAACATCCGCCGTACATGTATGCTGCAAGTTGGAAGTGGGTGTATGGAGTGGGCTCACGCAGCGAGCCAGCTCTATACCCGTCAGGTGATGGCTGTGTATTACATACTGCCAGGACATGCCACTAAAAATTGTGGGTGGAGTGGTGGTCCGACCGCGATTGTTAACCAACCTGTTAAATGCCACTGTCAATCTCTGACAGTAGCCTTTAACAAGCGCTGGTATGCATGCGTGTCATTCTCTCTGTTCATTGGCGCGACCGTGACATGATCGCGCGTCGCCGATAGGTTGTCATGACAGAAGGGGGACAGCTGATGACCCCTGTGCCTGTCGTTACGGAGCTCCTTTGAAACCCTGTTTGTGGCAGGGCTTAGAAGGAAATTGGGATTCTGCTAGATATAGTGTTTGGATGATCGCATCCAAGTCCCCTAAGGGGTCTAACAATAACAGTGAAAAACACAAAAAAAATTTTCAAAAAGGAAAAAAAAACAAAGTTCAAATCACCCCCCCTTCCAACATTGAAAATAAAGTTATGAAAAAAATGGGGGGCAAAAAAAAAAAACCCCACATGTGGTATCCCTGTGGCAGAAATGTCAGATCTATCAAAATTTAAAAACACTTAACCTGATCTGTAACTAAAAAAAAAAATTCTAGAACGCCAAAATTACATCACATCTATCCCAAAGTGGTAGTAATAAAAACGTGATCTCGCCCTGCAAAAAATAAGTAATCATACAGCTCCATCGGCAAAAAATAATAATATTACGGGTTTTGGAAAATGGAGACAACACCAAACATTTTCTTTTGCAAGCTTCAGATTTTCTTTACCACTACATTTTTTTTTTTTTTAAAACTGGACATATTTGGTATCGCCAGAATTGCCTTGATGAGGAGAATCATATTGCCAGGTTATTTTTTCCAAAAAATGTACACTGTAAAAACAATTCCCAACAACCAGTGCCATAATTGTGTTTGTTATTCACAATTTCTCCACAGTTGGAAATTTGTTTTTTACCCATTTTTTAGTACACTATGTGGAAATATGAATGGTGTCATTCAACAGTACAACTCGTCCCGCAAATAACAAGCCCTCATAGGTCTGTGGCCAGAAAAATAAAAATAAAAAAGTTATGGCTCTGGGAAGATGATAAAAATAAAAACGGAAATTGGCTTTGTTGTGAAGGGATTGTCCAGGCAAAATAAAAATGTTTCCAGAGTCTTAATATATTAAAAAAATAAGCAAAGCCTCTACGGTCACTTATCAGGATGCAGCACACACCGTTGTGTAGTCAACATCATAAGAAGCGGGAGCAGGAACGCTAGGACCTACGGTTGGCTGCTGTGGTCAGGTGACTGCAACAGCGTGTCATCGATGACATCAGTGATTATGCAATGCTGAAGTCACCTGACCATGGCAGCCAATCACACATCCCAGCAGTACTGCAGCCACTTTGAACCGTGATTACGTCCTTCCAGTGTAAGCGTAGACAGCGGAGCGGCCTGAGCTGGAAAATCCTGGATTTATGCTGGTAGGAGAGTATAGCTTCATTTGTTAATTTTCAATATAGTAAGCCACTTGTAAAAATTTTATTTAGCCAGGAAAACCCCTATAAGCTCACTGAGTCCTTTGAGAAGACAGAGAAAGACATTCAGAAGATGAATTAAAACCTTGGAATATTTCTCTCTGCAACAACATTTTCTTGACTTCAGATACGTTGGCATCTCATTCCATTTCATTCACAAAACCAATGAAATTTTTGTTTTTAATGATCAAAATAAAGCAGTTTTTGGTACCTCAGATGGGGGCTGTGCAGACGTGATGTAATAGATCAGAAACAACCGCATCTTGTCTTCTGGCGTCCCCGCTACAAACAAACAGTGGGAAACACACAAACATGTAAAACGTGCAATAAAAGAAACCATTTGTGGCATGACCACAAGTCAACGGAATAATAAATTATCGTTAATCCGGGAATAAAATTTTAAAAGGTGTAAAAGTAAACACTGGAAATGAGTCAGTGCGGCCTGAGGACTACGGTATTAAACACAGCAATAAGACGACACTGGGTTATTAGAGCGCTGCTAACAGTTATAGGAAATGGACAAGGATGTAACTACTGAAAAACAAGTAGCACAATGCAATCTGTCAAACAATTCCAAGTCGCCCGATGGGGCTCTAAACATTATATAGATCTGTTCAATATGCTAGAACATAAATGATTGGCATTTCTCCTCTACTTGGGCACTATATGTAGTGTCGGACTGGGATGCCAATGGCCCTTTAGTAACCAACTCCAGGGCCCCACTTTCCAGCTATATCCAAATCTGACATTATTCCCTGTCATGATACGCATACACATTTTACTAATTATTTTATTAAATTGCCATTTCTGCCCCATAAAGGCATTTTTAACTGATTTTCTGCTTGAGATACACTTTTTGCCTATCCATGTTTCTTGGTTGGTCTCTCAGATGATGTGACTTGCATGGCCGAGTCCAGTATAAAGTGCACATTTATATAAAATAATTAAAAGCAGCCATGTATAAATAAAGTTCGATCCGAATGAATACATTCAATAATTTTACGTTCACCTCTCTACGCTTAGAATGAACTTACTGCAAAGCCATCAAGATGTGATTCAAGTTTAGGGTAAGTTCACACAGGGCGTTTTTGCTGCTTTTTTTATGCTAATTTTCAGCTGCTTTTTACAGTACCAGCAAAGCCTATGAGACTTCAGAAACCTCATGCACTCACATTGGTTTTTTGTTTGATCAGTAGTTTTAGCTTTGCTGCCTTTTTTGGACATAGATCATATCACTTCTTTCAGTGTTTTTGCTGCGTTTGTCACCCATTGACTTTAATGGGTAATGAAAAAAGTGCAGCAAAAACGCAGTTATTATTTGCTACATTTTTGCGGCTGAAAATTCAATGACATTAGCATGGACAAAGAGAAAAAAAACCCGCACCAAATACGCAACAAAAATCACACCAAATATGCAACAAAAACGCACCAAAACCTGCGTTTTTGACGCACCTTCTTTCCTGCCAAGAAGATCAGGTTTTGCTGCAGAAAAAAAAGCAGCAAAAACGCCCTGTGTGAACTTACCCATTAGACTTTTAGTTTTTTGCTGATCCAAGAGTTATTTTTTTTAAACTATTTAGAAATTATTGAGATTTTTTTTTTTTTTTTTTACATAGGCCCTCCATTTCCACAGGCTGAAAAATAATTGAACACTTGACTAATTAGTGGTTTCATAAATCAGTGTGGCCTGTTAGCTCGTGATTTCATGACAGACTAAAGAGTATAAATGCTCTAAAGTTGATTAAGGCCCCCGATTCATCAAAGCAATTTTGGCAGAAATCTGGCATAAGGTGCTTTGAAAAGTTGCTACATTTTTGCATAACTCAGAGATGAACAAAAATTATATGACTTTTATTGTTTTCAATCCAGCTTCTTCAAAGTCTGCAAAAATGGGAATAGCTTTGGTAGGATGAGGGTATTACACTGTAGCTCTTCTAATTTATTATAAGCAGCGCCATTCCTTACTCCAGAAATCTTACCCTAGTGAGGGACTGGAATAAGATCTGTGGAGTGGTGCAAGGTTGCACATGACACTTGTCAGACACTCCTGATCCATTAAAGAGAATCTGTCAGAAGGTGATCTGGACTCATTTCGGGAAAATTATTAACTCCTTTACACAATAACACTAATCACTACAAATAACGCAACTTCAATTACACAACAGTCTGGTACTCTGTTTCAATTTAGGACCTAAGGGAACAATCCGACGGTCATTTCTACTAGAACAATCGCCGGTGATGATTTACGTCCATCCAGCAAGCATTGCCATCATTTCTTAATAAGTGCTCTTGAAGTTAACATCTTGGACAGATGGTCATAAGTTATGACTTTGCATCACTGGAAGTTTATTAAGAAGTTACAATTTACTGCGCCGTGCTAACATCATACAAAGCGCCACTCCCACACATTTCACGTGTGCAGCGGTTTTCTCGTATGAATCAGTCGGTGACTTATTCGAAGAATCTTGAGTCTTTTAAAGGCATCCGAAAATCTGAATTTATTACATGGGAACCCCGATCCCTGGATCCAATTCATAAAGCAAGTGATAATCTCTCTCACCTAATAAAGCATAACTCATTTCTTTGACGCAAGGCCAGGCAGCGGAGCTGAGAAATTATTATGGAAGTATAATAACAGCAGGGCAGCCACTCACAGAAGCCAAAGGCCAGCAGAATGTGGAATGAAAAGGTACTTGCTACAGATTAAATTTTCTACTAAACAATGTCTTAAACAATTCTACATGTGCATCTGCAGTGCTACGTATATATAGGTCAGTGGTCCCCAACTCCAGGCCTCGAGGGCCGCCAACAGTGCAGGTTTTCAGGATTTCCTTAGTATTGCACAGGGCTTGGAATCATCACCTGTGCAGATGATCACATTACCACCGATGCAATACTAAAGAAATCCTGAAAACCTGCACTGTTGGCGGCCCTCGAGGCCTGGAGTTGGGGACCCCTAATATAGGTATACAATGGTTCAAGGTGGTGCTACATCACAAGTCTACAAGGCAGCAATGCTGCTAACTCGGGTGACTGCGTCAAAGAGGACCTGTAACAGATCAAAAGTGGCCAGTGTTTGCACTTATTCATTACTATTGCTTTCCTGATTAATCCAATTACTTATATTTAGTCCGCCATATGGATCTAGAGACATGGGCCATTTAATTAGTACTAATTTTATGGTCTTTACCGAGGGGGCGTGACTTACAGGAAAATAATACAGAGCAGCCTAGACACCCCCCCGAGGATCCTGTGAGTCACAGCTCGTTGTGAAGACCATAAAAATTTGCATTAAAGGGAACACCACCACCATTAAGGCTGCTTTTACAGCATATAGGAATGATCTAAAAGTCCTTAATCCCCTCTGCAGATCCCAAAAAAAAGAGCTTTTATTATATTCACAGACGGCATGGTCTGGTCTGATGGGTCTTGATCGCAAGTAACTTGAACTAATTCACTGGTCACATTCCTGTGTTTGAGTAATCCCCATTAGTAATATGTGCTCCATTACGGACAATGCCATCCAGTGAACATCTTGTCGCATGTATGCAGTCCTTGACCAGTCGTTTGGGGGTGCACTCAGCTGTGAGAGATGTCTGCATGTTGTACATTCAGTTCCAAGGTATTGGATCTAAATGAGCAGCTGGCAACACTGTAATCCACTGACAAGATGGAAAAGAGTTTGCCAGAATTGCAATTTTTCGGTTGCCGCATTTCCCGAAAAATACATACAATAAGAAGCGGTGAAAGTGACGTAAGTAACACAAAATAGCATCAATAAAAACTACACTCGGCACCATAAATACAAACACTGACCCAGCTTCGTGGAAGGAAAAATTAAAGTTATGAGTCTCAAAATATAGCACAGTGTCTGCAAATTGAGATTCTGGTTTGGCTATTATCCTAAGTAATGTGACAAGGCTCGTTAAAGGGTCAACATTGACTTGTAGGATTGCTACCTTCCAATAGGTGACACTAGAGTTCTAGTTTTCTTCCGCTCTGAAGAGACAATTTGCATAATTAGCATATTACCCAGAGGAGCATTATGGCTTTAAGTCTCCTCATCTTGGCATGCTTAGCATGTCGATCTCTGCAAGGAGAAACGATACTTCTTGAATAACGGTCTGACGCCTCTCACACAGCCAAACCAGATCTCCGCTTTGCACTGACGAGGGGCAGTACCCCGAAACACAGTGTCTGCAAATTGAGATTCTGGCTTGGCTATTATCCAAGTCATGTGACAAGGCTCGTTAAAGGGTCAACATTGACTTGTAGGATTGCTACCTTCCAATAGGTGGTACTAGAGTTCTAGCTCTCTTCCTCTCTGAAGAGACAATATGCAGAATTATCAAAATATAGAAAAACAGATTATTATTATTTTTTTCTAACAAGTAAAGACCCGGGGAATCATATTGCCAGGTCATTTTTGCCACACAATGAAATAGTAAAAACAAAACCTAAAAAAAAAAAAAACAATGGCGGAATTACATTTTTTTCTCCACTTTACCCCACACATTTTTCCCCTTTCAGTACATTATATGGTACAATGAATGGTGATGTTGAAAACTATAACTCATCCAGCAAATAAATAGAAAAATAAAAAAGTGACTTATGGCAGAGGAGGAAAAAAAGAAAGCATAAAAACAAAAAAGTCTAGGTCCTAAGGAGTTTAAAACCGGTTTACACTTCTGACCATTACAACCCTGACTATCTGGGTTTCCTAACCTTAAAACCGTCACATAGCTGTTTATGAGGCTGTTAAAGCGAACCAGTCGGCAGGATTTTGCTAAGTAAACTACAGGCATTATCAGGTTGGCGCTCTTTTACCGATTAAAATGATACCTTGGTTGATGAAATCCGTCTTGCAGTTCTTATGCAATCAGTATTAGAAGTTTTCAGTTAATGATATGCCCATGATAAGCCCAAACATGTTCCTCATCATATAGACTGAGAGACACAGACTGTTTGTGCTTCGGGGCGGCCTGTGAACAGGACTTTCCTTGGTTTCTCTGGCTTAGAGCAGGAAGATAAGACTCTGCCTACAGTCCCGTCCCAGAGCACAGGCATATCATTAACTGAAAACTTCTAACACTGATTACACAAGAACCACAAGACTTTTCTTCACGCTAGATATCATTTTCATCAGTATAACGGTGTCAACCTGACTCTGCCTGTAGTTTACTTAGCACAATCCTGCTGACAGGTTCGCTTTAAGTTTTTATCAGGAGACCAACACTCTACCTGGACATCAAAATATATCCTCGATTTGTGAATGTTGGAATTGTGAAATCAGCTTAATGTAGAAAAAAGGTGACTGGACAAAAGTGTATAAACAAGAGTTAATTGTGAATTCCTTCACTGAGGACATCCATTTTATAGGTCATAGCTTATGTTTTCAATATCTGGTGTCAGTTATTCAACTCCTAAAACATTATATTTGGGAAGGAACTGGTAAATTGTGGCCACACGGATGACATGCTAAACAGCAATTGCTTATTCATTAGAACATTTTTTTCTACTGTGAACTGTTTCCATTTTAACTGTTTGTGTAGCTGGAGTGTAGACCTTTCCACAAAGTTACAAGTTGTCACTTATTTATAAGGGAGAATCTTGATTTGTTTGCTGATCTCATCGCCTACTACAGTACATCTACTAACATCACAACATTTTTCTTCCTTTTTCCTAATGTGCTATGAATAACAGCGATGTCCTCCCCAAAGGAAGAAAAAATGGACCTCAAAATGTAATAACACAGAAATAGATACCATTATGGTTTTCATGTACAAACCAGTGTCCTAAGTATCTACTATATAATTGTCTAAGGGTCACTTCCGTCTGTCCTTCTGTCTGTCACGGATATTCATTGGTCGCGGACTCTGTCATGGAAATCCAAGTCGCTGATTGGTCGTGGCAAAACGCCCACGACCATTGCCACGACCAATCAGCGACGGGCACAATCCAGCGGCAAAATGGCCGCTCCTTCCTCCCCGCAGTCAGTACCCGCTCCATACTCCCCTCCAGTCAGCCCTCACACAGGATTGAGGCCAGCGTTACCGAAGCGCGGTGTAACGCACTCCGGTAACGCAGCTATTAACCCTGTGTGACCAACTTTTTACTATTGATGATGCGTATGCAGCATCAATAGTAAAAAGATCTAATGTTACAAATAATAATAATAATAATAATAATAATAATAAAAAAAAAGGTTATTCTCACCCTCCAACGTGGCGCTGTCCTCGGCAGTGCAAGCGGCAGGTTCCGGTGCCAAGGATGCTATGCGAGAAGGGCCTTCCATGACGTCACGATCATGTGACCACGACGTCATCACAAGTCCTGCGCTCATACCAACCCTGGGACCGGAAGTTGCCGCGTGCACCGCACACAGGCGCCAGCACTACAAGGGGCCCTTGGAGGGTGAGTATATGTTTATTTTTTATTTTAAGTCTTTTTAAACCACTCATATAGTGCCCACATTGCTATATACTACGTGGGCTGTGTTACATACTGCGTGTTCTGCGTTATATATTACATGGCTGCTATGTAGTACGTGGGCAGTGTTATATACTATGTGGGCAATGTTATATACTGCGTGGGCTGCGTTATATACTACATGGCTGCAGGGCCGCCATCAGGGCATTACAGCCATGACTGGCGTATGGGGCCCGGTGGGCAGAGGGCGCCCGCAGAGGGGGCCGTCTAATCTGCTCAAAGGGCCCGCCTACAGGCGCTGCGGCACACTATTGACGTGCGGGCCCGCGCCCGGACGTCAGTAGTTAACAGCCGCCAGCCAGTCGGAGGCTGGCAGCTGACTTGAGCCGCAGTGCGCACTTCGCCGGCGTCTGACATCATTGTCCGCCGCCGGCGAGTGCGTGCTTCATCTGCGTGAAGGGAGTGAGCTTCGCCCGCCGCAGGAGCACGGCCAGGTAAGAACTCGTGTTTTTTGTTTTCTTTTGAGAGCGGCGATGCAGGGGGCCCCGGGGCAGAATGCTGGACACGCTGGGGCAGAATGCCGGACACGGGGGCAGAATGCCGGACACGAGGGGCAGACTGAGACACAGGGGCAGAATGCTGGACACGAGGGGCAGACAGACACAGGGGCAGAATGCTGGACACGGGGGCAGAATGCTGGACACGAGGGGCAGACTGTGAGACACGGGGCAGAATGCTGGACACGGGGAACAGACTGCTGGACACGGGGGGCAGACTGCTGGACAAGGGGGGCAGAATGCTGGACACGGGGGGCAGAATGCTGGACACGGGGGGCAGAATGCTGGACACGGGGGGCAGAATGCTGGACACGGGGGGCAGAATGCTGGACACGGGGGGCAGAATGCTGGACACGGGGGGCAGAATGCTGGACACGGGGGGCAGAATGCTGGACACGGGGGGCAGAATGCTGGACACGGGGGGCAGAATGCTGGACACGGGGGGCAGAATGCTGGACACAGGGGCAGAATGCTGGACAAGGGGGCAGAATGCTGGACACGGGGGGCAGAATGCTGGACACGGGGGGCAGAATGCTGGACACGGGGGCAGAATGCTGGACACGGGGGCAGAATGCTGGACACGGGGAGCAGAATGCTGGACACGCGGGCAGACTGTGAGACACAGGGCAGAATGCTGGACACAGGGGCAGACTGTGAGACACGGGGCAGAATGCTGGACACGAGGGGCAGACTATGAGACACGGGCAGAATGCTGGACACAGGGACAGAATGCTGGACACCAGGGCAGAATGGAGATACAGGGCATGACTGGAGAAACTGGGGTCATGACTGGAGACACAGGGGGCATGATTAGAGACATGGGGGCATTATTGGAGCCATAGGGGGCAGAATGGAGATACAGGCATGATTGGAGATACGGGCCAGAATGGACATACACGGTATGATTGGAGACACAGTGCAGGATGAAAGACATGGGGGCATGATTGGAGACAGATGGAGCAGGGTTGGAGACAGATCGTGCAGGATCATGGGACAGGATGGATACGATGGAGACAGATGGGGCAGGATGGGGAGATCATATGGGGCAGGATGGATACTCATGAGGGCAGGATGGGTGAACATATGGCTGAAGCCAGGAATGAGACACACAGGGCCAGGGTGGTGGATATTATTATTACCATAGGGGCTAATTAAGGGATATTATTACTGCAGTGATGTATTTATTTTATTTTTTGAGGACACTGTTTTAAATGGGGGGGGGGGGGGAGCGGTCCTGTTACTGTGTAGAGTCACACTGTCGCCTTTTTTTCTTCATGTGGTGTAATGTAGAAGTTGGGAAAAATTAAGTACTGTGTTCTACAAGCGGAGCTCGAGATAGCTGTGTTATTTCCTGCATAGACAAGTCCTGGCTGGATGAAGTGGTGGCGGTCTGTGCTGGATGAAAGATGAAGGGCTTCACCTAGAGACGTCACTGGTGAGTCAGTGTGTTACCTATACACTGACACTATACACTGTATACTATATACAGAGGTCCTATGTCCAATGTCATCGGTGATCACTGTATAACCTGTACACAGACACTGCATACTAAGTATAGATCTCCTGTGTATAATGGCACTGATGGTGATATTAGTATTGTTTTTTTTTATTACTGATCAGTATTGTATTCAGTCACTATGTGGTGGTAATATGTGGTCTGGTCATGGTGAGGTGGTATTTGTTCCTTGTATATGATATTATTCGGTCACTTTGTGGTGGTAATATGTGGTCTGGTCAAGGTGCGGTGGTATTTGTTCCTTGTATGTGATATTATTCGGTCACTGGTGGTAATATGTGGTCTGGTCATGGTGTTGTATTTGTTCCCTGTATGTGATATTATTGGTCATTTTAAAAATTGAAAAATAAATAAAAATATACCTAAATTGCATTGCATATTTTAACAAATATTTAGTAGGTTACAGCAGAGTAGGGCCCGCCCAAAAGTGTCTACCGTGTTGTAACGGGATCTACCAAGCTGGGGTACCTCTTTCAGTACCACCCCGTGTTTCAGGAGGTCCACTCTGCTTTTGCTGGATTCTGAATGAAGGACGCTGGCTGGAATTCCTTGATTACGTGAGAGCATATAAAAGCTGACTGCTACTCCACGTATTTCCAGTCTAAAAGAACACACTTTATTTACAGCACACAGAATATATAACACAGATACACAGGGCAGGCCAATAGAAAAAGCAGGCCAGACATACATTACAATAGCCGCAGGGGGCCGGAGCCTGCTGATATTTACTGTGGGAATTACAAAGGTGGGGGAGGTCAGAAGGAGAATATCTTGTTGACCAGGGGCGCAGCCTGTGGACTGATGCATTTCACATGGAACCTATTATACATAATATATACTGCATAACATATTCTTGGTGCTGGGGGTTCTGTAACACGGCTCCCTTTTTCAGCGACGCAATCTGCATACACAGTCTGATCCTTAACGGATCGGTTTGGGGATGACCGAAGTTTATGGGGTTGGTACAAGTTCCTTTTGTCGACTTAGTCCATCGGCATTACCGTTTTGTTTGCCGGGCCTGTAGTGGATGGTGAAGTCCAGATGTTGTAGGGCTAAACTCCACCGCAGCAATCTGGCGTGGTCTCCGGAGACCCGATTAAGCCAGACTAGGGGATTATGGTCCGTTAGGAGGGAAAACTGTCGTCCATACAAATATGGTTGTAACTTTTTGAGTGCCCATACTATTGCCAGGCACTCCTTCTCGATGGCCGCATAGCTCACTTCACGGGGCAGTAGTTTCCGACTCAGGTAAGCTACCGGGTGTTCTTGGCCATCCGGCCCGACTTGGCTTAGTACTGCCCCCAATCCAAACATAGAAGCGTCTGTGTGAACAAGGAAACGGATCGGGTGCAGCCAATACAGGGGTATTGGTGAAGGCGTCCTTCAGCTGGCGGAAGGCTTCCTCACACTCTGGGGTCCAGGTTACCTGGCGAGGTTGGTTCTTACGGGTCAGATCAGTGAGGGGCTTGGCCACGCTGCTGTAATTGGGAACAAATTTCCTATAATACCCCGCTGTCCCTAGAAACGCCTTGACCTGGGTTTTAGTGCGTGGGGTGGGCCATTTGGCTATGGCCTCAATCTTGGCTGGTTCTGGTCTCTGTTTCCCACTTCCCACCCAATGCCCTAAATACTGAACCTGTGCTTTGCCCACGTGACACTTGTTTGGGTTCAGGGTGATTCCGGCCTTGTGGATCCTGTCTAATACTGTCTCTAGGTGATTTAGATGCTCTTCCCATGTCGCACTGTAGATGGCGATGTCATCCAGGTAGGCACACGCATAGTCCTGGAGACCATCCAGAAGCCGGTCAGCCAGCCTCTGGAAGGTCGCCGGGGCAGTCTTCATCCCGAAAGGCATAACTCGAAACTGGAATAAGCCAAACGGGGTGACAAGTGCCGACTTGGGAATAGCATCAGGACTAAGGGGAATCTGCCAGAAGCCTTTGCATAGATCGATGGTGTTTATACATATTAGTCCAATTTATTTAGCAGAACACATTGAGCACAATGATAAACACACAGGGCCTGCCAGATGATATAACCAGACCACAAACAATGTATAGTTCAAAATATATATTTTATTTATACAAAAAAGGAATAAAAACATCCATATAATACAATCACATAAATGTGGAAAAAATACCTCCGAACCAATGTCTGGTTTAAAGTGCGGTGCATATAAGCTAAACAACAACCCCTCTTGGGTACTGTATGGTAAATATAAATCACTTATTCCTGGTTGTTGTTGCTTGAATGATAAATCTCTAGGTCAGCTTGAAGCAAGACATTCAATCAATTAGCGTATCAATGTGTTAGCACAATTTACTTGAACGCCAGCCAATAAGGCTTGTATGGACTAATAATACGTCAAGACTTGCTACCATAATGAAGCCTCTATATACCACTAATGACTAGAGATGCAGGCAATGCTACCATATATTCGGCTAGCTAAGATGTAAAACAGAAGACCATAATTACCTCTATGCACACACACGAGACCAGCATATACCCCTACGCGCGTTTCGATATGTTCTTCCTCTGGGGGCGACCCCTAAACGCAACATCTCTTGTATCACTTGTCGCATCCCTTCTCGTACAGACTCAGGGACGCGGAAGGGAGGTTGTCGCAGGGGGGGTCTGATCCTGTGTCTCAACCTTGTGTTGTGCCAGGTGAGTGTACCCGGGTTTCCCCAAAAACATCCTCTGTCGCTGCCTCAACTCCTCCGCCTGCTGTCTCTCCCAGGGACCTAAGTCTTCATCCCAGTGTACCTGGTCCCATGTTTTAGACTGAGTCCTCTCCCCTAAGACATCAGGCAAGGGAAGTCCGGCTAAATCCTCTGCTTCAGGTGCACAGATGGCCACTACCTCTTCAGGGCGCTCCCGATAGGGCTTCAGCATATTCACGTGGAACATGGGGATAACCCTGGGGTCGTCACAATCGGCGACATTATAGGTGGTGTCGGCTATTTTCCCCACTACCTGGTAGGGCCCCTCCATGCAGCTTGGAACTTGTTCTGCCTAGTGGGCTCTAACACCAGGACCTTCTGCCCTATTTCCAAGGTGCGCTCTCTGGCCCTCCGATCGTACCATACGCACTGGCGCCGCTGGGCCACCTGAATGTTCCCACGTACAGCCTGGGTCAGCTCCTGTAGGCGGTCCCAGAATTCCAGCACATAGGGTACAATAGGTACCCCTTCTATGATGCCCTCCCCTTCCCAGTGTTCTAGCACTAAGTCTAGGGGTCCCCTTACCCTTCTCCCGTATACCAGTTCGAATGGGGAGAACCCCGTGGATTCTTGGGGCACCTCTCGATAGGCAAACAGGAGGTGAGGCAAGAATTTCTCCCAGTCCCTGTAGGTCCTGGTAAAAGTCCCAATGAGTTGTTTTAACGTCCCGTTAAAGCGTTCACACAACCCATTGGTTTGCGGGTGGTACGGGGCGCTTCTAATGGACTTTACGCCGCACAACTTCCACAGTTGGTTGGTCACCTCTGCTGTAAACTGGGTACCCTGGTCTGAGATAATCTCCAGGGGAAATCCAACCCGTGAGAAAACCTGGAGCAGGGCAGCCGCCACCGTCTCTGCCAGTATGTTAGGTAACGCAACCGCCTCTGGATACTGTGTGGCATAATCTACCACTGTCAATATATACCTTTTCCCTGACGGAATGGGTTTGGCTAACGGCCCTATCAGATCGACCGCTACTCGGCTAAATGGTTCCTCCACAATGGGGAGGGGGCATAATTTGGCCGTGCACCGATCTCCCCTCTTGCCAATGCGCTGGCAACTGTCACAGGTCTGGCAGTATTGACGAACATCATAGGTTACCCCCGGCCAAAAGAAGTTTTGTGTCAGACGATGCCTGGTGTGACTGACGCCAAAGTGCCCGGCCAAGGGTATGTCATGAGAGATTCGCAGTAACTCCTGCCTATACTTCTTGGGAACTACCAGCTGTCGTTTTATAGTGGGGCTCGTCCCTGTGTGGTGCTGCTCTGTGATCCGGTAGAGGAGTCCCTGCTTCCATATAAACTGTTCCCCTTCCAGTACCCCTCTCCCCTCCTGTGCCTTCCCGCGATATCCCTCCAATGAAGGATCCTCAGGTATCTCCCTCTTAAATTCATCTGGGGTGGCCCAAGAAATGTGTCTGGCTATGGGAATACGTGTAGGGCTGGGATGTCTTACCTGGGCCTCCTGAGTGTGATTCCGCCTCCGCAGCTCGAGCTGGTCTCCGGGTGGTCACAGGATATGTCTCAGGCAGAGGGGCAACCGAGAAGGCAGACAACATGGGCCCCAAGTCATTTCCCAGCAAAACGTCTGCAGGCAAATCCTCCATCAAGCCGACCTCAACAAGGCCATCCCCAACTCGCCAGTTCAGGTGAATCCTGGCAGTGGGCAGTCGATGTATGGCTCCCCCTGCTACACGGACTGCCACTGTCCGGTTTGTCTTCTCTTGGACCCGGACGAGATGAGGCTTCACAATGGTCAAAGTTGCTCCGGAATCTCCTAGTCCCTGCATGCGTTTCCCATTAACCCAACACGACCTGTCGATGCTGTTGTCGATTATCTGCCCGGGCTGCCTGCACGGGGTCTACTTCATGCAGCACTTCCTCCATGTCTTCCACCCCTTGGTTAGTTGTAGCCCCTATAGCCCCAATGCCGGGTCAGCTTCGCGGCCCGGCGGAAGGTAGCTGTTCCCGCCTTTGGCCACTGGGTATGCTGAGTCCGGTTGGGACATTGTCTTTGCAGGTGGCCCAGCTGACGGAAGGTGTGGCATCGAGCCCCAGGGGAACTGTGGTAGGCCGGGTTTCTAGCTGGTCCCCCTACAATCTCCGGTGGTTTGGGGCCCTCCAGGTCCATGGGCGGACCCCTAGTGACCATCTTTGATCCGGACAACTGAGGCCTCCTGGCGTGATGATGTTCATTGGCCAGACAAGCGGCTTCCTCAAGAGTCATTGGCCGCCTGTCCCGAAGCCATTCCTATGTCTCGGGGTTTACTCCATTAAAGAATCATTCTAACAAGAAGAGCTGGAGGACGTCCTCCTTAGTGGTTGCTTGGCTCCCTTGTACCCACTGTAGTAGTGACCGCCGTAATTTACAGGCCCATTCAGCGTGGGTATCGGTTACTCGTTTTATAAGTCCGCGGAACTTTTGGCGGTATGCCTCTGGTGTCAGCGCATACCGGGCCACGATCACTTCTTTGATCCGCTCATAGTCCATACAGTCCTCATCAGGTACTGTGCGATAGGCGTCCGCTACCCGGCCTGTCAGCTTGCTGGCCAGAATCTGAACCCGTTCCTCAGGCTTCACTTGATGAAGGGCACACTGCCGCTCAAAGTCCTGCAGAAAGCCATCAATGTCTTCCTCTGCCTCCCCCAACTGTCGGAAGGCATTATACTGGATCTTTTGTGGCTTACTGTTGAAGGTACCTGGGCGGAGGCCAGAGCTCCCCTTGCTCGCTGACTCTCCTCTCTCCGCTCTGCCATCTCCATCTTGGCCAGCTCCACTTTGGTCCGCTCTGCCATCTCCATCTTGGTTAGCTCTATCCTGGTCCGCTCGGCCATCTCTTCCTTCAGATCAGTACGCACATCAGCCATCACCTCTCGTATGATCTCTACTGCAGGGTTTGGGCCATAGAACGCCAGTCTGTTCTTTACCTCCCTCTGGAGTTCGGTCTCCTCCACGTTCACATTGGGGGGCGCTGCACTGTCGTGTTCCATGATGGCTGCTATCAAATCCGCTTTTGTTTTGTTGCTGGCGATTAACCCTCGGGCTTCCACCAGATCTTTTAATGTAGTCCTCTTTAACTTCTGGTAGTTGTCTTCCATTCATTCCTTTCCTCCTGTAGACGGGGTATCACATCCCGCTGTCTGCCACCAGTGTAACGGGGGTCTACCAAGCTGGGGTACCTCTTTCAGTACCACCCTGTGTTTCAGGAGGTCCACTCTGCTTTTGCTGGATTCTGAATGAAGGACGCTGGCTGGAATTCCTTGATTACGTGAGAGCATATAAAAGCTGACTGCTACTCCACGTATTTCCAGTCTAAAAGAACACACTTTATTTACAGCACACAGAATATATAACACAGATACACAGGGCAGGCCAATAGAAAAAGCAGGCCAGACATACATTACAATAGCCGCAGGGGGCCGGAGCCTGCTGATATTTACTGTGGGAATTACAAAGGTGGGGGAGGTCAGAAGGAGAATATCTTGTTGACCAGAGGCGCAGCCTGTGGACTGATGCATTTCACATGGAACCTATTATACATAATATATACTGCATAACATATTCTTGGTGCTGGGGGTTCTGTAACACGTGTTATGGTGGTGGCTTAAAAAATCTTTTGGCCAAAACAAAAGCTGCTGGCTATATGTGTGATCTGGTGATGGGAACTGTTAATGTCTGATAGGTGAGAAGTGGAGTTTTTCCAAGAGAGAGCGGTGGGACTGTGGACAGTTCGAGGGGTGGAGGTGGGGCTGGGGTGGAGCCTGGGCGGAGTCTCAAGGGGGCCCCGAAAATTTTGCCAGTATGGGGCCCCGAAATTTCTAGTGGCAGCACTGCATGGCTGCTATATACTACGTGGGCAGTGTTATATACTATGTGGGCAGTGTTATATACTGTGTGGGCTGCGTTATATACTGCATGGCTGTTATATACTACGTGGCCAGTGTTATATACTATGTGGGCAATGTTATATACTGCGTGGGCTGTGTTATATACTGTTTGGCCTGTGCTATATACTGTGTGGCCACTGTTTTATACTGCGTGGCCTGTATTAATGCATCGGGTATTCAAGAATATGTCATGGCCTGTGCTATATACTATGTGGCTGCTATATACATACATATTCTAGAATCCCCGATGCGTTAGAATCGGGCCACCATCTAGTTGACAATATTCGGCTGCTTTCACAGCTGTATTTGGAAATTCTGTTCAGTTTTAAGAACAGAATATTCATGTTCAACATGGATCAGCCGCAGAACTGGTACAAAGAGAAGCAGAGGAGGCCCGATTATTATGGGGTAGGTCTGGGTTACGTTACCACTGACACATGATGAAACTCAGCCGGACATATAATAGTCATTGGGGTCCTTGGCTTCTGTTTACACCAGCTACGCGGCTGATCCGTCTTGGACATATTTCAAAAAGGTCACTTTTTCTAAGTTTTTAGTACATAAAACCCTGAAGTGTCTATGTGTTTTATTCTTTTATTGCATTTTAACGTCCTAATGATCACGCCTGAAAGACCTTTAATGACTGAACAAGTTGTCGATCAATATAAGGGGATATGGAGCAGATTCGAACTGGGGGATGGAACGATGCACTCGGCTCCTTGGCCACGTCAAGGGTGCACCGAGAACCCTTCATTTACATATCAAATACAACATTTTTTTTTTACATAAAAATAAATTTATTATACATACACTACAAGTACAATGTTTATAGGGGGCTAGGGAATGAAAGATTTCCTTTAGCTCTAAGTAATACACTTTTCTAAAACAGCAGGTCAAGTATTCAGTAATTATTTCCAAGACATGACAATGGTGCATTACCTAAACAGATACACTTAAATTCAGCTTCCTCTCCTAATGTGTTTCCATTATGGGGGGAAATAACAGATTATCCTTGCTTTTATCTCCCTACCGAATATAATAACTAGCCCTTAAGTCAAAATGTGTTTTACCAAACAAATGTCAGCAATTATGTGAAATGTCAATTAACCTCTGAGTAATGAGAAGTTCCTTCCGACACCAGGCTCTCTGGATTGCGATAATCCCACCAAAAAATGTGCTTCGGGAATAAAACAGACACAGGAACCATATCTACCCATGAATAGGCCACTCACATGAAAGCTGCTGTTTTCCATTAACAAGATAGGAGCAAGATCATTTTAATAAAATATTGTAAAGTGTCACGGCGGTAACGTTCATGCCTCCACAGCGCCCCTCTACTCACTGTGCTATTTTCCCCCACGTCAGGCAACTTCACTGAGTCTGCCTCTTGCAGCACTGCTAAATCTGATTCTGGTATTTATTTAGCTTTATGGAGGCATGACCTGTCTCTGCAGGAATTTCACCCTGCTGTGTCCTACAGAGATTAGGTTTCACAGCCTATCTAGCAGGGCCTTTATTAGGCAGCTCTGACTACCACTCCTTGCCCGAATGTTGGTTCCTGTCCTGATAGCACCCGTTTATGCATTCCACCATATTCTGTGTCCCGTTAATGACTTCGCTTGTTTACTTGTCCTGTAGGACCTCTCCGTTCCTGACCACAGCTATGTTTACTGATCCTGTGCTGCCGGCCCCGACCTCGGAACGTCTGACTATGCCTCTGTCTCACCCTTCTGTACCTTGTACCAGTGCCACTGACCCTATGGTCAGCTGCTGCAGACCAGGGCAAGTGCCAGGGCCCTGAGCAGGCAGGGGGCCCACTCGCTGTCGGGGACACCAGCGCATTATGGGGGCCCGATGGAAGCCCGAGAGTGGGCCCACATAATATGGGGCCCATTGTATATATGGAGCATCATATGGGGTCTATTATATATGGAGCATCATATGGGGCCCATTATATATGGAGCAACATTATATGGGAACTATTCTGTACGGAGCATTATATGGGACCCATTCTGTATGGAACAATATAAGGGGCTCATCATATACTGTATGGAGCATTATATGGGACTCATACTGTATGGAGCAATATATGGGGCCCATCCTATACTGTATGGAGCATTATATGGAGTCCATTATATATGGAGCAATATATTGGGCCCATCATATACTGGATCATAAACTGGAGCATAATATGTAGCCCATCATATACTGTATGGAACATTATATGGGACCCATTATGTATGGAGCAATATATGGGGCTCATTATTCTATATGGAGCATTATATGGTGTCCATTATACTGTATGGAGAAATATATGGGGTCTATTATATACTGTATGGAACATTATATGGGGTACATTATTGAGTATGAAGCAATATATGGGGCTCACTATACTGCATGGAGCATTATATGGGGTCAATTATTCTGTATGGAGCAATATATGGGGTTTATTATTCTGTATGAAGGATTATGAGGAGCTCATGATACTGTATGGAGGACTATAGTGTCCAGTTTCTGACCTATTGTACAATAGTTATTACTCATGTAATGTAAGAAGTGAAATCTTTGGCATTGTACTATACGTATATTTCTCTGCCGTCTCTGTGCATCATGAATTGTGGTATGTGGTGGAGGGGCCACTGAGACTCTTTCTACCGTGGCCCATGAAAACCTGGAGCCGGCCCTGCCTGGAGTTGTACCTGGTGAATATCGGTGGCAATGCCTGTCCTTACCTTCAGAGGCTCTAGTGAATACCCTGTAGTCAGTTACACCCCTCCAGGTTAACTCCGCCATTGGCGCAGTGGGTCCACACCCAGCAGAGTTACATAAAGCACATGCTGCGAAAACCCTTTTAACCTGAGTTGTGCCCATTACCAGTATAATCTTATTCACCTTGGAGCTAATACAAAACACATGCCATCCTGTAGACTGTAAGTCTGCAAAGGCAGGATCCTCTTCCCTCTGTACCAATCAATCATTGTTAGTTAACTTACTGTAACACAGTGATATCTGTATATTATATGTAACACCTCCCCATGTACAGCACCATGGAATCAACGGTGCTGTATAAATAAATAATAATACTAATATGGCTTGCAAATATAATGACCAAATATCATTATCAGAATAACATTATTTAGTAAAAAAAAGTTATAATTATTAGTGATGAGCGAGTATACTCGGTACTCGAGATTTCTCGAGCACGCTCGGGTGCCTACGAGTATTTGTAAGTACTTAGAGATTTAGTTTTCAGCGCTTCAGCTGAATGATTTACATCTGTTAGCCAGCATAAGTAAATGTGGGGGTTGCCTGGCTGCTAGGGAATCCCCACATGTACTTAAGCTGGCTAACAGATGTAAATCATTCAGCTGCGGCAATAAAAACAATCTCCGAGCACTAAAAAATACTCGGAGGTCACCTGAGCGTGCTCGAGAAATCTCGAGTAACAAGTATATTCGCTCATCACTAATAATTATGTCAATCACAATTAACAAAAGTATGAGTGAATCCACAAGAATAGGGTGATAGGGTGATTGGTGCTTCATGTTCTGGATAGCAGAGTGGTAATAAGGCTATGTGCACACGTTCACGTTTTTTCGAGATAAAAACGCATACATATGCATCCTATCATGCATCATCCTATCATGTATTCTGCAATTTTTGTGCACATGATGCGTTTTTTTTCCAAGAAAAAAACGCATCACGGTAAAAAAAAAGCAGCGTGTTCATTAGTTTTGCGGATTTTTTAGCGTTTTTCCCGTTATTTAATGCATTGGGAAAAAACGCACAAAAAACACGGAAAAAAACGCATGTGGATTTCTGGCAGAAATGTCAGGTTTTTTTTCAGGAAATTTCTGCAAGAAATCCTGAATGTCGGCACATACCCTTATAGAACTAAAAAAAAAGACAAAAAAATCTAATATTCAACCACCACAATAAATGCATACTACATTTTTTTTACCAAATGCAGAAAGAAACAAGTTATTAATTAAAAAAAATCTGCACTTATTAATCTCTCTAGTCCCAAAATAAGCAAGAAAGAAGTGTGTTTTTTAATAGTAAATGTAAGTATGGATACTCCTATTAAGGCCAGATCAATACAATATTGCTGTTCAAAGTGTCCCTAAAAGTGCAATCTGTACCAAGGGCGCCTTTCTGAAGAAGGCATGTATGAAAAGGCAGGAGTGAATATTAATGTCCCAGAGACCAAAGCAGCGAGACTTGCCATGAGGGTCACGGCTTGGAAGTGCTAATGATGTTTGTCAGTTTTCAGGAGCACTGGACGGATCGGTGCCAAGCATTTCCTGGCATCTTATACCAGACGGGAAGCATATAAATAAATAAAATGCGTTAATGAAAATGAGGCTTCTTCTGGCCACACTAAGCATACTATAAACTAGACTTTCTGACCTCATTAAAAATAGGTACAAATCAATGAATATCAATATTCCAATAATTATACATTGAAATAGCTGCTTTAAAGGAGTATTCTCTATTACTGCTGTAATTACACAGCTTGAAAATAAGCAAGTTTGCAATTAATTTGTTTTGTTATCTGCTATCATTCTCCTGCAATGAGAGCTTTTATCTTTCATAGTGTGCCGCTGGTTTCTATGACATTATTTCCTGCTCAGATCCAGGCTGAGTGTGCGCCATAGTTACATTCTAGGAGAGGAGTTAACTGCTAACATCTCAGTCACCTTTCTCCAGCCAATTGATTTCTATACAGCGGTTATCTGCTCACCTCCCTCCCACTCAGCTCCTGACAAGCTGCTGTTATAGATCTTGCAAAATTAAACCAGGAGATCCGGTCTGTCATACATCTTACACACTAAGAAATCTGCTCTAAGCTATGTTGGTGGCTTTTTGGCTTTTGAGTGTTGGTGCCTGTTTATGATAGGTCAGCATCACACAAGGAGAATTGCACGTTTCCAGTGAAACCTGTCTGATAACACCTAGCATGACTTTAAAAACTTACTAATTAGGGGCCAAATATTATGATTGCTAATATCTCTGCAACCAAGAGGTAAAATAAAAAAAAGTTTAATTCTGTTCTGCAACCACTATTACAACATATGTCTAGTTCAACATGAAACATTTGGAGAAAGGTTCTCTGTAAAAACAAGGACCTCAGGGCAGATCTGTTAACAGAGCTTTGTTAGCTGGATAAGAGAAACCTTTTTTAACGTTAACAAAAACAAATATACGGTAATTCCAAATTTATATAGTGACAATAATCTGCTTAAACTGTATACAATACGATCCCTGGTAGTAAATGCATTGGTATATGCAAACATTCTAGCGACACGAATAAAATTTTACAACATAGCAATCATGTAAGGCGAAGAAAAAACAATGACCAAGTTCGTTATAGAACAAAAATCACCAGTGTTAAAAGCTCCAAAACTTTCCCTTATGAAAACAACCCTTTTTACAGCGTCTTATATTTTAATAAGGGATGTGACTTTTTTGCTAGTGAGACAATGTTAATTGTGTCTTTTGAGGTTTTCATTGCCACTGTATTGGCGGTGATCCGCCTTATAATGAGTGGTAATTACAATCCATCCGGATCATGTTCTTCAACAGGATAAAAAAGGAATCTGCATTATTTTTGCATCCTGTTGAATCCTAATTTCAATCCTACATGCTGTAAAAAAAAAAATAAATCAGGATGGAGCAATGGCATATTGCCATTTAGATCAATGTTTGGAAACTAGGTGACATTTAATTGCAACCATGTCAGATACAATTCGATGATGAATTGTAAAAGTGCCACCTGGAAGTATAGGGGTGAGAATTCATCATGTATCATTTTCTGATGCATTAATGTGGCAAATTTGTCTGCAACAATTTCACGACTATTGCCGTTTTTATGCCAGCCCGGTTACTTTTACAACAAGTAAGCAGGGCTTAGCAGAAGTAGGGATGGTCAATCAGAGCCCTACAAATTCAATATAACGCATGCCAAAAAGTATCTCATAGATTAAAGGGAACGTGTCACCAGGTTTGGCAGATACGAGTTATGGCCACCCGCTTTCAGGGCTTATCTACAGCATTCTATAATGCTGTGTATAAACCGCCTATCCTTCCTGGAAGAGAAGAAAAATAACTATTGTTATACTCACCTGGGGGCGGTCCGGTCCGATGGATGTCGCTGGTCTTGGTCTGGCACCTCCCATCTTCTTATGATCGCCACCCTCCTGCTTGCGTTATGTGGATGACGAGTCACTGTGTTATCCACACAGGATCCCTGAAATTACGCTCCTGCACAGGCGTACTTCTCTGCCCTGTTGAGGACTTTGCTGCACAGGAGCGCCATGCCGGGGAGCCTGTGTAAAGCAAGCAGGAGGACGGCATCGCAAGAAGATGGGAGGCGCTGAACCAAGAAGAGCGACACACCTCGGACCGGATCGTCCCCAGGTGAGTATAATAAAAGTTATTTTTCTTCTCTTACAGGTCGGATCGGGGGCTTATATACAGCATTATAGAATGCTGTATACAAGCCTTGAAAGGAGGTGGCCATATCTCATAAGGGCTAAACCTGGTGACAGGTTTCCTTTAAGTAGGTTTACGATTATGGTGCATGGGCAACCTAAAGACGTGGCAATTTCACTTGGAGCTTAATGAATTTAGTGCATGTTACTACACATGAATTTTGATCAAAACTGGCATATGCATCAGCAGTTTTAATAAATTCACTCTATAGTACTATACTGTATGTGCTAAAAGCAAACATTTCCAGAGCAAAATATGACCACCAATTTCTCTTCGTTCCATATTATAGCAAAAGTATTACAAGGAAAAAATGTTTGAATATTTAGTGTAAAGAGGTGTTGGTGGTAAAACACACATATATGAAGTCAGATTAATGAACCAGTGCCATGCATAGAGGTGTGTGGTGCGCTCTCTGCCAGCAGCTTCCTAAAGGTATACCGTGAGGCCAGAAATGGGTAATCAACAAGGTGTTGAGTGTGGCATCTTTAAAAGCCAAGGCCTGAAAAGTGGGTTGAGGATTAGGAACAAATAAAAAACTAGCAGCGTATAACTCCTACTGACGTTTCTCGTAAGATTAAACTGTTCCTTAGTATTGGTCCCGAAATAAATAAAAACACATAAAACTTACCATCGGGGTCAGAGATGACGTCTAAAAGAGACTTATCCAAAGTAGATTTGCTCATCAACTTCTCTTCATATTCAAAATACACATCCAACTTCCTGGTCTAAAAAGGTGGAAGAAATGGCAATTAATAAGAATATACAAAGTTTAAGGCTTATTTTCAAGTTCCTTAAATAGATAAAACTACAAAGTCCTTACTTCTTATTAACCCCTTAATGACCGCCAATACGTCTTTTAACTGACCTGAGATATAAGAGAATAGCCTCCCCATACAGATGACAATCCAGCATCTGTCGGCTGTCCACTATAGCTGACAACTTGCTGTACCAGCCACGATCAGTATTTGCACCGTCTAAATCTGTTTAACCCCTTAGATGCTGCTGTCAATAGTGACTACATCATTATAAATGGTTAACAGAGTGTGGGGGCTTCTTCTTTGTCCCAATTGGTGCCCTCAGATCATGATTTTGTTGTCCTGATGTTTGCCATGGCAATTCATGACCAAATAGTGGCCTTAGAGTCTGACGGCTGTAGTAATCTGTTCAGAAGTTAGCAACATTTAGGTGGTAAAAATACACATTTTCGTTTCTGTCATACCACTTTGCATTAATTCCTGTAAAGCACCTGAAGGGTTAATAAACTACCTGACAGCAGTTTTCAATATGTTTAGGGGTGCTGTTTTTAAAATGGTATCACGTTTGTGGGTTTACCAATATATGGGACTCCTAAAGTCACTTCAAACATGGATAAGTCCCTAAAAAAATAAATTTTGTAAATTTCTTTGAAAAAATGAAAAATTGCTGCTACATTTTTAAACCTCCTAAAATGCTAACAAAATAAAATAACATTTTACAAATGGTCCTGATGTAAAGCCGACATGTGGGAAATGTTATTTATTAATGGTTTGCTGTTGTATGACTATCTGGATTAAAGGGATAATCATTCAAATTTAGAAAATTGCTAATTTTTTAACATTTTTCTCAAATTTTTGATATTTTTTATAAATAAACACAAAAAATGTTGAACTAAATTTACCATTATCATAAAGTATAATGTGTCACGAAAAAACAATCTCAAAATCACTGGGATTTGTTAAAGCGTTGCAGAGTTATTACCACATAAAGTGACACTGGTCAGATTTCAAAAATTTGGCTCGGTCACTAAGGGGTTAAACATCCTTTAAGTTTTGAAAAACAGAGGGATTTTTGATTTTGTAGATTACTGCACTTCCTCGTTGCCAGGGGTGCCGGCCACCCCTGCAGACTATCAGCGGTGATCAACTAGTCAAGAAGTGCAGTACTTACAAAGCTCTTTGCAATAGAGCTCGTGAGCGTGGCTGTGAAGCTAACAGTAACTATCTGGTATTACACTTATCTCACAAAAGACTTGTTGAAGCGGTCAGGATGGCTTGATTTGGCCAGCCATAGTGCCCCTGCTCTACTCCAGTGCTGCAGGGATAAGGCTGCCTTCGCATGCAGCAACGGAGGGCAAAAAGAACCGCCATCTTGTGGATCCCAAACTATCAATCATTCAGGAGCCCCCACCGTCCAGAAAGCCAGGACACTTAGGGGCATTGCCGTCCTGAACAGAGAAGAATGCCGAGATTAGACAGCTGTTCTGCTGATCAGCTACATAGCACTCAATCATCCCTCATATAATGTCCTGTTTAGAACGGCCAACCACACTTCTATGCATACAGAATAAGCGTGAACGTTTGCATAAAATATTATCTAATCGGCAGCACGTCACCTGTTTACATGGGCAGATGTGCTGCAAAGAATAATGATATTTTTTCAGGCTAACTTAAATATGAACATTCATTCAATCGGTCTCGCTTGTTCAGATAATCTGATAATTAAGAATTGGGAATGTTTTATGTATGCTTGTTATTCTATTAACTGCTCATCTAAATGGAGCCTAGTCATTTAAGTGATGCGATAATAATCAAAAATTAAAATAAGACAGACTATAAAGGCCCCACCTTAGACATTAGAATTATTTAGTCTGAACCCACCGATAACGATGGATTCAGCTGACAGTCAAATGAACATGAGGGCGCCAGCCGACTTATTGTCAAAGTAGATGTCAATCGGTCTTGTCTGATTTAGGACTGACGAGAGCTTTGTCCTCCCAGATATGAGCCGCCAATACAGATGTTTGTCGGCATCTCTCTCACATAGGATGTAGGAGCTCTCATCCGAAGGAACGCTCCAGTGTATGGGACAGATTACCGAGTAGGCCATTGGTCGAAGGATCATTCGGCCAAAACAAATCTAATGAGTGTGGCAGGTTTTAGACATGTGTAAAGACAGAAAACAACTAATAGACAGTTTAACTCCATAGCTTAACCTTTGCCAAGTGATCAACTGGGATGTCATTTAGACTACAAGATTGAAATAAAGGCAACTTCATAAATGGTGGAGCTGGGAAATAGCAATTCTCCCATAACTTTCTAAACAAAAGGCCATGTACACTTCTGCTTAGCATGCCAGGCTAGAGAATTCCAGAAAATGAAACAAAAATTCAGAACCACTGTGCCACTCGGGTAAAAAAAAATACCTATATGGCCAGCCAACCCTCGTTTTCCTCCCTTTGCTGCAACTGACAACCCCAAGATCATTTCTGAAGGACATAATCAGGTTAGGAATATTAGAATTTGTCCATGGTTGCCTCCTCTGACAATTATTGAGGAATGTAGAACTCTTATTTCACTGCTTTGCATGCAACTGGTAACTTAGCTGAGAACAAAACATGGAAGAAACTACAAATAGTAATAGTCCAGGTTATAAAGGAGCAGAAAATAAAGATGTATGAAACCCAGGAGAGCGTAACATATAATAGCTAACACATGACTTTTGTTCTTTCAGATCCAATAAATACTTTAACTGTATGCACTAAAACAGACGTTTCAGAAAAAAAAAATTTCTTAAAAGAAAAAGCAATAAATAAAATTGGCCTTTTATCAAATACTCTTATGTCGCAATTCTATATCATCTCGTAATTAGGATTAATTCACAAATGCCGTACTGAAGAATGAGTAAAAACAAATTCTAAGTGCACAATTGTGCACTAGTGATGAGTGAATGTGCTCGGAGAAGGTGTTATCCAAGCATGCTCGGGTATCTTCGGCGTACCCGAAAAATATGTTTGAGTGCCCGCGACTCCATGACAACAGCAACACATGCAAGGATTGCCTGTTTGTTAGCAAACCCTGCAGGTGTTGCACCTGTCAAACAGCTGTGGGGACTCAAACATATTTTTCGAGTACGCCAAAGACACTCAGCTAGCACCAGAGCATGCTCGGATAACAGCTTATCCCAGCACATTCGCTCATCATTAGTGTGCATGTGACCGTAAGGCAGGACCCAGGTAATGTCCACAATTTGGCAGCTCTGGTCTGAGTCTTCCTAAACAGTTATGTGGATAAAAAAAAAAACGCAAAGATTTTAGCTTGTCTAGTGGCAGATTATGAGGGTACTGATGGTAACCTCCTAGCAACTTTAAGCTGACTAATGAACTATGCTACTGATAAAAAATAAAATTGGGTTGTATATAGATGCCACCATCTATTTTCCTGCCATAATTACAGGCCAGTCCTTCAATCACTCATATCACTGTAAAATTATATACAAATAAAGCGTTCCAGTTATATATGGCCCCCTAAATTACATAAAAAGCGTTTTGAACCTTTACAGGGAACCTGTCACCCCCAAAATCGAAGGTGAGCTGAGCCCACCAGCATCGGTGGCTTATCTACAGCATTCTGCAATGCTGTAGTAAGCCCCTGATGTAACCTGAAAGATCAGAAAAAGAGGTTAGATTATCACCCAGGGGCGATCCGATGGGCGTCGCGGTCTGGGGCCTCCCATCTTCATGGGATGACGTCCCCTTCTTGTCTTCACACTGCGGCTCCGGCGCAGGCGTACTTTGTCTGCCCTGTTGAGGGCAGAGCAAAGTACTGTAGTGCACAGGCGCTGGGCCTCTCTGACCTTTCCTGGCGCCTGCGCACTGCAGTACTTTGGGCAGACAAAGTATGCCTGCGCCGCAGCGTGAAGACAAGAAGAGGACGTCATCGTAAGAAGATGGGAGGCCCCGGACCGCGACGCCCATCGTACCAGGACCGCCCCTGAGTGAGTAAAATATAACCTCTTATTCTCATCTTTCAGGATACATCGGGGGCATATCTACAGCATTACAGAATGCTGTAGATAAGCCCCTGATGCTGGTGGGCTTAGCTCACCTTCGATTTTGGGGGTGACAGGTTCCCTTTAAAGAACAAATTCTTCTGAGAAATCACACACTCTTCTACCAAAACCCTGTAGAAAAATAAAACTGCAGCTGTAAGATAAGATCCAATGTTGGACAAGTTACTTTTATTCTGGTAGTACAGGCGGCTCACAAGAAAATGCTAATACAAAAACCACAGATGATCCAGCTGATAAACTTAAAATCCACACATGAGAGCCAACACCTGGAATATCGCATACACTTACCAGATTCAAGTTAGTCTGCAGTTAGCTATTAGATATTAGTTAGCTATTCGATTTTCCATGCATGGTGAATTATACATAGAGTGGATATTGTTTGGGTAAAATTTTGATCAGGACTTTGAGACGTTTATTTTGACTACTTGTGGTCCTGGGTTATTCACATAAATCGCTTATGTCGCACATAAACGCACTCAATCGTACGTAAGTTCAATTTGAAAAGAGGTACCCTTGACCACTAGTACTCAAAATGAACATATCAATGTCCTGAACAACATTTACCAAAAAAATTATCCACTCTATGTGCAGTTCAGAAGTTATTCACGTAAATCGCTTATGTCGCGAATAAACAAACGCACTTAATCGTACGTAAGTTCAATTTGAAAAGAGGTACCCTTGACCACTACTACTCAAAATGAACATATCAATGTCCTGAACAATATTTACCCCAAAAAATATCAACTCTATGTGCAGTTCAGAAGTTATTCACGTAAATCGCTTATGTGGCGAATAAACAAACGCACTTAATCGTACGTAAGTTCAATTTGAAAAGAGGTACCCTTAACCACTAGTACTCAAAATGAACATATCAATGTCCTGAACAATATTTACCCCAAAAAATATCAACTCTATGTGTAGTTCAGAAGTTATTCATGTAAATAGCTTATGCCGCGAATAAACAAACGCACTCAATCGTACGTAAGTTCAATTTGAAAAGAGGTACCCTTGACCACTACTACTCAAAATGAACATATCAATGTCCTGAACAATATTTACCAAAAAAATTATCAACTCTATGTGTAGTTCAGAAGTTATTCACGTAAATCGCTTATGTCGCGAATAAACAAACGCACTCAATCGTACGTAAGATCAATTTGAAAAGAGGTACCCTTGACCACTAGTACTCAAAATGAACATATCAATGTCCTGGACAATATTTACCCCAAAAAATATCAACTATATGTGTAGTTCAGAAGTTATTCACGTAAATCGCTTATGTCGCGAATAAACAAACGCACTCAATCGTACGTAAGTTCAATTTGAAAACAGGTACCCTTGACCACTAGTACTCAAAATGAACATATCAATCTCCTGAACAATATTTACCAAAAAAATTATCAACTCTATGTGTAGTTCAGAAGTTATTCACGTAAATCGCTTATGTCGCGAATAAACAAACGCACTCAATCGTACGTAAGTTCAATTTGAAAACAGGTACCCTTGACCACTAGTACTCAAAATGAACATATCAATGTCCTGAACAATATTTACCAAAAAAATTATCAACTCTATGTGTAGTTCAGAAGTTATTCACGTAAATTGCTTATGTCGCGAATAAACAAACGCACTCAATCGTACGTAAGTTCAATTTGAAAACAGGTACCATTGACCACTAGTACTCAAAATGAACATATCAATGTCCTGAACAATATTTACCCCAAAACATCAACTCTATGTGTAGTTCAGAAGTTATTCACGTAAATCACTTATGTCGCGAATAAACAAACGCACTCAATCGTACGTAAGTTCAATTTGAAAAGAGGTACCCTTGACCACTAGTACTCAAAATGACCAGATCAATGTCTTGAACAATATTTACCAAAAAAAATATCAACTCTATGTGTAGTTCAGAAGTTATTCACGTAAATCGCTAATATCGCAAATAAACAAACGCACTCAATCGTACGTAAGTTCAATTTGAAAAGAGGTACCCTTGACCACTAGTACTCAAAATGAACATATCAATGTCCTGAACAATATTTACCCCAAAAAATATCAACTCTATGTGTAGTTCAGAAGTTATTCACGTAAATCGCTTATGTCGCGAATAAACAAACGCACTCAATCGTACGTAAGATCAATTTGAAAAGAGGTACCCTTGACCACTAGTACTCAAAATGAACATATCAATGTCCTGAACAATATTTACCAAAAAAAAATCAACTCTATGTGTAGTTCAGAAGTTATTCACGTAAATCGCTTATGTCGCGAATAAACAAACGCACTCAATCGTACGTAAGATCAATTTGAAAAGAGGTACCCTTGACCACTAGCACTCAAAATGAACATATCAATGTCCTGAACAATATTTACCAAAAAAATTATCAACTCTATGTGTAGTTCAGACGTTATTCACGTAAATCGCTTATGTCGCGAATAAACAAACGCACTCAATCGTACGTAAGATCAATTTGAAAAGAGTTACCCTTGACCACTAGCACTCAAAATGAACATATCAATGTCCTGAACAATATTTACCCAAAAACATATCAACTCTATGTGTAGTTCAGAAGTTATTCATGTAAATCGCTTATGTCACGAATAAACAAACGCACTTAATCGTACGTAAGTTCAAATTGAAAAGAGGTACCCTGGACTACTACTACTCAAAATGAACATATCAATGTCCTGAACAATATTTACCCAAAAACATATCAACTCTATGTGTAGTTCAGAAGTTATTCACGTAAATCGCTTATGCCGCGAATAAATGCACTTAATCGTACGTAAGTTCAATTTGAAAACAGGTACCCTTGATCACTAGTACTCAAAATGAACATATCAATGTCCTGAACAATATTTACCCCAAAAAATATCAACTCTATGTGTAGTTCAGAAGTTATTCACGTAAATCGCTTATGTCGCGAATAAACAAACGCACTCAATCGTACGTAAGATCAATTTGAAAAGAGGTACCCTGGACCACTACTACTCAAAATGAACATAACAATGTCCTGAACAATATTTACCAAAAAAAATATCAACTCTATGTGTAGTTCAGAAGTTATTCATGTAAATAGCTTATGCTGCGAATAAACAAACGCACTCAATCGTACGTAAGTTCAATTTGAAAAGAGGTACCCTTGACCACTACTACTCAAAATGAACATATCAATGTCCTGAACAATATTTACTAAAAAAATTATCAACTCTATGTGTAGTTCAGAAGTTATTCACGTAAATCGCTTATGTCGCGAATAAACAAACGCACTCAATCGTACGTAAGATCAATTTGAAAAGAGGTACCCTGGACCACTAGTATTCAAAATGAACATATCAATGTCCTGAACAATATTTACCAAAAAAATTATCAACTCTATGTGTAGTTTAGAAGTTATTCACGTTTGTCGCTTATGTCGCGAATAAACAAACGCACTCAATCGTACGTAAGTTCAATTTGAAAAGAGGTACCCGGGACCACTAGTACTCAAAATGACCAGATCAATGTCTTGAACAATATTTACCCAAAAAAATATCAACTCTATGTGTAGTTCAGAAGTTAATCATGTAAATCGCTTATGTCGCGAATAAACAAACGCACTCAATCGTACGTAAATTCAATTTGAAAAGAGTTACCCTTGACCACTAGTACTCAAAATGAACATATCAATGTCCTGAACAATATTTACCAAAAAAAATATCAACTCTATGTGCAGTTCAGAAGTTATTCACGTAAATTGCTTATGTCGCGAATAAACAAACGCACTCAATCGTACGTAAGTTCAATTTGAAAAGAGGTACCCTTGACCACTAATACTCAAAATGAACACATCAATGTCCTGGACAATATTTACCCCAAAAAATATCAACTCTATGTGTAGTTCAGAAGTTACTCATGTAAATGGCTTATGCCGCGAATAAACAAACGCACTCAATCGTACGTAAGTTCAATTTGAAAAGAGGTACCCTTGACCACTACTACTCAAAATGAACATATCAATGTCCTGAACAATATTTACCCCAAAAAATATCAACTCTATGTGTAGTTCAGAAGTTATTCATGTAAATAGCTTATGCCGCGAATAAACAAACGCACTCAATCGTACGTAAGTTCAATTTGAAAAGAGGTACCCTTGACCACTACTACTCAAAATGAACATATCAATGTCCTGAACAATATTTACCAAAAAAATTATCAACTCTGTGTGTAGTTCAGAAGTTATTCACGTAAATCGCTTATGTCGCGAATAAACAAACGCACTCAATCGTACGTAAGATCAATTTGAAAAGAGGTACCCTTGACCACTAGTACTCAAAATGAACATATCAATGTCCTGGACAATATTTACCCCAAAAAATATCAACTATATGTGTAGTTCAGAAGTTATTCACGTAAATCGCTTATGTCGCGAATAAACAAACGCACTCAATCGTACGTAAGTTCAATTTGAAAACAGGTACCCTTGACCACTAGTACTCAAAATGAACATATCAATCTCCTGAACAATATTTACCAAAAAAATTATCAACTCTATGTGTAGTTCAGAAGTTATTCACGTAAATCGCTTATGTCGCGAATAAACAAACGCACTCAATCGTACGTAAGTTCAATTTGAAAACAGGTACCCTTGACCACTAGTACTCAAAATGAACATATCAATGTCCTGAACAATATTTACCAAAAAAATTATCAACTCTATGTGTAGTTCAGAAGTTATTCACGTAAATTGCTTATGTCGCGAATAAACAAACGCACTCAATCGTACGTAAGTTCAATTTGAAAACAGGTACCATTGACCACTAGTACTCAAAATGAACATATCAATGTCCTGAACAATATTTACCCCAAAACATCAACTCTATGTGTAGTTCAGAAGTTATTCACGTAAATCACTTATGTCGCGAATAAACAAACGCACTCAATCGTACGTAAGTTCAATTTGAAAAGAGGTACCCTTGACCACTAGTACTCAAAATGACCAGATCAATGTCTTGAACAATATTTACCAAAAAAAATATCAACTCTATGTGTAGTTCAGAAGTTATTCACGTAAATCGCTAATATCGCAAATAAACAAACGCACTCAATCGTACGTAAGTTCAATTTGAAAAGAGGTACCCTTGACCACTACTACTCAAAATGAACATATCAATGTCCTGAACAATATTTACCCCAAAAAATATCAACTCTATGTGTAGTTCAGAAGTTATTCACGTAAATCGCTTATGTCGCGAATAAACAAACGCACTCAATCGTACGTAAGATCAATTTGAAAAGAGGTACCCTTGACCACTAGTACTCAAAATGAACATATCAATGTCCTGAACAATATTTACCAAAAAAAAATCAACTCTATGTGTAGTTCAGAAGTTATTCACGTAAATCGCTTATGTCGCGAATAAACAAACGCACTCAATCGTACGTAAGTTCAATTTGAAAAGAGGTACCCTTGACCACTAGTACTCAAAATGACCAGATCAATGTCTTGAACAATATTTACCAAAAAAATATCAACTCTATGTGTAGTTCAGAAGTTATTCACGTAAATCGCTTATGTCGCGAATAAACAAACGCACTCAATCGTACATAAATTCAATTTGAAAAGAGGTACCCTTGACCACTAGCACTCAAAATGAACATATCAATGTCCTGAACAATATTTACCAAAAAAAATATCAACTCTATGTGCAGTTCAGACGTTATTCACGTAAATCGCTTATGTCGCGAATAAACAAACGCACTCAATCGTACGTAAGATCAATTTGAAAAGAGGTACCCTTGACCACTAGCACTCAAAATGAACATATCAATGTCCTGAACAATATTTACCAAAAAAATTATCAACTCTATGTGTAGTTCAGACGTTATTCACGTAAATCGCTTATGTCGCGAATAAACAAACGCACTCAATCGTACGTAAGATCAATTTGAAAAGAGTTACCCTTGACCACTAGCACTCAAAATGAACATATCAATGTCCTGAACAATATTTACCCAAAAACATATCAACTCTATGTGTAGTTCAGAAGTTATTCATGTAAATCGCTTATGTCACGAATAAACAAACGCACTTAATCGTACGTAAGTTCAATTTGAAAAGAGGTACCCTGGACTACTACTACTCAAAATGAACATATCAATGTCCTGAACAATATTTACCCAAAAACATATCAACTCTATGTGTAGTTCAGAAGTTATTCACCTAAATCGCTTATGCCGCGAATAAATGCACTTAATCGTACGTAAGTTCAATTTGAAAACAGGTACCCTTGATCACTAGTACTCAAAATGAACATATCAATGTCCTGAACAATATTTACCCCAAAAAATATCAACTCTATGTGTAGTTCAGAAGTTATTCACGTAAATCGCTTATGTCGCGAATAAACAAACGCACTCAATCGTACGTAAGTTCAATTTGAAAACAGGTACCCTTGACCACTACTACTGAAAATGAACATATCAATGTCCTGAACAATATTTACCAAAAAAAATATCAACTCTATGTGTAGTTCAGAAGTTATTCACGTAAATCGCTTATGTCGCGAATAAACAAACGCACTCAATCGTACGTAAGATCAATTTGAAAAGAGGTACCCTTGACCACTACTACTCAAAATGAACATATCAATGTCCTGAACAATACTTACCAAAAAAAATATCAACTCTATGTGTAGTTCAGAAGTTATTCACGTAAATTGCTAATGTCGCGAATAAACAAACGCACTCAATCGTACGTAAGTTCAATTTGAAAAGAGGTACCCTTAACCACTAGTACTCAAAATGAACATATCAATGTCCTGAATAATATTTACCAAAAAAAATATCAACTCTATGTGTAGTTCAGAAGTTATTCATGTAAATCGCTTATGTCGCGAATAAACAAACGCACTCAATCGTACGTAAGATCAATTTGAAAAGAGGTACCCTTGACCACTAGTGCTCAAAATGAACATATCAATGTCCTGAATAATATTTACCAAAAAAAATATCAACTCTATGTGTAGTTCAGAAGTTATTCATGTAAATCGCTTATGTCGCGAATAAACAAACGCACTCAATCGTACGTAAGTTCAATTTGAAAAGAGGTACCCTTGAACACTAGTACTCAAAATGAACAGATCAATGTCCTGAACAATATTTACCAAAAAAAAATCAACTCTATGTGTAGTTCAGAAGTAATTCACGTAAATTGCTAATGTCGCGAATAAACAAACGCACTCAATCGTAAGCAAGTTCAATTTGAAAAGAGGTACCCTTGACCACTAGTACTCAAAATGAACACATCAATGTCCTGAACAATATTTACCAAAAAAAATATCAACTCTATGTGTAGTTCAGAAGTTATTCATGTAAATCGCTTATGTCACGAATAAACAAACGCACTTAATCGTACGTAAGTTCAATTTGAAAAGAGGTACCCTGGACCACTACTACTCAAAATGAACATATCAATGTCCTGAACAATATTTACCAAAAAAATATCAACTCTATGTGTAGTTCAGAAGTTATTCACGTAAATCGCTTATGTCGCGAATAAACAAACGCACTCAATCGTACGTAAGTTCAATTTGAAAAGAGGTACCCTTGACCACTAGTACTCAAAATGAACATATCAATGTCCTGAACAATATTTACCAAAAAAAATATCAACTCTATGTGCAGTTCAGAAGTTATTCACGTAAATCGCTTATGTCGCACATAATCAATCGTACTCAATCTAACAAATTTTGTCCCAAAAATTCAGAACTCTATGTATTTTTGAAGAATTATACAAAATATGCTAACTCCACATGTGAGACATTTTATAGGTACCTCACTGTTTGCTATCATAACTTACTTGAAGTTTCCATAAGGGTTTAACCCACTAATCGATGTTTAATTCAAGGGTTGTTGAACAGATGCTAAGTTTGTGTGTGAAATTACACTTAATAAAGTTTTATATCAAATTATTTATATGTAATTGTATCGTCATTCTTAACCTTTTTTAACTTTACATAGTGGTTCTTCTGTAGACAAGGGGGTCAGTGGGTGCTCTCGTCCGCTGTCCCGACCGCCTTTACAAAGACAGCACGGACCATGGCTCATCCCAACTGAACGCCCGACCTCCTCAACAGTGGGTGGAACACTACTCAGACAACACAGGGTGAGGGAATCACAATATTAGGACTTTCTTGGATCTCCAAACAATTAATGGCATATATCACACAACCAGCAAAACACAAAATGTAACAGGCAACAGTTTCTCACCCTTCCACTGGCTCACCAGGGTTTATAATATCCGTTCATCAGAGCTTCCAGGGCTACTTACTCCAAGCCAGCAGCACCCTGCTTTCGGCGGGCACCCACCGAGAACGGAATAATGCCAAATTTAGGAAGCTGACTGAGTACCGCAAATTCTGTAGTCAGGTGACTGGATTATCCCAAGCTGTATACCATCCTTATGTAGTCTTTGATATCTCAGCCGAATCCTTGCATTTGGTGCTAAAGTCCATGTAGTCTTATAATCCATGTTCAGTTATGGCCTGCAAATCGGATCCGCAGATCAAAAATTGGTACCATGCAGCAAGAGAGACTTGGTCACTGGACAGTCCTTCTATACCCCTGAGCTCTCAATTCAGACTTGGGGCTTCATGATTGGTGGAATAAGAGTGTGCTAGATTGGCTAGATTCCAAGCCGCAAACATAATATCCTTAGTACTAATGGTGTCTAAAGGCCCCTTCACATTAAGCGACGCTGCAGCGATACCGACAACGATCAGGATCGCTGCAGCGTCGCTGTTTGGTCGCTGGAGAGCTGTCACACAGACAGCTCTCCAGCGACCAACGATCCCGAAGTCCCCGGGTAACCAGGGTAAACATCGGGTAACTAAGCGCAGGGCCGCGCTTAGTAACCCAATGTTTACCCTGGTTACCAGCGTAAAAGTAAAAAAAAAAAAAACACTACATAGTTACATTCCAGTGTCTGTCCTCCGGCGCTGTGCTTCTCTGCACTGTGAGCACCGGCCAGCCGGAAAGCACAGCGGTGACGTCACCGCTCTGCTTTCCGGCTGGCGTTCACAGTCAGTGTAGGAAAGCACAGTGCCGGAGGACAGACAGCGGAAGGTAAGTATGTAGTGTTTTTTTTTTTTTTTTACTTTTACGCTGGTAACCAGGGTAAACATCGGGTTATTAAGCGCGGCCCTGCGCTTAGTAACCCGATGTTTACCCTGGTTACCAGGGGACCGGCATCGTTGGTCGCTGGAGAGCTGTCTGTGTGACAGCTCTCCAGCAACCAAACAGCGACGCTGCAGCGATCGGGATCGTTGTCTGGATCGCTGCAGCGTCGCTAAATGTGACGGTACCTTAAGCCAACTAGAACGCCAATCATACAACCCTGATGCAAGATAGCCACACAAATTTACGCCCTGCAATAGCTAACATGCACGTTGTAACGTTTCGTAAACTCAAACCTGTTAGTTCAACGATGGGTATAGACTCAACCACTGAGTCATAACTAAAGTCTCTTATCTGCCTTTGAAAAATCTTAATGTGCCTATGGCTGCTCTTCGTACATCAAAACATTCCTAAGCCAACAACCTAAAAATTTTATGCGCATTAAAATTATCCACTGTGTTTAAAATACATGAATGTTCCACTTTTCTCAATGACACAACTCACTTTAGTTGCATTTCATAGATATTACAAGGATTGGTAACAAATAAAATGTATGCCTAATAATCAGTTTACTAAAACCATACTACTAAATCAACAACCTTGATCAGGTACATAAAACTTAATAATCCACATATTTTGAAATTATTGTCAGTGACATGAATTTAATTAGCATTTATAATATGTATACTTTCTAATATTATAAATTAATTTCACATAATTTGTGCATATAATACATAGACTATGAATATCTATTTGAAGCACTACTTCCTTGCACACTATTGACAAGATGATACTTGTCAACAATATTTATACATACACTGATACTTGTCAACAATATTTATACATACACTGTAGCAGTTTCGTATTAAGACAAAAATTTTAAAGCAAGACCTCCAATATCTAACCTTTTTGAGATATCAAAACAAAAATTATTCAAAAAATTTACATTAACCCCTTCATGACCCAGCCTATTTTGACCTTAAAGACCTTGCCGTTTTTTGCAATTCTGACCAGTGTCCCTTTATGAGGTAATAACTCAGGAACGCTTCAATGGATCCTAGCGGTTCTGAGATTGTTTTTTTGTGACATATTGGGCTTCATGTTAGTGGTAAATTTAGGTCAATAAATTCTGTGTTTATTTGTGATAAAAACGGAAATTTGGCGAAAATTTTGAAAATTTAGCAATTTTCACATTTTGAATTTTTATTCTGTTAAAACAGAGAGTTATGTGACACAAAATAGTTAATAAATAAGATTTCCCACACGTCTACTTTACATCAGCACAATTTTGGAAACAAAATTTTTTTTTGCTAGGAAGTTATACGGGTTAAAATTTGACCAGCGATTTCTCATTTTTACAACGAAATTTACAAAACCATTTTTTTTAGGGACCACCTCACATTTGAAGTCAGTTTGAGGGGTCTATATGGCTGAAAATACCCAAAAGTGACACCAGTCTAAAAACTGCACCCCTCAAGGTGCACAAAACCACATTCAAGAAGTTTATTAACCCTTCAGGTGCTTAACAGCAGCAGAAGCAACATGGAAGGAAAAAATGAACATTTAACTTTTTAGTCACAAAAATGATTTTTAGCAACAATTTTTTTATTTTCCCAATGGTAAAAGGAGAAACTGAACCACGAAAGTTGTTGTCTAATTTGTCCTGAGTACGCCGATACCTCATATGTGGGGGTAAACCACTGTTTGGGTGCACGGCAGGGCTTGGAAGGGAAGGAGCGCCATTTGACTTTTTGAATGAAAAATTGGCTGCACTCTTTAGCGGACACCATGTCACATTTGGAGAGCCCCTGTGTGCCTAAACATTGGAGATCCCCCACAAATGACCCCATTATGGAAACTAGACCCCCAAAGGAACTAATCTAGATGTGTGGTGAGCACTTTGAACCCTCAAGTGCTTCACAGAAGTTTATAACGCAGAGCCATGAAAATAAAAAAAAAAATTTCTTTTCTCAAAAATGATTTTTTAGCCCGCAATTTTTTATTTTCCCAAGGGTAACAGGAGAAATTTGACCCCAAAAGTTGTTGTCCAGTTTCTCCTGAGTACGCTGATACCCCATATGTGGAAGTAAACCACTGTTTGGGCACATGCTGGGGCTCGGAAGTAAAGTAGTGACGTTTTGAAATGCAGACTTTGATGGAATGCTCTGCGGGCATCACGTTGCGTTTGCAGAGCCCCTGATGTGGCTAAACAGTAGAAACCCCCCACAAGTGACCCCATTTTGGAAACTAGACCCCCCAAGGAACTTATCTAGATATGTGGTGAGCACTTTGAACCCCCAAGTGCTTCACAGACGTTTACAACGCAGAGCTGTGAAAATAAAAAATCATTTTTCTTTCCTCAAAAATGATGTTTTAGCAAGCAATTTTTTTTTCTCAAGGGTAACAGGAGAAATTGGACCCCGGTAATTGTTGTGCAGTTTGTCCTGAGTATGCTGGTACCCCATATGTGGGGGTAAACCACTGTTTGGGCACACGTCGGGGCTCGGAAGTGAGGGAGCACCATTTGACTTTTTGAATAAAAGATTGGCTGGAATCAATGGTGGCGCCATGTTGCGTTTGGAGACCCCCTGATGTGTCTAAACAGTGGAAACCCCTCAATTCTAACTCCAACACTAACCCCAACACACCCCTAACCCTAATCCCAACTGTAGCCATAACCCTAATCACAACCCTAACCCCAACACACCCCTAACCCTTATCCCAACTGTAGCCGTAACCCTAACCCCAACACACCCCTAACCACAACCCTAATTCCAACCCTAACCCTAAGGCTATATGCCCACGTTGCGGATTCGTGTGAGATTTTTCAGCACCATTTTTGAAAAATCCGCGGGTAAAAGGCACTGCGTTTTACCTGCGGATTTACCGTGGATTGCCAGTGTTTTTTGTGCGGATTTCACCTGCGGATTCCTATTGAGGTGTAAAACGCTGCGGAATCCGCACAAAGAATTGACATGCTGCAGAAAATACAACGCAGCGTTTCCGCGTGGTATTTTCCGCACCATGGGCACAGCGGATTTGGTTTTCCATATGTTTACATGGTACTGTAAACCTGATGGATCACTGCTGCGGATCCGCAGCCAAATCCGCACCGTGTGCACATAGCCTAATTCTAAAGGTATGTGCACACGCTGCGAAAAACGCTGCGGATCCGCAGCAGTTTCCCATGAGTTTACAGTTCAATGTAAACCTATGGGAAACAAAAATCGCTGTACACATGCTGCGGAAAAACTGCACGGAAACGCAGCGGTTTACATTCCGCAGCATGTCACTTCTTTCTGCGGATTCCGCAGTGGTTTTACAACTGCTCAATAGAAAATCGCAGTTGTAAAACTGCAGTGAAATGCGCAGAAAAACCGCGGTAAATCTGCGATAAATCCACAGCGGTTTAGCACTGCGGATTTATCAAATCCGCTGCGGAAAAATCCGCAGAGGACCAGAATACGTGTGCACATACCATACCCTAACCCTAACTCCAGCCTTAGTGGAAAAAAAAAAATATATATTTATTTTATTATTGTCCCTACCTATGGGGGTGACAAAGGGGGGGAGGGGGGTCATTTACTGTTTTTTTTATTTTGATCACTGTGATAGGTTTTATCACAGTGATCAAAATTCACATTGGAACGAATCTGCCGGCCGGCAGATTCGGCGGGCGCACTGCGCATGTGCCTGCCATTTTGGAAGATGGCGGCGCCCAGGAAAGAAGACGGACAGACCCCGGGAGGCTCGGTAAGTATAAGGGGGGGGGGGAGATCAGGGCACGGGGGGCGTCGGAGCACGTGGGGGTGGATCGTAACACGGGGGGTGGATCGGAGCACGGGGGGGTGGATTGGAGCACGGGGGGGTGGATCGGTGTGCGGGGGTTGGGATTGGAGCACGGGGGGAGCGGGCAGGAGGACGGGGAAGCAAGCGGACCACAGGACGGAGGGGAGCGGACCACAGATCGGAAGGCTGGGGGGGCGATCGGTGGGGTGGGAGCACATAAGTGTTTCCAGCCATGGCCGATGATATTGCAGCATCGGCCATGGCTGGATTGTAATATTTCACCAGTTTTTTAGGTAAAATATTACAAATCGCTCTGATTGGCAGTTTCACTTTCAACAGCCAATCAGAGCGATCGTAGCCACGGGGGGGTGAAGCCACCCCCCCTGAGCTAAAGTACAACTCCTCCTGTCCCTGCAGGCCGGGTGAAATTACAGTTAACCCTTTCACCCGGCCTGCAGGAGCCCAATCCGGCCATGACGCATATGCTGCGTCACAGGTCGGATTGGCACAGGTTTTCATGACGCATAGGTGCGTCAAAGGTCGGGAAGGGGTTAAGCAAGTACATTTTTAAGTAAAATGTTGAGACTGATCTCATCATTTACTTTTATTCATAAACATATTAAAAATTTTATATACCCAAATATAAATTTAACTTTCAAACAGGACAAACACAACAACACTGAAATTCAGACTTGAGGTTACAGTGTAAGTTAACTCCAGTATGCCAATTCAACACTTACCATGGACAGATGACGTTCACAGACAATCCTCCAAGTAGGGCCGCTCTATGGCATACTTCAATGGCTTCCAAGTGAGTGTATCACTTCAGAACAGATCAGTGATGACATGGACTCTTTCAATGCCTAGCATGGGTTGAGTTTCTTAAAATTTGGTCACACATGATGGTATTCTGTTTATTACCATGTGATAAGACCCTCATTGTTTCTACAAGACTCTAAAGGTACCGTCACATTAAGCGACGCTGCAGCGATATAGGCAACGATGCCGATCGCTGCAGCGTCGCTGTTTCGTCGCTGTGTGGTCGCTGGAGAGCTGTCACACAGACAGCTCTCCAGCGACCAACGATGCCGAAGTCCCCGGGTAACCAGGGTAAACATCGGGTTACTAAGCGCAGGGCCGCGCTTAGTAACCCGATGTTTACCCTGTTTACCATTGTAAATGTAAAAAAAAACAAACACTACATACTTACATTCCGGTGTCTGTCCCCCGACCTCAGCTTCCCTGCACTGTCTCAGCGCCAGCTGGCTGTAAAGCAGAGCGGTGACGTCACCGCTGTGCTTTACGGCTGGCGGGCGCTCACAGTCAGTGCTGGAAGCTGACGGCGAGGGGACAGACACCGAAATGAAAGTATGTAGTGTTTGTTTTTTTTTTCATTTACAATGGTAACCAGGGTAAATATCGGGTTACTAAGCGCGGCCCTGCGCTTAGTAACCCAATGTTTACCCTGGTTACCAGTGAAGACATCGCTGAATCGGCGATGTCTGCGGGAGATCCAGCGACGAAATAAAGTTCTGGCCTTTCTGCTCCGACCAGCGATGTCACAGCAGGATCCAGATTGCTGCTGCGTGTCAAACACAACGAGATCGCTAGCCAGGACGCTGCAACGTCACGGATCGCTGTCATTCTCATTCAAAAGTTGCTCAGTGTGACGGTACCTTTAGGAGTGTAGGTTTAAGGTACCTTCACACTAAACGATATCGCTAGCGATCTGTGACGTTGCAGCGTCCTGGCTAGCGATATCGTTCAGTGTGACAGGCAGCAGCGATCAGGATCCTGCTGCGATGTCGTTGGTCGGGGATAGAGGGCCAGCACTTTATTTGGTCGCTGGCTCTCCCGCAGACATCGCTGAATCGGCGTGTGTGAAGCGATGTCTTGACTGGTAACCAGGGTAAACATCGGGTTACTAAGCGCAGGGCCGCGCTTAGTAACCCGATGTTTACCCTGGTTACCATCGTAAAAGTTGAAAAAACAAACACTACATACTTACCTACCGCTGTCTGTCCCCGGCGCTCTGCTTCTCTGCTCTGGCTGTGAGCGCCGGGCAGCCGGAAAGCACAGCAGTGACGTCACCGCTCTGGTTTCCGGCCGCTGTGCTCACAGCCAGAGCAGAGAAGCAGAGCGCCGGGGACAGACAGCGGTAGGTAAGTATGTAGTGTTTGTTTTTTTAACGTTTACGCTGGTAACCAGGGTAAACATCGGGTTACTAAGCAAGGCCCTGCGCTTAGTAACCCGATGTTTACCCTGGTTACCGGCATCGTTGGTCGCTGGAGAGCTGTCTGTGTGACAGCTCTCCAGCTACCAAACAGCGACGCTGCAGCGATCCGGATCGTTGTCTGGATCGCTGCAGCGTCGCTTAGTGTGAAGGTACCTTTACAGTTCCTGTTAACTCATATAATTACCTTTGCCAGGGAAGGTCACAGACTCAGATAAATCAATTATGCTAACCTTTCATTGTATTGCTCGATTCTATGTAAATTAGCTGACTATCTCATCTCTGTTAGACACCATTAGTACTAAGGATATTATGTTTGCGGCTTGGAATCTAGCCAATCTAGCACACTCTTATTCCACCAATCATGAAGCCCCAAGTCTGAATTGAGAGCTCAGGGGTATAGAAGGACTGTCCAGTGACCAAGTCTCTCTTGCTGCATGGTACCAATTTTTGATCTGCGGATCCGATTTGCAGGCCATAACTGAACATGGATTATAAGACTACATGGACTTTAGCACCAAATGCAAGGATTCGGCTGAGATATCAAAGACTACATAAGGATGGTATACAGCTTGGGATAATCCAGTCACCTGACTACAGAATTTGCGGTACTCAGTCAGCTTCCTAAATCTGGCATTATTCCGTTCTCGGTGGGTGCCCGCCGAAAGCAGGGTGCTGCTGGCTTGGAGTAAGTAGCCCTGGAAGCTCTGATGAACGGATATTATAAACCCTGGTGAGCCAGTGGAAGGGTGAGAAACTGTTGCCTGTTACATTTTGTGTTTTGCTGGTTGTGTGATATATGCCATTAATTGTTTGGAGATCCAAGAAAGACCTAATATTGTGATTCCCTCACCCTCTGTTGTCTGAGTAGTGTTCCACCCACTGTTGAGGAGGTCGGGCGTTCAGTTGGGATGAGCCATGGTCCGTGCTGTCTTTGTAAAGGCGGTCGGGACAGCGGACGAGAGCACCCACTGACCCCCTTGTCTACAGAAGAACCACTATGTAAAGTTAAAAAAGGTTAAGAATGACGATACAATTACATATAAATAATTTGATGACATAAAACTTTATTAAGTGTAATTTCACACACAAACTTAGCATCTGTTCAACAACCCTTGAATTAAACATCGATTAGTGGGTTAAGCCCTTATGGAAACTTCAAGTAAGTTATGATAGCAAACAGTGAGGTACCTATAAAATGTTTCACATATGGAGTTAGCATATTTTGTATAATTCTTCAAAAATACATAGAGTTCTGAATTTTTGGGACAAAATTTGTTAGATTGAGTACGATTGATTATGTGCGACATAAGCGATTTACGTGAATAACTTCTGAACTGCACATAGAGTTGATTTTTTTTTTTGGTAAATATTGTTCAGGACATTAATATGTTCATTTTGAGTGCTAGTGGTCCAGGGTACCGCTTTTCAAATTGAACTTACGTACGATTGAGTGCGTTTGTTTATTCGCAACATAAGCGATTTACGTGAATAACTTCTGAACTGCACATAGAGTTGATATTTTTTTGGTAAATATTGTCCAGGACATTGATATGTTCATTTTGAGTAGTAGTGGTCCAGGGTACCTGTTTTCAAATTGAACTTACGTACGATTAAGTGTGTTTGTTTATTCGCGACATAAGCGATTTACGTGAATAACTTCTGAACTACACATAGAGTTGATATTTTTTTTGGTAAATATTGTTCAGGACATTGATATGTTCATTTTGAGTGCTAGTGGTCAAGGGTACCTCTTTTCAAATTGAACTTATGTACGATTAAGTGCGTTTGTTTATTCGCGACATAAGCGATTTACGTGAATAACTTCTGAACTGCACATAGAGTTGATATTTTTTTGGTAAATATTGTTCAGGACATTGATATGTTCATTTTGAGTACTAGTGGTCAAGGGTACCTCTTTTCAAATTGAACTTACGTACGATTGAGTGCGTTTGTTTATTCGCGACATAAGCGACAAACGTGAATAACTTCTGAACTACACATAGAGTTGATATTTTTTTTTGTAAATATTGTTCAGGACATTGATATGTTCATTTTGAGTAGTAGTGGTCCAGGGTACCTCTTTTCAAATTGAACTTACGTACGATTGAGTGCGTTTGTTTATTCGCGACCTAAGCGATTTACGTGAATAACTTCTGAACTACACATAGAGTTGATATTTGTTTTTGTAAATATTGTCCAGGACATTGATATGTTCATTTTGAGTAGTAGTGGTCCAGGGTACCTCTTTTCAAATTGAACTTACGTACGATTAAGTGCGTTTGTTTATTCGCGACATAAGCGATTTACGTGAATAACTTCTGAACTGCACATAGAGTTGATATTTTTTGGGGTAAATATTGTTCAGGACATTGATATGTTCATTTTGAGTAGTAGTGGTCAAGGGTACCTCTTTTCAAATTGAACTTACGTACGATTGAGTGCGTTTGTTTATTCGCGACATAAGCGATTTACGTGAATAACTTCTGAACTACACATAGAGTGGATAATTTTTTTGGTAAATATTGTTCAGGACATTGATATGTTCATTTTGAGTACTAGTGGTCAAGGGTACCTCTTTTCAAATTGAACTTACGTACGATTGAGTGCGTTTATGTGCGACATAAGCGATTTATGTGAATAACCCAGGACCACAAGTAGTCAAAATAAACGTCTCAAAGTCCTGATCAAAATTTTACCCAAACAATATCCACTCTATGTATAATTCACCATGCATGGAAAATCGAATAGCTAACTAATATCTAATAGCTAACTGCAGACTAACTTGAATCTGGTATACACTTTCTTCTTTTCCCTTCGCCCACACTATGACCGTAAGGTACCGTCACACTAGACGATATCGCTAGCGATCCGTGACGTTGCAGCGTCCTCGCTAGCGATATCGTCCAGTGTGACAGGCAGCAGCGATCAGGCCCCTGCTGTGCTGTCGCTGGTCGGGGAAGAAAGTCCAGAACTTTATTTCGTCGCTGGACTCCCCGCAGACATCGCTGAATCGGTGTGTGTGACACCGATTCAGCGATGTCTTCACTGGTAACCAGGGTAAACAGCGGGTAACTAAGCGCAGGGCCGCGCTTAGTAACCTGATGTTTACCCTGGTTACCATCGTAAAAAAACAAACACTACATACTTACATTCAGCTGTCTGTCCCTTGCCGTCTGCTTCCTGCACTGACTGCTGGCCGTAAAGTGAAAGTGAAAGCACAGCACAGCGGTGAGTCACACAGCGGTGACTCACCGCTGTGGCTGTGCTGTGCTTTCACTTTACGGCCAGCAGTCAGTGCAGGAAGCAGACGGCAAGGGACAGACAGCTGAATGTAAGTATGTACTGTTTGTTTTTTTACGCTGGTAACCAGGGTAAACATCGGGTTACTAAGCGCGGCCCTGCGCTTAGTTACCCGATGTTTACCCTGGTTACCGGGGACCTCGGGATCGTTGGTCGCTGGAGAGCTGTCTGTGTGACAGCTCTCCAGCGACCAAACAGCGACGCTGCAGCGATCCGGATCGTTGTCGGTATCGCTGCAGCGTCGCTAAGTGTGACGGTACCTTTAGGTAACAAATAGGTGAAAAAAGTCAGGGAAGATTAATTAGCTTTAGATCTTAAGGTCGATAAATCAATCTGGTCTGATGGGCTGACACGTGACACCACCAAGCGGAAAGGTCTTTGGACAAGACTTGGGTGGCTGGAACTTTTCTGTTTATGGTGGAGAAGATACTGGTGAATACTAACAGCTATGTAAGCCCGGGATAAAGACAGGGGCTGCTTGTTGAAATCTTTCAACCTGCTGGGGTGTTATGAGACACAAACACTGAGTCAAAGCACTGACTTAATCACCCGATGTGCCAGCGAGCTGCCAGCAACACACCAGAGGAGCTGATTGATGGTCAGTTTCCTTAGGACGATGCAAAATGCAGATGGAATATGAGCAGTAGGGACAGAGATCACATATCACAAGCAACATATGAAGACTTCAGAGTTCTGGCCAAAAGACTATACAAGCGCATAACTGTGAGAAAGTGTCTACACAAAAAAAAAAAACTGATTAAACAGGCAGACGTCTTCATTCACACAGTTGACCGTACAATTAATTATATTTTATGTAGCGAATACATAATGGTAAGTGACTGATGAGATGTCACAACACAAAGCAGCATTCATAAGGCAAAAGTAAAAAGTCTAACTATTTCCTTCAATGTTCTAGCGCTTGGTACACCGTCTTCTGACGCATACTCACACTTTTTCAGATCCCACATGCAACAACCTCACACTGTACACATCCATAGGACACTGACAAGCTGCTCTCAGTGAGGGAACTAGTATTCTATGTACATCCCCATAACAACGATAACAGAAAATGCCGGGGGTCTATTATATAAAAATGTGTTTCTACTGAATTAAACTTTATGATGATTTAAGTGCTAAAGTGTCAAACCTTGCAAAAGAAATCTCTCAGCTTATCATTTATAAATAGTTGATGTACATAAAGGAGAAAACTTTCGAGAGACGGTATATCAAGCATTTTCTGTGCAATTTGCTGACAAGCCGTAATAAACATCTGGAGATGCTGAAGAGAATTGCACAAACCGCATGTAAGTGTTATAAATAAAACATTAGATCAGATATATTTCCTTTAAGGGAAGATTGGCAAAAAAAAAAAAGAGGTTTTGCACGGAAGCCGGTTCTTTTATGTCGAGCAGTGTCAGAGGATAAGGGTCTCTATTCACCTTTCATGTCCGTTTCTGAATATGTCACAATAGCATGTAACCAGGCTGTTCCGACACGTGGCAGATTTTTAACTGGACAGAAAATTTTCAGTGTATTAAAGTAAGAGATATCTGGGGCGTGGCCTAGCGACGAATGTGAGCGGACGTGCGAAGGGTCTCTCTCCCTGCACCGCTCCTTAAACCTACCCTTTCAGGCGCCGCCGAACGCCGAAAACCGGGCAGAGGGACCCCGCAAGTCCCCGGCGAGGGGAAGAAGGCTCCGGAGTTGATAAGTGGTGAGGAGCGGAGATGCCGCGCCGCAAACAGTCGGCGCCTGCAGCCGGCGCGAAAATTCAAGATGGCGCCGTGGCCGAGGAGGAGGCGGCCAGGGCCAGCGCTACATACCGCCGGAGGCTGGAGGTAATAGCCCGGCTGGAGCGATTTGCCCGCACGGAGGAGGGGGGAGCCCTGCTGCTGGGTCCAGAGGGACTTGAGGTGGAGGAAGCCCTGATGAGGCAAGAAAGTGGAGGGGACGCTGGGACCGGTGAAGTGGAGGTGCAATGTTCCCCAGGGAGGGCGCAGGGAGCGCACAGTGCAGAAAGTGTGACACCTGCTGCTAGCCCTGTGCAGACCAATGACTCTGATGTGGTACAGCAGCCAAGGATGGGGGAACCAACACTGCAGGACATTTTCTCTGTCGTTATTCACTGCAAATCTGCCTTGGCCGCGCTGAATCTGAGGGTGGATGATCTGACAGTTGAAATAAAGTCCCTTAACTCTGCTATGCGCAAAGTGGAGAAAAGAGTGGAGGTGGTGGAGGAGCGTGTGGGCAGTGTGGAGGATCAGACAAACGAACTGTTAAAAAGAGAAAAGAAATATATTCAACGAATTGCAGAGCTGGAATTTAAGACAGACGATTTGGAAAACCGATCTCGGAGAAACAATTTAAGAATAATTGGGGTGCCGGAGAAGGTGGAGGGAAATAATTCCACTGAATATATTGAGGCATGGCTCAAGAACTCGGTGGGAGGAGCAGACCTTACCAAACATTTCTCGGTGGAAAGGGCTCATCGGGTCCCCACTCGCCCTCTGCCGCCCGGCTCGGCCCCTCGTGCCATATTGGCAAAAATTCTGGACTACCGGGATCGGGAGACTTTACTGAGAAAGGCCAGGCTGAGTGATGGCCTGAGCATAAATGGGAATCGGATCTCCATTTATCCGGACTACTCGGCATCGGTGCAGAAACTTAGAATGAAGTTTGGGGAGGTCAAGCGACGGCTCCGTGAACTGGACCTAAAATATTCAATGCTCTACCCAGCTAAGCTTAGGGTGGTGGCGCTGGACCGTGTTCAATTTTTTCAAAATCCGGAGGAGGCGATGCAATGGCTGGACACCAACGCCAAGAAGATTGGCACTGAGCGGAACCGTTAAGACTGTTTCGGAAGGATTGTGACTCTGCTGGTTCTGCCTCTCTTCGTTGGAGGGGTCCTTTCTGAACGTTACTGTTGCAGATGGTTCAACTGCACCTAACGTTTACAGTATTATGTTCGGCGGCGTAATGAATATTTCATATTGGTCGCGGTGTGGGGGGAAGAGATGGACGGCAAAAGACTTAGTTCTAGGGTATACTAAGTGCCCTCGGTTCTCATATAGAGAAAGAAAGTTCGGAGTATCTGAGTTATCTTGAGTTTTAGATGGGGAAGGTTGGGTTAGTTGTTGGGATGGGGGGTGGGAAGGGGGGGGAGGAGGGCATTGGGGGAGACCTGGGAGAGACGATTCTTATTTTATACCTTTTTCTAAGGAAATGGGAGGGAAGGTTAATATTATAAGTTGGAATGTTAGGGGGCTAGCGGACGCTACTAAACGTGCGGCAATATTTCAGTACTTAGTGAAACAGAGGCCCTCGGTGATATGCCTGCAAGAAACTCACTTAGTGGAGGAAAAAGTAGATATGTTACAGAAAAAATGGGTGCGCAGGGCATATCACTCGACTTTCTCTAATTATGCAAGGGGGGTGTCTGTTTTGATCCATACTAGTACTCCATTTGAGGAAGTTGAGGTTAAAATTGATAAAGATGGTCAGTATGTCCTTTTGGTGTGTAAAATTCTTAACCGTCTGATTTGCATTGTTTCAATATATATACCCCCGCCGTATTCTGGTAAGAAAATTCAAGAGATTTTGGAGCATATGAGAGGGTGGGTCGGGGTTCCTCTTCTGGTGGTTGGAGATGTGAACAATATTGCCGACGACCATTGGGATAAGAGTAATCACGCTCCGCTACGTAGGGACGGTAATGGCACTCCTTTTGGGAATTACCTTAGAGAAATAGGCTGGATTGACTTATGGCGGGTTCGAAACGCTAATACTTATTCTTATTCCTGTTACTCGACCACGTATGGTTCTATGTCTCGTATCGATGTCGCCATGGGCAATGATGGGATGAACGAATTGTTAAGTGAGGTGGAATATAATCCCAGGATTCTATCAGATCATAGTCCAGTTCGGGTCTCATTAAAATTATCTGAACAGGTTGGTTCACGGAAGATGGGATGGAAGGTTCACCCCTCCTGGTTACAACTCTTGGACATGGAAAGGGTGGGGGCTGAAATAGAGGAGTTTTTTAGGATTAATGACGGGAGTGCGGAATGCCACGTAGTATGGGACACCATGAAGGCGTATTTAAGGGGGATTCTGTTTCGTGACATTTCACGACACAAGACTAGGACTGGAGTACAGGATCAAGCTATTCTGGAAGAACTGAAGGCAGCTGAGGCAGCATTGGGGGCCCATTGTACTAAGGAGTCTCAGAGTCGGATGAGGAAGGCCCAAGAGGAGGTCAATCAATTATATTTGAGAAGGGCGGAGAGATTGCGGGCCTTTCAAAAAGCATCTTTCTATTCAGAGGGGGAAAAGGTGGGGCATTTACTTTCGGTAGTGGCGTCTGCACAGAGGGACTCCTCTCATGTCTACTCCATTAGGAGGGAAGATGGAATATTGGTTACTCAGGGGGAGCAGATTTTGGAAGTGTTTAGGAAATTCTACAATAAGCTATATACTTCAAGTGTGGACAGGGGGGCTGAGGACATGACGGGCTACTTGGAGGGGATTGACCTGCCTAGGTTGAGCAAAGAAGACTGTGAGTTGTTGGAGGAGCCGATTGGGGAGGAAGAATTGGGGGCCGCTTTGGCGGGGGTTGCTGGGGGCAGGGCTCCGGGGGCGGATGGTATTCCAGCTGAGATGTACAAGGTATTGAAAGAAACTTTGTTGGCCAAACTGTCGGAGGTGTATAATAGGTCATTGGAAAGAGGGGAGTTACCTGTTTCAATGAGAGAGGCTATCGTGGTCGTTATCCCTAAGGCCGACAAGGACCAACAATTACCAGAATCCTATAGACCAATCTCACTTTTGACGGCTGACATTAAGATACTGGCAAAAGCTCTGGCAAACAGGTTATCTAGGGTGATTGACAGACTGGTTCACCCGGATCAGTCAGGCTTTATGCCCAATAAATCAACGGCACTTAATCTGAGAAGGTTATTTTTAAATTTGCAAATCCCTTCTGACAATGTTGGCAAACGGGTTGTGGTATCCTTGGACGCTCATAAGGCTTTTGATTGCGTGGAGTGGAGTTATTTGTGGTCAGTACTGGAACGAATGGGGTTTGGACCTAAATTTATCTCATGGGTGCGGCTGTTGTACTCTTCTCCGGTGGCCAAAATTAGAGTGAATGACGCTCTCTCTGAGACTTTCTCTTTATCTAGAGGTACTAGACAGGGCTGCCCTCTGTCCCCGCTGCTCTTCGCCTTGGCGGTGGAACCCCTTGCCGCAAAGATCAGAGGGTCCCGGGAGGTGAAGGGTTTTATGTACGGGGAGGCGGAAGAAAAAGTAGCGTTATACGCTGATGATATCCTGCTCTTCTTGGAGGATTCCGAGGGGACCTTGGTAAAGACGGAGGCCATTATTGAGGAATTCGGGAGTTATTCGGGCTTAAGGATCAATTGGGACAAATCGAATATGATGTTGATAGATGGGGATAGTGGGGACGGTGATGGGGGGACTCTGTCACAAGGTTGAGGCTAGTTGAGAAATTTAAGTACTTGGGGATTCAGATCGCACTCCCTCTGACTAGCTTTGAGGAACTGAATTTGGCACCTCTTCTGCGTAAGATACGTACCAAGGTCCAGGCGTAGAAAAAGCTACACTTATCGGTAATTGGTAGGATAAACCTGATAAAGATGATTGTGATGCCGCAGTTACTCTATGTGTTGCACAATTCCCCTATATGGATATCGCAGAATAGGTTTCGGAGGATTAGATCTTTGTTTGGTGAGCTGATCTGGGGTGGGAAGAGCCCCAGATTTAAACAGGAAACCCTACAGAGACCAAAGACGGAGGGAGGGGTGGCATTGCCCAATCCGTGGTTGTATTTTTTGGCCTCACAGTGTCAGCATTTCAAGGGATGGGGAGAGGGGTCAGGTGGGATGCGGGCACCTTGCAGCCTGAGATCATTGATTGGGACAAAGGTGTTGAGTGAGGGCCTAGAGGGGGGACATTTCCGTGAGAAAGGTTCTAAATTTTGCACTGTAAGGCTCATTCACAAGGTGTGGGATAAAGTTAAAGGAATTAGGGGTGTACGGGCACTCACTAGATTCTCACCCATTTGGAACAACTGTGTCCTACAGGAGTTTAGACAGATGGAGGGATTTCATATTTGGAGGGAGGCAGGCATCTCTCGGATGGGCCAGATTTTACATCAGGGTAGAATTAGAGACTTTGAGATATTGCAGGAAGAATTTTTACTCCCGGAGTCTGAGATGTACCAATACCGTCGTCTTTCTCATGCGTAACGGGCACAGTGTAAGAGAGGGCCTGTTGAAATCCAGGTGGATCTTATGCTGGATTTTATCCTTGAAGGGGGAGGCACGAAGGGGGTGATTTCGGGAATATATGAATTCCTTCTATTTTCTTTTCTGGCGGAGCACCCTATTAGAGCAAGGGTGAAATGGGAGGCTGACCTGGGGGCGATTGATGATGACCGATGGGAATCAGTATTGGATTATGTGCCCAAGATATCAATGAGTGAGCCTGGTAGGCTGTCACAATTATTTGTCATTCATAGGGCTTACAGAACCCCAGACATGTTATTTAAAGCCGGATTAAGGCCTAATTCAGAATGCCCTAGATGCTCGCAGTCCGAAGCGGGCATCCTTCATATGTTGTGGCAGTGCCCCAGGCTGTCCTCCTTTTGGGTGGTGGTGTTGAATAAAGTGGGTTTGGCATATAGTTGTAATGTGCCTCGGGATCCTCTGGTTTGTGTTTTGGGCTATGTGGAGGAGGTAATAACTGATAAGCTGTATAAAACGGTTATAGCTAGACTGTTATTTATTGCGCGAAAGTTGATTGCCAAATTCTGGATTAGGGAAGAGCCACCAACAAGGAGAGACTTTATGAAGCAAGTGGACCATATCATTGCTTTGGAGAAGAGTATCTACGTTAGGAGGAACAAGATGGACCTCTTTGACAGGTTGTGGAGCCCGTGGCTCGAATCAATGTCACCTGAAGACCTTTTGCCCCTATGGAAATATTTTTTTTGACAAGTCATCTTCCTCTTCTTGTACTTTTGTATGTGATAATTTAGTGGGGGATGACTCTTGACAGGTCTCTAGTGGGTGGGGGGAAGGGGGGTGGGAGTTTGGTTTGGGACTAAATAAGTTTTCTAACAAAAAAAGTATTGTGTATTTGTATATTGCTGAAAACAAACTATTCCTTTTATTGTTTATGCACAATTTTGATGGTTTAATAAAAATATCTGATTCAAAAAAAAAAAAGTAAGAGATATCTGAGTTTAGCCAAAGGCAATCCACAAGCTGCGGAAAGCCTACAGTGGGCATAGACTGGTGTTGTGAACTAACGGGAATGCCAATGGTTTTCCCAATATAAAGTACGACCAGCACCTGTAAGCCCTCCATTACAGCATTCTAGGCTGCCATATGTCTGTCCCCAATTCACTAAACAAGGCACAAAAAGGAGCTTTTATTATGCTCATAGATGGCGCGGTCCGGTCCAAAGGGCGTCTCTGGTCTTGATCCGATGCCTCCTTTCTTCTTACAATCGCAATCCTCCTTCATGTGGATGATGTATCCAACATCATCCACACATTGTCCCCCATCACGCTCCTGCGCAGGCGCACTTCTCTTGTCCCTGCCGAGTGCAGAGCACAGTACTGTAGTGAGTATGTGCCGGGAAAGACCAAAGAGAACCGGTGACCCACTAGGCAAAGCCGGCGCATGCTTATTATATTGCTTTGTACTGCCTTCAGCAAAGCAAAGAGAGGTACGTTTGCACAGGACCGCGATGGAGGACACTGTATGGATGATGTTGGATGTATTGTCCACATGAAGCAGGGAAAGAGGACGATGACTGAAGAAAAGAGGATGCACCGAGTCAAGACCAGAGATGCCCATGGGACCAGACCGTGCCGTCTGAGTATATCAAAAAGGTCTTTTTTGTGCCTTGCAGAGCGGATTGTGGACATACTTACAGAATACATATTGGAAAACCTGGTGACAGGTTCCCTTTAAAGGGTATTTGTCTGCAATGTCAATACACTCCACACCACATATATTGACATGTACATCGTTGTAATGTAAATCCTTCAACACTATTATATCTTCTATCTGATGCTGTATTCCTGAGTCATTTGTGTTTTGTGTCTTCACTTCAATTGAGTCTGTTAAGTGCTCTGGATGTGACCGAGCACTTAATTAGAATCTGCATCCAGAGCTTTGTACCCAGCCCAGCAACAGTCTCTTTAGTCTGATTGATCATTGTCTGTTTGTTGTCAAGTGCCAGTTAAGAAAATTAAACAGTAAGCTATCAATCAAGCTAAAGTGACTGGTGCTGGGCGGAAGATCATCCTCAGGAGACACATGAATTAAAACAAACACATTTGAATATAAGTGAATCATGAATATAGCAACAAAAATAAGATATAAAACTGTTGATGGATTTACATTTCAAAGACCTGCATAGCCATATGTGCAAGTTTGGGGTTGATCTTACTGACGGATTGCCTTTAATTGTCAATTTGTGATGCAGATTTTCACATTTGCAATGCAATACCCATTGCGATACCCATCCCGAGCCTTCAATAAAATGTGAATGTAAAATCAGCAAATCAGACGGCCATTTTCCTGAAGCCGAGTTCGCATCTCGGCTGCAGGAAAATGGCCGCCGCGATCTCCATCTGCGCACGCGCGGCATCCCGTGGCCATTTTTCTGAAGCCCCGGGAAGCCGAGAAGAACCATCTGCGCATGCGCGGCCTCACGAAGATGGCCGCACCCACCGATAAACGGCTGAATAGCGCAGATCACGCTATTTTCCTTGAAGCTGCGCAGTGGATTCGCCACTTGGACATGCGCACACCACTACACCACCAACGGAGATCTGGGGGAGAAACAGCGCTGTCACCACGCCCATATGACCTGACCAGCGTGAGTGATAGCCCAAAACGGCGACTTTACAAAGGTATTTCGGCAGCATAGGTGGGGAATAAAGGCTCCAAAATACACTAATGTAAAGCCCAGCTCTGCCCCTATTTAACGCTATTTTTAAATAGCTTCTTGAAAAAACGGGGTGACAGGTTCCCTTTAATGCATATCAGTATCTGCCAAACTGAAGTCACACAGACTGACAGGCCATGAAAATCCCTCTAATTCAACTTATGCTATGAATATATCTCTTCCCTCTTTTACTATCGCACAACTAAAAGACGACTTCCCGTTCCAATGGGCCACCAATCATTTGGACTACTTGGGAGTGAAACTAACTCCAGGCTATAACTCCTTATATACTGCTAATTACCCTCATATGCTTCGTAAAATCTGTTTAATACTTCAGGCACAGGGTAAATTGCATCTCTCCTGCCTTGGCCGAGTATGTGCATTAAAGATGACCATCCTCCCTAAACTGCTTTACCTATTCTGAGTTCCGCCAGTCTCGGTCCCTACCCAATATCTTAAAATAGCTCAACGAGCAGTTAATACCTTTGTTTGGAGGGGCGGCCTCCCCAGAGTAAATAGAGCCACTCTTTACCGCCACCGCCTACAGGGTGGCTTAGGGGTGCCAAACATCTCTAAATATTATCAAGCAGCCCAACTGGGCCATCTGACTCTATACCACGCCTATTCCGAACCCCAGTGGCGTAACTACAAAGTGAGGGGCCCCGATGCGAACTTTCAAATGGGGCCCCCCCGCGCCAAAATATTTCCCACCGAAATTCACATTTTCCCTATTCATTTCGCACACTATAGTCGTGTTGCAATGTTGTGTAGTCTGACCTAATACTGCCCTGTACTCGCTGAGAAAAATGATTTTATAACTAACATGTCCCTATAGTAATATGTCCTCCCTCGCTCTAATTCCAAGCGCACTCCCGGCGTTTGAACTCTGTGTGCTGTTTCTTCCTGGTATGACGCTGCAGTGCGTCATTTCCAGACCTGTGCAGTGTGGGGGTGTATTGGGTGTACTGGTTGGCTCTGGAGCATACGCACTGCACATTCTGACACTGGCAAGTACACGCAATACTCCCCCACAGTGCACATGCTGGGCTCTGCCCACAGCCGTGTACAGCCCGTACACACACGGCTTCGCTCCGAGAACCCGTACACACACGGCTCTGCTCCGTACACCTTGTACACACACGGCTCCGCTCCGTACACCTTGTACACACACGGCTCCGCTCCGTACACCTTGTACACACACGGCTCCGCTCCGTACACCTTGTACACACGCGGCTCCGATCCCTACACCTTGTACACATGCGGCTGCGCTCTTTACACCTTGTACACACGCGGCTCTGCACCGTACACCTTGTACACACGCGGCTCCGATCCCTACACCTTGAACACACGGCTTCGCTCCGAGAACTCCGTACACCTTGTACACACGCGGCTCCGCTCCCTACACCTTGTACACACGTGGCTCCGCTCCCTACACCTTGTACACACGCGGCTCCGCTCCCTACACCTTGTACACACGCGGCTCCGCTCCCTACACCTTGTACACACACGGCTCCGCTCCCTACACCTTGTACACACACGGCTCCGCTCCCTACACCTTGTACACACGCGGCTCTGCACCGTACACCTTGTACACACACGGCTCCGCTCCCTACACCTTGTACACACGTGGCTCCGCTCCCTACACCTTGTACACACGTGGCTCCGCTCCCTACACCTTGTACACACGCGGCTCCGCTCCCTACACCTTGTACACACACGGCTCCGCTCCCTACACCTTGTACACACACGGCTCCGCTCCCTACACCTTGTACACACGCGGCTCCGCTCCCTACACCTTGTACACACGTGGCTCCGCTCCCTACACCTTGTACACACGCGGCTCCGCTCCCTACACCTTGTACACATGCGGCTGCGCTCTTTACACCTTGTACACACGCGGCTCTGCACCGTACACCTTGTACACACGCGGCTCCACTCCTTACACCTTGTACACACGCGGCTCCGCTCCATACACCTCTTACACACGCAGCACCACTCCATACACCCCATACATACACGAATCCGCTCACCTCTTTCACCCACGGCTCAGCTTTGTACACACCTGACTCCGCTCCGTACACCTTGCTCCACTACATACATACACGGCTCCGCTCTGTACACCTTGTACACACACGGCTCTGTTACATAAACATCCCCTCATTCAGCACCATGACAATCAAGCACAGCAGAGTCCTGCATAGTGCATACACTGAGGCCACTGATCATGTGACCCCTGACTCCTCCCCTCCTGTGACCTCATCACAGGTCCTGTGCGCATAGAACAGGTAGGTGTGTGTGTGTGTGTGTGTCAGCAGCACATCACTCACCAGCTAATGCCTGCCATCTCTCCAGCTTCAGTCAGTGACACGCACAGCCCTTCTGCTAGGTCACATGTCCTTCACGGACACGCTTACTCGCCGCACACTGCTGAAAGTCTGGGGAAGCTGTGGGCGTGGCCAGCAGGATGCGTGCGTGACTTGTCTCCTTCCCCTGCTACTTGTTTGCTGGACTGGGCGGGCCCTGAAAACACTGTGGGCCCCGTCGCAGTCGCGACCCCTGCGACCGCAGTTGTTACGCCCCTGCCGAACCCTCTCTGTGGCTTGCTTTAGAGGCCTCAGAGTTCCACTCGAACACTCTTGATACAATATTGTGGATTCTCCCAATGCAACGTAGAAATATTTCAAATCCTATTCTAGTTCATTCACTTAAAATTTGGGACTTATTGAAATATTCTTCGCAGCTAATACCTCCATTTCTGCCCTTGGCCCCCCTCTGGGGTAATACCCAGTTTTTCCCGGGCGTAGATTATCTCAGGAACATTCGCTTATGGGTCGCGGCTGGAATAACAAGAGTTCATCACCTTTTCAACGTAGATGGGATTGTTCCACTTTCGGTCCTGAGCGAAAAACATAATCTCCCTCCTGGAGAAATATTCCGCTATTTACAACTTAAAAATTTTGTCTAATCTTTATTAAAAAACTCTACCCCTCCTTATTCCTTCACCCCCTTTGAACAGAGATGCCGCCAAAACCCACATGCTCCGGGCATTATATCTCTCCTTTATTCACACATTAACTCACCCTTTCACAGGCGATGCTTAGGCTATACAGCTCGCTGGGAGTCCGATATTGGTTCTACCCTAACAGACTTGGAATGGACCCAAATTTAGTCCTCCTCCACTGGAGGAATGCTAAATACCCTCATGTTGGAAACTAATTACAAAGTGCTAACTAGATGGTACTGGACTCCAGCCAGAGTAGCAAAGGCAGTTGCTAACTACTTCCCGAATTGTTTTAGAGAATGTAACTCTACAGGAGATATGCTTCATATCTGGTGGCTATGCCCAACTGTACGGGGGTCTTGGACCAGGTTATACCACCTGATCCTCTCTATAACGAATGTTAACCTCAAGAAAAACCCTTGGGAAGCCCTATTAAACAAGCGTATCCCCAGTATTCCTAAATATTACCGAGCCCTCGTCACATTTATATTCTTAGCAGCTAAACAAATTATAGCATCGGCATGGAAAAAAACAAACTTAGAACTATCTGGGGTTAAATCATGTCTCTCTCTTGGAACAAGATAAACGAAAAACTATCGGCCATACTCACAGACAAAGTGGGCAAATTTGAACTTATCTGGCTTCCATGGGCTGAATATGCAAACCATACCCCTTTCGCCATACCGGTATCTCGGATGACAAACTCTGATTCTCAGAACTCCGATTGAACTATCCAACTGGGAATGGACGTAATACAATTTCTTCTCGAGTCTTTCCTCCCCCCTCCCCCCACTATGTATTTTGTCTGTTTGTTAATATGTTAACTGGGTATATTTCCCTTTTCTCTGTTGTATATTGTAACATGCGAATATACCACAGTTTTTTTCCCTCTGTACCGTATTTGCAAATTTCAATAAAAATTTATTGTTTAAAAAAATTCCTCTAATTCAATGTACTTAATAAAAGACATGAACAAATGAGCTTTAATGTTTCCTGCTCTATTACAGTGGCTCTGGAGCATCTTTGTAAGGCTCAAATTCTATAGAAGGCTGTTTCTTTTTAATGGTACTCCACTTCTTTTCTCATTTTTATTTTATAGGTCAATAAAGAAAATCCAAACAGCTATTTGTCTTGGGACACACCGTACAGACATGTCAGGGGATGACATATGCGTGGGAACGATGACTCCCACAATTTGCAATCTGAATATCCTACTTAATACCCTCTACAGAGATTAGTAAATTCATTACCTAATAACACACAGAATTTGAAATATGTTTCAATGGCTTAAAATAAGCTACAGACTTAAAAAAATAAAAAAGAGTACAACAGGCTAATATGATCTTCATTTTTTAGAATGTGTTTCAAGTTTTGTTTTGTTTTTATGCCAGAAAATTGGAAACTGCAAAACATTTTCAGTTTGGAACAAATTTTTCCACAGAAACATCATTCTCAATTGGCTTGACAAACAAATTATCTTAACCTACAACTTAATCTGAAAAAAGCAAGAATAGCTGGGATGTGCAATTAGAGCTGACACACTTCATAACACAGAGTTCTGGTGAGAGGCTTCTGGATCAGGCCGACGTGCAGCAGCTCGCGGCACACAAGGTCTGGCAGCAGAAAGCCGCAGATCATCTGTCTCTCATTGCTGGACTTTGTGTTTATGATCACTAATCACTGCTCTGTGATCACATACTAAACCCTGGACTTAGGAATAAAGGCTACCGAGGATCCTATGAAGATGCGGAACAGCTTGTGGATATACAGTAGTTCAGCGATCCACTATGTAAACGTTTAACTTTAAGATTAGCCATCGCTTACATTTAGATTTCATAAATCGCACAGAGGCTCATTTACTCGTGGAAATAAGCAACTTTGTAATATACAGTTAGGTCCATATATATTTGGACAGAGACAACATTTTTCTAATTTTGGTTATAGACATTACCATAATTAATTTTAAACAAAACAATTCAGACGCAGTTGAAGTTCAGACTTTCAGCTTTCATTTGAGGGTATCCACATTAAAATTGGATGGAGGGTTTAGGAGTTTCAGCTCCTTAACATGTGCCACCCTGTTTTTAAAGGGACCAAAAGTAATTGGACAATTGACTCCAAGGCTATTTCACGGACAGGTGTGGGCAATCCCTTCGTTATGTCATTCTCAATTAAGCAGATAAAAGGCCTGGAGTTGATTTGAGATGTGGGGCTTGCATTTGGAAGGTTTTGCTGTGAAGTAAACATGTGGTCAAAGGAGCTCTCCATGCAGGTGAAACAAGCCATCCTTAAGCTGCGAAAACAGAAAAAACCCATCCGAGAAATTGCTACAATATTAGGAGTGGCAAAATCTACAGTTTGGTACATCCTGAGAAAGAAAGCAAGCACTGGTGAACTCATCAATGCAAAAAGACCTGGGCGCCCGCGGAAGACAACAGTGGTGGATGATCGCAGAATAATCTCCATGGTGAAGAGAAACCCCTTCACAACCGCCAACCAAGTGAACAACACTCTCCAGGAGGTCGGCATATCAATAACCAAATCTACCATAAAGAGAAGACTGCATGAAAGTATATACAGAGGGTTCACTGCACAGTGCAAGCCACTCATAAGCATCAAGAATAAAAAAGTGAGACTGGACTTTGCTAAAAAACATCTAAAAAAGCCAGCACAGTTCTGGAAGAACATTCTTTGGACAGATGAAACCAAGATCAACCTCTACCTGAATGATGGAAAGAGACAAGAATGGTGAAGGCGTGGTACAGCTCATGATCCAAAGCATACCACATTATCTGTAAAACACGGCGGAGGCAGTGTGATGGCTTGGGCATGCATGGCTGCCAGTGGCACTGGGTCACTAGTGTTTGTTGATGATGTGACACAGGACAGAAGCAGCCGAATGAATTCAGAGGTATTCAGAGCCATACTGTGTGCTCAGATCCAGCCAAATGCAGCCAAACTGATTGGTTGTCGTTTCATACTACAGATGGACAATGACCCAAATCATAAAGACAAAGCAACCCAGGAGTTTATTAAAGCAAAGAAGTGGAATATTCTTGAATGGACAAGTCAGTCACCTGATCTCAACCCAATTAAGCATGCATTTCACTTGTTAAAGACTAAACTTCAGACAGAAAGGCCCACAAACAAACAGCAACTGAAAACCACCGCAGTGAAGGCCTGGCAGAGCATCAAAAGGAGGAAACAGCATCTGGTGATGTCCATGAGTTCAACACTTCAGGCAGTCATTGCCAACAAAGGGTTTTCAACCAAGTACTAGAAATGAACATTTTATTTAAAATTATTGAAGTAATTGGACCCTTTAAAAACAGGGCGGCACATGTTAAGGAGCAGAAACTCCAATTTTAATGTGGATACCCTCAAATGAAAGCTGAAAGTCTGAACTTCAACTGCATATGAATTGTTTTGTTTACAATTCATTGTGGTAATGTCTATAACCAAAATTAGAAAAATGTTGTCTCTGTCCGAATATATATGGACCTAACTGTAGCTCATCAGGGAAATCTGCTTCTTTAACCACTTGGATCTTTCCCTCTCAATTTACATGTACAGTAAAATCTGTATACAGTGAAGAAAGATTTTCCCATTACGGAGATAGGACATGACAGTTGGTGCTTGTAAAATTCTATGGAAGAAGGAAGGAAGGAAGCGCAAGACAAAGATACAGACATTACGCTGCAAGTTCTCCAACTATCACCAGCTACAGCGGATGGAAAAATCTGTATTTACGAGGACAGATTGTACCCAGGAATGGGCAATTCTGAGACTGAAAGTGACATAAAATTAAAAAATCATCACAGAATAAAGGCAGCCATATTTACCAACTCCAGGACACAATAATAATGCACTGCAGGATACAATAGATCCCCATGATAAACAACGACTCACTCATCGACCATTCATGGAGGAGGTGGATGCCTAATATTATAAATGCACACCGATGAGGCTTGTATGGGGCGCCAGTCACACATCTGGCTTACTGCCTATTGATGACGCTCATATTATTAGATCATGGGGCTGCACAGCACTATATAAGTGCACCCCCCAGCGACAGACACCCTAGTTCCCCATTCCAACACTAAAGGCCTGGCTGCACTCCGGAAAAGGTGAAAAATGGGCAATAAAAAAAAAAAAAGATTAAAGAGATGCATAAAATCCATAAAACACTGGTTGGTATTTGGGCCAAAATATGTAAGCTAGCTCACATCAAGGGTCCTCATTGTCTTGAGAGTCCCTACACTAACACATGTGTTTGTATTTGTAATACTGGGCAGCGAGCCCCTCCATAAACGGTTGGTGTTTGAGTGCCTGCTCCGTCAGTATGTTGCACCTGTGCTGCTCCCGCCTTTAACATGGGGTCCGCTGTATCCTGTGAGTGCATGTTTATCGTGTCTTGGTGTTGGTAGATACAGCTGCCATTTTACTGTGATTACTCCAGGAGGAGAAACAAGTGCATTTCTCGGATAAGATATATGACAAAGTTTCTATTTTTCACATGTACTATTGATTTATGTAAAAAACAAACAAAAAAAAACAGCGGTTACTATTCAAAGGGTGTCTGTGGGTGGGATGTACCCTCTTAAGCTGTCTACAGTATATGTGCAGGTATGTAATAAAAGATGAATAAAATGATACCTTGATATCAGAAATCTGATATCTTATTCCAGAGAAATCCACATTTTTCTTCATATATAAAATGAGCTGGGCATAGATCTCCCTGAGAATCGGTCTCCAGAGCTTATTTTACATAAAAGGGGTGTTAATAATGTGAGACATGCAATGATGGACAGTCTGCTCTCGTGATCTGCATGTCTCACACTGGTAATGCCCCATCATTTACACTAAGCTTTGGGGGCAGATTCTCAGGGAGATCTATGTCCAGCCCACAGATCTTAAGAGCTCATTTACATATTAATGAAACATGAATTTCTCTGGGATAAGGCAACAGATCGCAAACATGAAGGCATCATATTATTCAGCTTCCTATGACCTGCGTGTCTATAATAGAGAGCTTTGGAGGGTTGAGCCTATTTACAGACTCCCTTTAAAGCTTAACTAGTAGTGATGAGCGAACGTGCTCGGAAAAGGTGTTATCCAAGAATGCTCGGGTGCTAACCAAGTGTCTTCAGCGTGCTCAAATAATATATTCGATTTCCAGCAGCTGCATGTCTAGTGACTGTTTGACATCTGCAACATATGCAGGGATTGCCAGTTTGTTAGGCAATCCTGCATGTGTTCTGGCTGTCGAATAGCAGTGAGACATGCAACTGCGGGGACTCAAACATATTATTCAAGCACACCGAAGACACTCGGTTAGCACCCGAACATGCTCGTATAACACCTTATCTGAGAATGTTGGTTCATCACTATTACCTAGACAACCATATCACATATTTATGGATTTGATCAACATACAAAACCATTCAATGGCTCCTCAGAACACAGAAACAAGAGCTGTCACTTTTGTACCGAGGAGCGTAAACCTATTTCTGCCTGATCGAAAATCTACACTGAAGCAGTCAACACATCACATCCATTGTGGATTGGGGTAAAGTCAGATTGGTGGTCTTTTCATTGATTTGCAGCAGAAATTCTATTGTGATTTTTGCCCGAGTTTAGCCTTACCCTTAGGAGTGAAGGTGAAATAATTGTTTGCCCATTATCTGGCATGGCCATAGCTGTGAGAATAGTGATCGTAAGTTGGCTTTAATCTAAGCAGCAGAGCGCTAGCGGTCTTCAGCAGAGTGCAGCTTACATCGGAGCCTATCTAAGATGTTCCATAAAGGGTATTAAAGCACTTGACCTTTCATACAATCTGTAGAGAGTGAACAATTTAACATATCACAACTGACCTTGATATGCTCCAAAACGGCAGTGGCCACATTAGTATGTAGATCTATGAGCCTCTTCTTCTCTAGAAGTTCTGGAAGAGAGCTGAAGGACATAAGAGGAAGAGATAATCACTCAAGATAGTGCCACTCAGTAATCATAAGCCAGGGAAAGATGGCGATATCAGAGGACCCAAAATATTAGCAATCTTAACTAGAGTTGAGTGAATATGTCCAGAATCGGTCGCCGGATATAAATTTGACATATTCGTGACAATATTGGTACCCTATTTGTGCTGAGTTTATGTTTGATGATATGTTCAGAATATGTTCGGTCATTTCTACACCCGCTGACTCCAATTACGTTAGTATGTGTTCAGCGAATATTGCTAAAACAATATTTGCCGCCGATCGTAATCGGAACCGAATTTTGAAAAATTCGCTCAACTCTAATCCTAACTTTATATGGGAGTTAATGTGCCAACTTTTCGATTTTTGCCTGGTATATAACTTTAGGAATTAAATGCAAAGCAATTTTAATATAAATAGCAACAGGGAAATTAGGTCGGGTTCACATCATATTTTACCCTCACTTCAGTGGCTTTGTCGGGGCTTACATCTGTCGAACACATCTAGGCGCGTGCCTTAACCCCTTCATGACCGTGGGATTTTTCATTTTTCCGTGTTCGTTTTTCACTCCCCTCCTTCCCAGAGCCATAACTTTTTTAATTTTCCGTCAATTTGGCCATGTGAGGGCTTATTTTTTGCGGGACGAGTTGTACTTTTGAACGACATCATTGGTTTTAGCATGTCGTGTACTAGAAAACGGGAAAAAAATTCCAAGTGCGGTGAAATTCCCAAAAAAGTGCAATCCCACACTTGTTTTTTGTTTGGCTTTTTTGCTAGGTTCACTAAATGCTAAAACTGACTTGACATTATGATTCTCCAGGTCAGTACGAGTTCATAGACACCTAACATGACTAGGTTATTTTTTATCTAAGTGGTGAAAAAAAATTCCAAACTTTACTGAAAAAAAAAAAAAATGCGCCATTTTCCGATACTCGTAGCGTCTCCATTTTTCGTGATCTGGGGTCGGTTGAGGGCTTATTTTTTGCGTGCCGAGATGACGTTTTTAATGATAGCATTTCGGTTCTTTTGATCGCCCGTTATTGCATTTTAATGCAATGTCGCGGCGACCAAAAAAACGTAATTCTGGTGTTTCGAATTTTTTTCCCGCTACGCTGTTTAGCGATCAGGTTAATGCTTTTTTTGAATTGATAGATCGGGCGATTCTGAGCGCGGCGATACCAAATATGTGTAGATTTGATATTTTTTTTATTGATTTATTTTGATTGGGGCGAAAGGGGGGTGATTTAAACTTTTATATTTTTTTTTTATTTTTTTAACATTTTTTTCAACTTTTTTTTTTTTTTTTTTACTTTTGCCATGCTTCAATAGCCTCCATGGGAGGCTAGAAGCAGGCACAACGCGATCGCCTCTGCTACATAGCAGCGATCTGCTGATCGCTGCTATGTAGCAGATATGGAGGTGTGCTGTGAGCGCCGACCACAGGGTGGCGCTCACAGCCACCGGCAATCAGTAACCATAGAGGTCTCAAGGACCTCTATGGTTACAATGGAGACGCATCGCCGACCCCCGATCATGTGACGGGGGTCGGCGATGACGTCATTTCCGGCCGCCCGGCCGGAAGCGGTAGTTAAATGCCGCTGTCTGCGTTTGACAGCGGCATTTAACTAGTTAATAGGTGCGGGCAGATCGCGATTCTGCCCACGCCTATTACGGGCACATGTCAGCTGTTCAAAACAGCTGACATGTCCCGGCTTTGATGCGGGCTCACCGCGGAGCCCTGCATCAAAGCAGGGGATCTGACCTCGGACGTACTATCCCGTCCAAGGTCAGATAGGGGTTAAAAAGACATATATGGACGAAAATTATGTCTGAAAGCACAAAGTGACTCCGTCTGCCTCATTACAGTCATTAGCCCCATCAGGGCAAATGCTAAAGGCTTCAGACATAAGCCCAGACGGAGCCACTGTAAAATGAAGTATGACTATAACTTTAATCAATAAAAGCACAGAAACGGAAATAAATATATATGTTTAACATAAAAAAGCAATCAATAGATAATTTCCTGGTGAAATATTTTCTATATAAAGCACCTTCCCGGAACCTACCTGACTGCAGATGTAAGTTTTGCAGTGTTGTCAGACAACATACTAATAGCACCTTCGTCTTCACCTTCCAAGCCCTGAGATAAAAAAAACAAAGATTTGTGAAATAAACTGCCATATGTTTTACAAGGAAAAAAAAAATATTGTGCCGAGTTAGCCAGTAGATAGAAAAATACTCAACACTGAGAGTCCTCGGTGGTTGATGCCTTTTAACCCCTTATTGACAGAGCCAATTTGGTACTTAATGACCAAGCCAATTTTTACAATTCTGACCACTATCACATTATGAGGTTATAATTCTGGAACGCTTTAACGGTTGCCAATGATTCTGTTTTTTCGTGACATATTGTACTTCATGTTAGTGGAAACATTTCTTCGATATTACTTGTGATTTATTTATGAAAAAAATGGAAATTTGGCGAAAATTTTTAAAATTTTTAAATTCATACGTCACACAAAGTAGTTAATAAATATCATTTCCCACATGTCTACTTTACATCAGCACAATTTTAGAAACAACATTTTGTTTTGTTAGGAAGTTATAAGGGTTAAAAGTTGACCAGCGATTTCTAATTTTTACGACAAAATTTACAAAACCATTTTTTTTTTAGGGACCATCTCACATTTAAAGTCACTTTGAGGGGTGTACATGACAGAAAATACTCAAACTTTACACCATTATAAAAATTACACCCCTCAAGGTGCGCAAAACCACATTCGAGAAGTTTATTAACCCTTTACGTGCTTCACAGGAACTGAAGCAACGTGGAAGGAAAAAATGAACATTTAACTTTTTTTTGCTAACATTTTACTTCAGAACCAATTTTTTTTTATTTTAACAAGTGTAAAAAGAGAAAATGAACCATAAAAGTTGTTGTTCAATTTCTCCTGAATACGCCGATACCCCATATGTGGGGGTAAACCACTGTTTGGATTCATGGCAGGGCTCGGAAGAGATGGAGCACCATTTGACTTTTTCAATGCAGAACTGGCTGGAATTGAGATGGGACGCCATGTCACGTTTAGAGAGCCACTGATGTGCCTAAACAGTGGAAACTCCCCACAAGTGACAACATTCTGGAAATAAGACCCATTAAAGAACTTATCTAGATGTATGGTGAGCACTTTGAACTCCCAAAGTGCTTCACAGAAATTTATAACGTAGAGACGTGAAAATAAAAAATCATATTTTTTCCACAAAAATGATCTGTTCACCTCTAAATTTGTATTTTCACAAGGGTAACAGGAGAAATTGGACACCAAAATTTATTGTGCAATTTATCCTGAGTACGCTGACATGTGGGGGAGGGGAGGGGGCACTGTTTGGGCTCACGGTAGAGCTCAGAAGGGAGGGAGCACCATTTGACTTTTTGAGTGCAAAATTGGCTGTCGCGTTTGGAGAGCCCCCGATGTGCTTAAACAGTGGAAATCCCCCAATTCTAACTCCAACCCTAACCCCAACACACCCCTAACCCTAATCCCAACCCGATCCATAACCCTAATCACAAACCTAACCCCCAAACACCGCTAACCCTAATCTCAACCCTAACCTCAAACCTAACCCTAATCCCAAACCTAACCCTACTCCCAAACCTAACCCTCATGCCAACCCTAATGCCAACCCTAACCCTAATGCCAACCCTAATCCCAACTCTAACCCTAACTTTAGCCCCAACCCTAACACTAACTTTAGCCCCAACCCTAACTTTAGCCCCAACCCTAACCCTAGCCGCCCCAACCCTAGCCCCAACCCTAACTTTAGCCCCAACCCTAACCCTAGCCCCAACCCTAACCCTAGCCCCAATCCTAACCCTAGCCTCAACCCTAACCCTAGCCCCAACCCTAACCCTAACCCTAACTTTAGCCCAACTCAGTTTAGCCCAACTGTAACCCTAATTGGAAAATGGAAATACGTACTTTTTTTAATTATTTTTTTCGCCGGTAAACTGTTAATACCGGCGATCGCAAAAAAGGGGTCGGTAAAAACCGACCCCGATCATGTTCTTTGGGGTCTCTGCAACCCCGGCAGCCGAGACCTGAAGATCTGCCGAGTGTCGGCCGGCGGGCGCACTATGTATGCACCCGCCAATTTTTTGCAGGAAGAAGATGGCGGCGCCCATGGGGAAGCACGAGGAGCACAGGCAGACACGGGTAAGTATCGGGGACCCCATTTATCTGTCCTCTGATGTGCGATCACATCAGAGGACAGAGAAATTAAATGGCAAATGGTGTTTTTTTTCTTTGCGGTTGCTGGTAAACGGTTAATTACCGACGATCGCAACCTGGGGGTCGGTAAAAACCGACCCGAATCATGTTCTCTGGGGTCTCGGCTACCCCCGGCAACTGAGACGCCAGAGAACATCTGACACTGGGGGGCGCTATACACTTTTTCCACAGCACTGTTAATTAACGGCAATGTGGTTTAAGTACCCTTAACTACCGCCGTTAAAAGGCGTATCAGCGGTCGTTAAGGGGTTAATGGCTAACTGAAAAGATGGTAACAAATTGCAAGCTTTCAAGACTACTCAGGTCTCTTCATCAGGCATAGATTAAAGGGAACCTGTCACCTCATTTTTGAGCTATGAGCTGTGGTCACTGCCTTTCATGGCTTATCTACAGCATTTTGTAATACTGTAGATAAGCCCCGATCTAACCTAAAAGAGAAGAAAAACAATTATATTATACTCACCCAAGGGCGGTCCGGTCCGATGGGCGTCGCAGGTCCAGCGCCTCCCATCTTCATGCGATGTTGTCATCTTCCTTGAGCTGTCGCGGCTCCTGTAGTGCGCAGGCGCCAGGAAAAGTCAGAGAGGCCCGGCGACAAGAATCAAGGAAGAGAATGACATCGCATGAAGATAGGAGGCGCCGGACCCGGATCTGCGACACCCATCGGACTGGACCGCAGCGGGATCGCCCCCGGGTGAGTATAATAGAACGTTTTTCTTCTCTTTCAGGTTAGATCAGGGGCTTATCTACAGCATTATAGAATTCTGTAGATAAACCCCAAATGGCTGTGACCGCAGCTCATAGCTCAAAAATGAGGTGACAGGTTCCCTTTAATACAAAATCTGAAGAAACACATATACACAACAGGACACAGGAATAATGCAATAAATAAGACAAGTGCTGGGAAGCAGAACTATGGATATTGGGCGAGGAGTGACCACTGTGGCAGTATTTGAGTTCATACATAAGGAGCGTGCAGGATTTATTTTCCCCCGATAGAGGTCTGCTCCAGGGTTGTAATTCCCCCATAAGGTCTGAGGGACACATTATTTACTGATACTTCTGATTCACATCACTTGTCTTATTACTGCTCTATTCTACCGTATGTCATGCAGTGTATAAATATGTGACTCTTCAGATATTTTTCACTACCATATGGGAAAAATATTAATTCACATGGCTATTGTATAAAATCACTGTATGTTTCTGTGTGTTACAAGAACACTTAGACCTCAATTCATCAAGAATGGTGTTTTTCATTGCAGTCTTGATGAAGGGGTAAAGTGGAGTGCGAGGATCCTGATTCATTAAGACATCTTAATGAATCAGGCGAAGTGTGTGCCACTAATCTTGGGGGTTGAAGTAAGATATGTGGAGTATGCACTTGTACCTTTTTCTCTATATGACGGTTAGATCCCAGGTCATTTATGGTGGTGCCCTCTTTTTTCCTTCACATATGTGGAGTATGGAATACCACCAAATTCATGACAAGCAGGGATTAACCTGCCCTAGCTCCACTCTCACCTTGTTGGAGCTGGACAAAAATGGCGTGGAAACACAAAAAGTTGTAAAATTCTTGCTCTGCTTTGGGTTGTGCAAACATTTTACAACTTTTCAAAACTTTTCTGGCATAAGAGCTCTGATGATTCAGTGCGTTAGTTCTTACACTACATATACCAGTAAGGAAAGAATAAATGCAAATGAAGACACGAGGCTAAGATTTCTTCCAGACACCGCACGCCACGGAGCCTGGAAGAAATCATTAGCATACAGAAATAAAATCCGATATCTCAATAAGACCATTAATATGAGGCATACAGGTAGGACTAGTGTAATATTTCTATCACCTGTATGCCCATATTAATAAGTCATATACGCCCCAGGGGGTGACAGATTCCTTTTGATTACTGCAAAGAAGGGAATGCTTGGCACATGACTTATTCCTTCTAAAGCTTCACAAAATACGAGCGGGAACACATTACATGTGTGGACCAGGGGGCACTCAAGTGTGCAGGAAAAATGAAGGTGGCAGCTAAAGGGTTCATTACAGTTAGAGCTTTCAGAATGTGGACAATCAAACCATAAGTGGTAGTAATGGCAGTCACTAGAACAGCATTTATATAAGAGCTGGAGGCTTTTCTGACAAACATTGGCATTATGTGGTATAGGTAATCTAGGGATAAAGAATGTATCACTGGTGGAGAAAGGATGAACTTGGTGGACTTGATTTTGTCTCAACCTATATTACCACGTAATGATAATGCAGCAAACAAGTCCAAAGGAAAACACAATGTGATATTTTCTCATGGTGATGGCATGATCTTACCATTATGGTTTTCAGTCTTTTCACTTCATCCTCTTGGTTGCGGTAAGATTCCAGCTCTTGCTGCACTGATTCAGCAACTTCAGGGAAGGGGCTGAGGGAAATCACAAAGAGTGCATTAGTCTGAGCAGCAAACCCTGCGTACCCTGCTGTACAGTGAGGTGTATGGTCCTAGTTATTCACCGTATGGAGTGGTAGGAAGCCTCAATGGTCCTCAGCATTAACTCTCCTTATCTGCCTTTTTTTGTTGAATTAGCTGGGGGACTATAGGCCCCTTCACATTAAGCGACGCTGCAGCGATACCGACAACGATCCGGATCGCTGCAGCGTCGCTGTTTGGTCGCTGGAGAGCTGTCACACAGACCGCTCTCCAGCGACCAACGATGCCGGTAACCAGGGTAAACATCGGGTAACTAAGCGCAGGGCCGCGCTTAGTAACCCGATGTTTACCCTGGTTACCATTCTAAAAGTAAAAAAAAACCAAACACTACATACTTACCTACAGCCGTCTGTCCTCCAGCGCTGTGCTCTGCTCTCCTCCTGTACTGTCTGTGTGAGCACAGCGGCCGGAAAGCAGAGCGGTGACGTCACCGCTCTGCTTTCCGGCTGACCGGCGCTCACAGCCAGTACAGGAGGAGAGCAGAGCACAGCGCTGGAGGACAGACGGCTGTAGGTAAGTATGTAGTGTTTGGTTTTTTTTTTACTTTTAGAATGGTAACCAGGGTAAACATCGGGTTACTAAGCGCGGCCCTGCGCTTAGTTACCCGATGTTTACCCTGGTTACCAGTGAAGACATCGCTGGATCGGTGTCACACACGCCGATCCAGCGATGTCAGCAGGAGTCCAGCGACGAAATAAAGTTCTGGACTTTATTCAGCGACCAACGATCTCCCAGCAGGGGCCTGATCGTTGGTCGCTGTCACACATAACGATTTCATTAACTATATCGTTGCTACGTCACAAAAAGCAACGATATCGTTAACAATATCGTTATGTGTGAAGGTACCTTATAGCTAAACGTACCGTCACACTAAACGATATCGCTAGCGATCCGTGACGTTGCAGCGTCCTGGCTAGTGATATCGTTCAGTTTGACACGCAGCAGCGATCAGGCCCCTGCTGTGATGTCGTTGGTCACTGCAGAAAGTCCAGCACTTTATTTCGTCGCTGGACTTCCTGCTGACATCGCTGAATCGGTGTGTGACGCCGATTCAGCGATGTCTTCGCTGGTAACCAGGGTAAACATCGGGTTACTAAGCGCAGGGCCGCGCTTAGTAACCCGATGTTTACCCTGGTTACCATCCTAAAAGTTAAAAAAAACAAACGCTTCATACTTGCCTTCCGCTGTCTGTCCTCCGGCGCTGTGCTTTCCGGCACTCACTGTGAGCACAGCGGCCGGAAAGCAGAGCGGTGACGTCACCGCTCTGCTTTCCGGCAGCTGTGCTCACAGCCAGTACAGAGAAGCAGAGCGCCGAGGACAGACAGCGGAAGGTAAGTATGAAGCGTTTGTTTTTTTTACTTTTGGGATGGTAACCAGGGTAAAAATCGGGTTACTAAGCGTGGCCCTGCGCTTAGTAACCCGATGTTTACCCTGGTTACCGGCATCGTTGGTCGCTGGAGAGCGGTCTGTGTGACAGCTCTCCAGCGACCAAACAGCGATGCTGCAGCGATCCGGATCGTTGTCGGTATCGCTGCAACGTCGCTTAGTGTGACGGTACCTTTACTTAAAGGCTAGATTACATAAAATTAGTCACTTAGTTGTGTTAACCCCTTTACCCCCAATGGTCGTTTGCACGTTAATGATCGGGCCAATTTTTACAATTCTGACTACTGTCCCGTTATGAGGTTATAACTCTGGAACGCTTCCATGGATCGCAGTGATTCTGACAGCATAATTTTGAAACCAAATTTTTTTTTGTTAGGGAGTTATAAGGGTTAAAAGTTGACCAGCAATTTCTCATTTTTACATCACCATTTTCTTTTAGGGACCACATCTCATTTGAAGTCAGTTTGAGGGGTCTATATGATAGAAAATACCCAAGTGTGACACCATTCTAAAAACTACACCCCTCAAGGTGCTCAAAACCACATTCAAGACGTTTACTAACTTTTCAGGTGTTTCACAGGAATTTTTGGAATGTTTTAAAAAAAAATGAACATTTAACTTTTTTTCACACAAAAAATTACTTCAGATCCAAATTTTTTTTGTTTTCCCAAGGGTAACAGGAGAAATTGGACCCCAAAAGTTATTGTGCAATTTGTCATGAGTATACCAATACCCCATATATTGGAGGGAACCACTGTTTAGGCGCACGGCAGAGCTCGGAAGGGAAGGAGCGTCGTTTGAGTTTTCAATGCAAAATTGGCTGGAATTGAGATGGGACGCCATGTCACGTTTGGAGAGCCTCTGATGTGCCTAAACAGTGGAAAGCCCCACAAGAGACCCCATTTTGGAAAGTAGACCCCCTAAGGAACTTATCTACATGTGTGGTGAGCACTATGATCCCCAAATGATTCACAGAAGTATATAATGTAGAGCTGTAAAATTAAAAAATATTTTTTTTTCACAAAAATGATCTTTTCGCCTCCAATTTTTTATTTTCCAAAGGGTAACAGGAGAAATCAGACCCCAAAAGTTGTTGTGCAATCTGTCCTGAGTACGCTGATACCCATATGTGGGGTAAACCACTGTTTGGGCGCATGGCAGAGCTCGGAAGGGAAGGAGCACCGTTTGATGACTTTCAAAGCACGATTGGCTGGAATTGAGATCAGACGCCATGTTGTGCCTAAACAGTGAAAAACCCCCAATTATAACTCCAACCCTAACCCTAATCCCAACCCTAACACCTTAGCACTAACTACACCCCTAACCCGAACATGCCCCTCACCCTAATCCCAACCGTAAATGTAATCCCAACCCTAACTTTAGCCCCAACCGTAACCCTAACTTTAGCCCCAACCCTAATGGTAAAAAAGAAATTAATAATTTTTTTTTACTTTATTATTTTTCCCTAACTAAGGGGGTGATAAAGGGGGTTTGATTTACTATTTATAGGGGTTTTATGTTTGGCATCTGTTACACACACAGACGCTTTTTATTGCAAAAAATAGATTTGCATCACATTTTGACAGCTATAATTTTTCCATATTTTGGCCCACAGAGTCATGTGAGGTCTTGTTTTTTTTGCGGGACAAGGTGATGTTTTTTTTATAGGTGCCATTTTTTTTTTATCGCTTTTTATTACAATTTTGGGGAGCCAGAATGAACACAAAATAATTATTTTTGCATCGCTTTATTCTGAGGGCTATAACTTTTATTTTTTCGCTGATGACGCTATATGGCGGCTCGTTTTTTTGCGGGACAAGATGACGTTTTCAACTATACCATGTTTATTTATATCTATCTGTTTGATCGCATGTTATTCCACTTTTTGTTCAGCGGTATGATGATAAAGGGTTGTGTTTTTTTTTACGGTGTTCACTGAAGGGGTTAATTGAGACAGTCTTATAGGTCGGGTCGCTACGGACGCGGCAATACTAAATATGTGTACTTTTATTGTTTTTTTTAGTTAATAAAGAAATGTATTTATTGGAACAATTTTAATTTTCTTTCTTCTTTATTTAAGAATTTCTATTTTTACACAGTAAAATATATATATATATTACATTGTCCCAGGGTGGAACATCACTGTATAAAGTCAGATCGCTGATCTGACACTTTGCACAGCACTGTGTCAGATCAGCGATCTGACAGGCAGTGAAGGAGGCTTCTCAGGTCCTGCACTCAGCAGGCACTGAGAAGCCACTTCCCTGCAGGACCCGGAAGGACCCCACGGCCATCTTGGATCCAGGGGTCTCCATGGAGACCCTCAGGACAAGGCGATCACTTTGCGTTGGTCTGAGGATCTGAGGGAAGCACGCAGGGAGCCCCCTCCCTGCGCAATGCTTCTCTATGCCACCGTAACGCTGCGATCTTGCGGTCCGTGACAGCTCCTGGCACCTAGTGCCGGGTGTCAGCTGCGAGAATCAGCTGATACCCGGCCACGATCAGCCGCGCCCCCTCCGCATTGGACGTACTATTCCGTCTATGGGAATTAAGTCCCAGCTCACATGGACGAATAGTACGTCCAATGCCAGAAAGGGGTTAAAGGGGCTGTCCGGTCTCAGAAGGAAAGTCTGCAGTGACTCTATGTGACCACAGATTTGCCGAATCAAGACAGTGTGTGATTTGCAGATGGTCATGGTTCCCCACGTCATTAAGGCGATCACGTGACTGAGAATTTAGAGAAGCGCAGGACTCTAGACGGCACGTTACCGCAGATATTCAAATCACATACATGTGGCCACCCAAGTCTATTGGCAAGAGTAAAGCCAGCAAGGTCAAAATGTTCGGTGGATATGCCACAAGCGTCTGAGATTGGACACCCCTTTCCCGACAGGGCCAATTCGCTGTTTCAGTCTTTCGCTCCCCTTCTTCTCAAAACTTTTGAGCAACCAGGCAACCCCCATATGTACTTATGATGGCTAACAGATGTAAATCATTCAGCTGCTGCAAGAAAAACAGGATTTTTGGTTGCTTACCGTAAAATCTGTTTCTTGAAGCCTCCATTGGGGAACACAGGAACCATGGGGTGTATGCTGCTGCCCCTAGGAGGCTGACACTATGCAAATAAACAAATTAGCTCCTCCTCTGCAGTGTACACCCCACCGACTGGCATTAAACTCTTCAGTTAGTGAGAAAGCAGTAGGAGAAAGAACAAGGTTGAAAAACCATAACCACAAACTTGAGAACTGTAAACGTGAGAACAGTCAGAGAACATATAAAACAAAAACATTGGGAGGGTGCTGTGTCCCCCAATGGAGGCTTCAAGAAACAGATTTTACGGTAAGCAACCAAAAATCCTGTTTTCTTTATCGCCTCTCATTGGGGGACACAGGAACCATGGGACGTCCCAAAGCAGTCCCAAGGGCGGGAAAAAACAGACTTCCATCAGGTCAGAGGACTCACCATTGCCGCCTGCAGGATCCTTCTGCCTAGGCTGGCGTCCGCCGATGCGTAGGTATGGACCTTGTAAAATTTGGCGAACGTGTGGATGGAAGACCAAGTTGCCGCTTTGCAAAGCTGCAGGGCGGAAGCCCTGTGGTGCACCGCCCAGGAGGCGCCGACTGCCCGAGTAGAGTGAGCCTTAATCCCAGGAGGGGGCACTCTGTTCTTGACCCGGTAAGCCTCCAAGATTGCCATTCTGATCCATCGAGCAATAGTCGCTTTAGAAGCCGGCTGGCCTCTGCGCGTGCCATCAGGAATGACGAAAAAGGAATCCGTCTTCCGGAAAGTGGACGTTCTGTCCAGATAGATCCTCACAGCCCTGACAAGGTCCAGCTTGTTCAACGATCGCTCCAGAGGATGAGTCGGAGCTGGACAAAAGGAAGGTAGAACGATGTCCTCGTTGAGGTGGAAGGTGGAAACCACCTTAGGAAGAAAAGAAGGTGGGGGCCGGAAGACCACCTTGTCCTGGTGAATGACCAAAAACGGAGGGCGGCAAGACAGGGCCGCCAGCTCGGAAACGCGGCGAATGGACGTGATGGCCACAAGAAAGGCTACCTTCCATGATAAAACTGATAGAGGAATCTCCCTAAGAGGTTCAAAGGGAGAAACCTTCAGAACGTCCAGTACCAGGTTTAGGTCCCATGCCTCCACAGGGGCCCTGTACGGCGGGACGGCGTGGGCTACCCCCTGAAAGAAGGTCTTAACCTGTGGCCGAGAGGCCAAGGTCTTCTGAAAGAGGATGGAAAGCGCAGAGACCTGACCCTTCAGGGAACTAAGAGCCAGGCCCGAATCCAGTCCTGCCTGAAGGAAGGCCAAAAGAGAAGGCAGGGAAAAAAACATAGGCGGAACGCGGTTGGACTCGCACCACCGGAAGTAGGCTTTCCAGGTGCGGTAGTAGTTCCTGGAAGACGAAGGCTTCCGAGCCTGAATCATGGTGTGAATCACCCGGTCCGAAAGGCCGGACGCTCTCAGAACCGCGGTCTCAACAGCCACGACGTTAAACTGAGCGACCGAGAATTCGGGTGGCAGATCGGACCCTGGGACAGCAGATCGGGCCTGTCTGGAAGGCGCCAGGGAGCGTCCGCGAGAAGGTTGACGAGCTCCGCGAACCAAGCTCTCCTGGGCCAATCCGGGGCGATCAGGTTGACCGGCACCCCTTCCGCTTGATCTTCTTCAACAGTTTGGGAAGTAATGGAAGAGGTGGGAACAGGTAGGGCAGCTCGAACTGTGACCAAGGAATGGCCAGAGCATCGACACCCACTGCGAGAGGATCGCGGGACCTGGAGACGAACTGCGGAACCTTCCTGTTGACTCGGGACGCCGTAAGATCCACATCCGGAGTTCCCCATCGAAGACAAATCTGATGGAAGACCTCCGGATGCAAGGACCATTCCCCTGCCGCGAGGCCCTCGCGGCTGAGGAAGTCGGCGGCCCAGTTTTCCACGCCGGGGATATGCACCGCGGATATCACCGGAACCGTTGCCTCTGCCCAAAGGAGGATCTTGGATACCTCGGCAAGGGCCAAGGAGCTCCGAGTCCCCCCCGATGGTTGACATATGCCACAGCCGTGGCGTTGTCCGTCTGGATCCGGACTGGAAGGCCCCTGAGGATCCTTTCCCAGTGGCGGAGGGACAGGAAGATGGCCCGAATTTCGAGGACGTTGATCGGCAGAGATGACTCCTGCGGCGACCAGCGGCCCTGAACCGTCAGGTGGCGAAAAACCGCACCCCAGCCGATCAGGCTGGCGTCCGTTGTCACCACCTGCCAGTGAACCGGAAGGAAGGAACTGCCCTGGGAGATGAGAGGTGACGTCGACCACCAGTTGAGAGACCGCTTGACCCGAAAGGAGAGTCTGATCGGCCGATCCAGGGAGAGGACCGACCTGTCCCACTGAGACAGAATGGCTTGTTGAAGGGGTCGCGAATGGAATTGGGCGAAGGGAATCGCTTCCAATGTAGCTACCATCCTCCCCAGAACCTTCATGGGAGGGAGGGAGGGAGGTCGAGGACCCTGGAGCAAGCGTATGTCCCGACAGAGAGTGGATCTCTTGTCTGTGGGAAGGAAGACTCTGCTCTGACGAGTATCGAAAAGCATGCCCAGAAAGATGATGCGCTGAGAAGGAATAAGACAGGACTTCTTCCGGTTTACCAGCCACCCGAAACGGGCTAAGGTGTCGAGAACAATGGACAGGCTTTCGTGGGCCTGAGCGAAGGACGGAGCCTTGATGAGGATGTCGTCGAGATATGGAAATAGGACCAGGCGCCTCTGACTCTCAAGATGGCCATCAGCGCCGCCATGATCTTCGTGAACACTCTTGGCGCGGTTGCGAGACCGAACGGCAGGGCGACGAACTGAAAATGATCTCGTTGCACTGCAAAGCGCAGGAAACGGTGATGTCCGGGAAATATCGGGACATGGAGGTAGGCGTCCTGGATATCTATTGAGCATAGAAACTCCTGAGCCTCCATGGAAGCAATTACTGAACGAAGGGATTCCATCCTGAAGTGTCTCAGGCGAACTCTCCTGTTCAGCAATTTGAGGTCCAGAATGGGGCGAACTTTGCCGTCTTTTTTCGGTACCACAAAAAGATTCGAGTAGAAACCCGTGAAGCGTTCTTTTTCTGGGACGGAAACGATTACCCCGGATTTGAGCAGAGAAGCGATGGCTGAGAAGAAGCCCGGAACTAGAGCGGGGTCTCTTGGAGGACGGGATTGGAAGAAACGATCCCGAGGTCGGGAAGCGAACTCTATTTTGTATCCCGAGGATACAACTTCCCTGACCCATGCATCCTCTACTGCGGAAATCCAGACGTCCCTGAAAAGGAGAAGACGGCCGCCCAATCTGGGAGTTGGGCTGGAGTCTTGCCGAGAGTCATGCCGAGGTGGATCTTCCAGTCCTGGGCCTGGAGGATCTACCCTGGGAGAAACGAGGACGCCAGGACGGAGTGGGCCTAAAGGACACCGCCTTCTTCTCTTGACGTGCCTGTGGCCTCTGTTGCTGCTGGGAAAAGGAGTTTGACGCAGCGAAGTGACGAAAAGGCCGAAAAGAACGAAACTGTCGTCTAGGAGGAGGGCGACGAGGCTTAGCCTGGGGGAGAAGAGAACTTGTACCCCCGGTGGCGTCCTTAATTATTTGGTCCAGCTGGGAACCAAAGAGGCGAGAGCCCTGGAAGGGCAGACTAGTGAGGGGCTTTTTGGAGGACAAGTCCGCCTGCCAGGCCTTGAGCCAAATGGTCCGGCGGATGGCAACGGCATTGCTGGAAGCTTGAGCCGCACAAGACGCGGCATCCAGGGAGGCGGAAACCATGTATTCACCAGCGTGGGAAATCTGGTTGGCAAGTTCCGCTAATTGCGCGGGAGGCGCCCCATCCAGGATACCTCGCCGAAGATCCTTGGCCCATTTTGAGATGGATTTTGAAGCCCAAGTGGACGCAAAAGCTGGACATAGAGCCGCTGAAGCCGCTTCAAAAGCAGATTTCGCGAAGGATTCTATAACTCTATCGTTAGAATCCTTCAGAGATGCTCCGCCGGACAGAGGAAGCACCGTGTTGGTGGACAGCCTGGAAACAGGGGGGTCCACCGAGGGAGAGGCCGTCCAATTGGCGGTAAGTTCTGGAGGAAAAGGATATAACACACCCAGGCGTTTTCCCCTCTGAAAACGCCTAGTGGGGTTCTCTCTCTCTCTGGACACGATTTCCTCGAATTCAGGATGAGGAGCGAAAAACTTTGAAGGTGGTTTGGCCCGTCTAAACGAAACCGCCTGATCTGCGGGTTCCGTAGAGGGATCCTTGATGCGACCTGTTTGGTTTATTGCCCCAATGAGGTTCTGGACTGTCTCACTCATGGTGGCGATTTGGTTAGGATCCAGCTCCGAAGTATCCTCCGAAGGCGCATCAGATAATGCCTCGCCTGACTCAGGGGAGGAGGATCGGTGGGACACCAACCGCGGGAGAGGGCCGAGCGGCGAGATGGAGCGCGAAGAGGACTCAGACCGACGTTCCTGTCTGGACCTTTTGTGGCTTATCAAGGAGGGCTCGGGCGGCGGTTCCTGCGACCCGCTGGCCACTGCAGGGGTCTGCAGGGGTAACCGATCCAGCGCGGACACTAGGGTTTGAGATACCCGTGTTAAATCGGCCACCGATTGTGACAGAGAGGCGGCCCAGCCTGGGATGGGGGGATCACTCTCGGGCGGAACAGCCGGGGGATCCTGGGCGGTGGGAACAATCGGGTTGCTGCAGGACTGACACAGCGGGGAGGACTGACCTGAGGGAAGTTTGCTGTTACAGGACGAACATGCAAAGTACGTGACTAAGGCAGAAGATGAAGAGGTAGGGGGACGAGAGCGGCCCCCTTTAGAGGTAGACATTTTTAGGGACCCTGAAGATGCCAGTGGGTTAGGGGACAGTGGGCAGAGGGGGGTGTCAGTCTGCAGTGCAGCTACTCACGGACCCGGTCCTGGAAGATGTCCCACTTGTCGATGGAGTGCCCTGAGGAGCTGTATTCAGCGCAGATAGAGCTGTGCCCACAGAAGATGCGGGTGCGCTTGCGAGAGCTGGTGCTGCTGCCGGTACAAAGCGGTGCTCACACCAGACGAGTGTCCCAGGAGGAAGGGGGCGGAGCCAGACGCAGGGGCGCCGGTAGGCAGGGCACAGTAAGTCGGGCGGGAAAAAGCCCGCCCGCAGAACCGGAAGTGAGGAGCCGAGAAACCGGAAGTAGGCCCCGGCCTAAGCCGGGACCTAAATTAGAGGCCGGCGACGCCGGAGAAGGGAACCGCGGCGCCGGAGCAGTGCGCCGCAGGGACTGAGAAGAGCGGCAGCCTGCCAAGGCTGTCCGGGAAAGCGGAAGTGGCGGGGTCGCGGCGCCAGAAGTAGGCTCCGGCAGAAGCCGGGACCTGAATTAGAGGCCGGCGCCGCCGGAAAATCGCGCCGCCGGAGAATCGCGGCGCTGGAGCCCCGCCGGAGCGCCGCCGGAGAATCGCGGCGCCGGAGCGCCGCCAGAGAATCGCGGCATCGGAGCGCCACAGAAAGTAAGTGGCACGGCATCCTGCCAAGGACGCCGTGCAGACACAGGACGCATTGTGGCCCCCGAGCAGTGAGACCGCAGGGGGAAGCGCGCGCGGCAGCCTGCTAGGCTGTGACTCTGTAAGGGGCTGTGCGGCTGCAGGGAGAGAACTGCGGCCGCTAAGGAAGAAGAGCTTATGGCTGTCCCTGGGATCCCTCTAAAATAAACGCCATGAGGGAGGACAGGGGGACATCTGGAGAAAAGATCCCGGGGGAATGGAGGGGAAATACTCACCTAAACATCCCACGCCGTTACTAACCTGAGGGGAATGAGACGTCCACGGAGCTGTGATGGACGTCCTCGTCTCCTCCAACCGACAGGCTCTGCTAGGCGAGTGGGTGGGGGACGGAGCCAGGACCGGACTTCTGAGCACGCTTCTGTGCTAGGATCTTGGTCCTGGAGAGGGATCTATGAGGATACGGGGTGGCAGTACATGCCGTACTCATAGTCCGCATTGTGGGAATACAGGTGTGACTGCTCACCCTGTATCCCTCCGGAAAAAACCTGAAAAGAAACGACGCACATTGAGGTAGATAAGGGTCTAATGAAAGACCCGTGTCCACCTCCTACTGACACTAAGCTAAACTGAAGAGTTTAATGCCAGTCGGTGGGGTGTACACTGCAGAGGAGGAGCTAATTTTTTTATTTGCATAGTGTCAGCCTCCTAGGGGCAGCAGCATACACCCCATGGTTCCTGTGTCCCCCAATGAGAGGCGATAAAGAAAACTAAATGTCCGAGCGCTAAAAAATACTCGGAGGACACCCGAGCGTGCTCAAGAAATCTCGAGTAACGAGTATATTCGCTCATCACTAAGAATAACAAAATATAGTAAAAAAAGAAGACGTAAACTTTACCTGCCTTTGTGTTTTTGCCAGAATTTATCCGCCACTGTTAAATCGTAGGACTTCTTGTTCTTCTTCTTAGGCCGGGCACCAGAAGGGCTGCTTTCCACTGATGCAGACTCCTCCAGATTTACTCTGTTTAAGTGAAAGTCCTACAACAGAAGAGATGACTATAAGGCACATTCAGGAAAGATTGGTCGTCTCCTAAAGAAGGAAGCAAAAATCTTGAAGTAAAGACAGCATCAATGCACTTCTTCAACTGCCCATAAAAATGTAGGCTATCAGCTCATGAGGGATATCATATTAGGTAAGGTTCACAGCAAAGAGGATCGCCTTGTTGTTGGCTGCTGGGCACACATGCATTAGCTAATTTATGAGCCAAGTATTCTCATTTTTACCTATTTTCTAGAACAGTAATACATTTCCAATCTCATGTTTGCATACTATAGTGTTACAGAGTGGAACTTTATTTTGTTGCTAAAGACCATGAACTGACTCTGGAGCATCGCTAGACAATACAATGATCTAGGTGACTGCCAACTTTACACCATGTATCGGACCCTGAAAAAGCTCTGGCCCTCTACATAGAGGGTTACAGCCTCCAGCACTCCTTTCTGACTTCTATCTGTATTATCACAAAATTCACAAGGCACCAATGATTTAAATAGACTAGAAACATTTCAAAATCTTCCTTCCTCTATAATGACTTAAAACAAATCCGTAGTAGTAACGTCAAAATAATACTTCATACAAAAGAACCAGAGTCATGAAAAAACATGCAAATTCCGTAAAAACAAATCTTTATACGAAATAATAAAACAGTCATTCTCAGATATGGGATAACTTCACGCATCAAACAGGCAATCCTTCCGTGTATTGTGGTTGTCAAACAGTCACGAGACATTCAGCCATGGGATGGGGACTATAACATATTTTTCGAGCACGCTGAAGTCACTCGGTTAGCACTTCAGCATGCTCAGATAATACCTTATCCCAGCACGCTCGCTCATCACTACTTCTCACATCAAAGCTCAAACTCTCGTCATGGATAGTATCCGATGCTGGGTCAAATGGAGGTAAGCATTCTGAGAACTATGGCAAAACCGTCCATGACAGCGCTGCTTCTAATATGTGATTGCAAGGTCCTCTTTGATGCTCGTATGGGCAAATGCAGGAATACGATTAGTACTATACTGGTGCTGCGACAGCAAAGTGCGATGACCACAGGAGTCTGAGATAGATGTATACTATGTATACTGTGTCCCAGTCAGGAAACGGCGCAGGATTGAGTAGAGTAAGTACATAGTCTTTGTTTTTTTATTACGGTTATAAGAATTTAGAGGATCGAAGTAAGGGAGCATTGAAGCCATTAAGCTGAATGTAAGACTATATTTATGTAGTCGTGCCCTAAAGTTTGTGTCACTCTCAACACCCATGACTGACCTTTAGTTATGGAAAGGAAAAAGTTAGGTATTCACAATGCTGGAAATAGGAGCTGACAAAACGTTCCTAGCGATCACTGTGCACTAATCAGAATACTTAGCAGCAGGTTACAGCATAGTCCTCCCTCTGAGTTCCAGATCCTCCATTTCTCCCCGTGCTCCTTGTGGATCATGCTGGACTCACTCAGCCAGGCTATATTTCTCCAGCACTCATCTTACTACCACTTAGCATGCGGAGAATAAGCACCTGAGGAGGAGATGCCCTCTGTCAGCTCCAATCAGTTACTTAATGTGTTAACTGGCTCAGGATGCCTCGTTCCAATCACCGGACCGCAGGAAAACAGAGCTCTGCTCCACCGGCTCCTGAAGACAGATGGAAATTGGAGCAGAACAGCTAACTCTTTTTCTAAATGAGATCCTCTCTAGAACACACAATAAATAATACCCATCATACAGAATATGCTCATCTATACTACAAGGGCTCTTGGACATGGCACAGAAGAAGTCCTTTTGCACGCCTAGCAATGCCTACGTACATAACAATAACTATAGCATTATTGGAAAAAAGACAGCACTTTATAGAACAATACTATTTGGATGGAGGTTACTTATGGATTCCCTATAGTAGGCTGATCACCTTATGGGCTAGTGTGCGTGATACAACACCTATATGTGCGTGAATGGTTACATCGGCGCGCCTCCTTCAGGAAACTCGCTCTGATCGTATATAAGGGTATGTGCCAACGATCAGGAACTGGCAGCACTTTGGACGCAGCGCATGTCTGCTGCAACCAAAGCGCTGCTGGCTATTGAATGCAGGTGATTCCGCATGTGTTCACTGAACCGTGCGGATTTACCGCATCCAATACATTGTACGGGTGACATTTCTCTTGCGGAAACTAGCGTCTCCGCAAGATAAATTAATATGCTGCGGTCTGGAAAGACGCGCCGTATGTCCCTCTCTGCGGGCGTCTCTGGACCCATAGTGGACATGGAATTTCTTGAAATCCCATCCACTATGCTGTAACATCTGGACGCTGTGGGTTGGACCCTGCACAAGTACGCAGCAGCCGACCTGCAGCGTTTACTGATTGTCTGCACATACCCTTCAAGAGGAATTTTTGTGCTGCGCTGCTCATCGGGTAGGGTAGCCTTGTGATTTGGGAGCATGTTGAAGCTTTTATTGTTAACAGGTGAACGCTTTTCATGGTCGAACCGATCAGCATAGTTATTGTCCTGAATTATTGACCCTGAAAAGCCGACCTATTACCAGCGAAAGTGTCTCAATAAAATAAGTGAACGAGAAACTCTATTTTAGATATACACATTACAGACAAAACATGACTAATGGAATATGCTGCAAAAGGTTTGTTCAGAGTTTTTCTTGATAATCCACATAAAAGACTTATTCAAAAATTATTCAACGAGTATATGAAATGGTTTTATATGTGGATTTTAAAGTAGATCCACTTCAAAATCCACAGTAAAAAAAAAACAAAAAAAAAACAACCCACACCGACACGCGTTTTGTCTTAACCAGCTTTGTCAGGGAGTGAGGGGGGAAACGCCACTCGCAAGAGGAAACTTGTCACATTAAGTTTAAATACCTACAGTGTATACTTATAATCTCGGCGATTTTAGTTCCTGTGGCGGTACTGACCACGAATCAAAACAAAAACTACTACATTTCAAATATATCAAACTCCTACCTGCACTTTTGACACTTTTTTGGCCACACAATTTGGCCTTAAAGATCTGATAGTATCACTAGCCAAAGTGGGTGCTATCTGCATGGCAGCATTTTGTATGGATCACATACTATTTGTTCTCATTTGAATCTGTATATAACCTCCTTTTCCCTCTGGACACTGGTTCACTACTGTCTGCGTGTGCACCCCTTGTTTTTTACTATTGTTTTATTATCACGCATTGTTCTGTTATCGCCTGAATGTTAATAAAATACGTATTTTTCACCATTCTTTCACATTGGACTTTAAGGTTGGATTCATTTCTCGTTTTCTCTACTATGCACACCGAGTAGCACGTTTAATCCTATTTTTTAGGGGTACAATGCACAAACATGTGGGAACACATGCCTTTTATACAATGTGTGTCACCCTACCATGTCTGTTAGTCCAATTTGATCCTGTTATAGACTGGAGTGGAACAGTGATATTACTTACACCAGTTTCTGGAGTAAATTCATAGTACATTTTTAGTTAGACCAGACCATTTTGTATAAAAATAACAAGTGCAGAGGGAAAAAAAACAGAAGTGGCATATTTTTCCACAAAACAAACATCTTCCAAAATTTGTAATTTCCTTTCTAACCGAATTCTGGTGCAGGCGACACATGAAACGTCCTCCATAAAGTCTAGGAGAGTGCACCAGGGCTGGTGTACCAAGGTGGCATGAAGGAATCCGAGAGTTGTAAACTTAATAGGAAGCCGATGGAACCCAAAGATGCCCTGTCTGGGAAATGAATGAATGTGCAAAGGAGGAGTAAAGGTGTTGCCCAGGTTTTATTAGGCCATTATAAAAATATTTCGGCAAACAATGTTCTTTTTGGGCAATTTTTCCCTTTTCCTTTGCACCGGATTTGATAAACCCCCTATGACTCGTTTAAGATCTGGAAACTCTGAATAGTCAACTTCTGCGGAGGATTCCCAAGGCTTTCCATTATGTCATGGCCCTCATGATACAGTACACTGTCCTGCTAAAAGGATAAACATGGCACTCAAACATGGAAGATCTTGTCTACAACCATTCAAGGAAAGTTCTGAGGGAATATGTCTAGCACCAATGGACTTGTTTCATTGACCTGTTTGAATATTTGGATGATCACAGCGTTCTGAAGTCGGAAAGCGTAATTACATAGAAATGCTATAAAATGTTTTGCTGACATAATTGATGAAGTGTTTTTGGCCAGTGTAACGTGCGCTGAGGTTTACAACCAGGGTCTTTTTACAAAACTCCATAATAAAATCTTATGAAACTATCCTGTGTGTCAGTCCCGTGTCATTTTCAATATTCTTGTTTACATCCAAAGGTAGTAAACTACATCAACCTAATACTACATTGAGCCCTGACTATAGACTGACAGCACTTACGGTAGCTACGCTGACCCATTATAGCAAACATCCTACACAGAGGTAGTATACAGCAGGTAAAATAAGAATTGAACATGTTACCAATTTTCTAAGTAAATCTATTTCTAAAGAAGCTATTGACATGAAATTCTCCCCAGATGTCGGTAACAACCCATCCAATCCACACAGGCAAATAAATCACCATAGATGTCTATAAATTAAGTTATGAAGTTATGTGTAATAATGAGAAATGACACAGGGGAAAAAGTATTGAACACACTTACCGAAATGTATTTAATACATTAACAAATTCCTTTGTTAGTGATGACAATTTCAAGACGCCTCCTCTATGGAGAAACTAGTCGCAGATATTGCTCAGATGTGATTTTGGCCAATTCTTCCACACAAACACTCTTCAAATCCTGAAGGTCCCTTGGGCTCCTTCTATGAGCTCTTAACTTTAGTTGCTTCCATAAATTTTCTATTGGATTCAGGTCAGGCGATTGGCTGGGCCATTCTAGCAGCTTTATTTTCTTTATCTGAAACCCACTGAGAGTCTCCTTGGCTGTGTGTTTGGGATCATTGTCTTGCTGAAATGTCCAACTTCATTTCATTTTCATTCTGGTAGATGGCAGCAGATTTTTATCAAGAAGGTCTAGGTACATTTGTTGATTCATTCATCCTTCCTTCAATAATATGAAGTTTCCCAGTGCCTACTTCTGAAAAACAGCCCCACACCATGATGTTCCCAACTCCAAACTTCACTGTTGGTATTGTGTTTTTGGGGTGATAGGCAGTGTCTTTTGACCTCCAAATACGGTGTCTATAATAGCATTCAAGGAGTTCAATTTTGCTCTCATCTGACTAGACTATATTCACTCAGTATGCCACAGGCTTATCTAAATGTTGTTGAGCAAACTTTAAACATGTTTTTTTTTATTCAGCAATGGAGTCTTGCGTGGTGAGCGTGTAAACAGGCCATGAGGTTGAGTGCATTACTTATTTATTCAGCAATGGAGTCTTGCGTGGTGAGCGTGTAGACAGGCCATGGAGGTTGCGTGCATTACTTTTTCTTTGATTCAATTGTACCTGCTGATTCTAGGTCTTTCTGTAGCTCTCCAAAGGTGCTCCTTAGCTCTTCGGCAGCTCTTCTGATAATTCTTTTCACTCCTGTCTGAAATTGTGCAGAGAGCAACTGGTCATGGCTGGATATGGTGAAATGATGTGCTTTCTACTTCCGGATTATGCCCCCCCCCACCCCCCAACAGTGCCCACTGGAATCTTCTGTAGTTTAGAAATTCTCCTGTAACTAATGCCATCAGTATGTTTTGCAACAATAAGGTTGTGAAGGCCTTGCGTTAGCACACTGGTTTTGCCCATCATGAGAGTTTTTTTGTGTGGCAACTTGGTAATGAGACACCTTTTTATAGGACATCAGTTGAGTCAGCTAAATTATTTGTCACTAAATGACAGGATTGCTTTATAATTACTGATAGACTAGTGTCATGACTTTCCATGGCTTTTTGCACCTCTTTTTCTTCATGTGTTCAAAACATTTTCCCTATGTGATTTCTCATTATTGCGCAAAGAAACAAAACAGAAAAAGAGCACTCCCTGTGTAACACCGCAGGGTTATCGACAGGATGGCAGTATGTATGTATGTCGCTCACCTGAATGAGTTGTGCAAGGCACAACTCCGACGCAGGTATAGAACCAATGATAGAAAGCTGCTGCCCGGCCACTGTGCTCAAACACGGCATTGGAGAGGAGACTCAAGTTACGGGAGAAAAATTGCAGCAGTGATGTCCGGCCGCTTCTTAGGAGGAACGGTGGACCAGGTGTAGATTATCAGATTTCTTAAAAAAAAACTATAAAACAACATGTTTCAGTGTTGGATCAATATGTTCTTCATGTACCTGAAGGATAAAGACTTGATCCAACTGTGAAACACGATGTTTCATAGTTTTTTTTAAATAAATATCATCTTCTACACTTGGTTCACTGTTCCTCCTAGGCAGCGACTGGACATCAGCGCTGCAATTTTTCTCCCGTAACTTCATTTCTCATTACACCTAATCTAATTAATAGACATTATGGTTTGATTTCTTTGCCTGTGTGCATTGAACAGATTGGTACCAATATCTGGTGGGAATTTCGTGTCATTAGCTCCTTTAGAAATATATCTATTTTGAAAATTGGTGGTGTGTTCAATACTTATTTCACCCGCTGTATGTGTTGCTGATGTGATTAGCGCATGAAGGATGGGCTGAGAAATTAAAAAGTGGTGCAAATCTACCTCTGTGAGACCTATTAAAAAGATTATCCATTCCTGGACATTTGGCAGAATGTGTCCTAAATGTTGGAAAGATGGTCGTCCCATCAATCTCAAGCAAGGACACTTCCACAGACATGGGGAGACAACTGTCCTGACAGCACAGGACTGGACCTAATAACAACATCCGCATCTATCATATATATATGCATATCTAAATCAATCTATATAATTGTCTAAGGGTCACTTCCGTCTTTCTGTCTGCCTGTCTGTCTGTCTTGGAAATCCCAAGTCGCTGATTGGTCGTGGCAAAACGGCCACGACCAATCAGCGACGGGCACAGTCCGGCAACAAAATGGCAGCTCCTTACTCCCCGCAGTCAGTGCCCGCTCCATAATCCCCTGCAGTCAGCGCTCACAAAAGGTTAATGGCAGCGTTAACGGACCGCGTTATGCCATGGTGTAGCGCATTCCGTTAATGCTGCTATTAACCCTGTGTGACCAACTTTTTACTATTGATGCTGCTTATGCAGCATCAATAGTAAAAAGATCTAATGTTAAAAATAATAAAAAAAATAAAAAATCATTATATACTCACCTTCCGTTGGCCTCCCGGATCCAGCCGAGGCCTTTCCCGCTCCTTGCGACGCTCCAGTGACCGGTCCATGCATTTCGGTCTCACGAGACCGCTACGTCATCATCTCGCGAGACCGCAATGCACTCTTGGGACCGGAGCGTCGTGAGGAGCATCGGTAAACGCCTCGGCTGGATTCGGGGGGCCGACGGAGGGTGAGTATATAACTATTTTTTTATTTTAATTCTTTTTTTAATAGGGATATGGTGCCCACATTGCTATATACTACGTGGGCTGTGTCATATACTACATCTCTGTGCTATATACTATGTGGGCTATGCTATATACTACATGGCTGTGGTTTGTATTACGTGGCTGGGCAATATACTACATCGCTGTGCTATATATTATGTGGGCTGTGCTATATATGTGGCTGTGGTATATATTACGTGGCTGGGCAATATACTACATCGCTGTGCTATATACTACGTGGCCTGTGTTATATACTGCATGGGCTGTGTTATATACACTACGTCTCTGTGCTATATACTACGTGGCTGTGCAATATATTATGTGACTGTGCTATATACTACGTGGCTGTGGTATATATTACGTGGCTGGGCAATATACTACATCGTTGTGCTATATACTACGTGGCCTGTGTTATATACTGCATGGGCTGTGTTATATACTACGTCTCTGTGCTATATACTACGTGACTGGGCAATATACATAGTAACATAGTTATTAAGGTTGAAGGAAGACTATAAGTCCATCTAGTTCAACCCATAGCCTAACCTAACATGCCCTAACATGTTGATCCAGAGGAAGGAAAAAAAAACCCATGTGGCAAATAGTAAGCTCCACTTTGGGGGAAAAAATTCCTTCCCGACTCCACATATGGCAATCAGACTAGTTCCCTGGATCAACGCCCTATCAAGGAATCTGCAACATATACCCTGCAACATTATGCTTTTTCAAGAAAGGTATCAATCCCCTCTTAAATTTAAGTAATGAATCACTCATTACAACATCATACGGCAGAGAACATGAGTTTGTCATCCACCCATACACCCAGGTCTTTTTCATTGACTGTTTTGCCCAGAGTTTTAGAATTACCGTATATACTCGAGTATAAGCCGACCCCCCTAATTTTGCCACAAAAAAACTGGGAAAACTTATTGACTCGAGTATAAGCCTAGGGTAGGAAATGCAGCAGCTACCGGTGAATTTCAAAAATAAAAATAGATGCTCCATACCGTTCATTATTGCCCCATAAGATGCTCCATATAAAGCTGTGCCACATATAATGCTCCATACTGTTCATTATGGCCCCATAAATGCTCCATATAAAGCTGTGCCCCACATATAATGCTCTGCACCGTTCATTATTGCCCCATAGATGTACCATAGAAAGCTGTGCCATATAGTGCTTGCACCGTTCATTATTGCCCCATAGCTGTGCCATACAGTGCTCTGCACCGTTCATTATTGCCCCATAGATGTACCACAGAAAGCTGTGCCATATAGTGCTCTGCACCGTTCATTATTGCCCCATAGCTGTGCCATATAGTGCTCTGCACCGATCATTATTGCCCCATAGATGTACCATAGAAAGCTGTGCCATATAGTGCTCTGCACCGTTCATTATTGCCCCATAGCTGTGCCATGTAATGCTCTGCACCATTCATTATTGCCCCATAGATGTACCATAGAAAGCTGTGCCATATAGTGCTCTGCACCGTTCATTATTGCCCCATAGCTGTGCCATGTAGTGCTCTGCACCATTCATTATTGCTCCATAGCTGTGCCATATAGTGCTCTGCACCGTTCATTATTGCCCCATAGCTGTGCCATATAGTGCTCTGCACCGTTCATTATTGCCCCATAGATGTACCACAGAAAGCTGTGCCATATAGTGCTCTGCACCGTTCATTATTGCCCCATAGCTGTGCCATACAGTGCTCTGCACCGTTCATTATTGCCCCATAGATGTACCACAGAAAGCTGTGCCATATAGTGCTCTGCACCATTCATTATTGCCCCATAGCTGTGCCATATAGTGCTCTGCACCGATCATTATTGCCCCATAGATGTACCATAGAAAGCTGTGCCATATAGTGCTCTGCACCGTTCATTATTGCCCCATAGCTGTGCCATGTAGTGCTCTGCACCATTCATTATTGCCCCATAGCTGTGCCATATAGTGCTCTGCACCGTTCATTATTGCCCCATAGCTGTGCCATATAGTGCTCTGCACCGTTCATTATTGCCCCATAGCTGTGCCATATAGCGCTCTGCACCGTTCATTATTGCCCCATAGATGTACCATAGAAAGCTGTGCCATTGCTGCTGCTGCAATAAAAAAAAAAAAACGCCATACTCACCTCTTGCTGCTTGCAGCTCCTCGGCGTCCCGTCTCGGCGTCTCTCCGCACTGACTGATCAGGCAGAGGGCGGCGCGCACACTAGTACGTCATCGCGCCCTCTGACCTGAACAGTCAGTGCAAGAGGACGCGAAGACATAGCGGCGCCTGGCAGGTGGAATGCGGACAGGTGAATATGTAATACTTACCTGCTCCCGGCGTCCTGCTCCTTCCCCAGGACAGCTGGTCTTCGGGTGCCGCAGCCTCTTCCTCTATCAGCGGTCACAGTTACCGCTCATTAGAGAAATGAATATGCGGCTCCACCCCTATGGGAGTGGAGTCCATATTCATTACTTTAATAAGCGGTCCCATGTGACCGCTGAACAGGGGAAGAGCTGCGACACCCGGAGACCGTGGAACTGCAGGGACAGCGCCAGGAGCCCCGGAAGCAGGTAAGTATGCCTCAGCGCCCTCTCCCCCTCACCCGCCGACCCTGCTGCCAACCGTGACTCGAGTATAAGCCGAGAGGGGCACTTTGAGCCCAAAAATTTGGGCTGAAAATCTCAGCTTATACTCGAGTATATACGGTAAGCGCATAGTTATACATCTTATTACTTCTACCCAAGTGCATGACCTTACATTTATCCCCATTAAAGCTCATTTGCCATTTATCAGCCCAAGCTTCTAGTTTACATAAATCATCCTGTAATATAAAATTGTCCTCCTCTGTATTGATTACCCTGCAGAGTTTAGTGTCATCTGCAAATATTGAAATTCTGCTCTGAATGCCCCCTATAAGGTCATTAATAAATATGTTTAAAAGAAGAGGGCCCAATACTGACCCCTGTGGTACCCCACTGCTAACCGCGACCCAGTCCGAGTGTGCTCCATTAATAACCACCCTTTGCTTCCTATCCCTGAGCCAGCTCTTAACCCACTTACACATATTTTCCAACATACTACGTGGCTGGGCAATGTACTACGTGGCTGGGCAATATACTACGTGGCTGGGCAATATACTACGTGGCTGGGCAATATACTACGCGGGCTGTGATATATACTACGTGGGCTGTGTTATACGCTACTTGGCTGTACTATATTTCTCTGCTGTATCTGTGCATTATGAATCGTGGTATGTGTTAAAGAGAGGGGCCCACTGAAACTCTTTTGCCCGGGGCGCTCAAAAACCTGGAGCCGGCCCTGGCTTCACTGATTTTTCGCGGCCCGGCGTGACCAATCAGCAACAGTCGCAGTCCGCCCGCGAATTGGCACGGGATTTGAACCACGCTTCGCTAATTGGTCGCGGCCGGCCGGCCAAATCCTGTGTGTAAATTGCATTATTCTAAAATCTTCATAAATAAACTACATACATATTCTAGAATACCCGATGCGTTACAATTGGGCCACCACCTAGTATACCATAAATGCCCAAGATTGGACAAACCCTTTAATTATGCTATTCGAATTGTCAGGGCATGTGATATTTATGACCCATGAGCAAAATCGGTCATCAAAATCAGATTAGTGGAGGTCCATCACCTAACATGTCCACTGATTATTACCCAATCAAAAAAGCTTGGAAAACTCTTCTTAAAATCAATAAATCTTTACTAAAACACAATAATTAATAAAACATATAAATTATAGGGTAGCACATGATTGGACAATACATGGTACATTCAAGTACGAAGTGGCATTAAACAATTATTTTTTAAAAATACATGATTGTTCTCAGACAAAAGCTGTTCTCATTATTTGGGATTAGGGAACTATATTCACTATATATCCACATAGATCATAATAATCTCATTATCAAAAAAAGACTACAGTCACAATCTCCATAAACACGTTGTACAAAATCAAGGAAAAGAATGCATAGGACAGTTGTATATACCATATTATTTTATTGTTATACTGCCCTCTAGTGGGATGGAAAGAATTACATCTTGTTGAAGATTTAATACATATAGCCCACTGCAGTCTTCCCTATAGTTCCTTATATGCATTTTTCAGAGTATACCAAGCACCAATCAATAGTTATGTATATCTTTATTTATAAATCTGTATCATAGTAGCAGCAAAAATACATAAACAAATAATTTTCTAAAGTGCTAAGTTTATTATCATAATACATTGGTGCAAGGGAAGCCTCATAACAAATATACATACAACCGTTTAGAGCGACATACCACAAGTTCAAACTTGAGTACAATGTGTGAGAGCCCCCTAACGCGCATTTCGTGTTGTTGCTTCTTCCGAAGTGGTTTTTTGTTTTTTTTTCACGTCCACCGATTAGCTGCTATCCATCCCAGATGGATGAAAACACTGAACAGAGCTGCTCCGTTCCGTGTGAAGCAGCTGCTGCCCCATTCCGCGAGTGGCATCCGCTGCTCCGTACAACAGAATAGGAGCTGATCTGCAGTACTTGGCAGCGACAGCAACACAGTGAATAACTCTGTTCAATGGTTTCATCTGGTAGCTGTCAATCTAAGCAGAGGAGGTGCCTCAATTTGAGGCCGGCCTCACACTAGCGAGTTTTACGGACGTATGAGAGGTGCAGAAAATACGGATTGCATACGGTGCAATGCTTCTCTGTGCCCCAGCTCCTATCAGCCGTATTTTACTGATCCGAATTATACGGTCTTCTACGGCCGTAGAAAATCGCAGCATGCTGCGTTTGTCACCGTACTGCGCAAAAAATCCGCCAATGAAAGTCTATGGGGGCCAGAAAAATACGGATTACACACGGACCAACAGTGTGACTTGCGAGGAATACGCAGCGGTGTTAGAGAGAAAAGCCGGCAATTCAGTGCGGTGTACAGTAAAATGACACTGACAGCTTACAGTAGAATAGCTATAATAAATGCCTACACATAGTATAGGGATATATATAGCAAAGTTATTGATAGATCGGGTGATTCTGAACGCGGCAATACCAAATATGTGTAGATTTTATTTTATTGTTTTATTTTGAATGGGGCGAAAGGGGGGTGATTTAAACTTAACTTTTTTTCCATATTTTTAAAAAAAAAATTTTTTTTTACTTTTGCCATTGCCATGGCTATGGGAGGCTAGAAGCTGGCACAACTCAATTGGCTCTGCTACATAGGAGCGAAGCTCAGATCAGGCATGCTATGAGCGCCAACCACAGGGTGGGGCTCATAGCAATCCGACATCAACAACCATAGAGGTCTCAAGGAGACCTCTGGTTGTTATGCCGACGTATTTCTGACCCCCGATCACGTGACGAGGGTCAGTAATGCGCTCATTTCTGGCCCGATGGCCGGAAGCGCTAGTTAAATGCCGCTGTCATCATTTGACAGCGGAATTTACTACCGTATATACTTGTGTATACGCCGACCCAAGTATAAGCCGAGACCCCTAATTTTGCCACAAAAAAACTGGGAAAACTTAATGACTCGAGTATAAGCCTAGGGTGGAAAATGCAGCAGCTACCAGTAAATGTCAAAAATAAAAATAGATACCAATAAAAGTAAAATTAATTGAGACATCAGTAGATTAAGTGTTTTTGAATATCCATATTGAATCAGGAGCCCCATATAATGCTCCATACAGTTCATAATGGGCCCCATAAGATGCTCCATATTAAAATATGCCCCATATTAAAATATGCCCCATATAATGCTGCACAAATGTTGATTATGGCCCCATAAGGCTACTTTCACACTAGCGTCGGTACGGGGCCGTCGCCATGCGTCGGCCCGACGTACCGACGCAAACTGCGAAAAAGAGAGCAACGTGGGCAGCGGATGCAGTTTTACAACGCATCCGCTGCCCCATTGTAAGGTTCGGGGAGGAGGGGGCGGAGTTCTGGCCGCACATGCGCGGTCGCAAATGGCGGATTCGACGCACCAAAAAACGTTACATGGAATGTTTTTTGTGCCGACGGTCCGCCAAAACACGACGCATACGTCGCTAATGAAAGTCTATGGAGAAAAAACGCATCCTGCGGGCAACTTTGCAGGATGCGTTTTTACTCCAAAACGCCGCATTGCGACGTACGTCAAAAAACGCTAGTGTGAAAGTAGCCTAAGATGCTCCATACATACATTTGCCCCATACAATGCTGCACAAATGTTGATTATGGCTCCATAAGATGATCCATACAGATATTTGCCCCATATAATGCTGCACAAATGTTGATTATGGCCCCATAAGGCTACTTTCACACTAGCGTCGGTACGGGGCCGTCGCCATGCGTCGGCCCGACGTACCGACGCAAACTGCGAAAAAGAGAGCAACGTGGGCAGCGGATGCAGTTTTACAACGCATCCGCTGCCCCATTGTAAGGTTCGGGGAGGAGGGGGCGGAGTTCTGGCCGCACATGCGCGGTCGCAAATGGCGGATTCGACGCACCAAAAAACGTTACATGGAATGTTTTTTGTGCCGACGGTCCGCCAAAACACGACGCATACGTCGCTAATGAAAGTCTATGGAGAAAAAACGCATCCTGCGGGCAACTTTGCAGGATGCGTTTTTACTCCAAAACGCCGCATTGCGACGTACGTCAAAAAACGCTAGTGTGAAAGTAGCCTAAGATGCTCCATACATACATTTGCCCCATACAATGCTGCACAAATGTTGATTATGGCTCCATAAGATGATCCATACAGATATTTGCCCCATATAATGCTGCACAAATGCTGATTATGGCCCCATAAGTTGCTCCATAGAGATATTTGCCCCGTACAATGCTGCACAAATGCTGATTATGGCCCCATAAGATGCTCCATAGAGATATTTACCAATATAATGCTGCACAAATGTTGATTATGGCCCCATAAGATGTTCCATAGAGATATTTACCAATATAATGCTGCACAAATGCTGATTATGGCCCCATAAGATGCTCCATAGAGATATTTGCCCCATATAATGCTGCACAAATACTGATTATGGCCCCATAAGATGCTCCATAGAAATATTTGCTACATATAATGCTGCATAAATACTGATTATGGCCCCATAAGATGCTCCATAGACTATTATGCCCCATATGCTGTTGATGCGATTAAAAAAAAAAACAAAAAAACAAATACTCACCTCTTGTCGCTCAAGCCCCCGACACTTGCTATAGCCACATCCCCCGCTCCTGGGTGCCGCTGTGTCTTCCGCATCCTCTGCACTCATGTTCAGGCAGAGGGCGGCACGCACACTAATCGTCTCATCGCGCCCTCTGACCTGAGCGTCACTGCAGAGGATGCGGAAGACGGAGCGGTGGAACTCCCTATGGAGTGGAGTCGGGTCCATATTCATTACTGTAATGAGCGGTACCATGCGACCGCTCAATATAGGAAGAAGCTGTCAGCGCCCGGAGAACCAGAGACCTGCAGGGACCGCGCCAGGAGCAGATGAGTATGATTAGACAGCTACTGCTCCCCCTCCCCTGCCAACCCCTGGCAATGACTCCAGTATAAGCCGAAAGGGGCAATTTCAGCCTAAAAAATGGGCTGAAATTCTCGGCTTATACTCGAGTATATACGGTAGTTAATAACGGCGGGTGGATCTCGATTCAAAACAGCTGACATGTCCCGGCTTTGATGCGGGCTCAACGCCAGAGCCCGCATCAAAGCAGGGGATCTAACCTTGGAGGTACTATCCCGTCCGAGGTCAGAAAGGGGTTAAAAGCACCACTCCAGCGCTGACATAAAAAAAAAAAAGTGGTGCTTTAAAAAAAAAAAAAAAGTCATGTGACTATTTCTAAAGAAAACAGATGTTACATGTCTGCAGAAAGTAACATCCTGTCACACATGAAAGTTTCATTTAGGAAACAAAAGCTCACCAGAACATCGTGCACCAAGGCCTGGTATGTCCACGTGTGGTGTAGAGGCGTAGAAAGGTCTATATTTCTATCCACAAGAACTAGCAAAGGCCTCTGAAAACTGAAAGAGAGAAAAAAACAAAATGAGCGTTAACCATTGCAAACTGGAGGAAGCTGATAGCCTCACAAATAATAGCATTGTGATCTCTCAATGAAAGAGATAATTAACCTCCAATATACGACTAGACGAGCGCTGGCTGCAAGTTTACAATGAACATTACTGTCCTGATACATCAAAGCTGCAGAAATATAAACTTTTTTAAAATTTTATAAAATAAATCTATACAAAAAGTATACTGGAAATTCAGATGAATGGATCGCTTGGCACAACCCTGGTCCACGGTCATGGTTAGCATTTTCTGGCCATGGACAGGAGCTGCGGGATTTTTCTAAGTCTGAGTTCCTCTGTGCATTTTGTTTTTACTTGCCGGTCTGGTGTGACGTCACCTGTGCCACATACAGATGATGGTGACGTCTCACCAGACCGGCTAATCATAAGCCAGACCTCCATATTATGGAGGGTAAGGATATTGGAGAAGCTCCTGTCCATGGCCGAAGAGCACTGACCTGGACCATCATTATCCGTTGGGTGACAATTGGGAGGCCCTAATACACAGTAGGTGGTGGGCCAATCCTTGTGGGTTTGGCTGACATTTAGCTAATGTTTATATGGGCTTTTACTTTGGAAAGGTTAGGCAACATTAGGTGTAGCTATCCAAATATGTGCATTCACAGTGGGCAGTCTCATTTACATCTAAAAAAAAACTGGGGGGCCCTGCCTTTAGTCCCCTCTGAAGAGTGAGGGAAGTTTGAATTTATCATGATTTCATCCGAACATAGCAGAAAAACTTTTCAGGGTCACCTCGAAGCTCCATATACAACGTTGAAAAGACTCCCCGGGTCATTCTCTGTGCCGTGATGGGGTGGATCCACAAACGGCGTCGTCGCAGACGCATGACACGCTGTCTCTCTTCCTCTTTTTCAATCACAATAGCTTTTAATCGATTCGCCTCTGTGATGAAATCCACGTTGTTCTGCAGAATCTTTGCAATAATGCCATTCATCTTGCTCTGTCTCTTGCTCCTCTCCAACCCGTCGCAGATGTTAAGAACACTGTATATATAGTTTTCAGCCGACCAATCACCTTTTTAGCCTTTCAGGGGGCGTTTTTAAAGCCGGATCCGTAAAAAACCGGAAAGAAAACCGGACGAACCGGAGGCAACCGGATGAGCCGGATCCGGTTTTTCGCCGGTTCCGGACACCTGATCTGGCTAAAAAAACGGATCCGACTCATCCGGTTGCCTCCGGTTTCTTTAAAAAAAAAAAACGGATCCAGCGATGCGCCGCGCCGGCATCCGGCAAAAAACCTGATGTGTGAAAGCAGCCTAACAGTGAAGAAAAGTTGTAAAGTATAAGAAAGTCTATTAAGATTATTACCTGAATTGTCCTGTCCCAAGGTTATCTCCAGTAAACAGACTATTTCTGGCATCTCTAAGATTTTCACGCAACTTTTTATCCAGTTTCTAAAAAGACAATATTATGGTATTAACATGAACAGACAGACAAGTACTGTTCTGGCATAACTCAAGCTTTCTTACATTACATGGATAACCATTCCTGTAAATAGACACTCTGATGTATGGGGGTGGGGGGTGGAGGGGGTGGGGGGTCTCTAAACTAATACTAATTAGGTAATGTCCAAAGTAAAGCAAACTTTAAATAAAAGGGAAGCGATCATCAGAAAGTCACCTATGGTTTAGATCAGGTTTTTTGTTACATGTATATATATAAAAAATAACAAAAGAGGGCTTTTTGTGTACTCACCGTAAAATCCTTTTCTCTGAGCCGAACTCATTGGGGGACACAGAACCATGGGTTTATGCTGCTGCCACTAGGAGGCTGACACTAAGTAAATACAAAAATGGTTAGCTCCTCCTCTGCAGTATACACTGCCCACTGGCTCCGGATAGAACCAGTTCAGTTACCAAGCAGTAGGAGATTAACAAAAATCAACCGTAGGTACAACATGTCAAAACTATAACACTCAACATAGGCAACAAGTCAAAAAAGGGTGGGTGCTGTGTTCCCCAATGAGTAGCTCGGAGAAAAGGATTTTACGGTGAGTACACAAAAATCCCTGTTTCTTCTTCGCCACATTTGGGGACACTGGACCGTGGGACGTCCCAAAGCAGTCCCTGGGTGGGAATTTACAATATAACAGAGTAAACTCACAGCGCCTGATGTCTAAAGGTGCGCTACCACTGCCTGCAAAATTCGTCTACCCAGGCTCACGTCTGCAGATGCCTGAGTATAGACATTACAATGCTTTGTGAAAGTATGCAGGCTAGACCAGGTCGCAGCTTTGCAAACCTGCTCAGCAGACACTTGAAGCCGAATGGCCCACGAAGCCCCCACCGACCGAGTGGAATGTGCCCTGATCCCCGCTGGGATAGGCTTGACTATGACGCGATAAGCTTCTTGAATAGTCGATCATATCCATCTGGCTATTGTCAACTTAGAAGTGACCAATCTGTTGTGAATTCTGTGGCTGAATTCACTCCTGTGGTCACAAGTGGTATTGCAGCCTCTGGGCTTCCTCCCTCAGGTGTTTTGGTGAGCTCGTTGGCTGCCTTGCTATTTAACTCCACCTGAGTCTGTCTTCCTTGCTCCTTGTCAATGTTCCAGTGTTGGATCTGAGCTACTGCATCTTTCCTGTGGCCTGCTGCTCTGCTAGATAAGTGTTACTTTGTTTTTGTTTCCGTTTTTTCTGTCCAGCTGTGCTATTCTCTTTTGCTGGAAGCTCTGAGACGCAAAGGGTGCACCGCTGTGCCGTTAGTTCGGCACGGTGGGTCTTTTTGCCCCCCTTTGCGTGGTTCTGCTTTAGGGTTTTTTGTAGACTGCATAGTTCTCTTTGCTATCCTCGCTCTGTCTAGAATATCGGGCCTCACTTTGCTGAATCTATTTCATTCCTACGTTTTGTCTTTTCATCTTGCTAACAGTCATTATATGTGGGGGGCTGCCTATTCCTTTGGGGTATTTCTCTGAGGCAAGTCAGGCTTGTATTTCTATCTTCAGGCTAGTCAGCTCCTCAGGCAGTGCCGAGTTGCATAGGTAGTGTTAGGCGCAATCCACTGCTGCTTTTAGTTGTGTGAGGATAGGTTCAGGTATTGCAGTCTGCAGAGATTCCACGTCTCAGAGCTTGTTCTATTGTTTTTGGGTTATTGCCATATCACTGTATGTGCGCTAATTACTGCACACTGTGTTGCCTGATAGCACAGCATAACAGTACAAGGAGCCAAAACCAATGATTCTCAATAGAGGGAAAAAAGAAGTCCTGACATCATTTTTTTTTTCCTCAGCTCTGTCTTCAGTTTTTTTTTTTTTTTCCCCTAGACATTAGAGTGCTTCAGGACACAGCTGTGGACATGGATATTCAGACTCTGTGCTCCTCAATGGATAATCTCGTTATAAATGTACAAAAGATTCAAGATACAATTGATCAGAAATCTATGTTAGAACCAAGAATTCCTATTCCTGATTTGTTTTTTGGTGACAGAACTAAGTTCCTGAGCTTCAAAAATAATTGTAAGCTATTTCTGGCCTTGAAACCTCATTCTTCTGGTAATCCTATTCAACAGGTTTTGATTATTATTTCTTTTTTGCGCGGCGACCCACAGGACTGGGCGTTTTCTCTTGCGCCAGGAGACCCTGCATTGAGTAATGTTGATGCGTTTTTCCAGGCGCTTGGATTGCTTTACGATGAGCCTAATTCAGTGGATCAGGCTGAGAAAAATTTGCTGGCTTTATGCCAGGGTCAGGATGATGTAGAAGTATATTGTCAGAAATTTAGGAAGTGGTCAGTACTCACTCAGTGGAATGAATCTGCGCTGGCGGCTTGGTTCAGAAAGGGTCTCTCTGAAGCTCTTAAGGATGTTATGGTGGGATTTCCTATGCCTGCTGGTTTGAATGAGTCTATGTCCTTGGCCATTCAGATCGGTCGTCGCTTGCGCGAGCGTAAATCTGTGCACCATCTGGCGGTATTGTCTGAGAGTAAACCTGAGCCTATGCAGTGCGACAGGACTATGACTAAAGTTGAACGGCAAGAACACAGACGTCTGAACAGGCTGTGTTTCTACTGTGGTGATTCCACTCATGCTATTTCTAATTGTCCTAAGCGCACTAGGCGGTTCGATAGCTCTGCCGTCATTGGTACTGTACAGTCCAAATTCCTTCTGTCCATTACCTTGATATGCTCTTTGTCATCGTATTCTGTCATGGCGTTTGTGGATTCAGGCGCTGCCCTGAATCTGATGGATTTGGATTATGCTAAACGTTGTGGATTTTTCTTGGAGCCTTTGCGGTGTCCTATTCCGTTGAGAGGAATTGATGCTACACCTTTGGCCAAGAATAAGCCTCAGTACTGGGCCCAGCTGACCATGTGCATGGCTCCTGCACATCAGGAAGTTATTCGCTTTCTGGTACTGCATAATCTGCATGATGTGGTCGTGTTGGGGTTGCCATGGCTACAAACCCATAATCCAGTATTAGATTGGAACTCTATGTCGGTAACCAGCTGGGGTTGTCAGGGAGTAGATGGTGATGTTCCATTTTTGTCTATTTCGTCATCCATTCCTTCTGACATCCCAGAGTTCTTGTCTGACTTTCAGGATGTATTTGAAGAGCCCAAGTCCGATGCTCTACCTCCGCATAGGAATTGTGATTGTGCTATCAATTTGATTCCTGGAAGTAAATTCCCTAAGGGTCGTTTATTTAATTTGTCCGTGCCTGAACACACCGCTATGCGCAGTTATGTGAAAGAATCCCTGGAGAAGGGACATATTCGCCCATCGTCATCACCATTGGGAGCAGGGTTCTTTTTTGTAGCCAAAAAGGATGGTTCACTAAGACCGTGTATTGATTACCGCCTTCTTAATAAGATCACTGTTAAGTTTCAGTATCCCTTGCCATTGATATCTGACTTGTTTGCTCGGATTAAGGGGGCTAGTTGGTTTACTAAGATTGATCTTCGTGGTGCGTATAATCTGGTGAGAATCAGGCAGGGAGATGAATGGAAAACGGCATTTAATACGCCCGAGGGTCATTTTGAGTATCTGGTGATGCCGTTCGGACTTGCCAATGCTCCATCTGTTTTTCAGTCTTTTATGCATGACATTTTCCGTGAGTATCTGGATAAATTCCTGATTGTTTACTTGGATGACATTTTGATCTTCTCTGATGATTGGGAGTCTCATGTGAAGCAAGTCAGAATGGTTTTCCAGGTACTGCGTGCTAATTCCTTGTTCGTGAAGGGATCAAAGTGTCTCTTCGGTGTGCAGAAAGTTTCATTTTTGGGGTTCATCTTTTCCCCTTCTACTATCGAGATGGATCCGGTTAAGGTCCAGGCCATCCAGGATTGGACTCAGCCGACATCTCTGAAAAGTCTGCAGAAATTCCTGGGCTTTGCTAATTTTTATCGTCGCTTCATCTGTAATTTTTCTAGCATTGCCAGACCATTGACCGATTTGACCAAGAAGGGTGCTGATTTGGTTAATTGGTCTTCTGCTGCCGTGGAAGCTTTTCAGGAGTTGAAGCGTCGTTTTTGCTGTGCCCCTGTGTTGTGTCAACCAGATGTTTCTCTTCCGTTCCAGGTCGAGGTTGATGCTTCTGAGATTGGAGCAGGGGCGGTTTTGTCACAGAGAGGTTCTGGTTGCTCAGTGTTGAAACCATGTGCTTTCTTTTCCAGGAAATTTTCTGCTGCTGAGCGTAATTATGATGTGGGCAACCGAGAGTTGCTGGCCATGAAGTGGGCATTCGAGGAGTGGCGTCATTGGCTTGAGGGAGCTAAGCATCGCGTGGTGGTATTGACTGATCATAAGAATCTTACTTATCTCGAGTCTGCCAAGCGCTTGAATCCTAGACAGGCCCGTTGGTCGTTATTTTTTGCTCGTTTTGATTTTGTGATTTCGTACCTTCCGGGCTCTAAAAATGTGAAGGCGGATGCTCTGTCTAGGAGTTTTGTGCCCGACTCTCCGGGGTTATCTGAGTCGGCGAGTATCCTCAAGGAAGGAGTCATTGTGTCTGCCATCTCTCCTGATTTGCGGAGAGTGTTGCAGAAATTTCAGGCTAATAAACCTGATCGTTGTCCGGCCGAGAAACTGTTCGTCCCTGATAGGTGGACTAGTAAAGTTATCTCTGAACTTCATTGTTCGGTGCTGGCTGGTCATCCAGGAATCTTTGGTACCAGAGAGTTAGTGGCTAGATCCTTCTGGTGGCCATCTCTGTCACGGGATGTGCGTGCTTTTGTGCAGTCCTGTGGGATTTGTGCAAGGGCTAAGCCCTGCTGTTCACGTGCCAGTGGGTTGCTTTTGCCCTTGCCGGTCCCGAAGAGGCCTTGGACACATATTTCGATGGATTTCATTTCTGACCTTCCCGTTTCTCAAAAGATGTCGGTCATTTGGGTGGTCTGTGATCGCTTTTCTAAAATGGTCCATCTGGTGCCCTTGGTTAAATTGCCTTCCTCCTCTGATTTGGTGCCTTTGTTCTTCCAGCATGTGGTTCGTTTGCATGGCATTCCTGAGAATATTGTTTCTGACAGAGGTTCCCAGTTTGTCTTGAGGTTCTGGCGAGCCTTTTGTGGTAGGATGGGCATTGACCTATCTTTTTCCTCGGCCTTCCATCCTCAGACTAATGGCCAGACCGAACGAACCAATCAGACCTTGGAAACATATCTGAGATGTTTTGTTTCTGCTGACCAGGATGATTGGGTGTCATTTTTGCCGTTGGCTGAGTTCGCCCTTAATAATCGGGCCAGCTCGGCTACCTTGGTCTCTCCATTTTTCTGCAATTCTGGGTTCCATCCTCGTTTCTCTTCAGGACAAGTTGAGTCTTCGGACTGTCCTGGTGTGGATTCTGTGGTGGACAGGTTGCAGCAGATCTGGACTCAGGTAGTGGACAATTTGACCTTGTCCCAGGAGAAGGCTCAGCTTTTCGCTAATCGTAGACGCCGTGTGGGTCCCCGACTTCGTGTTGGGGATCTGGTTTGGTTATCTTCTCGTCATATTCCTATGAAGGTTTCCTCTCCTAAATTTAAACCTCGTTTTATTGGTCCGTATAGGATTTCTGAGATTCTCAATCCGGTGTCTTTTCGTCTGACCCTCCCAGACTCCTTTTCCATACATAATGTATTCCATAGGTCGTTGTTGAGAAGATACGTGGCACCTATGGTTCCATCTGTGGAGCCTCCTGCCCCTGTTTTGGTGGAGGGGGAATTGGAGTATATTGTGGAGAAAATTTTGGATTCTCGTGTCTCTAGACGGAAACTCCAGTATCTGGTCAAATGGAAGGGTTATGCTCAGGAGGATAATTCCTGGGTTTTTGCCTCTGATGTCCATGCCCCAGATTTTGTTCGTGCCTTTCATGTGGCTCATCCTGGTCGGCCTGGGGGTTCTGGTGAGGGTTCAGTGACCCCTCCTCAAGGGGGGGGTACTGTTGTGAATTCTGTGGCTGAATTCACTCCTGTGGTCACAAGTGGTATTGCAGCCTCTGGGCTTCCTCCCTCAGGTGTTTTGGTGAGCTCGTTGGCTGCCTTGTTATTTAACTCCACCTGAGTCTGTCTTCCTTGCTCCTTGTCAATGTTCCAGTGTTGGATCTGAGCTACTGCATCTTTCCTGTGGCCTGCTGCTCTGCTAGATAAGTGTTACTTTGTTTTTGTTTCCGTTTTTTCTGTCCAGCTGTGCTATTCTCTTTTGCTGGAAGCTCTGAGACGCAAAGGGTGCACCGCCGTGCCGTTAGTTCGGCACGGTGGGTCTTTTTGCCCCCCTTTGCGTGGTTCTGCTTTAGGGTTTTTTGTAGACTGCATAGTTCTCTTTGCTATCCTCGCTCTGTCTAGAATATCGGGCCTCACTTTGCTGAATCTATTTCATTCCTACGTTTTGTCTTTTCATCTTGCTAACAGTCATTATATGTGGGGGGCTGCCTATTCCTTTGGGGTATTTCTCTGAGGCAAGTCAGGCTTGTATTTCTATCTTCAGGCTAGTCAGCTCCTCAGGCAGTGCCGAGTTGCATAGGTAGTGTTAGGCGCAATCCACTGCTGCTTTTAGTTGTGTGAGGATAGGTTCAGGTATTGCAGTCTGCAGAGATTCCACGTCTCAGAGCTTGTTCTATTGTTTTTGGGTTATTGCCATATCACTGTATGTGCGCTGATTACTGCACACTGTGTTGCCTGATAGCACAGCATAACACCAATCCCTTCCGGTGTCCCACTGGGAGCACGAACAGACCTTCCGTCTGTCGAAAAAGTGCCGTCCTAGACACACTTTCTGAGAGCCCTTAGAAGATCCAAGGAGTGAAGAGCCTTCTCCACGTGGTGCGCCGGGGCAGGACAAAACGAAGGAAGTATGATATTCTCGTTGAGGTGGAAGGAAGACACCACCTTTGGAAGAAAGGTAGGACACGTTCTGAGGACCACTTTGTCTCGGTGGAATGTAAGAAAAGGAGCTCGACAGGAAAGAGCAGCCAACTCCGAGACTCGTCTGATTGAAGTAATAGCGACAAGAAAAGTCACCTTACAAGAGAGGAGAGATAGAGAGATGACCTGCAACGGCTCAAAGGGAGATTCCTGCAGGACGCCTAGGACCAGACTAAGGTCCCAAGCCTCTAGAGGTGCTCTATAGGGAGGCACCATGTGGGAGACTCCCTGAAAGAACGTTCTCACCAGGGGTTTGGAAGCAATTTTACGCTGGAAAATAACTGACAAGGCCGAGACCTGCTCCTTAAGGGAGCTCGGCGATGGCCCCAAGTCCAGACCGGATTGAAGGAATTCCAAGTTGGTGGGAATGTTGAAAACCCGCAGAGGGCGACCTCTACTTCTGCACCATTCAAAGAAGATCCTCCAGGTTCGATGATAGATGCGCAATGACACCGGCTTTCGAGCATTGATCAAGGTAGAAACTACTTCTCGGGAAAAACCCGCTCGAGTCAGAACCCAGGATTGAACGGCCAAGATGTCAAACCCAGGGCCCCTGAGTTCTGGTGGTAAATCGGACGCTGAGAAAGTAGATCCGGACGATCTGGTAGTCGCCAATGAACATCTGCGATCAGTTGGACCAGCTCCGTATACCACGCTCAGCGAGGCCAATACAGAGCAATGAGAATCACCGGCACCCCCTCCGCCCTGATGACCCTCCAAAGCAAGGGCAAGGGAGGAAACAGGTAAGGAAGACGAAACTGACTCCAGGGAAGGACCAGTGCGTCCACCCCGATTGCTCTTGGGTCCCGAGATTGGGCCACAAACTGAGGTACCTTGGCACTGAACCAGGAAGCCATCAAGTCTATGTCTGGAGTACCCCAACGAAGGCAGATCTGTTGGAAAATGTCCTGATGGAGAGACCACTCTCCCGAGACAAGACCTTGACGGCTCAGGAAGTCTGCGGCCCAATTTTCCACCCCTGGAATGTGAACGGCCGATATGACCAAGTGGTTCATTTCGGCCCAGCGAAGAATGTGTTCTACCTCGCGCATTGCAACCTTGCTGTGGGTGCCCCCCTGATGATTTATATATGCCACAGCCGTGGCATTGTCCGACTGGATACGGATGGGGCGTCCTGCTAGGAGATGATGGAACCTTGCAGGGACAGCCAAATCGCACGGATCTCCAGGGCATTGATTGGAAGGCGAGACTCGTGAGGATATCAGCTACTGTGCGCAGTGTGGCATGCTGAAGGGGACGAAGATGCAGTTGCGTAAATGGAATTGCCTCCATTGCGGCCATCATCTTCTCGAGAATCCTCATGCCGAAATGAATGGAACAGGGAGACGGTTAACGGAGCTTTCAGACCCCCTGTTGAAGAGCTAGGACCTTGTCCCGAGGGAGAAGCACCAACCCTCGGGAAGTGTCCAGAGTCATGCCCAGGAAGATCTGCTGAGATGGAAAAGGAGACGACTTTTTTAAGTTGATCAACCAGCCCAGCCGAGAAAGAGTATCCAAAGAAATGCGGATGCACTCCTCAAAGGCTTGGAAAGATGGGCTTTTGACCAGTAAATCGTCTAGATAGTGTTGCATGACTAGACCCCCAGAGTGTAGGATGGCTATGACCTTTGTGAAAACTCTGAGGGTGGTGGCGAGGCCAAAAGGTAAGGCCGTGCAGTGAACTGAAAATGTTCCCTGCAGACAGCAAAGTGAAGGAACCTTTGGCAAGGTGGGAAGAATGGGATGTGAAGATATGCATCCCGAATGTCGATGGAGGCTATGAACTCGCCCTGCTCCATTGAGGCGATGACGGAACGAAAGGACTCCATCCTGAAATGTCGGACTTTGACAAATCTGCTTAAGAGCTTTAGATCCAGGATGGGTCTGACTGTTCCATCCTTCTTGGGAACCGTGAACAGATTTGAATAAAAACCTCGTAACCTTTCGTTTTCTGGGACCGAGATAATGACCCTGTCTCGGCGAAGTGACTCGATGGCCAGGAAAAAAGCCTGAGCTCGCGTTCCCGCTTCGGGATGCCAGGAAGCAAAAAACTGGGTTGGGAAAGGGGGGGGGGGGGGAGGGGGTTGAAGAAAATTCGATTTTTTATCCGAAGGACACCAGATCCCTGATCCACTCGTCATGAACGACTGCAAGCCAGATATGGCGAAACAGGGGAGGGCGGTCGCCTACTCTGCTGGTGTCGTCCGGACAAGGTTGCGAGTCATTTAGTTGAAGATCTTTGGGGTATGGATCCCATAGATCTAGACTGCATGGGGCGGCCCCTCCAGGAGTGGTTGGGCTTGTACGAGGTCTGTGGACTTTTGTCTCTGACAGCGCGACGACCCGAACCGAGGGAACTGGCCGTAGAGGACCACCCGTAAATGCTGCGAAAAGACCGAAAACGAGCCTGCGGCTGTCGGCGGATCTGTTGCTTAAATCTCTGCTAGGGAAGGGATTTACTCCTCCCTCCAGTAGCATCCGAAATCAGTTGGTCCAGCTTTTCGCCGAATAAGCTGCCACTTAGATAGGGAAGGGACGCTAAGGACTTCTTAGATGCAGAGTCCGCTCACCAGTTCCTCAGGCATAGTGCCCTACTAATCGCCACTGCATTTGAAGCTGTGAGTGAGAGAAAATAGCCGCGCCCGGGAAAGCGTTAACTAAGTAATCACCAGCCAAAGAAATTTGATTAGCCAACTCCGCTATCTCGGAGGGGAGATCACTCTTCTGTAAGGCCTTATGCAGAGAATCTGCCCAAAAAGTCACAGCCTTGACTACCAGGTAGCTGCAAAAGAGGGAAAAAGTGCTGAGCCTGATGCCACAAAAACCGAACAGGCGAGGCTGTCAATTAGGCGATCTTTGGGATCCTGGATGGAGGATCCGTCCGGAAAGGACAGAAGAGTTTTGGAGGACAAACGGGAAATGGGAGGATCCACTGGGGGGGATTCTGTCCATTGTTTGCAGAGGTCAGGAGAGAAAGGATATCTCGACTCCAGAGATCTCTGACCTGCAAAGCGTTTGTCCGGACGCTACCTATGTAGCTGAACTATGTCCTGGAACTCCGGGTGATTGGCAAACACCCTCTGAGGACGCTTGGTTCTTTTGAAGAACACCGCATTGTCGGTATGGGAAGCCGCGGGTTCCTCGTCGACCTGCAGTGACTGGTTAACGGCCTTAATGAGACTATCTACAGTAGTCTGATAACCTGGCGACTCCGGTTCAGAGTCATGATCGCTATAGGCGCCTGGAGAGGGAGAGCAGGAAGCGGAGCCAACGGACGCCAAGGCAATGGAGGGCCTGAGGGACGAGCTATGTACACGCTTTCTAGACGCCCGTTTGTGTCTCGAACGAGAACGGCCCCTGCCGGCCAATGGTTCCCATGCTGTATGGGGAATTTGCTTGGGCAGGCGGATTAGTGGTCCTGCTCGTGGAAGGATCCTAGAGGGAATTAGTCACTTTTGTCAAGGAAGCAATAGATTGCGAGAGTGACAAAACCCAATCAGGGATACTGATCACCGTGGGCTCAGTTGCAGTGGGGGCTCCTGAGCGCATTTAGGGTCACAAGCATGACAGAGCGGAGCAGTATGTCCGCTTGGTAGCGCAGCCTGACAGGAGGTGCAAGAAGTGAAAAACACTATGTGTTTTCAAAGACTTTATAGAGGTTTTAGGTAGAGACATAATGTACCCTGTTAACCTCCGAAAGTACTGCAGGGATGTTGCAGCTGAAAAATCAGCGGAGCACTTTGTGTGCGGCTGAAATATTAGCAGAGCACTTTGTGTGCTGGCTGGCTATATAAAAGGGGGACCTGCGGTAGTGTGGCAGAGCTCTTACCCAGGTCCTGTGCCCATGTCTCCGCGGAGCAGCGCTGTCCCTGGTGTAGCGGTGTGGTCCCTTCAGCGTTAAAGGGGCTGAAGATGGCCGCCGAGATTAGGAGGGTGCTTCTCGTACACTGTACGAGAAGCGCCAGACCGGTGGTTGGGGCCTCGGGCATGATGCACGCTGTGGGCGGAGTTTTTCAAACTGCGGCCTAGTTAAGGCCGAGGCCGGGGGCTACATTAGCGGAGCCCAGCCATGAGAAGCGGCCGGGCCCACGATGCGCTCGGGAGCCCCCCCACCCTCGCCAGCAACTCACCGCTGAAGTGGGAGGATGGAGTCCCGTCCGGCGAAGGTAGGAAAGTGGGGGGACGGTGCAGGAACCCTCGATTCACCAGCTCCTTTGATGGGGAGGTGGAGAGGGACTGTCCAGCTCCATGCAGCACTGCTGTTTATACAGTGGTGGTGCAGAGGGGGAGCAGCACGGACGCCAAGGGGAGGGAGCCTCTGTGTATCCTAAGGGTTCGTTCCCCTAGGATTTCACAGGGCTGTGTCCGGCTGTGGCATCCCACGTCGCAGGAGAAAGTACGGGGAGGCGACACTCGCCGTGCTCGTCTATTGACGTTTGGGGGAGATCGGCCCCTTGAAATGGTCGGTCGCCCCAGTCTCCCTCTTGAGCAAAAGGTTAAAAATATAAAAAATAAAAATGAAAGTAAAAATAAAAAAAGTGTGGTCTGAATACTAGACCCCAGTGTGACTCCTACGGACACTAAGCTTGAACTGGTTTGGTTGGAGCCAGTGTGTGTGGTGTATACTGCAGAGGAGGAGCTAACCCTTTTTGTATTTACTTAGTGTCCTCCTAGTGGCAGCAGCATACACCCCCGGTCCTGTGTCCCCCAATGTGGTGAAGGAGAAATTAGTAATCTTGTACTTCACAGCGACTACTGAACCATTTTTAGACTCATACTTTTTATCCTTTCAAGATGAGTTTTCATTAAGTTCCTTATCGGCAGAGGCGGGATTACACTGGCAGGTAACACCTCTATACCAAGTATACGCCAATCACAATAGACAATGTCACAGCTGAACTTTCCCCCCTTCCTTCACAGTGATCTTTGCACATGCTCATTACACACTTCAATACAGAAGCTATGGTCTGGGTCTGTACATTGTGGCTAATGTACATGTTGATTTCCAGAAACATCAGGAAGTTGGTCTAAAAAAACCTCAGGGGCCAATGTGAAAATTGCTAAATTTTATTTTGTTTTAAAGATTGTCATTTAAAATAAGTAACTAAATAAATCAACATTTAAAAAAATACATGTATCAGAAGCAACTGATTTGAGCAATAGGTCATTTTTTGGATATCTTCCCTTTATACCAAGGACACTTTTTACTTTTGCAATGTTGTCTTTCCTCCCTTTTTGCCATAGCCGTACCTTTTTTTTTTTCCGCCATTGTTTTCATTTTTACCGAGCTCATGTGTTGTAAAAACAAACTGATAACTTGACTTTGCATCTCATTATGAATTTTTCTTTTTTTTATAGCTCGCTGCTTTTAAAAGCCTTACATTTATTTTCTTTTACAGCCTTTTATGAAAGCTAGATCTTTTTTCATAGCTGGAGCTGAGTGAGGGCCTAGTTTCTCCAGAGGAAGCTGTACTTCATAATAGTACTATTTTGGGGTACGTACATCTTTTTGATTGCTTTTCATTCCATTTTTTGGGAGAGGTAAACTGACCAGAAAAGGGCAATTCTGATGCTTTTATTTTGTTCTTTTAACGATATTTATGGCCTTTCGATGAGGTGAAGAGTGATTAAACAGACCACCCTCCCTTAGCAGATATCTGCTGTCAGAGGCAGGTGCCGGCTGTATAACACAACTGTCACCAGCAATGTACGGACTGTGGACAGATATTGGGACAAATATCCTGACAATGTATCGAATAGATAATGTAATTCTCACCACTGCGACCATCTCTGCTGCATTACCCCTTGGACATCTGATAATGGGTACTGCCCCTATAAAAGAGAAAAATCCACACCTCATTAGTACTAACAAATTCCCATTCACTCTAGACTCATTAAAGCATCCCTGCGGCCGGAAAAACCATAATAACTTATTGTTATATCGCAGAATATATATTCTATAATTATATATTGTTACTATATATATATATTGTGACACCCCCACCCTTATCATGGGTGATTTCAACATCCCCATTGCCTCTCCCCATCTGCTTCTCACCTTTTGGCTCTAACCTCCTCTTTCGGCCTCTCGCAGCATACTAACTCGCCAACACATGAAGATGGAAACTCCCTTGACTTGGTCTTCTCCCGGCTTTGCTCAGTGGATGATTTCACAAACTCCCCTCTCCCACTCTCTGACCACCACCTTCTTTCATTCTCTATCAAGAACTGCCATCCCGCTCAGGTCACCCCCACTTTCCACACTTATAGAAACATACAGGCCATTAACACCCAGGAACTTATGAAGAACTTGCAGTCCTCATTGGCCCCAATCTCCTCCATCTCATGTCCTGATTCTGCTCTGAAGCATTACAATGAAACCCTGCAAAGTGCCCTGGATGAAGCTGCTCCTCCTATACATAAAACAACTCGGCACAGACGGCAACAACCGTGGCACACGCTGCAAACACGTTTCCTGCAGCGGTGCTCCAGGTGCGCAGAACGTCTGTGGAGAAAATCTAATCTACCCGAAGATTTCATCCATTATAAGTTCATGCTAAAGACATACAATTCTGCCCTTCACCTCTCCAAACAAACCTACTTCAACACCCTCATCACCTCCCTGTCCAATAACCCTAAACGTCTCTTTGACACGTTCCAGTCCCTACTCAACCCAAGAGCGCAGGCCCCAACCACGGATCTCCGTGCTGACAATCTGGCCAATTACTTCAAAGAAAAAATTGACCATATTCGACAGGAAATCATCTCCCAATCTCTTCATACCATGCACTGTCCTCCCTCCCCCACTGCATCTAGTTCACTCTCTGACTTTGAACCAGTTACAGAAGAAGAAGTAAGCAGGCTCCTTGCATCTTCTCGCCCGACCACTTGCACCAGTGACCCCATTCCGTCACATTTCCTCCAGTCCCTTTCCCCGGCTGTCACCTCTCACCTAACAAAAATATTCAACCTTTCCCTCACTTCCGGTATTTTTCCCTCCTCATTTAAGCATGCCATCATACATCCATTACTTAAAAAACCATCCCTCGACCAAAACTGTGCCGCTAATTATAGACCTGTCTCTAATCTTCCCTTCATCTCTAAACTCCTCGAACGCCTGGTCCACTCCCGTCTTACCCGCTATCTCTCAGATAACTCTCTTCTCGACCCTCTTCAATCTGGTTTCCGCTCTTTACACTCTACTGAAACTGCCCTCACTAAAGTCTCTAATGACCTACTAACAGCTAAATCTAATGGTCACTACTCCATGCTAATTCTCTTGGATCTCTCTGCAGCATTTGATGCTGTGGATCATCAGCTCCTCCTCACTATGCTCCGCTCCATCGGCCTCAAGGACACCGTTCTCTCCTGGTTCTCCTCCTATCTCTCTGACCGATCCTTCACTGTATGTTTCGCTGGTTCCTCCTCCTCTCACCTTCCCCTTACTGTTGGGGTTCCTCAAGGATCAGTCCTAGGCCCCCTCCTCTTCTCTTTGTATACTGCCCCTATTGGACAAACAATCAGTAGATTTGGCTTCCAGTACCATCTCTATGCTGACGACACCCAACTATACACTTCTTCTCCTGATCTCACGCCTGCCTTATTAGAAAACACCAGTGATTGTCTTACCGCTGTCTCTAGCATCATGTCCTCCCTCTATCTGAAACTAAACCTGTCAAAAACTGAACTCCTCGTGTTTTCTCCCTCTACTAACCTACCTTTGCCTGACATTGCCATCTCCGTTTGCGGTTCCACCATTACTCCAAAGCAACATGCCCGCTGCCTTGGGGTCATCCTTGATTCTGACCTTTCATTCACCCCCCACATCCGATCACTGGCTCGCTCTTCTTACCTGCATCTCAAAAACATTTCTAGAATTCGCCCTTTTCTTACTTTCGACTCTGCAAAAACTCTTACTGTTTCACTTATTCATTCTCGTCTGGACTATTGTAACTCTCTACTAATCGGCCTCCCTCTTACCAAACTCTCCCCGCTCCAATCTGTCCTGAATGCTGCTGCCAGGATCATATTCCTCACCAACCGTTACACCGATGCCTCTACCTTGTGCCAGTCATTACACTGGTTACCCATCCACTCAAGAATCCAGTACAAAACTACTACCCTCATCCACAAAGCACTCCATGGCTCAGCACCACCCTACATCTCCTCTCTGGTCTCAGTCTACCACCCTACCCGTGCCCTCCGCTCCGCTGATGACCTCAGGTTAGCATCCTCAATAATCAGAACCTCCCACTCCCGTCTCCAAGACTTTACACGTGCTGCGCCGATTCTTTGGAATGCACTACCTAGGATAATACGATTAATCCCCAATCCCCACAGTTTTAAGCGTGCCCTAAAAACTCATTTGTTCAGACTGGCCTACCGCCTCAATGCATTAACCTAACGATCCCTGTGTGGCCTATATTAAAAAAAAAAAAAAAATTAATTAACTGGTTCATGCAGCTTTACATGAACACCCAAGCCTTACACTATGGCTGGTCCGAATAACTATAGCAATTGTTACCATCCACCTCTCGTGTCTCCCCTTTTCCTCATAGTTTGTAAGCTTACGAGCAGGGCCCTCACTCCTCTTGGTATCTGTTTTGAACTGTATTTCTGTTATGCTGTAATGTCTATTGTATGTACAAGTCCCCTCTATAATTTGTAAAGCGCTGCGGAATATGTTGGCGCTATATAAATAAAAATTATAATTATTATTATTATTACTAGATGGTGGCCTGATTCTAACGCATCGGGTATTCTAGAATCTGCATATCCACGTAGTATATTGCCCAGCTACGTAGTATATTGCCCAGCCACGTAGTATATTGCCCAGCCACGTAGTATATTGCCCAGCCACGTAGTATATTGCACAGTCACGTAGTATATTGCCCAGCGACGTAGTATATTGCCCAGCCACGTAGTATATTGCCCATCGACGTAGTATATTGGCCAGCGACGTAGTATATTGCCCAGCGACGTAGTATATTGCCCAGCGACGTAGTATATTGCCCAGCGACGTAGTATATTGCCCAGCCACGTAGTATATTGCCCAGCCACGTAGTATATTGCGCAGCCACGTAGCATATTGCAGTGACGTAGTATACAGCACAGAGCCACGTAGTATATTGCCCAGTTACGTAGTATATTGCCCAGTGACGTAGTATATTGCCCAGTGACGTAGCATACAGCACAGAGCCACGTAGTATATTGCACAGCGACGTAGTATACAGCACAGAGCCACGTAGTATATTGCCCAGCCACGTAGTATATTGCCCAGTTACGTAGTATACAGCACAGAGCCACGTAGTATATTGCCCAGTGAAGTAGTATATCGCACAGCGACGTAGTATAAAGCACAGAGCCACGTAGTATATTGCCCAGTCACGTAGTATATTGCCCAGTTACGTAGTATACAGCACAGAGCCACGTAGTATATTGCACAGCTACGTAATATATTGCCCAGCCAGGTTTGTCACAGGTTAAAAAATAAAAATATACTCACCTTTCCGAGGGCTCCTTGTAGTCCACGGCAGCTTCCGGTCCCAGGGTTGGTATGAGCGCAGGACCTGTGATGACGTCGCGGTCACATGACCGTGACGTCATGGCAGGTCTTTCTAGCGCAAGTGAGCAGGGCCTGTGATGACGTCACGATCACATGACAAAAGAATTCGGCCCGTCGCATTGCGTCGGGCCGAGATTCCGATGCTAGCGTTGTTAGCGCTGCACAACGGGTGCAGCGGATGCATTCTCCGGCGCATCCGCTGCCCCATTGTGAGGTGCGGGGAGGTGGGGGCGGAGTTCCAGCCGCGCATGCGCGGTCGGAAAAAGCGGTCCGTCTGGAGCAAAAAAACGTTACATTTAACTTTTTTAGCTCCCGGCGGTCCGCCACAACACGGCCCAACCGTCGCACGACGGTTGCGACGTGTGTCAATACATCGCAATGCGTCGGTAATGTTACTTTATGGGGCAAAAACGCATCCTGCAAACAACTTTGCAGGATGCGTTTTTTCCCCTAAACGACGCATTGCGACGTATTTAAAAAAACGCCAGTGTGAAAGTACCCTTACTCCCTTTAAAAAGGTGGCGAACTTTTGAACACATCGAAAATGTTGTGACTTCAGAGTTGGCTTTGCTGTAAAAGAAGGCTGGGTTTAGCTGAAGGACATGGGCCACTGATGGCCCAACAGAAACTTACCCAGAAACCTACTACAGAATAGCTTTTTTTCTTAAAATAACTTAAGGCAGGTATAGAAGGGTTACAAAAAGTAGTCACACCAGCATGTGCCAATAATTACCTAGTGTGACGAAGAAGCAGAAAAGACTGTCCACAATAGTATCCATGATCGTTTCCATCTCCGTGTCTGTGATGTCTGGTCTGTTCAAAGCTGAATAGAAAAAGTGAAATCTATACTAATATTTTACTTCGCACAATACATAAATATGGTACATAAAGCTCTATCAATGTAAGAAATGTGAATATAATCACTCAACATGTTTATACACATAGTCATCAAGTCAAGATCTGTCTGCTTAGGACTTATGAAAAGCGACAGTCATTTCTGGCTTCAGTGTGTGGCTACAAGGACGGACAGGAGTTTACTCAATTATTTTCCTCTACACTAGTCAGCAAGTCAATATTAACCTGCATCGGCCTGAAGGATCACAATCCCGAAATACAAGTATGGTTTGTTAAGGCAACTCTGTCACTCTCATATCATTTAACCTCTTCATGCCGCCGACAATTTCCATTTTTCCGCACCTTCTTCCCAGAGCCAATAGCCTTATTTTTTTTGTTTACACAGACATAGGAGGGCTTGTGTATAGCAGGAGGAGTTGTACTTTTGAAGGACACCATTCATTTTATCACATAATGCATTGGAAAAAAATCCAAATGCAGTGAAATTGTGGAAAAAAATTCAATCTTCACATTGTTTTTTGGGAATTTATACGGTGTACATATTGTGGCAAAAATGACCTCGCAATAGGAATCTCCTCATCAATATAATTAAAGCGATACCAACATGTTCAGTTTTTATAATTTTAGTACCGGGAAAAAAAAAATCAGATGTTTGCAAAACATTGTATTCTGTGTTGTGCTGCCATTTTCCGAGACCAGTAACATTTTTATTTTTGGCCAATGGAGCTGTGTAATAGCTTATTCTTTGCAGGGTGAGACAAAATACTATTTTGGGATAGATGTGGCTTTTTGATCGCCTGTTTAAATTGTTGCGACCAAAATAGGGATTCTTGTGTACTCACCGTAAAATCCTTTTCTCCGAGCCACTCATTGGGGGACACAGGACCATGGGTGTTATGCTACTGTCTCTAGGAGGCTGACACTAGGTTGAGACAAAAAAGGTTAGCTCCTCCCCTGCAGTATACACCCTCATGCTGGCTTCCAGAGACCCAGTTCAGTGCAAAAGCAGTAGGAGATTAATAATATATCACGTAACATTAAAGTATAACATGTCAAAGAAAGTCAAAAACCGAAAAAGGTAACGAGCCGAACAGGCTAACAGGGTGGGTGCGGTGTCCCCCAATGAGTGGCTCGGAGAAAAGGATTTTACGGTGAGTACACAAAAATCCCTATTTCTCCGTCACCACATTGGGGGACACAGGACCATAGGACGTCCCAAAGCAGTCCCTGGGTGGGTAACAATACAACCAAATAACTCCGTGTACCATCTGACAATAAATGCGTGACGGCCGCTTGCAGAATACGTCTGCCAAGGGCCGCATCCGCAGAAGAATGAATGTGGGCATTGTGCTTTGTGAAAGTATGCCAGCTGGACCAGGTTGCGGCCCTGCAAACTTGCTCCGCCGTTGCCTGGTGTCGGATGGCCCAGGAAGCACCCATCGACCGAGTGGAGTGTGCTCTAATCCCCGCCGGGATAGGACTGCCCCTGACCCGATAGGATTCTTGGATAGCAGACCGAATCCATCTGGCTATCGTGGCCTTAGACGCAGCCAAACCCTTTCTGTGACCCACCGGGAGAACAAAGAGGGAGTCCGATTTGCGGAAATGAGCAGTTCTGGAAATGTACCTCCTAAGGGCCCGTACCACGTCCAAGGAATGAAGGGCCTTTTCGACCCTGTGTTTTGGCTGTGGGCAGAATGAGGGAAGAATGATGTCCTCATTAAGGTGAAAAGATGAGACCACCTTAGGGAGAAAGACCGGAGATGGGCGTAGGACTACCTTGTCCTGGTGGAAGGCAAGAAAGGACGCCCGGCAGGATAAAGCGGCCAATTCTGAGACCCGTCTGATAGACGTCACTGCTACAAGGAAGGCAACCTTCCAGGAGAGGACTGCTAGCGGAACGTCCTGAAGAGGTTGAAACGGAGGTTCCTGAAGAGCGCTCAGAACCAAATTGAGATCCCAGGTCTCTAACGGCATTCTGTAGGGGGGTGCCACATGGGAGACCCCCTGAATGAAGGTCCTGACTTGCAAGTTGGCAGCGATCTTACGTTGGAACAACACGGATAACGCTGAGATCTGACCCTTGAGGGAACTGAGCGCCAGGCCAGAATCCAAGCCGGACTGGAGAAAATCCAAAATGGAAGGGATTGAGAAAACGAGCGGAGGGCGACCTCAGAGCCTGCACCACGAGAAGAAGGCTTTCCAGGTGCGGTGATAGATGCAAGCGGAAGACACTTTGCGAGCGCTTAACAAGGTGGAAATGACCTGCCGAGAGAAACCAGCTCAAGTTAGAATCCAGGTTTCAACAGCCACGGCGTTAAACGTAGGGCCCCTGAGCTCTGGTGGTAAATCGGCCCTTGGCGAAGCAGATCTGGGCGGTCTGGTAACCGCCAGGGTACGTTGGATACGAGCTGAACGAGCTCCGCGTACCATGCGCGACATGGCCAATCCGGGGCGACAAGGATGACCGGAACCCCCTCCGTCTTGATTTTCTGGATCACCTTCGGCAGTAAGGGAAGCGGAAGAAACACATGGGAGTTGGAACCGATGCCATGGGGATATCAGTGCGTCCACTCCGATGGCCTGGGGATCCCGATAACGTGCTATGAAGTTGTGAACTTTGGCGTTCAGACTGGACGCCATAAGATCCACGTCCGGGGTTCCCCAGCGAATGCAGATTTGCCGGACAACCTCTGGATGAAGTTCCCACTCCCCCGAGGCAAGACCGGAATGTGCACCGCGGAAATGGTAGAGAGTGGTTGGCCTCGGCCCAACGAAGCATGTGGGAGACTTCCTGCATTGCCGCCCTGCTGCGGGTAACCCCTGATGGTTTATATACGCCACCGCTGTGACGTTGTCCGATTGAACTCGAATTGGGTGACCCGCGAGTAAGGGGGTGAAAGTGTCTCTGGGCGAGTCTGATCGCTCGAATCTCCAGGATGTTTATAGGGAGCCTCGACTCCCGAATTGTCCACCGCCCCTGGGCAGAGTGGTGAAGAAACACCGCTCCCCAAACGAGGAGACTGGCGTCGGTAGTTACCACTAGCCAGCGGATCGGGAGAAAAGACTTCCCCTGGAGGAGAGATGATCCCAGAGTCCACCATGTGAGGGCTTGCCTGATCCGTGGGGGCAGAGGGCATGGCCGATCGAGGGATAAGGGACTCCTGTCCCAGTTGTCCAGCAGAGCCTGTTGTAAGGGGCGGAGATGGAGTTGAGCGTAGGGGACCGCTTCTATTGCGGCCACCATTTTTCCCAGGATCTCCATGGCAAACCAGAAGGGTCTTGGGCGAGGATGACAGAGCGTCCGAACTCCCTGCTGAAGCTCTTGGGCCTTGGACCGAGGAAGCAAGACCAGTCCCCTTGATGTGTCCAGGATCATGCCTAGGAAGGAGATCCGTCGGGCAGGAATGGGAGACGACTTGTCCGAGTTGATTAACCAGCCCAGGCGCGAAAGAGAATCCAAGGTATTGCAGACGCTTGCTTCGCAGGCCTGATAAGACGGACCTTTCATGAGGAGGTCGTCCAAGTATGGCAACACGACCACTCCACGAGAGTGAAGAATGGCCATGACAGCCGCCATGCCTTTTGTGAACACCCTGGGCGCCGTGGAAAGACCAAAGGGTAGGGCCGTGAATGGAAAATGGTCCTCTAGGATGGCAAAACGGAGGAACCTTTGATGTGGCGGAAAGATTGGGATATGAAGGTAATCATCTTTGATGTCTATTGATGCTAGGAACTCCCCTCTCTCCATCGAGATGATGACCGACCGGAGAGATTCCATCCTGAAGTACCGTACTTTTACGTACTTGTTTAGGAGCTTCAGGTCCAAAATGGGGTGCACCGTCCCGTCCTTTTTTGGCACAACGAAGAGTTTTGAGTAAAAGCCTCTGATTCTCTCGTGTTCCGGAACTGGAACAATGACCCCGCTTTGGCGGAGGGATTCGATGGCGCAGTGAAGGGCGTGAGACTGAGCTCCCGAACTTGGGAGACAAGAGGGAAAAAACGTGCTGGAAGCGGATAATTCTATTTTGTAGCCAGAAGACACCAGATCTCTGACCCATTCGTCGTGGACGACAAAGAGCCAGACTTGTTGAAAAAGAAGCAGACGCCCCCCTACTTTGGAGGTGTCAACTGGAATGGTCCCCGAGTCATTGCGAAGGCAATCTGGCAGGCCTGGACCTGCCTAGGCTTTCCTCGCCAGGACTGATTCGGCCTGAAAGGTCGAGAATCTCTGTCTGAGCGTGCGGATCCTTCTGATCTGGATGAGGCGGCGGAATTGGACCAGAATGGGCTACTGCGAAAGGGCTGAAAGCAAAAATATTGTTGGCGCTGAAAAGCAGCTTTGGGCCTGTGTTGCGGGAGGAACTTGCTCTTTCCTCCTGTAGCGTCGGAAATAAGCTGGTCTAGTTTTTCTCCAAAGAGACGCCCGCTCTGAAAAGGAAGGGAAATCAGAGACTTTTTTGAGGAGGAATCTGCACGCCACTCTCTGAGCCAGATAGCTCTCCTAATGGTGATGGCGTTCGAAGCCGCAGTTGCTGCACAGTCCGCTGCGTCGAGAGACGCATACATCACATAATCTCCAGCCATGGCAATTTGTTTGGCCAGGTCCGCCACCTCAGACGGAAGTTCCTGTTCCTGAATGGATTTTGCGTGGGCATCTTCCCAGAAAACCATTGCCTTGGCAACCCAAGCCGCAGCGAAGGAGGGAGATAGAGAGGAACCTGAGGCTTCGAACACTGAGCGAGCTAGGGAATCTAGCTGGCGTTCTGTGGGATTCTTAATTGAACCACCCTCAGGAACGGATAAGAGAGTTTTTGGTGGCTAAGCACGAAACCGGAGGATCTACTAGTGGAGATTCCGTCCAATCTTTAACAAGATTTGCAGAAAAGGGATACTTCGATTCCAGGGCCTTTTTGCCTGTAAAATGCTTATCCGGACGCTCCCTGAGTCGCCTGACTATATCCAGGAAATCTGACCCCTGCTGGCTGACGATTCCCCTGTTACGGAGGGATCTCTTAACCCAGGAAAAAGAGAGCCCCGCTCCCCAGAGGGGTCCTGAAGGGATTTAATCGCTTTGGCTAAAGAATCCATGGACTGTGACAGTGACGCGACCCACTCAGGGGGACTAGATACACTGGGGTCGGTGGCGGCGGAGGGTTCCTGGGCACCTGGGGCATCGCAGGCTGAGCAGAGGGGGGAACTCTGAGGCCGAGGAAGTGGAGCCTGGCAGGTGGTACACGCAGTAAAAAAAGGTAGTATGCACCTTTGTGATCTTTTTGGTCCTTGACTGGGACATGGTGTACCCTAATGTAAGAGATAGTGCTTAGGGTCTATAGACTATGGAAGCGAGGGCAACGCTGCAAGGGAGAACCTAACGTGGTCTCCTTACCCGTGGTCCTGTGTCCCGCAGAGAGAGAGAGAGGCGGCGGCGGTGCTGAAGGGGCGACAGCCGGCGTTCAGAGCGCTGCACGTGGAGGAGCTGGGGCGTGCAGTGAGGAGAAAGATGGCCGCCGGGGGTTGGGAGGGTAATCTCGCAGAGAGCGAGAAGCGCCAGGACCGGGGTGCGGAGCCGCAGGATGGCGCGAAAAGGGGGCGGAGCCTATCGGGAGGTGGCCTGTGCTAGGCCGAAGCCGGGGACTAAATTTGCGGCTTCGGCCTGGCACGCAGCCGCGGAGCGCCGGCGCCTAGGGGAGACCCTGAAAAAAAGTGAAGAAGCCCTCCGGAACCGCTGGGACGACCGACCCCCTCCTCCCCCCATGTTATGGCACTTACCCCGAATAGAGGGGGAACGCAGAGACGCTTGCTGCAGGTGAGCTGTGCCCGCGGTGATTAGGACGGTGCAGGGTTGGGGGAAGCCTCTATCCACCATCCCCATGAGAGGGGGGTGGAGAGAAACCATCCGCCTCCTTCCATCATCCGCTTTCTCAGTGGTGATGCAGTGGGGGCTGCACGGACGCCACAATGCAGTGCCTCTGAACAGCCGAGGATAAAACCTGGTGGGCAGGGCAGAATGTCCGGCAAGAAAGACCAGGCTGCAGAGAGGTAAAACTCCCGTGCTCGCCTGTTGTTGGTTCGAGGAGATCGGAGCCTTGAAAGGTTCCGTCGCCCCTTCGTCCGGTAAAAAAGAGAGAGTTAAATCAGGTGTGCCTCCTACGGACACTAAGCTTGAACTGGGTCTCTGGAAGCCAGCATGAGGGTGTATACTGCAGGGGAGGAGCTAACCTTTTTTGTCTCAACTTAGTGTCAGCCTCCTAGTGACAGCAGCATAACACCCATGGTCCTGTGTCCCCCAATGTGGCGACGGAGAAAAAAAACGGAGAAAATTTTTTTATTCTGGCGTTATTGAATTTTTTTCATTTCCGGTGTTTACCATGTCTGTGTTTTCCCTCACGGTATGAATTACTAGATTAGAGTGTGGGTACACACAGTTCTCTCCCCCACCTCCTGCATTTCTAGATTGGAGTGTGTGCACATACAGCTCTCTCCCCCACCGTCTGCATTTCTAGATCGGAGTGTGTGCACATACAGCTCTCTCCCCCACCGTCTGCATTTCTAGATCGAAGTGTGTGCACATACAGCTCTCTCCCCCACCGTCTGCATTTCTAGATCGGAGTGTGTGCACACACAGTTCTCTCCCCCACCGTCTGCATTTCTAGATTGGAGTATGTGCACACACAGCTCTCTCCCTCACTGTCTGCGTTCCTAGATTGGAGTCTGCACACACAGTTCTCTCCCTCATCTGCGTTTGTAGATTGGAGTGTGTGCACACACAGTTCTCTCCCCACCATCTGCATTTCTAGATTGGAGTGTATGCACACACAGCTCTCTCCCCCACCATTTGCATTTCTAGATTGGAGTGTGTGCACACACAGCTCTCTCCCTCACCGTCTGCGTTTCTAGATTGGAGTGTATGCACACACAGCTCTCTCCCCCACCATCTGCATTTCTAGATTGGAGTATCTGCACACACAGCTCTCTCACTCACTGTCTGCGTTACTAGATTGGAGTGTGTGCACACACAGCTCTCTCACTCACTGTCTGCGTTCCTAGATTGGAGTGTGCGCACACACACAGCTCTCACACTCACTGTCTGCGTTCCTAGATTGGAGTCTGCACACACAGTTCTCTCCCTCATCTGCGTTTGTAGATTGGAGTGTGTGCACACACAGTTCTCTCCCCACCATCTGCATTTCTAGATTGGAGTGTATGCACACACAGCTCTCTCCCCCACAATTTGCATTTCTAGATTGGAGTGTATGCACACACAGCTCTCTCCCCCACCATCTGCATTTCTAGATTGGAGTATCTGCACACACAGCTCTCTCACTCACTGTCTGCGTTACTAGATTGGAGTGTGTGCACACACAGCTCTCTCACTCACTGTCTGCGTTCCTAGATTGGAGTGTGCGCACACACACAGCTCTCACACTCACTGTCTGCGTTCCTAGATTGGAGTGTGTGCACACACAGCTCTCTCCCCCACCATCTGCATTTCTATATCGGAGTGTGTGCACACACAGCTCTCTCCCCCACCATCTGCATTTCTATATCGGAGTGTGTGCACACACAGCTCTCTCCCTCACCGTCTGCATTTCTAGATTGGAGTGTGTGCACACACAGTTCCCTCCCTCACCGTCTGCATTTCTAGACTGGAGTGTGAGTGCACATAGCTCTCTCCCTCACTGTCTGCATTTTTAGATTGGAGTGTGTGCACACAGCTCTCTCCCCCACTGTCTGCATTTCTAGATCGGCGTGTGTACACACACAGTTCTCTCCCCCACTGTTTACATTTTTAGATTGGGGTGTGTGCACACACAGCTCTCTCCCCCACTGTTTACATTTTTAGATTGGGGTGTGTGCACACACAGCTCTCTCCCCCATGTCTGATTTACAGATTGGAGTGTGTGCACACACAGCTCTCTCCCTCACTGTCTGCGTTCCTAGATTGGAGTGTGTGCACACACAGCTCTCTCGCTCACCATGTGCATTTCTAGATTGGAGTATGTGCACACACAGCTCTCTCACTCACTGTCTGCGTTCCTAGATTGGAGTGTGTGCACACACAGCTCTCTCCCCCACCATCTGCATTTCTATATCGGAGTGTGTGCACACACAGCTCTCTCCCCCACCATCTGCATTTCTATATCGGAGTGTGTGCACACACAGCTCCCCCCCCCCCACAGTCTGCATTTCTAGATCGGTGTGTACACACACAGTTCTCTCCTCCACTGTCTGCATTTCTAAATTGGAGTGTGTGCACACACAGCTCTCCCCCTCACCGTCTGCATTTCTAGATTGGAGTGTGTGCACACACAGCTCTCTCGCTCACCATCTGCATTTCTAGATTGGAGTATGTGCACACACAGCTCTCTCCCTCACCATCTGCATTTCTAGATTGGAGTGTGTGCACACGCAGCTCTCTCACTCACTGTCTGCGTTCCTAGATTGGAGTGTGTGCACACACAGCTCTCCCCCCACCATCTGTATTTCTAGATTGGAGTGTGCACACACAGCTCTCTCCCTCACTGTCTGGGTTCCTAGATTGAAGTATGTGCAGACACACAGTTCTCTCCCCCACTGTCTGCATTTCTAGATTGCAGTGTTTGCACACAGCGCTCTCTCGCCCACTGCCTGCATTTCTAGACTGGAGTCTGTGCACACACAGCTCTACCCCCACCATCTGCATTTCTAGATTGGAGTGTGCGCACACACACAGTTCTCTCCCCCACCGTCTGCATTTCTAGATTGCAGTGTTTGCACACACCGCTCTCTAGCCCACTGTCTGCATTTCTACATTAGAGAGTGTATACACACAGCTCTCTCTCCTTGCCTGCAGCTACACTCTACTGTATATAGTAGTGGAGCAGCAGCAAGATGTGCGCACAGACAATCAATCTAGGAACTCGAGACAGAAAGTGAGCGCAGGCATCAGCTCACTCCTGAGCTGCACTCTCCATCACCAGAGGAGGAAGGGGTATCCAAACTCAGGGGGCAGAACTGTGTCCTTAAGCTGCTTGGCCACAGTAGGTGCAAAATGCACACAAATAAGCATGAGGGAATAAAGAGCATTTTTGTGCAAAAAAAGTAAGTGATGTTTGTACAGGGGCTAAGATAAGATCTATAATATAACGCTGGGAGCGTCACTCTGTCCGAAGCCTTAATAGACTGCGCAGGCGCGACGCTCCTAGCGTTACATTATAGAAAAAATGCCGCCGAGAGCAGGGGGTCGGGAGCACGGGGACGCCGTCTACATATGTGCGCCCTGATTATGCAAATAATCCACCGCCATAGTAAGTTTTTACTTACGCTATTCGTTTCGGGCGCCATTGTCTTGCTCTTCCTGGTGCCGGAATCGGCGCCTGCGCAGTCCGCGCTTTCCGGCGCCAGAAAGCGCGGACTGCGCAGGCGCAGATTCCAGCACCAGGAGAAAGACAATGGCGCCCGAAACGAATAGCGTAAGTAAAAACTTGCTGTGCCATGAGGCTGTGGAACTTCAGGCCACAGCAATTTGTTACTTACGCCATTCCTTTCCGGCGCCATTGTCTTGCTCCTCCCGGTGCCGGAATCGGCGCCTGCGCAGTCCGCGCTTACCAGCGCCATTTTCTTGAAGACACACAGCAGTGTGTCTTCAAGAAAATGGCGCCGGAAAGCGCGGACTGCGCAGGCGCCGATTCCGGCACCGGGAGGAGCAAGACAATGGCGCCGGAAAAGAATCAGGTAGCGTAAGTAACAAATTGCTGTGCCATGAGGCTGTGGCACTTCATGCCACAGCTATTTGTTACTTACGCCACCTGATGGGGGTCATAAACCTTTATGGAGCAGCCTATGGGGCATATGGATGGGAGCAGCACATTACAGAACGGGGGCGCAGGATGGGAGCAGCATATGACAGAATAGGGCAGCACATGACAGAACGGGGGTGCAGGATGGCAGCAGCACATGACAGAACGGGGGCGCAGGATGGGAGCAGCACATGACAGACTAGGGCAGCACATGACAGAACGGGGGTGCAGGATGGCAGCAGCACAGGACAGAACGGGGGTGCAGGATGGAAGCAGCACATGTCAGAACGGGGGCGCAGGATGGCAGCAGCACATGACAATGGGGGCGCAGGATGGGAGCAGCACATGACAGAACGGGGGTGCAGGATGGCAGCAGCACATGACAGAACGGGGGTGCAGGATGGAAGCAGCACATGACAGAACGGGGGCGCAGGATGGGAGCAGAACATGACAGAACGGGGGTGCAGGATGGCAGCAGCACATGACAGAACGGGGGTGCAGGATGGAAGCAGCACATGATAGAACGGGGGTGCAGGATGGAAGCAGCACATGGCAGAACGGGGGCGCAGGATGGGAGCAGCACATGACAGAACGGGGGCGCAGAATGGCAGTAGCACATGAAAGAACGGGGGTGCAGGATGGAAGCAGCACATGACAGAACGGGGGCGCAGGATGGGAGCAGCACATGACAGGATGGGGACGCAGGATGGGAGCAGCCAGTGACAGAATGGAGGCGCAGGATGGGTGCAGCACATGTCAGAATGGAGGCGCAGGATGGGTGCAGCACGTGTCAGAATGGAGGTGCAGGATGGGTGCAGCACATGTCAGAATGGGGGCGCAGGATGGGAGCAGCACATGTCAGAATGGGGGCGCAGGATGGGAGCAGCACATGACAGAATGGGGGCGCAGGATGGGTGCAGCACATGACAGGATGGGGACGCAGGATGGAGCAGCACATGACAGGATGGGGGCGCAGGATGGGAGCAGCACATGACAGAATGGGGGCGCAGGATGGGTGCAGCACATGACAGGATGGGGACGCAGGATGGAGCAGCACATGACAGGATGGGGGCGCAGAATGGAGCAGCTCATGACAGGATGGGGACGCAGGATGGAGCAGCACATGACAGGATGGGGACGCAGGATGGAGCAGCACATACCAGGATGGAGACCATATACCAAGATAAATGCTCGCCACCCGGGCGTAGAACGGGTTCAATAGCTAGTCCATATATAACTAGATTATTAGTTTAAATTGTGATTCCAGGGTGATGGACTACCCAAATGGGTTCTTACATGGTTAAACATGTAAGAAGTTTGGTCTTTTATTAGAAAGGAAAATATTTAAACAAATCACTTGTACAGAACTGACACAAAGTACTGGTGGTATTAATCAGTACTCCAGCGTGACAGCCATGCCCAAGGGTATCCCCTTGAATTAAGGGAATGTAAAGACAAACCCATTCCCTGACCCCCAAAGATACGCTCACTTATAGTAGGGGACAACAGATTAGGCATATGTACTTACCTCTATAGGAAACAAGCTCCTTGTTCTGGTTGCACAGCACAAACATGTCGTCCTCTAACGTAATGAAATTCAGGTACTGATCAAAAACCTGAAATAAAAGGAAAAACAATTTCGTACAAACTCTCTACTACAGACTGATTCATGCAAATTCTACTGTAGTAGCTTATATACTTGATATAACAATATGACAGAAAAAAAAAAAACTATGGGAGAAACGTATTTTTTTCTCACTATTTCATGGCATTTTAGTAGAGTATATGGTAAATCAAAAGGTGTCATTTAAAACTACAGTACAACACATATTGTAAAAAACTGCCCTAATACAGTTATGGTGGCAGAAAGCAAGTCATGGATCTAGAAAGGATAAGAAAAATGTTGGCTGTAGCAGAAAGGGGTTAAAGCCTTACCATGCCTTATACAAGTTTAGATGAGGACTCTGACCGATACAAGGCCAATAAAAATTGTCCTAAAAAACTGAATGGAACCCATTATGGGGAAGATGGTTGTCCCTCCATTCTGCATTCCTGCCCCCGTTCTCATACTCTGCTTCTAGCAGGTTCATCTTTTACCAACACCACTCTGGTCCCGTGGCACCATCTTGGCCTGATGGAAAGTCAAAAGTTACGCCACAAGAGCTCAATGCAACTCTTTGAGAGCTAGAACGAGGCTCTCATAGATTTGCATTGAAAAGTGACCTCCGCACCACTCCATGAAACCCTAGAGCTGCGAGCAGGTCACTTTTTGTCAGAGACCGATGGGAGTAATGCTGGAAAAAGGATGAAAGAGGCGGAAGGCAAGTATCAGACAAGGGCAGGAGATTTCCATTTTAAAGCACCACTCCAGTGGTGCAAAAAAAAAAAAAAAGGAAAATCACTAGTGATGCTTTAAAGTACAGACTTAGAGAAGTAATCCACATGGTTAATGTTCTTTAATCAGTATTTGAAGTTTAGGTATAATAAGCTTTAGTTGCACAAGGGTGGAACTGTGGAAGGGTCTTGTGCTCCTGCCTCGGCCCTTCTACATGCCTGTGGTCTCTGTATCTGCTTTTTGTTTGAAGGTTTGCACGCCACCTTCCTCGCCATTTGTGCCGCATGCATAGAGTGACCTCCTGACAGTCAGTAATAAAATTTCACCGGTGGCGACAAACGTGCAGATAGAAATGTGGGCTCAATGACAAGCCGAGATCTCAATCTACGCATGTGCTGTTACCGATGCCATTTTACTGAAGACCACCGGGAGATCAAGTGTAGTTCAAGGCAAGGAACGCTCCAGAGAGAACTTTCAAACAAGAGGCAGATACAGACACCAGAGGAAGCTGGGGGGGCTGACGCAGGAGCTGAAGAACCTACCAACACTCCCGACCCTATGCACCTACAGCTTATTATATCAAAACTTCAAATGCTGATTGGAGAACAACCACTATGTGGATTTCTTCCCTAAAGGTATGTATTTAATCAGTATTATAGCACAATTATGGCCATGCCTTTACTGTAACATGCAAAATCATGATGATGGGCGCTTTTAAATCCACTTTCCAAAGAAGAAGTACTATTTCACGGATGTGCAAAACCTTTGGTCTGGTAACAGTACGTGACCCTGCAGACCTCCGGCAGTGTATCATTAACAGATGTGCCAGTCTAGCAGGCCTTCATGTAAAACCATCTCATGTATAGAAAGAGGTTGCTATATTAATTGTGCTGTACAGAGAAGCCCGCTTCCAATCCATTTTTCCAGAGCCCCCACTACTGTGCTTTAGGCAGCCCCCAAATCTAAAAGTTTCATTGTCAGAAGCTCCCTGTCCTCTCAAACAGCTGCAGGAATCTTTCCTTGCAACCAGAAAAATGTAAAACCTGTCCATTTATAATGACCATGGGACAAGATAAAGATCCATTATAAACCTCAGTTAGTGAGAAAGCAGTAGGAGACAAAACAATAAGGATGAACCATAACCACAAACATGAGAACTGTAAACATGAGAAACATTCATAGAAGACAGAAAAACAGAAACTGAATAACATGGGAGGATGCTGTGTCCCCCAATTAAGGCTCCGAGAAACAGATTTTACGGTAATCAACCAAAAAATCCTGTTTTCTCTATCGCCTCTCATTGGGGGGACACAGGAACCATGGGACATCCCAAAGCAGTCCCTGGGGTGGGAAAACCAGAATTCCATCAGGTCAGACGACTCACCACTGCTGCCAGCAAGATCCTTCTGCCGAGGTTGGCATCCGCCGAAGATTAGGTATGGACCTTGTAAAATTTGGCGAACGTGTGGATGGAAGACCAAGTTGCCGCTTTGCAAAGCTGTAGGGCGGAAGCCCTGTGGTGCACCGCCCAGGAGGCACCGACTGCCCGGGTAGAGTGAGCCTTAATCCCAGGAGGGGGTACTCTGTTCTTGACCCGTTAAGCCTCCAAAATAGCCGTTCTGATCCAGCGAGCAATAGTCGCCTTGGAAGCCGGCAGGCCTCTACGCGTGCCATCAGGAATGACGAAAAGAGAATCCGTCTCCCGGAAAGCGGCCGTTCTAGCCAGGTAGATCCTCACTGCCCTGACAAGGTCCAGCTTGTTCAACGATCGCTCCCGAGGATGAGTCGGAGCTGGACAAAAGGAAGGTAGAACGATGTCTTCGTTGAGGTGAAAGGTAGAAACCACCTTAGGGAGGAAGGAAGGCGGAGGCCTGAGGACCACCTTGTCTTGGTGAATAACCAAGAAAGGAGGTCGGCAAGAAAGGGCCGCCAAAGAGGCTCAAAGGGGAACCCCTCAGAACGTCCAGCACAAGATTTAAATCCTATGAATCCACAGGGGCCCTGTAAGGAGGGACAGCGTGGGCTACTCCTTGAAGGAAGGTCTTAACCTGTAGCCGAGAAGCTAACGTCTTCTGAAAAAGGATAGAGAGTGCAGAAACCTGGCCCTTTAGGGAACTAAGAGCAAGGACCGAATCCAGCCCTGCTTGAAGGAAGGCCAGAATGGAAGGCAGGGAAAAGGAAATGGGTGAAACGCGGTTGGACTCGCAACGGAAGTAAGCCTTCCAGGTACGATAGTAGATCCTGAAAGACGAAGGCTTCCTAGCCTGGATCATAGTATGAATCACCCGATCCGAAAGGCCGGACGCTCTTAGAACTGCGGTCTCAACAGCCACGCGGTCAAACTTTGCGACTGAGAATTCTGGTGGCAGATCGGACGCTGGGACAGCAGATCGGGTCTGTCTGGAAGGCGCCAGGGGGCGTCCGTGAGAAGATTGACAATGTTCGCAAACCAAGATCTCCTGGGCCAATCCGGAGCGATAAGAATGACCGGCACCCCTTCCGCCTTGATCTTTTTCAACAGCTTGGGGAGCAAGGGAAGGGGTGGTAACAGATAAGGGAGCACAAACTGCGACCAAGGGACGGCTAAAGTGTTGACGCCCACTGCGAGAGGGTCGCAAGACCTGGAGACGAACAGAGAAACCTTCCTGTTCATTCGGGACGCCGTGAGGTCCACGTCCGGAGTACCCCATCGAAGACAAATCTGATGGAAAACCTCCTGATGCAAGGACCATTCCCCTGCCGCGAGGCCCTTGCGGCTGAGGAAGTCGGCAGCCCAATTGTCCACGCTGGGGATATGCACCGTGGATATCACCGGAACCGTTGCCTCTGCCTAGAGGAGGATCTTGGATACCTCGGCCAGGGCCAAGGAGCTTAGAGTCCCCCCTGATGGTTGACATATGCCACTGCCTTCGCATTATCCGTCTGGATTCGGATTGGTAGACCCCTAAGAATCCTTTCCCAGTGACGAAGGGACAGAAAGATGGCCCAAATCTCGAGGACATTGATCGGCAGGGTTGACTCCTGCGCCGACCAACGACCCTGAACAGTCAGGTGGCGAAACACAGCACCCCAGCCGAGCAGACTGGCGTCCGTCGTCACCACCTGCCAGTGAACTGGAAGGAAGGACCTGCCCTGGGAGATGAGAGGTGACTTCAGCCACCAGTTGACGGACCGCTTGACGCGGGGAGAAAGTCGGATCGGACGATCCAGGGAGAAGACAGACCTGTCCCACTGTGACAGGATGGCCTGCTGAAGAGGTCTTGAGTGGAATTGGGCGAAGGGGATCGCTTCCAATGTGGCAACCATCCTTCCCAGAACCTTCATGGCCGATCGGAAGGAGGGAATTCGAGGGCCCTGGAACAAGCGAACTTCCCGACGAAGGATGGATCTCTTGTCTTCGGGAAGGAAGACTCTGGTCTGACGAGTGTCGAAGAGTATGCCCAGAAAAACGAGGTGCTGAGAAGGAATAAGGCAGGACTTCTTCCGGTTGACAAGCCACCCTAAACGGGCTAGGGTGTCGAGGACGATGGACAAACTTTCGTGAGCCTGAGAAAAAGACATGGCCTTGATGAGGATGTCGTCGAGGTACGGAATAAGAACCAGGCCTCTGACCCTCAAGATGGCTATCAGCGCTGCCATGATCTTTGTGAAAACCCTGGGGGCGGTTGCAAGACCGAACGGCAGGGCGACAAACTGAAAATGCTCCTGATGTACTGCAAAACGCAGGAATCTGTGATGTCCCGGAATATCGGGACATGGAGGTAGGCGTCCTAGATTTCTATGGAGCACAGGAATTCCTGAGCCTCCATGGAAGCAATTACTGAATGGAGGAATTCCATCCTGAAGTGTCTCAGGCGAACCCTCTTGTTCAGCAATTTGAGATCCAGAATGGGACGAACCTTGCCGTCTTTTTTCGGTACCACGAAAAGATTCGAACAGAACCCTGTGAACCGCTCTTTTTCTGGAACGGGAACGATTACCCCGGATTTGAGGAGGGAGGTGATGGCTGCTAAGAAACCCGGAACTAGAGCGGGGTCTCTTGGAGGGCAGGATTCGAAGAAACGATCCTGGGGCTGAGAAATTAACTCTATTTTGTATCCTGAGGATACCACTTCCCTGACCCATGCGTCCTTCACTGAGGTGATCCAGTCGTCGCTGAAGAAGAGGAGACGGCCGCTCAGCTTGGGAAGTGCGCTGGGGCCTTGCCGAGAGTCATGCCGAGGTGGATCTTCCAGTCCTAGACCTGGAAGATCTACCTTGGGAGTAGCGGGAACGCCAGGAAGGAGCGGGTCAAAAGGATACAGTCTTCTTCTCTTGACGAGCCTGCGGCCTCTGCTGCTGTTGGGAAAAGGAGTTTGACGCCGCGAAGCGCCGAAAAGGCCGAAAAGACCGAAATTGCCGCCTAGGATGAGGCCGGCGAGGTTTGGACTGGGGAAGAAGGGAGCTTGTGCCCCCGGTAGCGTCCTTAATAAATTGGTCCAGCTTGGAACCGAAGAGACGAGATCCCTGAAAAGGCAGACTGGTAGGGGATTTCTTTGATGACAAATCCGCCTGCCAGGCCTTGAGCCAAACGGTACGACGGATGGCAACAACATTACTAGACGCCTGAGCGGCACAAGACGTGGCGTCCAGGGAAGCAGAGACCAAGTATTCCCCAGCGTGAGAAATCTGGGTGGCAAGTTCCGCCAGCTGTTCTGGAGGAGCTCCAGGCAGAATGCCCCGATGGAGTTGTTTGGCCCATTCGGATATAGACTTTAAAACCCAGGTGGAAGCAAAGGACAGGCATAGGGCAAACACGGCTGCTTCGAAGGCCGACTTAGCAATGGACTCTATGAATTTATCGTTGGAATCTTTCAGAGATGCTCCGCCAGACAGCGGGAGGACAGTGTTGGTGGAAAGTCTAGAAACTGGCGGATCCACTGAGGGAGAAGTCGTCCAGTTGTCGATGAGATTCGGGGAAAAAAGGATATAAGACGCCAAGACGCTTCCCTCTTTGAAAACGTCTGGTTGGGTTCTCCCTTTCTCTGGTCAGAAGCTGATCGAACTCAGGATGAGGAGCGAAAACCTTGGAAGGTGCTTTTGACCGTCTAAATGAAACCGCCTGATCTGCGGGTTCCGTATAAGGATCTTTGATGCCACAGGTCTGGTTGATTGCTCCAATGAGACTCTGAACCATACCCCTCATGGTAGCGATTTGGTTCGAATCCAGCTCCAAATTATCCTCTGAAGGCGCATCAGAGAGAGCTTCGCCTGACTCAGGTGAGGAGGACTGGGGGAAAGCCGACCGCAGAGAAGGACCGTGTGGCGAAAAGGAACGAGAAGAGGACTCAGACCGGCGTTCCTGTATGGATCGTTTGCAGCCTATAATGGGAGGCTCGGACGGAGGTTCCTGCGATCCGCTGGCTACTGCAGGGGTCTGCAGGGGCAATATCAAGTATGGACACAAGGGTCTGGGACACCCGTATTAGATCCGCTACCGATTGTGACAACGAGGAAACCCAGCCTGGGGTGGAGGCTTCGCTCTCAAGCGGAGCAATAGGGGGAACCTGGGCGGTGGGCATAATGGGGTTGCTGCAGGCCTGACAGAGGGGAGAGGACTGACCTGACGGAAGTTTGCAGTTACAAGACGAACACGCAAAGTGTTTGACTAAGGCAGAGGAAGTAGAGGAAGAAGAAGTAGGAGGGCGAGAGCGACCTCCTTTAGAATTAGACATGGTGAACGAACCCCTGAGTAATGCCAGAAGGTTGGGGGACAGGAGTGCAGAGGAGAGTGTCAGTCTGCAGAGCAGAGCTACTCACAGCAGATGAGGCGGTTCCAGATAGAAAAAGCTGTCCAGCTTGTAGAAGATACCACAGGGAGGATTTCTGCAGCGATCCAGTCAAGATGTCATCTGGAGGGAAGAAGGACGCCCGACTGTGCGCTGAAAAGGGCGAGAGGCAAGCGTGGCGCTGAAATGCAATTCATCAGCGCACAGTGGAAGAAGGGGGCGGAGCTAGCCGCATGGGTCAGGAGCACCAAGATGGTACCGGTGGGCAAGGAGTGATGGTCGGGCGGGAGAAAAGCCCGCCCGAGGAAACAGGAAGTGGGCAGAATCGCGTCGAGGACCGCGGAACCGGAAAGGTGCGGGCGCCGGGTAAAACGGCAGACAGAGAAATATGCGGCCGCAGCAAAAACAGCGCGGCTACCTGTAGGGCTGCCGCGCCGCTCAGAGCAAGGTGCGGCCGCGAGAAAGGCAGTGCGGCTGCCTGGAACAGTGCGGCCGCCTGTAACAATAAGGCCACCAGAGGGGAAGCAACGTGGACGCCCACAAGCGCCCGAACGGAGCGATGACTCTCGCCCCATATTTCCCCGCCCGCTGAAAACGATATTAAAGGAAACTCTAGGAACCCCCCATGACCACCCCGACTTGAGGAGGGACCCAGAGGTACGTGAGGGAAGGGGAAAGTGGGATACTCACCTAAACATCCCACGCCGTCAATTACTAACCTCATACTGGGGAAGGTATCAGACGTCCAGGGCTGGTGATGGACGTCCTCGTCTCCTCCAACCGACAGGCTCTGGTGGGCGAGTGGGTGGGGGACGGAGCTAGGACCGAACTTCTAAGCACGCTTGTGTGCTAGGATCTTGGTCCTGCTGTCGGATCTTTGAGGATATGGGGTGGCAGTACACACTGTACTCATAGTCTGTATTGTGGGACTACAAGTGTGACTGTTCATCCTGTATCCCTCCGGAAAACCTGTAAGAAAACGACGCACATTGAGGTAGATAAGGGTCTAATGAAAGACCCGTGTCCACCTCCTACTGACACGAAGCTAAACTGAGGTTCATAATGCCAGTCGGTGGGGTGTACACTGCAGAGGAGGAGCAAACTTTTTTGTGCATAGTGTCAGCAGCATACACCCATGGTTCTTGTGTCCCCCAATGAGAGGTGATAGAGAAACATTCACACTCCTTATCTATGAACTGTTCCAATATTTATGAACACAACTGTTTATCACTCTCCCATAATGATAGCTCTGCTATTTGCCATTGTATTATTTCAGTGCTGTGTTGTGTACAAATATGTGATTCTTCAGAATTTGTATTAGTCTATGCCTGATGAAGAGGTCTGTGTAGTCTCGAAAGCTTGCAATTTGTTACCATCTTTTCAGTTAGCCATTAAAAGGTATCAACCACTGAGGACTCTCAATTCTAAATAATTTTCTATCTACTGGCTAACACGGTACCAAGATCTATATCTTTCCTGCTGTACAGAGAGACAGCCATGGACGGGATCACATTAACCCCTAACATCACCTTTGAGACGTGCGATACTGTGTTGGCGGTAAGGGCTGCGCTCGCAATGTCTTCCAGTTTACTGCGGGATATTGCAGAAATGAAGTTCAGATAATAAGACTCGTATAGCTGTGTTCTCAGGTCCTGTCATAAAAAGTAAAACAACAAGGCTCACACAATTGATCCAATCGCAAGCACAAAACAATTGCTTTATAAGAATTCTATGGGGTGTAGTAGAGAATATTGAGACATTTGGAAGAAAATGGAATTCATTCTGCAAGCATTACAGTACAGGGGTATACGCATCAAGGCTGGGGTACTCGTGTTTTTAGGTTTTCATACTTACCTGACAAATTCTGTCTACATTTTCCTCTGTAGGCATCACAAAATATATGGCAGGAACGTCTGGGATGGCGTCACGGTCAGTGTGCAAAAGGCTGTAGATAAAAAGCAAACGACTTGTCACATCTCGTCAATGTTGTTGTCAATCTCCTCAAACATAACAATATTTTTCCTAAACTCACAGGTGTAAGGTGACCCCCATTTCTCGCAGCTCCTTCACAGACAGCAAGGGAGAGATGATATCTTGGCCAAAGCGATCGTAAATAAGAACCTGCAATAAGCGTTCAATGAAGAGAAGTTAATATGGCTGGACAGAAAATGAATCTTCATACAGCGATTCATGCTGATCTGTCTGCTGTTACTGTAAGGCTGAATTCTCAGTGCAGATTTTCTTGCAGAAATGTCTATCACTAAATCAGTGGCATTCACCTGGTCTCTGTTACAAAAGTCTAGTCTGCCAACCCCCTCATTATTAATATTATGCATGCTATGGGCAAGCAGGAGGTTTTTCATGAGTTTGCTGCATTACCACTTCAAAAAAACGCTTGAAAGACCCTTTCCCTTCTAAAACCTTGTTGCCGTTTGTATGTTCAGTCTTTTGAGCTAAAGGTTTTGTAAACCTCCTGGTGAAAAAAAGATATTGCATCTCATGTCTTTAAAGTGTCTCCTGAAGGAAGCTGCTCCAAACTAGGCACTGTCCAATCAAGGGTAGGCAAGGGTATGGGCACATGCTCTGTCGTGTGGCGCCTCTTCTAACCCTGAGACGGTTAAAAAGTGAAAGCCTCAGGTGTTTTTATACAGTGGTGTCATCTACAAAACTGAAAAAAACTGAACTGGAGTATAAGTTGATTTTGGATGCAAAATGGGAGCAAATTCACACTGGCCATCAAACAGACAAAAACAGAAAATGAACAAATGTAAAAGCAATAAGTAAATAAAGTAAATAAGCGATAGTGCATATAACGTAGGGTACATAGTAGTGATGAGTGAATACATTCGGCACTATTCGTTACAAGTACAAATAGTACGGTACTCGGGCTATTCGTTACTCAGGGAGTAATTTGCCATTCGCCTCGGTATATTAGAGTGACTCGCTCAGCATTTTTGGCACTTTATTTGCAGCCAATGAACATGCTGGGCTTGCGTGCCAATCACAGTAATATCGGCACCGTCTTTGGTATTGCATTACTGTGATTGGGTGCCAGAACACTGGATGTTTGTCACGCTGTGCATGACAGCGCGGCAAACACTGCTTCTCATCGGCGATGAAATCATCAAAAGACAGCGTGAGCGCGCAGCTGTGATCAGAGGTATAAAGTTTACCTACCATCGTTGGTGTCAGCGGATGGGACTACAGCTCCCATCATCTGACAACTGCTAATAACAGTGAGAGCAGAAGCGGCTAATGGGAGTATTCATCAGCTGGCTGCTGCACTGTAAATAAATACCGTATATACTCGAGTATAAGCCGAGAATTTCAGCCCAAAATTTTGGGCTGAAAGTGCCCCTCTCGGCTTATACTCGAGTCACGGTGGGCGGCAGGGTCGGCGGGTGGGGGGGAGAGGGCGCTGAGGCATACTCACCTAGTCCTGGCGCTCCTGGCTCTCCCCCTGCCGTCCCACGGTCTTCGGTGCTGCAGCTCTTCCCCTGTTCAGCGGTCACGTGGGACTGCTCATTAGAGAAATGAATACGCGGCTCCACCTCCCATAGGGGTGGAGCCGCATATTCATTTCTCTAATCAGCGGTGCCGGTGACCGCTGATAGAGGAAGAGGCTGTGGCACCGAAGACCGTGTGACAGGCAGAGGGAGCGGGACGTCGGGAGCAGGTAAGTATGTCATATTCACCTGTCCCCGTTCCACACGCTGGGCGTCGCTCCATCTTCCCGGCATCTCTCCGCTCTGACTGTGCAGGTCAGAGGGCGCGATGACGCGTATAGTGTGCGCGGCGCCCTCTGCCTGATCAGTCAGTGCGGAGAGACGCCGAGACCGGGCGCTGAGGAGCTGCAAGCAAGAGAGGTGAGTATGGCGTTTTTTTTTTTATTGCAGCAGCAGCAGCAATGGCACAGCTTTCTATGGCACATCAATGGGGCAATACTGAACGGCGCAGAGCACTATATGGCAGCTATGGGGCAATACTGAACGGCTCAGAGCACTATATGGCAGCTATGGGGCAATACTGAACGGCGCAGAGCACTATATGGCACAGCTATGGGGCAATACTGAACGGCGCAGAGCACTATATGGCACAGCTATGGGGCAATACTGAACGGCGCAGTGCACTATATGGCACAGCTATGGGGCAATACTGAACGGCGCAGAGCACTATATGGCAGCTATGGGGCAATACTGAACGGCGCAGAGCACTATATGGCAGCTATGGGGCAATACTGAATGGCGCAGTGCACTATATGGCAGCTATGGGGCAATACTGAACGGCGCAGAGCACTATATGGCAGCTATGGGGCAATACTGAATGGCGCAGTGCACTATATGGCAGCTATGGGGCAATAATGAACGGCGCAGAGCACTATATGGCACAGCTATGGGGCAATAATGAACGGCGCAGAGCACTATATGGCACAGCTATGGGGCAATAATGAACGGCGCAGAGCACTATATGGCAGCTATGGGGTAATAATGAACGGTGCAGAGCACTATATGGCACAGCTTTATATGGCACATCTATGGGGCAATAATGAACAGTATGGAGCATTATATGTGGCACAGCTTTATATGGAGCATCTTATGGGGCAATAATGAACGGTATGGAGCATCTATTTTTATTTTTGAAATTCACCGGTAGCTGCTTCATTTCCTACCCTAGGCTTACACTCGAGTCAATAAGTTTTCCCAGTTTTTTGTGGCAAAATTAGGGGGGGTCGGCTTAATCTCGGGTCGGCTTATACTCGAGTATATACGGTAATTTAAAAAAAAAAACTGCATGGGTTCCCCTGTATTTTTGAGAACCAGCCAGGCAAAATTCACAGCTGGGTCCTGCAACCCTTAGCTGTCAACTCTAGCAAGGCTGGTTATCAAGAATTTCTCATGGTGATCTACTGTGAAGACACTGAGCTTGAACTGGGGTGACTGGCTTTTTCCCCACAGTGCTGAGGTCCCAGCAGTTCAGCCTGGCTGGGAACGTAGCCTCAGTGACCGGCAGTATCCACAATGATGTCACCGCTAGTCACTGCGGCTGCACTCACAGCAGCTCATTCACCAGTCGTTCTCAGCCTGGATGGTCGCATTTTGGTACCGTCCAGGTTGAAAACTATTAAGCCCCCAGACATGGATTACAGCGTGAGACAGAACGACCGACAGGTGAGAGATATTGTTGTTTTTTATTTCGTTTTATTACAGGAGACGAGAGATTCAGTGGAATTATGTGTTAGGCGAGTATAACTGTGTTTGCTATCTACTATATAATTGTCTAAGGGTCACTTCCGTCTTTCTGTCTGTCCTTCTTTCTGTCACGGATATTCATTGGTCACGGCCTCTGTCTGTCATGGAATCCAAGTCGCTGATTGGTCTCGCCAGCTGCCTGTCATGGCTGCCGCGACCAATCAGCAACGGCCACAGTCCAATTAGTCCCTCCCTACTGCCCTGCAGTCAGGGCCCGGTGCCCGATCAATACTCCCCGCAGTCACCGCTCACACAGGGTTAATGCCAGTGGTAACGGACCACGTTATGCCGCGGGTAACTCACTCCGTTACTGCCGCTATTAACCCTGTGTGACCAAGTTTTTACTATTGATGCTGCCTATGCAGCGCCAATAGTAAAAGGATCTAATGTTAAAAATAATAAAAAAAAATAAAAATCATTATATACTCACTTTCCGCCACCTTTCCCGCTCCTCGTGACGCACCGGTAACCGCTCCATGTAAGCGGCAGGTTCCGGTGGCAAGGATAGTATGCGACAAGGACCTGCCATGACGTCACGGTCATGTGACCGAGACATCATCACGGGTCCTGCGCTACCAACCCTGGGACCGGAAGCTGCCGAGTGCACCGCACACAGGCGACGTGACTACAAGGGCTCCCTCGGAAGGTGAGTATAATTTTATTTTTTATTTTTGAACCTGTGACATACGTGGCTGGGCAATATACTACGTAGCTGGGCAATATACTACGTGGCTCTGTGCTGTATACTACGTGGCTGGGCAATATACCACGTGGGCTGGGCAATATACCACGTGGGCTGGGCAATATACCACGTGGGCTGGGCAATATACCACGTGGGCTGGGCAATATACCACGTGGGCTGGGCAATATACCACGTGGGCTGGGCAATATACCACGTGGGCTGGGCAATATACTACGTGGGCATCCATATTCTAGAATACCCGATGCGTTAGAATCGGGCCACCATCTAGTTTTTAAATAAAAATGGAAAAGTGTGTTTGATTTAATTTCTAATAAAATACTTTATTCTGGCTGTGTCTTTATTTACCATATAACTATAGGATTAGTAATGGAGAGGTGTCTTATAGAAGCCTCTCCATTACTAATCCTTGGTCTGACAATACAAAAGTGATATCAACCCCACAAATATAAACCCCACTTGCCACCGCTACAGGGCATGTGGGGAGAGTCAGGCAAAGTGCCAGAATTGGCGCATCTTATAGATGCGTCTTTTCTGGGCGGCTGCGGGCTGCTATTTTTAGGCTAGCAGTGGGTCAATATCCATGGCCCCTTACCAGCCTGAGAATGCCAGCCCTCAGCTGTCTGATTTAGAAAGGCTGCTTGTCAAAAATAGGGGAACACACACCTTTTTGAATTATTTAAATTAAAAAATATGGCGTGGGGATCCCTCTATTATTGATAACCAGAGGAAGCCTTGGTTTTTCATTTATTTATTTATTTATTTATAGCGCAGGCAGCTCCTGCTCTCACTGTTATTAGCCACAGCCTGTGTAGGCTGAAGGGAGTAAAAGTCATCAGTCACCACCTCCTGTCATTGTTCTCGCTTGAGGACGACTAGGGCAGAATGATGAGAGTTGTATTCATCGCCAGCAGAGCAGGGGAGAATGATGAGAGCCGTTTTCAGCATCTGGTGCCGGGAACAGCGCTTACTGTACCTCTGTTTCCCTGGTGCCCGTTGTGTGGTACTGATGCAGCACATGGCCTGCACACGGTTGCCACATGTATTACACACACGGCCATCTCAGGTACCATTTTGACGTTGGCCCAAGCGCTGTGGGATAATTTTGGCGCTTGCGCTAATGTCAGATAGGTGAAGTGAGTTCATTGGCTGTGAACTGCCAGGACCTTTCTGATGGCATCAGGCGCATGAGAACTTTCTCACGCTGCTAGCGATAGCAGACGCTGCTCAGTGTCTCTGCTGCATGGCAGGCTGTATAGTTGCATCATGCAATCATGCTGCCTGCCATCTAGATGTAGCAGAGCTAGACCCGTCGTGGGACAAATGGATTATCTTCTCCTCAGCGGAAAGGTGAGAAATATTTTTGTTCTTTATTTTAACTCTTTTGTAAAAGATAATGTTGTCGGTGGAATGGGCGATGTCATAAGTATGGCTTAATTAAGATTTATTAAAGTAGTCAGTGTCATTCTTTCAATTAAAGGACTTTTTTTCTGGGTATCCGTGTTTTTATACAATATGACTATAGGATTAGAAATGAGGCCATCTTATAGAAGCCTCTCAATTACTAACCTCGGGGCAATACAAAGGTGACATCAACCCCCTCAACTATCACCCCACTTGCCACTGCTACAGGGCAAGTAGAAGAGCGAGGCTTTTCTGGGGTGACTGAGAGCTGATGTTTTTAGCCGGGGGAGGGGGGGGGGCAGAATTCATGGCCACTTCCTAGGCTATTAATATCAGCCCACAGCTGTCTGCATAGCCTTTGCTGGTTATTAATTATAGGGGGACCCTACGTCATTTTTTTGGGTGGTTCCCCATTTTAATAGCCAGTAAAGGCTAAGTATACAGCTGTGAGCTGATATTAATAGCCTGTGAAGCTCCATGGGTATCACCCCCTTCACAGGCTATAAACATCTGCGCCCAGCCGTCGGCTTTCCCTATGCTGATTGAGAAAAATGATAATTACTTACTGGTAATTTGATTTTCCAGATCCATGACGGCACCTAACGTGAGAGATGGTCCCAGCCCCCCCAGGAACAGGAAACCTGCATAGGAGATAAAAGATGGGGGTGGCACCTCTCTCCTCAGTTTGTTGACAGAGTATGTAAGGTAACCGCTTCATTAGTTCAGGTTCAATGTAATATTACATTTATCTCTATCGTTGCCAGAGGCGCAGTTATATTTCCCCATCAGTTTTTTTTTGTTCTATGTATATATTTTTATCTTAACTCGTATATACATTTTATATACATGTACCCCCTTTATATATCTATATATATATCGATATATATATCTATCTCCTAGGGTGGGACAACAGCCGATAAGACTTTCCTCCCAAAGGCAAGACTTGAAAGCCCCAAGTTTAACCTACAGTGGCGAAAGAAGGTAGAGGGTGAAGACCATACTGCCGCATTACAAATTTGCTCTATTGACGCGTTTGCTCTCTCCGCCCAGGATGTGGCGATAGCTCTTGTGGAGTGTGCCATCACCCCTAGTAGAGGGCATTGCCCTGCAGATGAGTAAGAGAGTGCAATAGCCATGCGGAGCCACCGTGCAATAGTAGATTTCGTGGCTTTTTTACCCCTGTTTGCTCCCTGAAAGGAAACAAAAAGGGCTGAAGATTGTCGCCAAGATTTTGTCATCTCCAGGTATTGGATTAGGCAACATCTGACGTCCAGGCAATGAAAGGTTTGTTCTCCCTGGGATTTTGGATTGGAACAAAATGAGGGTAAAACTATCTCCTGGTCCCTATGGAATTTTGAATTGACCTTTGGTAAGAAGGCCGGGTCAGTTTTGATTATTACTCTGTCTTCCAGATTTGTAGTGTATGGAGGATCAATAGATATAGCCTGGATCTCACTAATGCGTCTGGCAGACGTCAGGGCAACCAGGAGAACCGTTTGTAGGGTTAGGTTTTTTTCCAATATGGAGCTAAGAGGCTTAAAAGGAGGACAAGTTAAGGCCTGGAGAACTAAATTTAGATCCCAGGGAGCAACTTTTGGCCGAGGTTTAAATGGTCTGGCTGTGAAGGAGGCTCGGATGAACCTGTACACCCAGGGGTGATCAGCCAATTTTTTATCAAATAAGGCGCCAAGCGCTGAAACTTGCACCTTTAGGGTGCTGGTAGATAACCCCCGTTCCAGACCCTTTTGGAGGAACTCTAAGACTTCTCTTATTGGGACTTTCTGAGTGGTAGTTGATAGGCGTCGCCCTGAGAACTCTAGAAATTTTTTCCAAGATTTTTTGATATTTATTAGATGTAGTTTTTTTCCTGCTGGATAGCAGAGTAGAAACTAACGGAGCTGAGAAACCCTTTCCTAGTAGAAGCCCCCTCTCAAGTTCCAGGCAGTGAGATGCAGATTGTGCACTTGAGGATGGAACACCGGACCCTGGTGTAGAAGGTTCGGCACCTCTGGAAGGATCCATGGGTCCGATATGGACATACGCCTGAGCCAGGTGAACCAGGCCCTCTTCGGCCAGAAGGGTGCAATCAGTATTATTCGTGTTCCCTCCTCCCGGATCTTTTTCAACACTGTCGGTATCAGCGGAAACGGAGGAAACGCGTAGGCCAGATGGAAGTTCCATTGGTGCAACAGCGCATCTACTCCTTCTGGGTTCTCTTGCGGGTTCAGGGAATAGAACCTTTCTACCTTCCGATTTTGTTTTGTGGCAAAGAGGTCTATCTGTGGGATACCCCAAAGGGCACAGATTTCCCCCAAAATTTCCTGGTTTAAAGACCATTCGTTCTGATGTAGCATATGCCTGCTTAAGTCTAAGTTCACATTAGCGTTGCGCCGCTGTTGCGTCGGCGACGCAGCGGCGACGCGCCCCTATGTTTAACATAGGGGACGCGTGCGTCTTTTTGGTTGCGTTTTTCGCCACGTGCGTCGTTTCCGACGCTGGCGTCGGACGCACGAAAACGCTACAAGTTGCATTTTCTGTGCGTCCGATTTTGGTCAAAAACGACGCACGCGTCGCAAAACGCGCGCGTTTTTGCGCGCGTTTGCGCGCGTTTTTCGATGCGTCGCGCGTTGCGTCGCCGACGCAGGGCGGCGCAACGCTAGTGTGAACGTACCCTAAGAAGTCTGCAACAAGATTGCTTGTTCCTTTCAGATGAGTAGTTGTCAATGATAGGAGGTGATTTTCTGCCCAAGAAAACAGTCTTTTGGTTTCTTCTAACAGAGATCTTGACCTTGTTCCCCCCTGACGATTTATGTAGGAGACTGCCGTGCTGTTGTTGGACAAGACCACTAGGTGTTTCCCTTCGACAATTTCTTCTGTTTGCAGAATTGCTAGCCTTATTGCTGTTAGCTCCTTTAGGTTGGAGGATGCTGATTCCATCTGAGGATCCCATCTGCCTTGCAGAATCTGATGTTCTAAATGTGCCCCCCAGCCGAGAGGGCTCGCATCCGTGGTTAGCACCACCGGATCTTGGGCTGACCATGGTACCCAGTTTTTTAAATATTCTATTTTTAGCCACCAAACTAAAGAGTCCTGCACTTGTGGCCATAGAACGATTTTTTGGTTTAGATTGTGGGGATCTTTTGCCTGTTCAGTCAGTATTTGCCATTGTAACTCCCTTGAATGTATTTGTGCCCACCGAACCGCTGGGATCGTGGCTGTCAACATCCCCAGAAGGGACATGGCTTCTCTTAACAAGATGGGCCGTCCCGATTGCGTCTGATTTATTTTTTGTTTTATGGCGTTGATTTTCCTGTCCGGAAGGATACAAATTTGCCTGATTGAGTCCAGTTGAATTCCTAGGAATTCCTGTATCTGGACTTGATGCATCTTTGATTTTTTTAAATTGATCAGCCACCCCAATTTGGACAATAGGTCCCGTACTTTCGAGACTGCTACTACGCATTCTTCCTGGCTGTCTGCTACAAGGAGAAAGTCGTCTAGATATGGTATTAGTAAGATATTTTCCTTTCTTACCAACGACGCTATCTCTGAAATTATCTTTGTAAAGATTCTGGGAGCCACAGACACCCCAAAAGGAAGACATTGGTACTGTAGATGAGTGGGGATTTGATTTATTTCTACTATTAGTCTTAGGAATTGTTGATGTTCTACACAAATGGGAACATGATAATAGGCATCTGTGAGGTCTATTACTGCCATGTAACAGCCTAGATATAGCAGTTTTGTTGTAGTTTTTAACGTCTCCATTTTGAATTTGTCTACTTTGATGTATTGGTTTAGGGATTTCAGATTGAAGATCGTTCTCAGAGAACCATCTGGCTTCGGTGTGAGGAATAGGGTACTGTAAAATCCTTTCCCAACTTCTTGTGTTGGTACTTCTACGAGAACTTGTTTCTCCCTGAGGAGATGAACTTCCCTTTCCAATGTTGCTTGATTCCTTTTTGCGACATGGGTAACTTATACTCGATGAGGAGGGAGGGAGGTGAAATTCAGACGCAGGCCTTCGGTTAGTAGGGATACTACCCACTGTGATGTCTGCAATTTTTCCCATTGGTGGACAAAAAAACGAAGTCTTCCTCCCACCCGGATATCGGCGTCATTGTTGTTGTTTGGGGTCTGATTTCTGAGGAGGCTTATTAAAGAGATATCCTCTTTTTCTTCTCTCACCCCAGGGTTTCCCACGGGTGGATCTATCCCCCGGCCGACCCAAACCTGCTTTTCCTGAACCCCGAAAGGAACGCCGGTTATCACTACACCGCCGTCTTGAGAAGGGGGGAGGTGGGAAGTGTTTCTTCTTATCTGCAGCCTTCTCTAGAATCTCATCGAGTGCCTTCCCAAATAGATACTGGCCCTCACAAGGGACTGCACATAATTTAACTTTGGACTGAAAGTCAGCTGACCAATTTTTAAGCCATAATGCCCTTCTGCCAGAGTTGGAGAGGGCACATGCACGGGCAGAAAAACGCACTGAGTCAATGGCGGCATCTGCGAGGAAGCCTGCCGCATTTTGAAGAGAGGGTATTACCTCTAAGAGTCTCTCCTCAGGGCATTTGTCCCTTATTTGCTCACTCAACTCCTCTAACCACTTTATCATGGCCTGAGCTGTACAAGTGGCGGCTACTCCTGGCCTAAATGCCCATGTTGATGCTTCCCATGCCGATTTTAATAAGGCGTCCGCCTTTTTATCAAGAGGGTCTTTAAGGGCCCCCATGTCTTCGAAGGGAAGCGCTATGCCCTTGGAAGTGCTTTTCAATTGCAGAGTCCAATTTAGGTGCTTTCTCCCATTTTTCACAAATTTCTTCCTCAAACGGATATTTGCGTTTAAGGGTCTGGGGAACTGACATTTTTTTAGTTGTTTTTTTCCACTCTTTTTTAATTAAGTTTAAGACATTATCGTGAAAGGAAAAAACTCTGCGTTTTTTTTACTTCTAGGTTGCTAAACATAGAATCCTGGGTTGTTTTATGTTCTTTTGGTGTTTCAACCCCCAATGTTGCTCTAACTAGCTTAAGCAGTTTCCCAACATCCTCAGCTAGTACATACGGCCGACCACACTCCTCATCCGAAGAGTCTAAGTCTGAATCACCATCAGGTGGCAATTCCCCAGGTTCGCCTTCTGATTCCACGTCAGAGGTTTGGGCAGGTCTAGGAGGTGGATTCCCGGAGCTACATAGCCCATGCTGTTTCATTTGCTCCTTCACTGTGATTTTTACTTCATCCCTAACGATATTCTTTATATTTTGGAGTATTGATGAGGACTCCCCGGCCACCGTCTTTTCTATACATAAACGACAGATCCGTTGTAATAAGTTTTAGGGAGAGCTTTGTCACAGAGTGCGCAGACTTTGTTTTTCTGCTTGGCCGTAACCTTCCTCCCCTGCACAATATAATACAGAAACACTTCGTTACTGACATGTCATTTTGCCTTACAAAGGCACTCACCCACCGAACCTTTACCACGGGGGTCTGTGGAACGTCCACCGGTACTGGTGATTCCACAGTCGGGTCCGCCATGTTGAAGAGGCTATTGGCACTTGCTGTTATGCTTTGCCTCTTAATATAGTATAGGGGAGAGCGGTGTGAGCGCCCCTGACTTCCTCCCACCTGGGAGTGTCAGCACAGCGCTCTCCTCGGCATGTGACGCTACTTCCGGTTGAACCAGGAAGTACTTCCACTCACCCCGGCGCCAGCTTAGTGATGGGACATGCTCTTGCCCTGGTCCAGCCTCCAGCCAGGAGCGGACACCAGGGAGCCCCCCCGCGGGACGGACGCCACCGCTCCTGATCACCGTGAGTGATGTGGCCCTATGCGCCGCCCCAGATGCTCCCGCTGTGGGCCTCGGTCTCCAGACCGGCACCTCCAGAGAGATCCCTCTAGGACGATGCCGCAGGTTCCCCGCAGGAACAGGAAACCAAACTGAGGAGAGAGGTGCCGCCCCCATCTTTTATTTCCTATGCAGGTTTCCTGTTCCTGGGGGGGCTGGGACCATCTCTCACGTTAGGTGCCGTGATGGGGAAGGGAAAAATTACAAGGGAGCCCATGCCATTTTTTTTCTGAAAAATAAACTTTTAATAATTAAATACATGTACAGTAAGCTGCACACACACACTGCACTAATTGCATATGTCAGACTGAAATCTGTATAACTATCTATTCAATGTGTTAATAGTGTATGTAATCCATCTATTCTACGCTGTTGGTTCCTGCTGTGATTTTGCAGTATGTGGCTGCTGAATTGCCGGCCTTTCTTAGATAGATAGATAGATAGATAGATAGATAGATAGATAGATAGATAGATAGATAGATGTAATATATATACATATATGTGTGTGTGTGTGTGTGTGTCACTGACATATCTATCTATTCTATTATATATCTATTATATGATAACCTGTCATTCTGATTTTACTGTACGCGGCAGATGAATTGCCGGCTTTTCATCTATATCCATCTATCCAATCCATTTTAGCTTTTTTGTTGGGTCCAGCAGAAAAATATTCGGTTTTCCCATTGACTTACATTGGATCCGTTATTCGGTACGAATATACAGTTATTAGAAAGTATTTGTGCCGATTTTCCCGAATTCGAATATTTCACTATTCGCTCATCACTAGAACTTCGTAAACTCCCTTAATTTGAGTTTGACATAAGGTTTACACAGCTAACCATTTGTTCCATATTCGGGACCCTGTCCTGCTTGGCAGTTAGTCACATTCACGTCACTTTGATACATAGCAAGGTTTTAATACTAACGTTTAGGACGTCCCGATTCTGGTACACCTTGGCACTGGTGGGATGGCTTTTACGCTTTTTTTTTATTAAAAAAAGATCAAAACAGTGTTTACTAAGTGCCCTATGTTATTTACATGCAATATTGCTTTTACTTACTTACAGCAGTGTAAATGATCATTTTGTTTAGGTCTTGGATTTTGCAAAAAGTTGCAAAAATCACCTAAGGAAAACCCTCTTCAAAACCGAAAAAAAGAGGTATAACATGGAAAAAAAAGACTAAAGGTTTGAAGGAACCTTTCACCACAAAGCAGAAACAAGAACGCTTACCTTCCATACTGGCTCCCCGGTTGTGCTCTTCACAACTGGAACATTAAAATTCAGCATACGTTTTAAAGCAACTGAGAAAAAACAAAAACAAATTCATAATCCAACTAATAAGTTTAGCATAGCTGTGGATTCTGCACAAAAAAGGCACAGATTAGCCCAGCTAAATAATCACAATAATACATGTGATCCAGATCGTACATCTGTTTTCAGACGTAACGTGTTTAAAAAAAAAAAAAAAAAAAAAAGTCGATTTGCCCCCCAAAAAATCTGAGGCTTGTGAACACAGCCTCGTATCATAGCCAATGTGAACAGAGCCTACCCTACATGCAGATGCCAAGAAGAAATCCGCTATTTTTAGTTTAACTTTGGGAGGAAAAAGAGAAAATAAAACAGTTGAAGATAATTATTGTGTTGCAAAACTAATCAACTTTTTGGGTAAACTCACATACAGCTGCAACAACTTTTTGTGTGGATTAGGGCCCATTCAAACCTCACAACACAGACACATTAATTCCAATTGCAACATTCACACGTCTATTTTTAATTTATTTATTTTTTATTTTGCAAACTGATGGATGGCCATTAAAGATAAAAAAAATCGTCATGCCCATCTTCATCCAATCTGCGGATCAATTTCACCCATTCAAGAAAATGGCTCCGTTCTCCACTGAGCAGTTGATAAAAGTTTAAGACCATGTTCACTAGTTGTGATTTGCTGCGTTTGTTTCCGCAGGCAAAACCTGCTCTCTTGGCAGTAAAAAAGCAGCTTAAAAAAAAAAAAATCAGGTTTTGCTGTGTTTTTCTGATGATGATGTACCTTCCTTAATGTTTTGGGACAAAAAGTGCAGAAAACCTGATACATGCACTTTTTGCACTTACCAATTGCCTTCTTTGCGTGAAAAACTGCTGCAAAAACGCTAAAAGAAGTGTCATGCTACAGTTTGCAGAAATGCAGCCGTTTTCCAAATCAGTCAGGAAAAACAAAACAATGTATGTGTGTGTGAGATTTCTGCAAGACTCTTAGGGTATGTGCACACGTATCTGCGTTTTTTTCTGCGAATTTATCGCGGTTTCTATTGCGCATTCCGCTGCGGGTTTACACCTGCAGTTTTCTATTGGAGCAGGTGTGAATCCGCGCAAAGAATTGACATGCTGTGGAATGTCAACCGCTGCATTTCTGCACGTTTTTTTCCGCAGCATGTGCACTGCGGATTTCGTTTCCCATAGGTTTACATTATACTGTAAATGCATGGGAAACCGCTGCGGATCCGCAGCAAAATCCGCAGCACGTGCACATACCCTTAAGGGTTGATTGTGACTTGTAGGATCGCTACTTCCAACAGGTGGCGCTATAGAGTTCAAGTCCTCTTTTTCTCTGAAGAGGCAATTTGCATATGAAATTTCTGAAATCTTGCAGCTTTTGCTGGTACTGTAAAATGCAGCTTAAAAATTGCATTAAAAAAGCAGCAAAAATGCAACGTGTGAACAAAGAGTTTGGGCATTTTTTTTTTACAGACAAAAAAACTGAGTGACCCATGGATTCAAACTGCAAAAAAAAAAAAGTAAGACACAGACCAAGAATGGAAAAAAAACGAGAAAAAAAGACACTAAAATCTACATGAGGCCAAACAGTGACAATCTTCACCAATCTACATTAAAATATTTATAGATAAAGTTTGTGAAAACCCTATTCAGTATCCACAAAAAAAAAAAAAACTTGAGTGGAATTGAAGATACACTTGCAGAATTACAAGCAGATCAAGAGAATAGAGCAAATTATGGTGGTCGAACTCTGATCCGATTCTCTTGGATGAGAAGATGCAAAACCAAATGTCTCCATCTTCTCCATTCTGTCAGTGCGTAGAAATCGGACTGCAATCAGATGATATCCATGCTCATTGACTTGTATGGGTATGTCTCGTCCAATCTACATTGCAAATTGCAGCATGCTGCATTTTTTTTCTCAAGCTAAATCAGTACAAGGTAAAAGTGCTGATCAGCACTACCCATTACAGATCATTGGACCAAGTGATGGCAGATTAAAAAAATCTAGTAGCACTAGTCCGATTAATACGGAGATGTGAGCGAGCCCTTAAAAATAGTCCAGACTGCACACGGACTTTTTTTTTTTTAAGTTCTGCTCCAAAAATTTCGTAGAGTGAAAACTACACATTTTGGGGAAGTTTTGAGATTTGGAGGAAGATTACTAACGCTAAAGGAGCAAATTACCCACTAATAGTTGTGAAACATCAATATCAAATCAGGGCCTATGTCCATTCAGGGATGCAGACAGCTGATCTGTGGGGTGACGGGTGTTAGACCCCCATCATCTTGACATTAAGGATGGGCCATCAGTATTAATGACGTAGATGTGACCGAGCAGAGGTTTATTCAGTGAGGAAGACAGCTGCCAGACCCCTCAGGAGCCGCTTATCCATGGGGACAAAGGATCAGGCATGTCCAAACCCAACATGCCCCCACAGCACACCAGGCTGTATACACTTACTACTAGGAACCAATGAGTATAGGAACAATACACATTAGGGGATGTGTGTCCTGGCGGGGTTTCTGAAGTACAGGGTGGGCCGCTGTCCTATCAGCCACTCCATGCGGCCACACACGGAGACCGCAGTCACCACACACGGGAACACGCATGGAGACTATGGTCGCCATACACGAAAACTAGGGACGCACACACAAAGACTACAATCGCCACACACGGGAACTAGGGGTTCTGGGGGCATTGTGCATTTACATTCTCCTTTAGACTTATAGGGACCTTGCTGGAGGCTATATACCATGGTGGGGCGGTGTATGTTATCAGGTTTCTATTATGGTTAACTGTGTGCATAAATGTTGTTATATTGTCTAGCACAGCTTGTTCAGTACTACTTGGACCATCTATAGTCAAATTGTTAATATTGAGTGCATAGGATTGAGAGACATTTACAATTCTTTGTGCATACTCCATCACTGTATGTGAATTGCTTTTTGGCACACAGTGTTCACGGGCATATATGTACGGAGGGTGTTATATATGGTTTTAATTGTTTTTAATCATGTTACCAATAAAGCTTATGTTATTTTCACTTTAATTTTGGTGGTGTGCAGATACTTTGGTGGCTCCTGTTTCTTGTGCTCTTTGTGACACGGGAACTAGGGGGGCATACCTGGAGACTACGGTCGCCACACATGGGAACTAGGGAGGCACACTTGGGGACACGCATGGAGACTATGGTCGCCATACACGACAACTAGGGAGGCACACACAAAGACTACAGTCGCCACACATGGGAACTAGGGGGGCACACACGGAGACTACGGTTGCCACACATGGGAACTAGGGGGGCACACACGGAGACTACGGTTGCCACACATGGGAACTAGGGGGGCACACATGGAGACTACGGTCACCACACATGGGAACTAGGGAGGCACACTTGGGGACACGCATGGAGACTATGGTCGCCATACACGACAACTAGGGAGGCACACACAAAGACTACAGTCGCCACACACGGGAACTAGGGGGGCACACACGGAGACTACGGTTGCCACACATGGGAACTAGGGGGGCACACATGGAGACTACGGTTGCCACACATGGGAACTAGGGGGGCACACATGGAGATTACGGTCGCCACACACAGGAACTAGGATGGCCACACATGGAGACAACGGGGCAACAAACAATGAGACTACAGTCGCCACAAACACAGAAACCAAGGGCCATATACTGAGGCTACAGTCGTCACACGCGGAGACTACGGTCACCACACATGGAAACTAGGGGGGCACACACACGGAGACTACGGTCGCCACACACGGGAACTAGGGGGGCACACATGGAGACTACGGTTGCCACACATGGGAACTAGGGGGGCACACACACGGAGACTACGGTCGCCACACACGGGAACTAGGGGGGCACACATGGAGACTACGGTTGCCACACATGGGAACTAGGGGGGCACACACGGAGACTACGGTCGCCACACACGGGAACTAGGGGGGCACACATGGAGACTACGGTTGCCACACATGGGAACTAGGGGGGCACACACGGAGACTACGGTCGCCACACACGGGAACTAGGGGGGCACACATGGAGACTACGGTTGCCACACATGGGAACTAGGGGGGCACACACGGAGACTACGGTCGCCACACACGGGAACTAGGGGGGCACACATGGAGACTACGGTCGCCACACACAGGAACTAGGATGGCCACACGGAGACTACGGGGCAACAAACAATGAGACTACAGTCGCCACAAACACGGAGACCAAGGGCCATATACTGAGGCTACAGTCGTCACACACATGGGAACTAGGGTGGGGGCCACCCGCCATCTCCCCACATCACGGCCACAAATCCTCCACACATTCAGCACTTTGGGGGATTTTTTTTTTTACCACAGAAGCTGTCTACAACCCATCACTTGGAATGACAGCCAACAGCAGGGTCACTTTATGTATCATTAGCAACAGATGACGGTTACTATGGTGACGCAGGCTCCACACTAGCAGAGCACCCGTCCACGCCGCACGCAGGCCTCCACATCCCATACACCACACTTAGCTCATTTACTTCTCACCCGTCTGTTTTTCCCGGATAGAGGCAGCCATCTTTTGTTTCTCCTCCTCTCCTCGTGACGTCACGTACGGTGACGTGGCAGCCACGGCTCACCGTATGGCCAGCTGCATCTCCATAGCGACCGGTTTGGAACCTGGAAGCGATCCTCCTTTTGCTATTGGCTGAGCAGCTAACACGTGCCCACCTCCAGTTTAAACCCGGAAGTGTGTGCGTTCCACGGCCGAGAACGGAAACAACCGTCATGTCTTTGCACCGTATATGTGCTGGATTGTGCTGTCTCCATGGTGTGAGGAGGCCCAGGCCACAATGGCCGCGTTACAGGGAGGTGTAGGTGTGCATGTGACATCATGGACCTTATTCTTCATTAGGGAAGGTGGTGCTCTGGATTATTTGGTTCACGCGCACGTGAGTAGCGCTTGTTCCAGGTAATGAAACCAACCAAAACCTGAAACAATGGACAGCAATGAGTCCAGACAAGGGATAGTAATTGAAAATGATACCTAGTGGCAAACAATAGTACTATATGACAAAGGCATCTCCGAAACGCGCGTCGGGGTGTGCGTGACATCGGGACTTTGGCGGCTCTTCAAGGTATATGTCCCCCCCCTTTTTTATTTTCAACTTTGTCACTTTAGCACTTTGGGTTGATGAGTTCTGCTGTCTAGCTTGACACTTATGCACTTTAATCGCCCTCACTTGGGGGTGTCCTCCTCCCCCCCCCCCTCATTATTTTTGGACACAATTTTTATGGAGATATTTATATTTTTTGTTACATTATTTATCGGAGGTATTTTAGATGATTTTTTTTTTTTCTTTTATGTATTCACATATGCTTTAACCATACTCCCGTCCCTTATCTTGCATCTTTATTTCCTTTGGGTCCACCGTTTGTAATATGGTTTTATTTACATAATCATTTCTTCATTCTAATTCTATTTTTATATCTTTCATCCTGATACGTTTACATTGCTCATATAGTACTACTGTTTGCCACTATCATTTAACCCCTTCAGGACCTTGGGATTTTCCATTTTTCCGTGTTTGTTTTTCGCTCCCCTCCAGAGCCATAACTTTTTTATTTTTCTGTCAATTTGGCCATGCGAGGGCTTATTTTTTGCGGGACGAGTTGTACTTTTGAACAACATCATTGGTTTTAGCATGGCGATACCAAATATGTGTAAGTTTGATTTTTTTTTTTTTATTGATTTATTTTGACTGGGGCGAAAGGGGGGTGATTTAAACTTTTATTTATTTTTTTCAAATTTTTATTTTTTTTTAACTTTTGCCATTCTTCTATAGCCTCCATGGGAGGCTAGAAACTGGCACAACACGATCGCCTCTGCTACATAGCAGCGATCTGATGTTCGCTGCTATGTATCAGAATTGCAGGTGTTCTGTGAGCGCCGACCACAGGGTGGCGCTCACAGCTGCCGGGGATCAGTAACCATAGAGGTCTCAAGGACCTCTATGGTTACAATGTACAAGCATCGCCGACCTCCGATCATGTGACGGGGGTCGGCGATGCGATCATTTCCGGCCGCCCAGCCGGAAGGGATAGTTAAATGCCGCTGTCTGCGTTTGACAGCGGCATTTAACTAGTTAATAGGTGCGGGCAGATCGCAATTCTGCCCGCGCCTATTACGGGCACATGTCAGCTGTTTAAAACAGCTGACATGTCCCAGCTTTGATGCGGGCTCACCGCCGGAGCCCACATCAAAGCGGGGCTTCTGACCTCAGATGTACTTTATTAACTAGGGGTTAATAAAGGTATAATTTTCAATTAATATCCCTTCTCTGGATTTCCATGGCCATCCATTGTTTCGGGTTTTGGTTGGTATCTTCACCCTGAGTGGTTTCCACTCTTTCTTAAGGTACCTTCACACATAACGATATCGTTAACGATATCGTTGCTTTTTGTGATGTAGCAACGATATCGTTAAGGAAATCATTATGTGTGACAGCGACCAACGATCAGGCCCCTGCTGGGAGATCGTTGGTCGCTGAACAAAGTCCAGAACTTTATTTTGTCGCTGGATCTCCCGTGGACATCGCTGGATCGGCGTGTGTGACACCGATCCAGCGATGTCTTCACTGGTAACCAGGGTAAACATCGGGTTACTAAGCACGGCCCTGCGCTTAGTTACCCGATGTTTACCCTGGTTACCCGGGGACTTCGGGATCGTTGGTCGCTGGAGAGCTCTCTGTGTGACAGCTCTCCAGCGACCAAACAGCGACGCTGCAGCGATCCGGATCGTTGTCGGTATCGCTGCAGCGTCGCTTAATGTGAAGGGGCCTTTACAGAGCAGCGGGGTTACATCATATATTTATCTATCTGTATATCAGATTGATTTTTATATATGTGTATATGACCGTGCAGTGTTTTTGTAGTGCTTATCTTGTTGCAAGTTTGGGCACCCCTGGTCAAAAATTGCTGTTATTGTGAACAGTTAAGCAAGTTGAAGATTAAATAATTAGTGATGAGCGACGAATAGCAGTATTGTTCAGGTCTAAACGAGCACGCGCGGGTGGTCTCCGAGTATTTTGTAATGCCTGGACATTTCGTTTTTGTAGCATGAGCTGTATGACTTACGGCTGCTGGACAGTCTGAATACATGTTGGGATTGCCTGTTACGGAATTCCCTCATGTATTCAGGCTGTCCAGCAGCCGCAAATCATGCAGCTGAGGCTACAAAAACGAAATGTACAGGCACTACAAAATACTCAGAGACCACCCGAGCAACAATGCTATTCGCTCATCACTAGAAATAATCTTTAAAAGGCCTGAAGTTAAAGATGACACATTTCATTGGTATTTTAGGCAAAATAAATTAAATATGTCATTTTACATCTTAAAAATTACAAAAAGGAAAATGGGCACCCTTGGAGACTTGTGTGCTCAGATAACTTTGATCAAAGTTCTAGTCCTTAATTAGCCTGTTGACAGTGAACAAGTCATAACGTTATCATTAGGAAAGGCCCGGTGATGCAAATTTCCAAGCTTTATTAAATGCCAGCCTCCTCTAACCTTGCATCAAAAAACAGCAGCCATGGGTTTTTCTAAGCAGCTGCCCAACACTCTGAAAATGAAAATGGTGGAGGCCCACAAAGCAGAAAAAGCTATAAGAAGCTAGCAAAGTGTTTTCAAGTTGCTCTTTACTCCATTTGAAATGTAATTAATGGCAGTTACCAGAAACAGTGGAGGTCAAGATAAGGTCTGGAAGACCAAGCAATATTTCAGTGAGCACAACTCGTAGGATTGCTAGAGAGGTAAATCAGGACCCCCTGCTTGACTGCAAAAGATCGACAGAAAAAATTAGCAGACTCTAGAGTTGTGGTACATTGTTGTACTGTTCAGAAACACCTGCCAAAAATATGACCTTCATGGAAGAGTCATCAGAAGAAAACCTCTCCTGCATCATCGTAAAAGTCAGCGTCAGAAGAAAGCAAAGCAACATCTAAGGCTATGTGCACACGTTGCAGATTTCTGTGCAGATCTTTCCGCACCGTTTTTGATTACCCGCGTATTTACCGTGGATTTTGTGCGGATTTCACCTGCAGATTCCTATTGAGGAGCAGGTGTAAAACGCTGCATAATCCACCCAAAGAATTGACATGCTGCGGAAAATACAATGCAGTGTTTCGTGCGGTATTTTCTGCACCATGGGCACAGCAGATTTGGTTTTCCATAGGTTTACATGGTACTGTAAAACTGATTGAAAACTGCTGCAGATCCGCAGGCAAATCCGCAACGTGTGCACATACCCTAAATAAGCCTGATGCATTTTGGAAAGAAGATGAGGTTAAAATAGAACTCTTTGACCACAATGATAAAAGGAATAATAGAGAAAAATTGGCACAGAATTTCAGGAAAAAAAAAATCTCGCCAACAATTAAGCGTATAAGCTTCGAGGTTGTTTTGCAGCCAATGGCATTGGGAACATTTCCGAGTAGAGGGAAGAATGGATTCATCAAATTCTTGATGCAAACATAAGAGCACCTGTAAAAAGCTGAAGTTGAAAAAATTATGGCTTCTACAAATGGGAAATGATCCTAAACACACGTCAAAATCCACAATAGATTACCTCAAAAGGCGCAAGCTTAAGATATTACAATGGCCCTCACAGTCCCGATATGAACCTCATGAAAAGGCTCACAGATCTGCATTTAGAAAATCGGTCTGATGTTGGTCCCGAGAAGTGGACAAGTGTAATGCAAATACCATGGGATTTTTCTCACTTGGCATCCATATAACAATGTATTTTTATCATCAGCTTTTACATACAGGAAGTGTCATTTCATGCTAGTTTCGTAGCTAATAAACTTTGTAATTATATAAAGACTAGATGGCAGCCCGATTCTAAAGAATCGGGAGTCTAGAATCCATATATACTTTATTTATTCAAATGTAAGAATAATACAATTAATAAATAATAGTAAGAAAGAACAAAAATAATAGGCAGTATATGGAGAAAACACCAAACAAAAGTTCAAAATTGGTGTGAAAATGTCACTGAACCACTTCACAACTAAATATATATAGTTTTGGTAAATGGTATTATCATTTTTTTGACGAAATTCGTCAGGAGCTTGAAGAGCAACGTCACTGGGCCCGCCTCCACGCAGTAGAAACTTGCTGTGAGGTAAAAATTCAAAAATCACACCAAAATGGCGGGCGGAGTGTGTCACAGTACGGCACGTTTCTGATTGGTCGCTCGCAGCAGGCGGCAACCAATCAGACACTGGACACTGTTGACGTCACTTATCTCCGGACATTAGCTCCGGACATTAGCTCCGGACAAAGCCACGGAAGTTGGCACAAATTGCAGGAAGTAGTATTCTAGGCAATTATATATTAGATATGGATTCTAGACTCCCGATTCTTTAGAATCGGGCTGCCATCTAGTCTACTATATAATTGTCTAAGGGTCACTTCCATCTGTCTGTCTCACAGATATTCATTGGTCGCGGCCTCTGTCTGTCAAGGAAATCCAAGTCGCTGATTGGTCGCGGCAAAACAACCACGACCAATCAGCGACGGGCACAGTCGGGAAGAAAATGGCCGCTCCTTACTCCCCGCAGTCACTGCCCGGCGCCCGCATACTCCCCTCCAGTCACCGCTCACACAGGGTTAATGCCGGCGGTAACGGACCGCGTTATGCCATGGGTAACGCATTGAGTTACCGCCACTATTGACCCTGTGTGTCCCCCACTTTTTACTATTGATGCTGCCTATGCGGCATCAATAGTAAAAAATGTAATGTTAAAAATAATAAAAAAACAAAACCTGCTATACTCACCCTCCGTTGTCCGCTGAGTCGGCCGCCATCTTCCGTTCCCGGCGATGCATTGCGAAATAACCCAGAAGACTTAGCAGCCTCGCGAGACCGCTAAGTCATCTGGGTAATTTCGCAATGCATCCTGGGAACGGAAGATGGCGGCAGCCGCGCGCTAAAAGGGGCCCTCGGATCCGAAGGTGAGTATGTTAGAACTACAAGGGGCCCTCGGATCCGAAGGTGAATATGTTATAACTACAAGGGGCCCTCGGATCGGAAGGTATGTTTATTTTTTATTTTTTAACCTGTGACATACGTGGCTGGGCAATATACTATGTAGCTGGGCGATATACTACGTGGCTCTGTGCTGTATACTACGTCACTGTATACTACGTGACTCTGTGCTGTATACTGCGTCGCTGGGCAATATACTACGTCGCTGGGCAATATACTACGTGGACATGCATATTCTAGAATACCCGATGCGTTAGAATCGGGCCACGATCTAGTTATTAATCACTAGCTAAGGGAAAGCAGACTGATGTTTATAGCCTGGGAAAGTGGGTACTAAACATGGAGCTTCCCGGGCTGTTACTATCAGCTCACAGCTGTCTTCTTTAGCCTTTGCTGGTTATTAAAATGAGGGACTCTCTCCATGCACTAACCCCCCCGCCCGCCCGCCCGCTCGCTCTTCTCACTTACCCTGGTGCAGTGGCAAGTGGGGTAATAGGGTTGGGGTTGATGTCAGCTGTTTTATGGAAATATCCATGGCCCCTTAACCTATTAACCCCATTACGACTTATGATGTATAGGTATGTCAGATCACCTGTCCCTGTTTGCGGGCTTCGGCAACGAGTCCCTAATGTTTCCGAGACGTCAGCTGATTTCATAAGCTGACATGTGCCCCTAACTGCCGCAGGTGGAATTGCAATCCACTCGCAGCTGTTAACATATTAAATAAATCTCTGACAGTGCCGTGAAATTGCAAGAAAAGTGCAATTTAACAAGTTTTTTTATTTTTTTACCATGTTCACTAAATGTTAAAACTGATCTGCCATTTTGATTCTCCACGTCATTACGATTTCATATATTCCAAAATGTCTAGTTCCTGTTTTAAGTGGTGAAAAAAATCCAAAGTTTCTAATAAGTAAAAAAAAGGTGCTGTTTTCCAAGACCCGTAGTGTCTCCATTTTTTGTGATCTGGGGCTGGATGAGGGCTTATTTTTTGCGTGCCGAGCTGATGTTTTTATTGATACCATTGTGGTGTAGATACGATCTTTTGATCGCCCATTATTGCAGCGACCAAAAATCTGTAATTCTGGTGTTTTGATTTGTTTTTCATGTTACGCTGTTTACCGATCGGATTAATACTTTTCATGGAGGGTGATTTGAACTCTTATATTTTAATTTTTTTATATATTCTTTTTAATTTTTTAAACGTTTTACTTGCTGCAATAGTCTCTATGGGAGACTAACAAAAATGCTCACTTGCTATGAGTGCCAACTGCTAGGCAGTGCTCATAACAATCTAGCAATGACGACCAAAGGGGTCTGCTGCAGACCCTGGGTTGTCATGCCAACCCATTGGCGACCCGTGGTCTTGTGACATGGATACCGATGGGCGGGATAAGCGACGCACTTCCGGCGCGATTGTGTTAAATGCCACTGTCAGAGATTGATAGCAACTTTTAACATGTTAACACCTGCAGGTGGATCACGATTGCACTCCTGGCTGTTAGGGGCACATGTCAGCTGATGAAATCAGCTGACATGTGCTGGAAAAGTTGTGGGCTTATTGCCGGAGCCTGCAGCGAACAGGGAGCCAATCTTAGACGTACCTATATGTCTGAGGTGTGAAAGGGGTTAAAAATATAAAACAATATATAAAAAGTTCAAATCACACCTTTTGCACCATTCAAAATAAAAAAAAAACAGCAAATATTTGGTATCACCGCATTCAGAATTACCCGATCAATATATAAAAAGTAATCATATCGATCAACTGCATAATGAGAAAAAAATCAAACCGAATTATGTTTTTATTGTCACCACAACATTGCAATAAAATGCAATATCGGGCGATCAAAACATTGTATCACAAAATGGTGTCAATAAAAACATCAGCTCCAGATCCCAAAAAATGGACTTTCTCTTTCGCCTCATTGGGGGTCACAGGACCATGGGTGTATTGAAAAAGAAAAAAGAAAAGCAGCACAGCCTGCAATAGAGACTTAGTCTATAATCAGTCCTGAAAGCCAGAAACCTGACGGTATCGGAAGGTGCTTGCGTATGAAATGAGAAAATATCATGTAGCAATCATAGAACAAAAAACGCGGCGCGGACCCGTAGAAGCGCTGGTTGTAGCGTGAAACTGCCGTCGTCCCTTTCTGCTCACCTCTCCCGTTGTTTCACTCCCCCGTGCCGTGAAGAGGTTTTATTGTGTACTTCATTAAAGACAAGCCCTCATCACAGGATCGGTGAGTGTCGCCGCGTTTTTTGTTCTATAATTGCTACAGGACCATGGGTGTGTGCTGCTGCCACCAGGAGGCTGACACTAAATTAATACAAAAAACATTAGCTCCTCCTCTGCAGTATACACCCACATGCTAGCTTCCAGGAGACCCAATTCACACTTAGTGTCTGAAGGAGGCACACTGGTCTGGTCTTCAGACCCTTTATTATTTTAATTGTTAAATTTTCTCTCTTTGATTTTAATTTTTTTTTTTCCCCATAATTGATAAGAAGGGGCAACGGAACCTTTCAAGGCTCCCCTTTCCCCGAAACATCAACAGGCGAGCACATGCGACTGTCGCCTCCACGCATTCTCTCCTGCAACATGGGATGCCATGCCTGAGCTGGTTTAGGGGTGACGGGTCCTTTAAAGGGCACCGATCTCCCCGCACAGACTTATGGACGAGCACATGGGGTGTCGCCTCCATGTATCCTCTTCCGCAGCCAGGCCTAAGCTGAACAACTTGCCCTGTCCATCCTGAGGGATTGAACCCTGAGGGATTGAATGCCAAGAGTGTGCAAAGCAGTCATCAAAGCAAAACGTGGCTACTTTGAAGAACCTAAAATAGAAGACATATTTTCAGTTGGTTCACACTTTTTTGTTAAGTATACAGTCATGGACAAAAATTTTGAGAATGAGACAAATATTAATTTTTCCAAAGTCTACTGCTTCATTTTTTCTAATGGCAATTTGCATATACTCCTGAATGTCAGAGTGATCAGCTTAACAGCAATTACTGTACTTGCTAAGTCAATATTTGCCCAGAAAATGAACTTTAACCCCCAAAACATATTTCAACATCATTGCAGTCCTGCCTTAAAAGGAGCAGCTAACATCGTTTTAGTGATTGATCCATTAACACAGGTGTGGGTGTTGATGAGGACAGGGCTGGCAATCAGTCATGATTAAGTAAGAATGACATCACTGGACACTTTAAAAGGAGGCTGGTGCTTGGTATCATTGTTTCTCTTCAGTTAACCATGGTTGTCTCTAAAGAAACACGTGCAGCCATCATTGCACTGCACAAAAATGGCCTAACAGGGAAGAGTATCGCAGCTACAAAGATTGCACCTCAGTCAACAATCTATCGCATCATCAAGAACTTCAAGGAGAGAGCTTCCATTGTTGTCAAAAAGGCTCCAGGGCGACCAAGAAAGACCAGCAAGCGCCAGGACCGTATCTTAAAACTGTTTCAGCTGTGGGATCGGACTACCAGCAGTGCCGAGCTTGCTCAGGAATGGCAGCAGGCTGGTGTGAGTGCTTCTGTACGCACTGTGAGGCAGAGACTCTGGCCTGGTTTCAAGGAGGGCAGCAAAGAAGCCACTTCTCTCTAGAAAAAACATCAGGGACCGACTGATATTCTGCAAAAGGTACAGGGAGTGGACTGCTGAGGACTGGGGCAAAGTCATTTTCTCTGATGAATCCCCTTTTCGATTGTTTGGGACATTTGGAAAACAGCTTATTCGGAGAAGAAGAGGTGAGCGCTAGGGTTGAGCGAAACGGATCGTTCATTTTCAAAAGTCGCCGACTTTTGGCAAAGTCGGGTTTCATGAAACCCGACCCGATCCCTGTGTGGGGTCGGCCATGCGGTACGCGACTTTCGCGCCAAAGTCGCGTTTCGTATGACGTGCTTGGCGCCATTTTTTTCGCCATAATCGGCCGATTTCACTCGACTCGACTTTTGAGATAGTCGGGTTTCGCGAAACCCGGCTCGACCCTAAAAAAGTCAAGGTCGCTCAACCCTAGTGAGCGCTACCACCAGTTTTGTCTCATGCCAACTGTAAAACATCCTGAAACCATTCATGTGTGGGGTTGCTTCTCAGCCAAGGGAATCGGCTCACTCACAGTCTTGCCTAAAAACACAGCCATGAATAAAGAATGGTACCAGAATGTCCTCCAAGAGCAACTTCTCCCAACCGTCCAAGGGCAGTTTGGCGCCCAACAATGCCTTTTCCAGCATGATGGAGCACCTTGCCATAAAGCAAAGGTGATAACTAAATGGCTCATGGAACAAAACGTAGAGATTTTGGGTCCATGGCCTGGAAACTCCCCAGATCTTAATCCCATTGAGAACTTGTGGTCAATCATCAAGAGACGGGTGGACAAACAAAAACCAACAAATTCTGGCAAAATGCAAGCATTGATTATGCAAGAATGGACTGCTATCAGTCAGGATTTGGTCCGGAAGTTGATTGAGAGCATGCCAGGGAGAATTGCAGAGGTCTTGAAGAAGAAGGGTCAACACTGCAAATATTGACTTGCTGCATTAACTCATTCTAACTGCCAATATAACCTATTGGTACTCATAATATGATTGCAATTATATTTCTGTATGTGATATAAACATCAGACAATCACTAATAAAAACCAGAGGGCAGCAGATCATGTGAAAATATAATTTTGGTGTCATTCTCAAAAATTTTGGCCAGGACTGTATAATTCCACATGTGTTAATTCATAGTTTTGATGCCTTCAGTGTGAGTTTACAATTTTTATAGTCATGAAAATACACTAAATAGCAAAGCCACTAGAGACAAAGTCTACAAAAATTCAATTTTCAACAGCAGAAAAAAAGGCAGCAACACTTACCGGACCAGATCTTGGAACACATGCACAGCAGGGTGCAGCCAGCCCATAAAGCAAGATGTTACCAACAGGTGCAAAATACCAGATCAACAGCCACTCTCCACATACCCACTCCTGGAGGGGGTGACTGCTCAGTATACAATTGCACAATAAAGGCCCACATAGGGCGTTGTTCACACAATGGTACTGCATAGGGTCTGGTTCACAGCCTATTAGTCACGCCCCTACTTTTCAATTAGGCAGGCTGGCCAGTACACTTTCAATGCATCCCAGTGCGAACACCCCTCATGTGAGACCGAACGTGTTTGGGCTTGGCTGCACCCCGAAAAATATAGTGCAAAAATATACAAAAATAGTGAGGTATAGGTCATGAAAATACAGAAAAATCTTTAAATGAGAAGGTGTGTCCAAACGTGTGCTCTGTACTGTATATATATATATATATATATATATATATATATATATATATATATATATATATATCATACACTATGTCCCAGACCAAGGCACTCGAAGTCTAGTAAGACTCACAAGGTCCTTTATTCTTCATGCACCTCCTGCCAGTTTGCATTCACCAAGGCGCAGTTTTCATCTCTGTATGTCCTGCGACCCTAAATACGCTCAGGACCCCTCCTGCCACAGCCACTACCGACATCGCCGCACTTAAAGCTCCAACTGCACCTAGTGAGCCCTGTGCGCCGGGTCGCGCTGAGTGGGCTGCGATGTCGCAATCCATGGCATATCTAGCCTAAGCTATTGAGTCCCTCCGTAGTCACCCCGGAACTAGCAATGTTCCCCTGACAGACACCGTGAGGAACCAGGGGTCACAGTCTTTCCAGAAATGTACAGCCGTCCAGAAAATGGACACGCAGTATCGCTCCCGAGCAGTCAGGTGCCACAGCATCTGTAAGCTCTGTCCCGTTCTCCCTCTCCAGTGGAGCATAGTGACCAAGATTCGGAGTACAAATCCGATGTCTCTCTGGATCTGAATGCCTCAGAATTTCAGAGGACGGTAGATTCCCTCATTGAGGCGGTCAATAAGACTCTGGAGCTTGATGAGGAATCCAGTCTACCCCGAGTCACCCGGTGGTCCTGGCAAAGAACAAACCTCGTGACAGAATATTTGCCGGTCATCCCGACTTTCAGGCCATAATTGATCGGGACAGGGAGCGACCGGATAAGCGCTTTTCCGGGCAGAGGCCTCAAGATATCCCTTTTCAGCTGATCTAAAGAAAAATTGGGCTGAATCTCCTGTTGTAGATCCTCCTGTATCCCGGCTAGCTACCAAACCCCTCCTAGCCCTTCCAACAGGCTCTGCAGTCAAAAATCCTATAGACCGACAGATTGATAATTTGGCTTGTTCCGTATTTGAGGCATCAGGCTTGGCACTTTTTCCATCTTTTGCTACGGTGTGGGTAGCCAAAACAATTGTTCTCTGGTCAGAGGCCATAATCTCCTCCACTCAGAGCTATGATCTTTCTCCAGAAGTAGCACAATTCGCTGCTCAAATCTCTCGAGCTGGAGACTATTTAATTCACGCCGCTCTGGATGCAACTAACTGCTCTTCACTAGCGGCGGCCAACGCCATCTCCATCAGAAGAGCCTTATGGCTCAGAAAATGGAAAGCGTACTCTATGTCCAAAAAGTCTCTCGCATCCCTTCCTTTCCAGAGTGGTCATTTATTCGGAGAAAAATTAGACCAGCTTATCTCAGATTCTACTGGAGGGAACAGTAAGTTTCTCCCTCAGCAAAGACTTAAGTACCCCTTTTGGCATCAGCATCAAAGCAGTTTTCGCCCCTTTTGTGCCAATTCAGGCGGTTCTTCCGCCAATACCTCCAATGCAGGGAGCTCCCCATGCAGAGATAGAGGAGGTCAGGTATCCCACAGACCTAACCAACAATGGAGGGGTTGGCCCAGACCCTCCAGGTACAAAGGATCTAGGTCACAGAGAATTTCCTCTCAATGACTCCTGGCTTTATCTGGTCGACACCCACAAGGTAGGCGGCCGTCTGGTTCTTTTCAGTCAGGCCTGGCTCCCTGTCGTCCACAAGTGGGTCAGGGATCTCGTGTCGTCCGGAAACAGAATCGAATTTTTCACATCTGAGAGGCACAAGGGAGAATTCATTTTGTAATTTTAAGTCCAGGACATCTTCCCATCCTGAAATGTGCCCCTACTCTTGGGATTCCACAGGCTCCTTGCTTTATTTTAATGAAACGAGCAATGTTATGACCTGGTGGTTAGGAGCACCCGGAATGACCTGATAGTTAAAACTCACACAGGACAAGCTCTAGGATGTGGGAGCTCTGCTGACCGCAATCCCTAATCCTATCACACACACTAGAAATAGCCGTGGAGCGCTCCTGACGCTCCCTAGGCACCTCGTCACAGCCTAAAAGCTAGCTAGCCCTAGAGATAGAAAATAAAGCCTACCTTGCCTCAGAGAAATTCCCCAAAGGAAAAGGCAGCCCCCCACATATATTGACTGTGAGTAAAGATGAAAGTCACAAACGCAGAAATGAAACAGGTTTCAGCAAAGGGAGGCCAGACTTACTAAATAGACAGAGGATAGGAAAGGTAGCTTTGCGATCAGCACAAAAAACTACAAAAGACCACGCAGAGTGTGCAAAAAAGACCTCCGCACCGACTAACGGTGCGGAGAGGCCACTTTGCATCCCAGAGCTTCTAGCTAGCAAGACAAAATCATGATATCCAGCTGGACAAGAAAACAATGAACGAATTAGATACTATCAGGAACTTAGCTTCTGCTGGAGTAGACAGGTCACCAGAAAGATCCAAGAGCGAACTGAACCAATGCAGAAACATTGACAGCTGGCATGGAGTAACGATCCAAGTGGAGTTAAATAGAGAAGCCAACCAAAGGATAAACCATGTCACCTGTGTAAGGAACCTCAGAGGCAGCAGCTCCACTGACAGCCACCAGAGGGAGCCCACGGACAGAACTCACCGAAGTACCATTCACGACCACAGGAGGGAGCTTGACAACAGAATTCACAACAGTACCCCCCCCCTTGAGGAGGGGTCACCGAACCCTCACCAGAGCCCCCAGGCCGATCAGGAAGAGCCAAATGTAAGGCACGAACTAAATCGGCAGCATGAACATCAGAGGTAAAAACCCAGGAATTATCTTCCTGACCATAACCCTTCCACTTGACCAGGTACTGGAGTTTCCGTCTCGAAACACGAGAATCCAAAATCTTCTCTACCACATACTCCAACTCCCCCTCGACCAACACCGGGGCAGGAGGATCAACGGAGGGAACCACAGGCGCCACATATCTCCGCAACAACGACCTATGGAACACATTATGGATGGCAAAAGAAGCTGGAAGGTCCAAACGAAACGACACAGGATTAAGAACTTCAGAAATATTATATGGCCCAATGAAACGAGGCTTAAACTTAGGAGAGGAAACCTTCATAGGAACATGACGAGATGACAACCAAACCAAATCCCCAACCTGAAGTCAGGGACCAACACATCGTCGGCGGTTAGCGAAAGGTTGAGCCTTCTCCTGGGACAATGTCAAATTGTCCACCACATGAGTCCAAATCTGCTGCAACCTGTCCACCACAGTATCCACACCAGGACAGTCCGAAGGCTCAACCTGCCCTGAAGAGAAACGAGGATGGAAACCAGAATTGCAGAAAAAAGGAGAAACCAAAGTAGCCGAGCTGGCCCGATTATTAAGGGCGAACTCAGCCAAAGGCAAGAAGGACACCCAATCATCCTGATCAGCAGAAACAAAGCATCTCAGATATGTCTCCAAAGTCTGATTAGTTCTGTGAAGGAATATATTAAGAAGGATTCTCCATTTTGTGCTTTTCGACTCCATTTTGTTGTTTTGAATATAAATTTTGTCAGTAGGCTAAAATTTACAGCTGTTATGAGACCTTGGTGAGACCTTGATTGTTGCAACCTGGGCAGAACATGAGACTGAGGGTGTATTGTTCTACGAGACTTTGACGTACAGACTGTTCCTGCATTCTTATAGGTTAAGAACCGTGAACGTGTTCTTATGCTGATTGGTTGAAGTATAATTTCTATGACTATGAAAAGTCAGACAATAAACGGGGGGGGGGGGGCCCAGAGATCTGCTCGATCCCCCACACAGAGGCACGAGTCTCCGTCTGGTCATTTTCAGTTGCCGGCAACGCCCTTTAGATTAATTTGGAAATCACTGAGTCAACCGTGAAGGATCACTTTAGATCCTCCCTCAACAGCTTGGCGCCCAAAGTGGGGCCCCAACCAGAAGCCGCTGCCCCCCGGAGGACAACCAGACAAAAGACCCTCGGAGCGGACACGGGCACTGGAAAATTGGGACCGATCATCCCCCACAACACCCACAGTAAGTTGGCAGTTATACTGTCCAGACTGACCGTTTGGTGTGGTTTTCCTGTATTTGTGCTGCAAAGAGGATCTGAGGTTTGTCCCCGATGGTGGGGTGATTTTTGGGTGGAATCATATAGAGGTGTAGTTCCGTTGGGAGCTCAGTGCTCGAACCGTACCTCATAAGGGACGGAAACCCCGGATTGACCAGTGATGTAATTCTCTTTATAGTCAAAATATCCTGAATTCCTGATCATTGTTAGAATCAGGCGCGGTGAGGTGATCGAAGATTGGGTAGGATACGTAACTCAGGACTATATAGAAGTATACAGTGTATATATCCAGAGGTATCCGGAGGGAAGTTTAAGACGCCCTCCTCCTTTCACTGAGTACCGCGTTTTTGGGTTGTGGGGGACAGAGAGACCCGTGAAACAAACCGTAAGGCCGCTCGGTATTGTGCACAAGTAAAGTAAGGATATTTAGCTCAAAAGGTGAATCATGTTTCCGTGGAACAAAAAGAAGACTTTGAATTTGTGTGATGAATCTGATACCGTTAGTCTTATGATTAAAAGACGGGGAAAGAAATCTGTCAGGAATGCAGGAAAAATATTCTCGATTATGGGTTTTCCTAAGGGCGGGAGGCTACAGCCTACGTTATGGGACGAAGGTATCAGAAAGAACAATGTACTTGTTTTATTATGCATACCCCTCCTCACATGTAAAGCGCCATGGAATAAATGGCGCTATAATAATAAATAATAATAATAATAATAATAATAACAAGGGAAGGTTGATTGATAATGGTTTGTTTAAAGATGCTGTGGAATTCCGTGGTCTGGCACATGAATTATGTGACGAAGGGTATGTGGAGGTAGAAGAGGAAGTGAGTTCTGACTGTCTCTGTTATTGCTATGTTGAAAAAGGAAAGCTGTCTACTCCTATGATGAAGTCCGGATGTTTTGTGGTGCAGGAAGGTATTGAGAAAGCGATTGAGAGTAATGTGTCAGAAAGACAAACAATTAAAAATGATGATCTGGAACAGGGAGTCTCCCTGCTAGATGATGAGGTCCCTCCCCAGGAAATCAAGCCTCTTCTCCCGACTGTAAGCTCTGTGCCCCTTAACCCCAAAGCTCCAATATATTCTGGGTTGCCAAAACTCAGTGCGCACCCACCCTATGATCCTGCCGGGTGGATTTGTGATGTATGCGGAGTTACTAATTCTCAGTGGAGACAGGTCTGTTACAATTGTGGAGCGAGGAGACTCGGGGTCGTAGCCCCCACCTTTCCCTTGCTAAACGCTGACGGCACCTATTATCGGCCACCGCCAGCACCAGCTCCTGTTATGCCTAGTATTGCGAGTGGTTATGAGTAGGGTTGAGCGAAACGGGTCGAACATTTTCAAAAGTCGCCGACTTTTGGCGAAGTCGAGTTTCATGAAACCCGATCCGACCCCTGTGCGTTGTCGGCCATGCGGTACGCGACTTTCGCGCCAAGGTCGCGTTTCAATGAAATTTCAGGAAAACATACTCAGAAGGGAGGTAAGAACATTTCTAAAACAATCCACAGTGAGGAGATTGGAACAAAACAAAATCCTCTAAACTGCATGCTCGCAAACGCCAGAAGCCTGACAAACAAGATGGAAGAACTAGAAGCAGAAATATCTACAGGTAACTTTGACATAGTGGGAATAACCGAGACATGGTTAGATGAAAGCTATGACTGGGCAGTTAACTTACAGGGTTACAGTCTGTTTAGAAAGGATCGTAAAAATCGGAGAGGAGGAGGGGTTTGTCTCTATGTAAAGTCTTGTCTAAAGTCCACTTTAAGGGAGGATATTAGCGAAGGGAATGAGGATGTCGAGTCCATATGGGTTGAAATTCATGGAGGGAAAAATGGTAACAAAATTCTCATTGGGGTCTGTTACAAACCCCCAAATATAACAGAAAGCATGGAAAGTCTACTTCTAAAGCAGATAGATGAAGCTGCAACCCATAATGAGGTCCTGGTTATGGGGGACTTTAACTACCCGGATATTAACTGGGAAACAGAAACCTGTGAAACCCATAAAGGCAACAGGTTTCTGCTAATAACCAAGAAAAATTATCTTTCACAATTGGTGCAGAATCCAACCAGAGGAGCAGCACTTTTAGACCTAATACTATCTAATAGACCTGACAGAATAACAAATCTGCAGGTGGTTGGGCATTTAGGAAATAGCGACCACAATATTGTGCAGTTTCACCTGTCTTTCACTAGGGGGACTTGTCAGGGAGTCACAAAAACATTGAACTTTAGGAAGGCAAAGTTTGAACAGCTTAGAGATGCCCTTAATCTGGTAGACTGGGACAATATCCTCAGAAATGAGAATACAGATAATAAATGGGAAATGTTTAAGAACATCCTAAATAGGCAGTGTAAGCGGTTTATACCTTGTGGGAATAAAAGGACTAGAAATAGGAAAAACCCAATGTGGCTAAACAAAGAAGTAAGACAGGCAATTAACAGTAAAAAGAAAGCATTTGCACTACTAAAGCAGGATGGCACCATTGAAGCTCTAAAAAACTATAGGGAGAAAAATACTTTATCTAAAAAACTAATTAAAGCTGCCAAAAAGGAAACAGAGAAGCACATTGCTAAGGAGAGTAAAACTAATCCCAAACTGTTCTTCAACTATATCAATAGTAAAAGAATAAAAACTGAAAATGTAGGCCCCTTAAAAAATAGTGAGGAAAGAATGGTTGTAGATGACGAGGAAAAAGCTAACATATTAAACACCTTCTTCTCCACGGTATTCACGGTGGAAAATGAAATGCTAGGTGAAATCCCAAGAAACAATGAAAACCCTATACTAAGGGTCACCAATCTAACCCAAGAAGAGGTGCGAAACCGGCTAAATAAGATTAAAATAGATAAATCTCCGGGTCCGGATGGCATACACCCACGAGTACTAAGAGAACTAAGTAATGTAATAGATAAACCACTATTTCTTATTTTTAGTGACTCTATAGCGACAGGGTCTGTTCCGCAGGACTGGCGCATAGCAAATGTGGTGCCAATATTCAAAAAGGGCTCTAAAAGTGAACCTGGAAATTATAGGCCAGTAAGTCTAACCTCTATTGTTGGTAAAATATTTGAAGGGTTTCTGAGGGATGTTATTCTGGATTATCTCAATGAGAATAACTGTTTAACTCCATATCAGCATGGGTTTATGAGAAATCGCTCCTGTCAAACCAATCTAATCAGTTTTTATGAAGAGGTAAGCTATAGGCTGGACCACGGTGAGTCATTGGACGTGGTATATCTCGATTTTTCCAAAGCGTTTGATACCGTGCCGCACAAGAGGTTGGTACACAAAATGAGAATGCTTGGTCTGGGGGAAAATGTGTGTAAATGGGTTAGTAACTGGCTTAGTGATAGAAAGCAGAGGGTGGTTATAAATGGTATAGTCTCTAACTGGGTCGCTGTGACCAGTGGGGTACCGCAGGGGTCAGTATTGGGACCTGTTCTCTTCAACATATTCATTAATGATCTGGTAGAAGGTTTACACAGTAAAATATCGATATTTGCAGATGATACAAAACTATGTAAAGCAGTTAATACAAGAGAAGATAGTATTCTGCTACAGATGGATCTGGATAAGTTGGAAACTTGGGCTGAAAGGTGGCAGATGAGGTTTAACAATGATAAATGTAAGGTTATACACATGGGAAGAGGGAATCAATATCACCATTACACACTGAACGGGAAACCACTGGGTAAATCTGACAGGGAGAAGGACTTGGGGATCCTAGTTAATGATAAACTTACCTGGAGCAGCCAGTGCCAGGCAGCAGCTGCCAAGGCAAACAGGATCATGGGGTGCATTAAAAGAGGTCTGGATACACATGATGAGAGCATTATACTGCCTCTGTACAAATCCCTAGTTAGACCGCACATGGAGTACTGTGTCCAGTTTTGGGCACCGGTGCTCAGGAAGGATATAATGGAACTAGAGAGAGTACAAAGGAGGGCAACAAAATTAATAAAGGGGATGGGAGAACTACAATACCCAGATAGATTAGCGAAATTAGGATTATTTAGTCTAGAAAAAAGACGACTGAGGGGGCGATCTAATAACCATGTATAAGTATATAAGGGGACAATACAAATATCTCGCTGAGGATCTGTTTATACCAAGGAAGGTGACGGGCACAAGGGGGCATTCTTTGCGTCTGGAGGAGAGAAGGTTTTTCCACCAACATAGAAGAGGATTCTTTACTGTTAGGGCAGTGAGAATCTGGAATTGCTTGCCTGAGGAGGTGGTGATGGCGAACTCAGTCGAGGGGTTCAAGAGAGGCCTGGATGTCTTCCTGGAGCAGAACAATATTGTATCATACAATTATTAGGTTCTGTAGAAGGACGTAGATCTGGGTATTTATTATGATGGAATATAGGCTGAACTGGATGGACAAATGTCTTTTTTCGGCCTTACTAACTATGTTACTATGTTACTATGAAAAGCGCCATTTCTCAGCCAATGAAGGTAAACACAGAGTGTGGGCAGCGTGATGACATAGGTCCTGGTCCCCACCATCTTAGAGAAGGGCATTGCAGTGATTGGCTTGCTGTCTGCGGCGTCACAGGGGCTATAAAGGGGCGTTCCCGCCGACCGCCATGTTACTGCTGCTGATCTGAGCTTAGGGAGAGGTTGCTGCCGCTTCGTCAGAAGCAGGGATAGCGTTAGGCAGGATACATTAACCACCAAACCGCTTGTGCTGTAGCGATTTGCACTGTCCAACACCACCTTCGGTGTGCAGGGATAGTGGAAGCTACATTTTTTTTTTTTTCTCAGCGCTGTAGCTCATTGGGCTGCCCTAGAAGGCTCCCTGATAGCTGCATTGCTGTGTGTACGCCGCTGTGCAAACCAACTGCTTTTTTCAAAGCACAAATCCTCTTGTTCCTTCCTTTCTGCAGAGCTATCTCGTTTGTTTGTCCACACTTTTTATTTAATTTGTGCATCAGTCCACTCCTTATTGCTGCCTGCCATACCTGGCTGAGATTACTGCAGGGAGATAGTAATTGAAGGACAGTTCCTTTTTTTTTTTGTGTGGGAGATTAAGATTGGCATTTCTGCTAGAGTGCCATCCCTGTCTGTGCCATCTCTCACTCAGTGGGCCATAGAAAGCCTATTTATTTTTTTGCTTGATTTGGGTTCTAAAATCTACCTGAAAAAATCACTACATCAATCAGTGGGAGAAAAATATTGGCCTCAGGGCTTGTGTGCCACTCCTGACTCCTGTGTGTGCCATCTCTCAGTCAGTGGGCCATAGAAAGCCTATTTATTTTTTTGCTTGATTTTGGTTCCAAAATCTACCTGAAAAAATCACTACATCAATCAGTGGGAGAAAAATATTGGCCTCAGGGCTTGTGTGCCACTCCTGACTCCTGTGTGCATCATCACTCACTCAGTGGGCCATAGAAAGCCTATTTTTTTTTTTTTGCTTTATTTGGGTTCTAAATTCTACCTGAAAAAATCAATAAATCAATCAGTGGGAGATTAATATTGGCCTTTGGGCTTGTGTGCCAGTCCTAAGCGTGCCATCTCTCTCACAAATAGTGGGCCATAGAAAGCCTATTTATTTATTTATTTTTTGTTTTATAAATTCTCCCTGAAAAAAAAAGGGAGATTAATATTGGCCTTTGGGCTTGTGTGCCAGTCCTAAGCGTGCCATCTCTCTCTCTCAGATAGTGGGCCATAGAAAGCCTATTTATTATTTTTTTTATTGGGTTTATAAATTTTCCCTGAAAAAAAAAAAAGTGGGAGATTAATATTGGCCTCTGGGCTTGTGTGCCAGTCCTGAGCGTGCCATCTCTCTCACAAATAGTGGGCCATAGAAAGCCTATTTATTTTTTTTCTTGAAAAAATCATTTTATTCTATTTTTTTTTTTCTAAAGTCTCCCTGAAAAAAAAAAAAAATCAGTGGGAGATTAATATTGCCCTTTCTGCTTGTGTGCCAGTCTTGACTCCTGGGTGTGCCATCTCTCTCTCTCTCCCCAATTGTGGGCCATAGAAAGCCTATTATTTTTTTAGCTTGATTTGGGTTCCAAAATCTACCTGAAAAAATCACTACATCAATCATTGGGAGAAAAATATTGGCCTCTGGGCTTGTGTGCCACTCCTGACTCCTGTGTGCGTCATCTCTCACTCAGTGGGCCATAGAAAGCCTTTTTTTGTTTTATTTGTTTTCTAAATTCTCCCTGAAAAAATCATTTTATTTTATTTGGTTTCTAAATTCTTCCTGAAAAAATCATTTTTTTTTATTATTTTTTTTTTCTAAAGTCTCCCTGAAAAAAAAAAAAAACCAAATCAGTGGGAGATTAATATTGCCCTTTCTGCTTGTGTGCCAGTCTTGACTCCTGGGTGTGCCATCTCTCTCTCTCTCTCTCTCAAATTGTGGGCCATAGAAAGCCTATTAATTTTTTTGCTTGATTTGGGTTCTAAAATCTACCTGAAAAAATCACTACATCAATCAGTGGGAGAAAAATATTGGCCTCTGGGCTTGTGGGCCACTCCTGACTCCTGTGTGTGCCATCTGTCACTCAGTGGGCCATAGAAAGCCTATTTTTTTTTTATTTGGTTTCTAAAGTCTCCCTGAAAAAAAAAAAAAAAAAAAAAACAGTGGGAGATTAATATTTACATTTGTGCTTCAGTGACAGTCCTGCGTGTGTGGCATCTCTCTCATTTGTTGCCACCAAAAACAGAGTGTGTAACATTGTGCCTGATTTTCGTTGTGGTCTCACCCACCTGTAAAGGGGTAGCTAAATCATACTGAAGTTATAGCTCACCGTGTAAGTTGTGTGACAGCAACAAATACCGTTAGTTTGGTTACGTTTTTAAAACAATGAGGAAGTCTGGTGGAAGAGGTCGTGGCCGGGGGCGTTCATTGTCAGCTGGTAATGAGGGTAGTGGTAGTGGTGGAGCATCAGGTGGTCGTGGGAAAAAAAATATTGCACCTAAGTCTGGAGCTGTGGAGCCAGGTTCGTCGTCTGGCTACACAAGGCCTCGAACGCTCCCTTTTCTGGGAGTAGGAAAACCGCTTTTAAAGCCGGAGCAGCAAGAGCAAGTTTTGGCTTATCTTGCTGACTCAGCCTCTAGCTCTTTTGCCTCCTCTCGTGAAACTGGTAAATGTAAAAGCAGCGCGTCGTTAGTGGATGTTCACGGTCAGGGACAAGTCGCTTCCTTGTCCTCTTCAGCAAAAACAACAACAGAGAAGAATGCAGCAGGCGACACAACGGGTTACTCCATGGAGCTCTTTACACATACCGTCCCTGGCTTAGAAAGTGAAGCAGTTAACAGTCCATGCCCATTACAAGTTGAATCTGACATGGAGTGCACTGATGCACAGCCACAGCCAGACTACTATGCTGGTCCTTTGACTCAGACCACAACATTGCCCTCGCAGGGTAATGATCAAGAATCAGACCCTGATGAGACTATGTTGCCCCATCACGAACGCTATACCACCGACCGACACGGTGACACAGACGAAGTTGCACACGAGCTACAAGAAGAGGTAATAGATGACCCAGTTGTTGACCCCGATTGGCAGCCATTGGGGGAACAGGGTGCAGGCGGCAGCAGTTCTGAAGCGGAGGAGGAGGGGCCACAGCAGGCATCAACATCGCAACAGGTTCCATCTGCCGGGCCCGTATCTTGCCCAAAACGCGTGGCAAAGCCAAAACCTGTTGGAGGACAGCGTGGCCATCCGGTTAAAGCTCAGTCTGCAATGCCTGAAAAGGTATCCGATGCTAGAAAGAGTGCAGTCTGGCATTTTTTTAAACAACATCCAATTGATCAGCGCAAAGTCATCTGTCAAAAATGTTCAACTACCTTAAGCAGAGGGCAGAATCTGAAAAGTCTCAATACAAGTTGCATGCATAGACATTTAACCACCATGCATTTGCAAGCTTGGACTAACTACCAAACGTCCCTTAAGGTTGTAGCACCCTCGGCCAATGAAGCTAGTCATCAACGCAACATCCCTTCCGGCAGTGTAGGGCCACCATTTTCCGCACCACCTGCAGTATCTGTGCAGGTTTCTTTGCCAGGCCAAAGCAGTCAGGGTCAGGGAATCACCAGTTTCGTAGTAGGAAACACTGCATCTAGGGCACCGGCGGCAACAATACCATCTCTCACCGTCTCTCAGTCTGCCATGTCCACTGGCACCCCCGCTAGTTCCACGATCTCCAGCTCTCCAGTCCAGCTCACCCTACATGAGACTATGGTTAGAAAAAGGAAGTACTTAGCCTCGCATCCGCGTACACAGGGTTTGAACACCCACATAGCTAGACTAATCTCGTTAGAGATGATGCCCTACCGGTTAGTTGAAAGCGAAGCTTTCAAAGCCCTGATGGACTACGCTGTACCACGCTACGAGCTACCCAGTCGACACTTTTTTTCCAGAAAAGCCATCCCAGCCCTCCACCAGCATGTTAAAGAGTGCATCGTCCATGCACTCAGGCAATCTGTGAGCACAAAGGTGCACCTGACAACAGATGCATGGACCAGTAGGCATGGCCAGGGACGTTACGTGTCCATCACGGCACACTGGGTGAATGTTGTGGATGCAGGGTCCACAGGGGACAGCAATTTTGGGACAGTTCTGCCTAGCCCACGGTCTAGGAAACAGTTGGCTGTAGCCGTTCGCACCCCCTCCTCCTCCTCCTCCTCGTCCTCCTGCAGAAGCGAGAGCTCGTCCACAGACCGCAGTCGCACAACCACTCCATCCGCACCTGCCACTGTTGCACACCAGGTCTCCCATTATGGGGCAGCTACTGGCAAACGTCAGCAGGCTGTATTGGCTATGAAGTGTTTGGGCGACAACAGACACACCGCGGAAGTTCTGTCCGAGTTCTTGCAAAAAGAAACGCAGTCATGGCTGGGCACTGTAGATCTTGAGGCAGGCAAGGTAGTGAGTGATAACGGAAGGAATTTCATGGCTGCCCTCTCCCTTTCCCAACTGAAACACATTCCTTGCCTGGCTCACACCTTAAACCTGGTGGTGCAGTGTTTCCTGAAAAGTTATCCGGGGTTATCCGACCTGCTCCTCAAAGTGCGTGGACTTTGCTCACATATCCGCCGTTCGCCCGTACACTCCAGCCGTGTGCAGACCTATCAGCGTTCTTTGAACCTTCCCCAGCATCGCCTAATCATAGACGTTGCAACAAGGTGGAACTCAACACTGCACATGCTTCAGAGACTGTGCGAACAGAGGCGGGCTGTTATGTTTTTGTGGGAGGATACACATACACGGGCAGGCAGTAGGATGGCAGACATGGAGTTGTCAGGTGTGCAGTGGTCGAAGATTCAAGACATGTGTCAAGTCCTTCAGTGTTTTGAGGAATGCACATGGCTGGTTAGTGCAGACAACGCCATAATAAGCATGAGCATCCCCCTAATGCGTCTGCTGATGCAAAGTTTGACGCACATAAAGGATCAGGCGTCTGCAGCTGAGGAAGAGGAAAGCCTTGATGACAGTCAGCCATTGTCTGGCCAGGGCAGTGTACAGGACGAGGTAGCGGGCGAAGAGGAGGAGGAGGACGAGGAGGATGATGGGGATGATTATATTTTTAATGAGGAAGCTTTTCCGGGGCCACTGGAAATTGTTGGCGCGGCAAGGCCGGGTTCTGGTTTTTGGAGGGACACAAGTGACAGGGATTTGCCTGAAACTGCCCCTCAACCAAGCACAACAGCAGATTTGAGAACTGGAACTTTGGCCCACATGGCGGATTATGCCTTACGTATCCTCAAAAGGGACACACGCATAACTAAAATGATGAACGATGACGATTACTGGTTGGCCTGCCTCCTTGATCCTCGCTATAAAGGCAAATTGCAAAATATAATGCCACATGAGAACTTGGAAATAATATTAGCAACTAGTGTTGAGCATTCCGATACCGCAAGTATCGGGTATCGGCCGATATTTGCGGTATCGGAATTCCGATACCGAATTCTGATACTTCCCGCGTATCGGATACCGGAATCGGAAGTTCCCAGAATTCAAACTGAACGCAGCAGCCAATGAGGAATGATTGGAAGTGTGGGCACATCCTGTTTAGCATGGTGGGCATGTAAGTACTGGCAAGGCTGTGATTGGCTGCTGAAATGATGTCACTCTGCACTATAAAAAACGCTGCCGCCATTTTGCGCTCACTCTGCTGTGATTTCAGTTAGGGACAGGACGCTGTGTTCTAACTGAGGGCCAGTTGAGCTAGCTAATTGCTTTATTTTCCTTTCCAAAGGATAATTTAGCAAAACGCTGTGTGTTCTTCACTGTTCACCTTGCTCTTGCCTTGCAGCGCTGTTTTAACAGCGTTCTGCAAGGTCTCGGTGTGTGTGTGCAGCTCACTCTGTAGTCTGTGTGCAGCCATATACCCGGTTGTATTCAGCTCAGGGGGGGTTCACACTGCCTCACACAGTTGTCCTTTTTTGCTCATAGTGCAGCCTGCTGCACATTTTTTCTCAAATTTCCTATTAGTGTTTTTCCACCCGTCTCCAGCTAAATTGTGGAAAAACACTACATATGATAACCTAGAGGGGGGTTTTTGGGCCTTGCAGCGCCGTTTACGGCTGTCTGCACGGTCTCCGTGTGAGCCCAGCTCGCCCTGTAGTCTGTGTGCAGCAATAGCCGGTTGGATTCAGCTCAGGGTTCGTTACTGGCTCATACCTTGAGAAAAATTTTCCTTTTTTTCAAATAGTGCAGCCTGTTTAAAAATTTTAAAAAAAATTCCCTATTAGTGTTTTTCCACCCGTCTCCAGCTAAATAGTGGAAAAACACTACATAGGATAACCTAGAGGGGGTTTATTGGGCCTTGCAGCGCCGTTTACGGCTGTCTGCACGGTCTCTGTGTGAGCGCAGCTCGCCCTGTAGTCTGTGTGCAGCCATAGCCGCTTGGATTCAGCTCAGGGTGCGTTACTGCCTCATACCTTGAAAAACAATTTCCTTTTTTTCAAATAGTGCAGCCTGTTTAAAATTTAAAAAAAAAAATTCCTATTAGTGTCTTTCCACCCGTCTCCAGCTAAATAGTGGAAAAACACTACATAGGATAACCTAGAGGAGGGTTTTTTGGCCTTGCAGCGCCGTTTACGGCTGTCTGCACGGTCTCCGTGTGATTTAAACTAGCTCTGTAGCCCGATCTGCACAAAAAAAAAAAGTAAAGTTCCCCAAACACAACTTAACACTTGTGTAGGCCACATTTGAAAAATAAAGTTTAGTCCACACTTTACAACATTAGTGTTTCTTACACCTGTTAGGAGGAGCATTTCAGGAATAAGCACACTAAGGCCTTAGTACTTTTCTGCTTATCTTTATCTGTCAACCAAGATGAAGAGGGCAGGGAGTAAGGCACGTGGGCGTGGAGCAGGGAGAGGAGCAGGGAGAGGACGTGGTAATTCTGTGCCTGCTGCGGGCGCCGGTGACTCGTCGTCACTCAGTTTCAGCAGGGAACAGTCCTTCATGCGCAGCTTTGTCGGAGAGCGCCGTGCACTGCTGCTGCGTGAAGACCAAATTGAAGCCGTTGTCGGGTGGATGGCAGCTAACGCCTCGGCATCGACTTCAGTTAGTGCCACATCCTCTCAGGCACAGAGCACTGGAGAGCAGCCATCTGTCTCTTCACCACCTGCCAAATTGGCCAGGCAGTCAGAGAGCCCAGGACAGGAGCCGTCTCTACTTCTGTTCTCTGAATCTCTTGGCTTGGAAACAGGGGGCCAGCCAAGCAGCATTGGAGAAATGGAAGAAGAGGCAGTGTGCAGTGATGCCCAACAGCTTTTTCTCTCTGACTCTGAAGAGGCAGGTGGGCCAGTGCCTCCGGTGACCACAGCGCAGTACGCATCTGATGATGAAACTCAGGTGCCGCTTTCTGATGCGTACTGTGCTGCCGAGACTACCCAGGAGAAGCAGTTGGTGGCAGAGGGTAGTGGAGATGATGAGGTCCTTGACCCATCGTGGCGTGAGGAACAGGAAGGTGGTGGGAGCAGCTCTGAGGAAGAGCTTCCCCTTACGAGCCAAAGAGGGAGAGGGAGGGGGAAGACTGCGGAGCCTGTAGCCTCCACTTTGGCACCCGTTAGGAGCCTGTCTCTTTCCAAAGCCAAAAAGGGCGCTCCCAAGACTTGCAGTGCCTGGTCCTTTTTTGACACAGTTGCAGATGACATTTGTTTTGTCAAATGCAAGCTGTGTCATCAGAAAGTAAAAAGAGGGAAAAATGTCAGCAACCTCAATACCACAAATATGTGGAAACATGTGCGGACCAGGCACGCGGTGGAGTTACAGAAACAGACTGAAGATGTAGGCCAACCAACAGCGGCAGCTACCACCTCTTCAGCTCGTGTTGCCTCTTCCTCCAGCTCACGCACAGCTGGTTTGGCTTCCTCCCAGGATCGCCATGGAAGAACCTCTGGCACTGTTGTCCAGAGACCTTGTGTAATTCCACCCACAGCACCACCTTCCCAGTCATCCTCACACTCCCAGTCTACTCTACAGCCATCGGTAGTACAGGCATGGGAGAAAAGGCGGGCATTCTCGGCCAACCACCCCCGAGCACAGGCTCTGAATGCAGGCATTGCCAAACTGTTGTCCCTGGAAATGCTCTCGTTCAGGCTGGTGGAGACTGACAGCTTCCGTGACTTGATGGCATTGGCAGTCCCACAGTACAAGGTGCCCAGCCGCTTTTACTTCAGCAGGCAGGCTGTCCCTGCCCTGCACAGGCATGTTGAGGCAAACATAAAACATGCGCTACTGAACGCCGTCAGTAGCAAGGTCCACCTCACCACCGATGCGTGGACCAGTCAGCATGGACAGGGGCGATATGTTTCCCTCACTGCCCATTGGGTTAATGTTGTTGAGCCAGGTACAGATCGTGCGAGTGGCGCAGGACGTGTCCTGCCCACTCCAAGGATTGCAGGAATCCAGTCTGTACGCATCGACTCCTCCTCTTACACCAGTTCCTCAGATTCCTCTCTGCAGGATCCGTCACAGTCCACCTCCACATGGACCCGTGAACGTTTACCTATGACCGACATGAGCACAGCCGTAGCCAAACGTCAGCAGGCCGTCTTGAAACTAGTTTCATTGGGGCATCGAAGCCACACAGCACAGGAGCTCTGGAATGCCATCAAGCAGGAGAGCGATGTGTGGTTACTGCCAGCGAATCTCCAGCCAGGCATGGTAGTGTGTGACAATGGCCGAAATCTGGTGGCAGCTTTTGCCCTTGGCAACCTCACTCACATCCCATGTCTGGCACATGTGCTCAATTTGGTTGTGCAGAGTTTTCTGAGGGACTATCCGGATCTTGATGCCCTGCTGCACAAGGTCCGCCTAGAGTGTGCTCACTTGCGGCGTTCCAGCTTGGCCAGATCCCGCATTGCTGCTCTGCAGCGCCGATTCCGCCTTCCGGAACACCGCATCATATGTGACCTACCTACCCGGTGGAATTCCACGTTACATATGTTGGAGCGGTTGTGTGAGCAGCAGCAAGCAGTTATGGAGTACCAGCTGCATCAGGCGCAAAGAAGTCGCAGTCAGCGCCGATCAGACTTCACAACCACAGAGTGGGCCACTATGAAGGACGTCTGCCAGGTTTTGCGTCCTTTTAATTATTCCACGCGGATGGCAAGTGCAGATGATGCACTAGTCAGCATGACTGTCCCCCTTATCTGCCTGCTTCAGCAAACTTTGCAAGGGTTAAGGGATGATGTTGTGGAAGAGGTGGAGGATGAGGAGTCACCTTTTCCATCAGCTTCTGGAGAGTCAGCGCCACGTGGTTCCTCACAAAGGGGTACGCAAGGGCCAATTTGTGAGGAGGATGAGGAGGAGTCAATGGAGGAGGAAGAGCTCCGTCCAGAGGAGGGAGCGACACAATTGTCCAGTGGTCAGTGTGTACAGCGAGGGTGGGGTGATGACGAGCGGGCAGAGATCATGTCTCAAGCAGGGGACAGCGTTTCTGGGCCAGTTGGCACTCTGCAGCACATGGTGGATTTCATGCTGCAGTGCCTGAGAAATGACCGCCGCATCGACCACATTCTCAACATGCCTGATTATTGGGTGTTCACCCTCCTCGATCCTCGCTACCGGGACAACGTCCAAAACCTCATCCCTGCGTTGACCCGGGAGCGTAAATTGCGGGAGTACCACGACACACTGGTGAATTCCATCATCTTCTCCTGTCCAACTGAGAGGAGTGCTGCTAGTGCTTTACAAAGCAGCTCAGTGCGTCGAGGCAGTGGGGGAGGCTCTGCCCAAAGAGGGAGCAGAAGCAGTGCCTCTGCCCAAGGCAAGCCCAGTATGGCACAACTCTGGCACACTTTTGTGTGCCCGCCCCAAATGTCTACACCATCACCGGCGGCTCCAGTCAGCAGGAGGCAACGGTTCCGTCAGATGGTGACAGACTACATGGCTTGCCCTCTTACTGTACTCCCAGACGGCTCTTCCCCGTTCAAGTTTTGGGTCTCTAAGCTGGATACATGGCCAGAGCTAAGCCAGTATGCATTGGAGGTGCTGGCTTGCCCTGCGGCTAGTGTCTTATCGGAACGTGTCTTTAGTGCCGCAGGTGGTGTACTAACAGACCGTCGCATGCGACTATCCTCCGATAACGTTGACCGGCTTACTTTCCTGAAAATGAACCAGGCCTGGATCTCGCAGGAATTTGCCACTCCTCTGCCTGATTAAGTAATTGGGTGTCATCCAGGTCTCCTGCTGTGTTCATCTTTCTACCACCTGAACTGCTATTCCTGGGCTCCAACACCGCCAGTTGCGGCTCAGAAGTGCAGGCTGCACAGTAAAAACATACGACCCAGTGTTATTGGGTTTCAGTAACGTCAGCTGATCCCCAGCTGTGTAGCCGGCAATGTGTCCTGCGACCGCCACGCTGGCACAACAACCTAAATGTAAGGGAACCTGTTTCCCCCCCCCCCCCCCCCGTCGTTTGTTACTGAAAGAGCCATCTTGTGCAGCAGTAATGCTGCACAAGGAAAAGGTAGCTCTTTTTTTTTTAGCTCCTTGCACACGCAGAACTTAACACTTATAAAATGTGTTCACTGATACCGTTATACTGTCCCGGAGCTGGGACTTTCCTTCGTAATGTGACGCAGCACAGCCGTCATTCCTACCCCCTTGGTGCCATGCGCTGCCTCCTCAGCGTTGTTTTAAGCTGTCACGGAGCCTGCGCTGTTCTGTTATCCCTTGGGCATGCCCTATTTGCGCTGCCTGTCTTCTGACATAATTTGGTGTCAGGCTGGCTGCGCCTGTGCGGCCGCGCTGCCCGAGATCCCGCCTCGCAGTGTCTTCTGATTGAGTCACACTGCGGGCCTGGGATCCATGGGCATGCGCAGTGCATATCTTCCCCTCGGGGTCTCGCTCATTTCCCTCCGCCTTCTTTAGACTGTGCGCCGTCAGCTGATCCCTAATAGCATGCCACGGCCGTGACACCGCACAGTCTGAAGAAGAGGGAAGGAGGGGAGTGAGAGTCAAGGATATGCACTGTGCATGCCCATGGTTCCAAGGCCCGCAGTGGGATTACGTTAGACGAGACTGCGAGGTGGGATCTGGAGCAGCGTGGACGCACAGGCACTGACAGCCTGACACCAAATTATGTCAGAAGACAGGCAGCGCTAATTGGGCATGGCCAAGGGCTAACAGAACAGCGCAGGCTCCGTGACAGCGTAAAACAACGCTGAGGAGGCAGCGCACGGCACCAAGGGGATAGGAATGACAGCTGTGCTGTGTCCCATTACGAAGGAAATTCGCACCTCCGGGACGGTTTAACGGTATAAGGGGACACATTTTTAGTGTTTACTTCGGTGTTTGCAAGGAGCATAATTAAAAGAACCACCTTTTCCTTTTGCATCCTTAGTGCTGCACAAGATGGCTCTTTCAGCTACAAACGTCTTGGGGGGGGGGGTTAAAGGTTCCCTTTCAACTTGCTCCAATCAGGCTTCGGCCTACACTCTGTTCCTCTGCTCCTCCTGCTGTCCCTGGGCTCTAACACCGCCAGTTGGTGCCTGGAAGTGCTGTGTGCACAGTCAACAGTCGCTCCTCTGTTATTGGGGTTCAGTAACGTCAGCTGATCCCCAGCTGTGTGTGCGGCAATACCTCCAATCTGCTCCTCCTGCTGTCCCTGGGCTCTAACACCGCCAGTTGGTGCCTGGAAGTGCTGTGTGCACAGTCAACAGTCGCTCCTCTGTTATTGGGGTTCAGTAACGTCAGCTGATCCCCAGCTGTGTATCCGGCAACGTGTCATGCGACCGCCACGCTGGCACAACTAAAATGTAAGGGGACCTGTCCCCCCCGCCCCCCTAGGCGTTTGTTACTGAAAGAGCCACCATGTGCAGCACTAATACTGCACAAGGGAAAGGTCGCTCTTGAAATTATGCTCCTTGCAAACGCTGAACTACACACTCATGTAATGTGTCCCCTCACACCGTCCAACCGTCCCGGAGGTGGGACTTTCCTTTGTAATGTGACGCAGCACAGCCGTCATTGCTACCCCCTTGGCACCGTGCGCTGCCTCCTTAGCGTTGTTTGATTCCGTCATGGACCCTGCGCTGTTATGTTATCCCTTGGCCATGCACAGTTTGTGCTGCCCGTCCTCTGACATCATTTGTTGTCGTCCTGGCTGCGCCTGTGCGTCCACGCTGCCCGAAATCACACCTCGCAGTGTCGTCTAATGTGATCCCACAGTGGGCCTGGTATCCATGGCCATGCGCAGTGCATATACTAGCCTCTCACTCCCCTTCTTCAGACTAGGCGGCGTCAGCTGATCCCTAATAGCATGCCACGGCCGTGACGCCGCACAGTCTGAAGAAGCAGGAAGGAGGTGAGTGAGAGGCGATGATATGCACTGCGCATGCCCATGGATCCCTGGCCCGCAGTGGGACTACATTAGATTACACTGCAAGGTTGGATCTCGGGCAGCTTGGACGCACAGGCACTGCCAGCCTGACACCTACATGATGTCAGAAGATGGGCACCGCTAACTGTGCATGGCCAAGGGATAACATTACAGCGTGGGCTCCGTGACAGAACCAAACAACGTTGAGAAGGTGGCGCCCGGCACCAAGGGGGTTGGAATGACGGCTGTGCTGTGTCACATTACAAAGGAAAGTCCCACTTCCGGAATGGTTTGACGGTGTGAGGGGACACATTATATGAGTGTGTACTTCAGCGTTTGCAAGGAGCATAATTTTCGGAGCCACCATTTTCCATGTGCAGTATTACTGCTGTACAAGATGGCTCTTTCAGCAACAAATGCCTGGGGGGGGGGGGGGTTAAAGGTTCCCTTTCAACTTGCACCACTGCAGGCTTCGGCCTACACTCTGCTCCTCTTTGATTCCCTGGGTTTCAACACTGTCAGTTGCCACCTGGAAGTGTTGTCTACACAGAAAAAACACTAGGTGATGTGTCAGTGGGGTTCAGCACCGCCAGCTGTTCCCCTGCTGTGTAGTCGGCAACGTGTCCAGCACAAGCCACGCTGGCACAACAGAACAAAAGCTGCCACCAGTGCAGGCTTCGGCCTAGACTCTGCTCCTCTCCTCCTCCTGCTGACCCTGGGCTCAAACACCGCTAGTTTTTGCCCGGAAGTGCTAGCTGCACAGAGAAAAACACCAGCCAATGTGTTAGTGGGGTTCAGCACCGCCAGCTGTTCCCCTGCTGTGTAGCCGGCAACGTGACCTGCAAACGCCACGCAGGCACATGAACTGAAATTAAAGGGAACCTGGCCCCACCCCCCCAGGTGATTCTATGTATAACAGCCACCTAGTACAGCAGTACTGCTGCATTTGTACAAGGTGGCTGTTTTTTTATCCTTGCCCACGTAGAATTAAACACGTAAAATATGTGTCTCATTACAGACCATTACAATGTCCCTGAGGTGTGACTTTACTTTTTAATGACACGCACCACCCCCCTTGGTAGCGCTGCCTGTCTTCTGACATCATTGGTTGGCTGCCTGTGCCTGTGCGTCCGCCCTGCCCGACACAACCCCCCTCGTTTCATATATTTTGGCTGCGAGGGTGTGATTGATGGGCATGTGCAGTGCATATGTTCGCCTGTCTTAACTCATCTCCTTCCGCCTTCTTCAGACTGTGCGGCCTCCTGGCCGTGGTAGGCGATAAGGGATCAGCTGAGGCCGCCCAGTCTGAAGCAGGTGTAAGGACATGTGTGAGCGGCAAACATATTTACTGCACAAGGCCACGAATCCCAGCCACGCAGTGTGATTTTTTGAAAACACACTGTGGGCCTGGGATTCATATCCATTGCTAACCGCAACGGCCAACATGAAATGAGGTGAGAAGACAGGCAGCGCTCACAGCGCATGGCCAAGGGATCACAATAGCGCAGACTCCTGTACAGCTAATACAACGCTCAGGAATCTGCACCCACCACCTAGGTGTAAATTTTGATACCTGTGCTGCGTCTCCTTAAAAAGACAAGTCACGCCTCCACTACTGTTTGACAGTTTAATGGGCTAAATAGTGTACATGTTTTATTCAGCGTGTGCAAGGAGCAAACTAAATAGAGCAACCTTTTACTTGTGCAGCATTAATGCTGCACAAGGTGTGGCTCTTCTACCTTGCAACACCTGAGGGGGGGTTAAAGGTTACCTTTGGAATTGGTTCAACTAGGCTTCGGCCTACACTCTGCTCCTCTCCTCCTCCTGCTGACCCTGGGCTATAACACCGCCAGTTTTTGCCCGGACATGCGAGCTGCACAGAGAAAAACACCAGTCAATGTGTCAGTGGGGTTCAGCAACGCCAGCTGTTCCCCTGCTGTGTAGCTGGCAACGTGTCCTGCAAACGCCACGCAGGCACATGAACTGAAATTGAAGGAAGCCTGCCCCCCACCCCCAGGTGTTTCTATGTATAACAGCCACCTTGTACAGCAGTACTGCTGCATTTGTACAAGGTGGCAGACTTTTTCTCCTTGCCCACGTTTAATTAAACACGTACTAAATGTGTCTCATTGAGACCATTCCACTGTCCCTGAGGTGTGACTTTCCTTTCTAATGATACGCAGCACCACCCTTGTTAGCGCTGCCCGTCTTTTGACATCATTGGTTAGCTGGCTGCGCCTGTGCGTCTGCCCTGCTCGAAACAACGCCCCTCTGTGTCTTATTTTTTTGGACAACGAGGATGTGATTGATGGGCATGTGCAGTGCATATGTTTGCCTGTGTTCACTCATCTCCTTCCGCCTTCTTCAGAATGGGTGGCCTCATGACCGCGGCATGCGATAAGGGATCAGATGAGGCCGCCCAGTCTGAAGCAGGTGTAAGGACATGTGTGAGCGGCAAACATATTTACTGCACAAGGCCACGAATCCCAGCCACGCAGTGTGATTTTTAGAAAACACACTGTGGGTCTGGGATTCATGTCCATCGCTAACCGCAACGGCCGACATGAAATGAGGTCAGAAGACAGGAAGCGCTCACAGCGCATGGCCAAGGGATAACAAGAGCGCAGACTCCTGTACAGCAAATAACAACGCTCAGGAAGCTGCGCCCATGCACCAAGGTGTTATTTTCGACACCTGTGCTGCTTTTCTTTAAAAAGACAAGTCACGCCTCCACTACTGTTCTACAGTAGAATGGGCTAAATAGTGTACGTGTTTTATTCAGCGTGTGCAAGGAGCAAAATTAAGAGAGCAACCTTTTACTTGTGCAGCATTAATGATGCACAAGGTGTGGCTCTTGTACCTTGCAACACCTGAGGGGGGGTTAAAGGTTACCTTTGAAATTGGTTCAACTAGGCTTCGGCCTACACTCTGCTCCTCTCCTCCTCCTGCTGACCCTGGGCTATAACACCGCCAGTTGTAGCCTGGAAGTGCTAGGTGCACAGAGAAAAACACCCGCCAATGTGTTAGTGGGGTTCAGCACCGCCAGCTGTTCCCCTGCTGTGTAGCCGGCATCGTGTCCAGCACAAGCCACGCTGGCACAACTGATCAAAAGCTGCCACCAGTGCAGGCTTCGGCCTACACTCTGCTCCTCTCCTCCTCCTGCTGACCCTGGGCTCTAACAACGCTAGTTTTGGCCCGGAATTGCTAGCTGCACAGAGGAAAAACACCAGCCAATGTGTTAGTGGGGTTCAGCACCGCCAGCTGTTCCCCTGCTGTGTAGCCTGCATCGTGTCCAGCACAACCACGCTGGCACAACTGACCAAAAGCTGCCACCAGTGCAGGCTTCGGCCTACACTTTGCTCCTCTCCTCCTCCTGCTGACCCTGGGCTCTAACACTGCCAGTTTTTGCCCGGACATGCGAGCTGCACAGAGAAAAACACCAGCCAATGTGTCAGTGGGGTTCAGCAACGCCAGCTGTTCCCCTGCTGTGTAGCTGGCAACGTGTCCTGCAAACGCCACGCAGGCACATGAACTGAAATTGAAGTGAGCCTGCCCCCCACCCCCAGGTGTTTCTATGTATAACAGCCACCTTGTACAGCAGTACTGCTGCATTTGTACAAGGTGGCTGACTTTTTCTCCTTGCCCACGTGGAACTCAACACGTACAAAATGTGTCTCATTAGAGACCATTACAATGTCCCTGAGGTGTGACTTTCCTTTTTAATGACACGCAGCACCCCCATTGTTAGCGCTGCCCGTCTTCAGACATCATTGGTTGGCTGGCTGTGCCTGTGCGTCCGCCCTGCCCGACACAACGCCTCTCGTTGTCTCATATATTTTGACTGCGAGGGTGTGATTGATGGGCACGAGCAGTGCATATGTTCGCCTGTTTTCACTCCCCTCCTTCCGCCTTCTTCAGACTGTGCGGCCTCATGGCCGTGGCAGGCAATAAGGGATTAGCTGAGGCCGCCCAGTCTGAAGCAGGTGTAAGGACATGTGTGAGAGGCGAACATATTTACTGCACAAGGCCACGAATCCCAGCACCGCAGTGTGACTTTATGGAAAGGCACTGTGGGTCTGGGATTTATGGCCATCGTTAACCGCACCGGCCAACATGAAATGAGGTCATAAGACGGCCTGCACTAACAGGGTATTGCCAAGGGATAACACAAGAGCGCACTCTCCTGTACTGCAAATAACAACGGTAAGGAGTCTGCGCCCAGCACCTAGGTGTAAATTTTGACACCTGTGCTGCGTCTTCTTCAAAAGAAAAGTCACGCCTCCACTACTGTTTGACAGTATAATGGGCTAAATAGTGTACGTGTTTTATTCAGCGTGTGCAAGGAGCAAACTAAATAGAGCAACCTTTTACTTGTGCAGCATTAATGCTGCACAAGGTGTGGCTCTTGTACCTTGCAACACCTGAGGGGGGGTTAAAGGTTACCTTTGAAATTGGTTCAACTAGGCTTCGGCCTACACTTTGCTCCTCTCCTCCTCCTGCTGACCCTGGGCTCTAACACCGCTAGTTTTTTCCCTGAAGTGCTAGCTGCACAGAGAAAAACACCAGCCAATGTGTTAGTGGGGTTCAGCACCGCCAGCTGTTCCCCTGCTGTGTAGCCGGCATCGTGTCCAGCACAAGCCACGCTGGCACAACCGACCAAAAGCTGCCACCAGTGGAGGCTTCGGCCTACACTCTGCTCATCTCCTCCTCCTGCTGACCCTGGGCTCTAACACCGCTAGTTTTTGCCTGGAATTGCTAGCTGCACAGAGAAAAACACCAGCCAATGTGTTAGTGGGGTTCAGCACCGCCAGCTGTTCCCCTGCTGTGTAGCTTGCAACGTGACCTGCAAACGCCACGCAGGCACATGAACTGAAATTGAAGGGAGCTTGCCCCCCACCCCCAGGTGTTTCTATGTATAATAGCCACCTTGTACAGCAGTACTGCTGCATTTGTACAAGGTGGCTGACTTTTTCTCCTTGCCCACGTGGAACTCAACACGTACAAAATGTGTCTCATTGAGACCATTCAACTGTCCCTGAGGTGTGACTTTCCTTTCTAATGATACGCAGCACCACCCTTGGTAGCGCTGCCCGTCTTCTGACATCATTGGTTGGCTGCCTGTGCGTCCGCCCTGCCCAACACAACGCCCCTCGTTGTCTCATATATTTTGGCTGCGAGGGTGTTATTGATGGGCATGTGCAGTGCATATGTTCGCCTGTCTTAACTCATCTCCTTCCGCCTTCTTCAGACTATGCGGCCTCATGCGATAAGGGATCAGATGAGGCCGCCCAGTCTGAAGCAGGTGTAAGGACATGTGTGAGCGGCAAACATATTTACTGCACAAGGCCACGAATCCCAGCCACGCAGTGTGATTTTTTGAAAACACACTGTGGGTCTGGGATTCATGTCCATCGCTAACCGCAACGGCCGACATGAAATGAGGTCAGAAGACAGGAAGCGCTCACAGCGCATGGCCAAGGGATAACAAGAGCGCAGACTCCTGTACAGCAAATAACGCTCAGGAAGCTGCGCCCATGCACCAAGGTGTAAATTTTGACACCTGTGCTGCATCTCCTTAAAAAGACAAGTCACGCCTCCACTACTGTTTGACAGTATAATGGGCTAAATAGTGTACGTGTTTTATTCAGCGTGTGCAAGGAGAAAAATTAAGAGAGCAACCTTTTACTTGTGCAGCATTAATGCTGCACGAGGTGTGGCTCTTGTACCTTGCAACACCTGAGGGGGGTTAAAGGTTACCTTTGAAATTGGTTCAACTAGGCTTCGGCCTACACTCTGCTCCTCTCCTCCTCCTGCTGACCCTGGGCTCATAACACCGCCAGTTTTAGCCTGGAAGTGCTAGCTGCACAGAGAAAAACACAAGCCAATGTGTAAGTGGGGTTCAGCACCGCCAGCTGTTCCCCAGCTGTGTAGCCGGCAACGTGACCTGCAAACGCCATGCAGGCACATGAACTGAAATTGAAGGAAGCCTGCCCCCCACCCCCAGGTGTTTCTATGTATAACAGCCACCTTGTTCAGCAGTACTGCTGACTTTTTCTCCTTGCCCACGCGGAACTCAACACGTACAAAATGTGTCTCATTGAGACCATTCCACTGTCCCTGAGGTGTGACTTTCCTTTCTAATGATACGCAGCACCCCCCTTGGTAGCGCTTCCCGTCTTTTGACATCATGGTTAGCTGGCTGCGCCTGTGCATCCGCCCTGCGTAAAACAACGCCCCTCGTTGTCTTATTTATTTTGTCAGCGAGGGTGTGGTTTATGGGCACGAGCAGTGCATATGTTCGCCTGTTGTCACTCATCTCCTTCCGCCTTCTTCAGACTGTGCGGCCTCCTGGCCGCGGCATGCGAAAAGGGATCAGCAGAGGCCGCCCAGTCTGAAGCAGGTGTAAGGACGTGTGTGAGCGTCGAAAATATTTACTGCTCAAGGCCACGAATCCCAGCACCGCAGTGTGACTTTATGAAAAGGCAGTGTGGGTCTGGGATTTATGGCCATCGTTAACCGCAGCGGCCAACATGAAATGAGGTCATAAGATGGGCAGCGCTAACAGGGCATTGCCAAGGGATAACACAAGAGCGCAGACTCCTGTACAGCAAAAAACAACGCTCAGGAAGCAGCGCCTAGCACAAAGGCGTTATTTGGGACACCTATGCTGCGTCTCCTTAAAAATACAAGTCACGCCTCAACTACAGTTTGACTGTAGAATGGGCTAAATTGTGTACGTGTTGCATTCAGCGTGTGCAAGTAGACAAGTTAATAGAGCAACCTTTTCTTGTGCAGCATTAATGCTGCACAAGGTGTGGCTTTTGTACTTTGTAACACCTGAGGGGGGGTTAAAGGTTACCTTTGAAATTGGTTCAACTAGGCTTCGGCCTACACTCTGCTCCTCTCCTCCTCCTGCTGACCCTGGGCTGTAACAACGCTAGTTTTTGCCCGGAAGTGCTAGCTGCACAGAGAAAAACACCAGCCAATGTGTTAGTGGGGTTCAGCACCGCCTGCTGTTCCCCCACTGTGTAACCGGCAAAGTGTCCTGCAAACGCAACAAAGACACAAAGCTGACTCAAGTGCAGGCTTCGGCCTACACTCTGCTCCCCCTGCTTACCCTTTGCTCCAACACCGCTAGTTGGGGCTGTAGGAAGACAATGTTTGATAGGCAAAGCATCCGGGTTCCAGCACCGCCAGCTGGTTCTCGGCAGTGTTTTTGTCACAGGCACTCCCTCGTGCCAAACCTGGTTTCAGCACCGTCAGCTGTTTCCGGGTTGTGTCAAACTCGCTGAGACGCCTATGCTTGCCCCGTCGTGTTGCAGTCGGGTTAGCCAACTCCAGGGTGCCTCCAGTTTAGGAGCTTCCTATGTGGGCTGCGTGAACTGGTAGTCAAGGCTGGTTCTGTAGTGCCAGTAGGCCCAGCTCCCCCTGTAGGACTGTTGGGGTTCGGTAACTGCGGCTGCCTCGCGGCCTAGCTGTTCTCTCCTCTCCTGTGGACCTTCGGGTCCACCACCTGGTTCCAGCACTGTCAGCTGGTTCCGGGCCGAGCCTTTGGCTTAGGTGCCTCCTCCTGGGTATCCGAGTTCCGCCAACGTCAGGCGGTCCTTGGTAGTGCTTTTAAGCGCGGGCACCTACAGCTTAGTAACCGGGTTCCAGCACCATCAGCTGGTCCTCGGTCGTGCCATTGGCTCTTGCACACTGGGGCAACGCATCTGGGTTCCAGCACCGCCAGCTGGTTCTCGGCAGTGTTCTTGTCACAGGTACTCCCTCGTGCCAAGCCTGGTTTCAGCACCGTCAGCTGTTTCCGGGTTGTGTCAAGCTCACTGAGACGCCTATGCTTGCCCCGTCGTGGTGCGGTCGGGTTAGCCAACTCCAGGGTGCCTCCAGTTTAGGAGCTTCCTATGTGGGCTGCGTGAACTGGTAGTCAAGGCTGGTTCTGTAGTGCCAGTAGGTCCAGCTCCCCCTGTAGGACTGTTGGGGTCCGGTAACTGCGGCTGCCTCGCGGCCTAGCTGTTCTCTCCTCTCCTGTGGGCCTTCGGGTCCACCACCTGGTTCCAGCACCGTCAGCTGGTTCTCGGCAGTGTCTTTTGCTCTTGTACATTCTGCTCCCCATCCTGGTTCCAGTACCGTCAGCTGGTTCCGGGCAGAGCCTTTGGCTTAGGTGCTACTCCTTCTGGGTATCCAAGTTCCACCAACGTCAGGTGGTCCTTGGTAGTGCTTTTAAGCGCGGGCACCTACAGCTTAGTAACCGGGTTCCAGTAACGTCAGCTGGTCCTCGGTAGTTCCATTGGCTCTTGGACCTTCGGCTACCCATCCGGGTTCCAGTACCGTCAGCTGGTTCCGGGCCGAGCCTTTGGCTTAGGTGCCTCCTCCTGGGTATCCGAGTTCCGCCAACGTCAGGCGGTCCTTGGTAGTGCTTTTAAGCGCGGGCACCTACAGCTTAGTAACCGGGTTCCAGCACCGTCAGCTGGTCCTCGGTCGTGCCATTGGCTCTTGCACACTGGGGCAACGCATCTGGGTTCCAGCACCGCCAGCTGGTTCTCGGCAGTGTTCTTGTCACAGGCACTCCATCGTGCCAAACCTGGTTTCAGCACCGTCAGCTGTTTCCGGGTTGTGTCAAACTCGCTGAGACGCCTATGCTTGCCCCGTCGTGTTGCAGTCGGGTTAGCCAACTCCAGGGTGCCTCCAGTTTAGGAGCTTCCTATGTGGGCTGCGTGAACTGGTAGTCAAGGCTGGTTCTGTAGTGCCAGTAGGCCCAGCTCCCCCTGTAGGACTGTTGGGGTTCGGTAACTGCGGCTGCCTCGCGGCCTAGCTGTTCTCTCCTCTCCTGTGGGCCTTCGGGTCCACCTCCTGGTTCCAGCACCGTCAGCTGGTTCCGGGCAGAGCCTTTGGCTTAGGTGCCTCCTTCTGGGTATCCGAGTTCCGCCAACGTCAGGCGGTCCTTGGTAGTGCTTTTTAGCACGGGTACCTCCTGCTTAGTAACCGGGTTCCAGTAACGTCAGCTGGTCCTCGGTAGTTCCATAGGTTCTTGAACCTTCGGGTAGCCATCCGAGTTCCAGTTCCATCAGCTGGTTCTTGGCATTTTCTCAGCCTTCTTGTACCTTCTGCTACATTTCCAAGTTGAAGACCCTAAAGTCGACGACCCGGAAGACCACCCCGATGACGACGACGACGACGACCCGGAAGACCACCCCGATGATGACGACGACGGCTGAGACGACGACGGCGGAGATGACGACACTGGAGACGACGACCCTGGAGACGACGACATGGAAGACCGAGAAGCAGAAGAACAAGAGGCTGCAGAACAAAGAGCAGAAGAACATTAAGCATAAGACTTAATATCAGAGCAAAAGATATTATCTAAATTATATGCAGAAGAAGACTAAGCAGTGTATGGGGGTGAGTCCGTTCCTCCTCGTGGTGCCCCTGGATAAAGCCTGATGCTGCAGGCCAAACTGAACGCGGACAAATGTAACTTTTGTGACTGGCAGAACGGAAGGTGTAATCTTCAAACTTTTATAGATAACTATGGGAATGCCTGTCACAAATGAGAATATGATGAAGAAGTAGAATAGGAAGAATAATAACAGTGGAATAAAAAGAATATGTAGAATAGGAAGAATAATAATAGTTGAATAAAATGAATATGAAGAATGTAATAAAAAAAAAAAAAAGGTAAAGGATGAAGATGATGAATAAGGTGAAGAAGAAGTTGATGTCAAAGATGCTGCTGATGATGATGAAGATGAAAGTGTGGGAAAAGTAAAAAAAAAAAGAAAAAAAAGAAGGGGAAGGGCGTGGAATAGTGAAACATCAATATCTGACAAAATAATAAAAAAAAAATTTACATAGTCAATATCTTTGTCACTCCGAACGTCTTAAAAAAAACAAAAAAACATGCTATTCTATTTGATTGGGATAAACCTCTATGACTTTAATGTCTCCGCCACCTCCCCAAATACATCCGGCATTATTCTTAGTTGTTTTCCTTCATGTAGAATGAACCTACAAGGCAAGAAAGGGTTTATTTTAATTCCGATATTTTGGTCCCATTGACTTGCATTGGGATCGGGTATCGGTATCGGCGATATCCGATATTTTTTGAATATCGGCCGATCCTATCCGATACCGATACTTTCCGATATCGGAAGGTATCGCTCAACACTATTAGCAACCAAACAATCAACTCTTGTTGACCGTTTGCTTCTGGCATTCCCTGCACACAGCGCCGTGATCGTTCTCACACGAGCTGCAGGGGCCAGCAGACCAGAGGTGTTAGAGGGGCAGAAATCAGAAGTGGCGTTGGCCAGAGGGGTTTTCTGACCAGGTTGTGGAGTGATTTTGCTATGACCGCAGACAGGACAGGTACTGCAGCATCAATTCAAAGTGACAGGAGACAACATTTGTCCAGTATGGTTACAAACTATTTTTCATCCCTTATCGACGTTCTCCCTCAACCGTCATTCCCATTTGATTACTGGGCATCCAAATTAGACACCTGGCCAGAATTGGCAGAATATGCATTGCAGGAGCTTGCTTGCCCAGCAGCTAGTGTCCTATCAGAAAGAGTATTCAGTGCTGCAGGTTCAATACTAACAGAAAAAAGGACTTGTCTGGCTACCCAAAATGTAGATGATCTAACCTTCATTAAAATGAACCACAACTGGATTTCGAAATCTTTTGCCCCACCTTGCCCGGCTGACACCTAGCTTTCCTATGAAAAGGTCTTGCCTGTGGACTATTCTGAATGACTTTTCCAATCTCGTAATTTTCTGCACCTGATTGTCCAGCATACGACAGGTTTACACCTCCCTAAATGGCCAAACTCCCCACACAGGGCCGTGGTATCGCCACTTGGCGCCAGCACCCGTGAGAGTGCTGTTTTTTTTCTGAAGAGGTGGGTGTGCCCGCTTTTGGTCGACGGCACTGCCTCTGGGTCCCTCATAGTACAATAAAGTGTCTCTGGCGGTGGTGGTGCGCACCCAACGTCAGACACACCGTTGTAATATGAGGGGCCCTGGGCCTGTACCCCCGGCCACAAGACAGTTCCCCCCCCAGCTCAAACAGTGCTCTACCACTTGCAAAATTATCTCTCACAGCTCCACCAATGTTTAGTCTATGCGCTGACATCCTTCAATGCCTGGCACTGACAATACCATTGTATTGACATTTTTGTTATGTTAGGCCTTCGAAGCCTGTCTGCGGTCCCTCCTTCCACTAGGCCTCCACTGACCATTGTACTGCTGCCCGTGTACCCCTGGAACCAATTTTAAATTGCCAACAGCCCAATTTTGTTATGTTAGGCCTTCGAAGCCTGTCTGCAGTCCCTTCTCTCTACTACTACTACTACACTGACCAGACCACTGCTGCCCGTGTACCCCTGGAACCAATGTTAAATTGCCTGCACCCCTATTTTTGTTATGTTAGGCCTTCGAAGCCTGTCTGCGGTCCCTCCTTCCACTAGGCCTCCACCGACCATTGTACTGCTGCCCGTGTACCCCTGGAACCAATTTTAAATTGCCAACAGCCCAATTTTGTTATGTTAGGCCTTCGAAGCCTGTCTGCAGTCCCTTCTTTCTACTACTACTACACTGACCAGACCACTGCTGCCCGTGTACCCCTGGAACCAATGTTAAATTGCCTGCACCCCTATTTTTGTTATGTTAGGCCTTCGAAGCCTGTCGGCGGTCCCTCCTTCCACTAGGCCTCCACTGACCATTGTACTGCTGCCCTTGTACCCCTGGAACCAATTTTAAATTGCCAACAGCCCTATTTTTTTATGTTAGGCCTTCAAAGCCTGTCTGCGGTCCCTCCTTCCACTTGGCCTCCACTGACCATTGTACTGCTGCCCGTGTACCCCTGGAACCAATTTTAAATTGCCAACAGCCTTATTTTTTTATGTTAGGCCTTCGAAGCCTGTCTGCGGTCCCTTCTTTCTACTACAACTACACTGACCAGACCACTGCCGCCCGTGTACCCCTGTAACCTATTTTAAAGTGCATACAGCCAATTTTTTTTCTCTATTTTACAATTATAAAGCCCAGATGGACTACGCTGTACCACGGTAAGAGCTACCCAGTCGTCACTTCTTTTGCAAGAAAAGCCATCCCAGCACTACAGCATCATGTAAAAATCTGCATTGTCCATGCTCTCTGGCTATCTAATAGTAGAAAGGTGCACCTGACAACAGATGCATGGACCAGTAGGCATGTCCACGAAAGGTTAGATGTCCATTACGGCGCACTGGGTTAATGTTGTGGATGCATGGTCCACAGGGGACAGCCTACAAAGTCTGTCTGCGGTCCCAAATATAAATTGTCCTCCGCTTACCACACCAATGCTGCCTGTGTACCCCTGGAACATTTCATAAACTCCATTGACCAAAATTTGGGGTTTACAGCCTACTACCAGTGTCTGCCGCTCCAAGGTGTTCCCCGGGTTGCCTTTTCTGAGCTTTGATCTTCAGGCTCTTCTTAAGTAGTTGTTGAAAACAACACTGCATTCGGCCTACAAGTTGGGTCTGGGGTGTAGAGATGGTGTGTTCCACTCCAAGGTGTCCCCCAGGTTTCCTCGCCATTGCTGCGATCTTAATGCTCTCGTTTAGTAGTTGTTGGAAACTACACTGCATTAGGCCTACAAATTGGGTATGGGGTGTAGAGAGATGGTGTGTTACACTACAAGGTGTTCTCCAGGTTGCCTTTCCTGAGCTTCTATCTTCAGGCTCTCATTAAATTGTGGTTAAATGGAACAACTGCATTTGGCGTACTAGTTGGGTTGGGGCCTACTATCGGTGTCTGCCACTCCTTGCTGTTCTCCTGGTTTCCTGTCCTGAAATTCCATTTTCAGGCTCTCGTTAAGTAGTTGTTAATGTTAGACTGCATTTGGCCTACTAGTTGGGTTGGGGCCTACTATCGGTGTCTGCCACTCCTTGCTGTTCTCCTCCACTGAACAAAAGCTGTGCCGCCTGTTTACTACGGTTGCCAATTTTGAACTGCATTTCGACTACTTACTGATTTGGGCCTACTCTCTGTGTCAGCCTCTCATTCCAGTTGTCCTCCACTGCAATGCCCCCTGGTTAGTCCTGTGTTACCAATTTTGAACTGCATTTAGCCCACTTTATTCTTTGGGCCTATATCTGTGTTTCCTCCTCATCCTGCCCATTGCCCAGCCAGTGATAGATGAGTCTGCTGGTACATTGACCCATAACGCTAGATTCCCCGTGCACGCTACACAGCAAGATTGTGACCCTGCTGAAAGTCAGGTTCCTCTTCCCGCATACCATACCACCTTACACGGGGACAAAGAGGAAGGTGCAGATGAAAGTGCAGGTTCCTTCATCAGGTGGGGGGAGGAATACTAGTTGGCGATGTCACTGGCACAGGGCCTCTCATAGTACGCAAAAGTGTTGCTGCCGGTGGGAGGCGCCCCCGCCGTGCAAACACACCGCTGTACTTTGAGGGGCCCTGTGCCAGTGCCAACGAGTGGGCCCCCCCTGCTTGCTCAGGATCACAGCACTTGCAAAGTTGAAATACTTTCCTCTCCCTGCTCCACTGCCGTGACGCGTTCCAGATTTCCTGGGCCCACTAATTACTTGAACCAGCCCTACCCCCCACAACTTTAGCCAAATGACCCCCAATTTCAAATGCCTTCCAATTATTATAAGCTAAATTACGATTGACAAGCTTCAGTAAAAAGAATGGATGTTTTTGCCATTAAAATGGGCAGTGTAGGTGTTTTCCTGGCCTCCACTCACTGCCGACTATGCTCCCCCATTGACTTGCATTGGGTTTCGTGTTTCGGGCGATACCCGACTTTTCGCGATAATCGGCCGATTCCACTCGACTCGACTTCTAAGATAGTCGGGTTTCGCGAAACACGACTCGACTCTAAAAAGGTCAAGGTCGCTCAACCCTAGTTATGAGTATCCGCCCCACCTAACTTAGTCACTCGGTCAGAAACAGGATATACAGAGGAGATAGAAGATTTCCAGGAAATGTATTCTAATGTTATTCCTGGACCCCACAGCCATGATGTGCTCTTTAGGATAGGGACAGGGGATCTCACAAGACAACATGTTGGGGCCATAGTAAATGCCGCAAACAATCAACTCCACCATGCTGGAGGACTGGCTGCAATGATTTCACAGAAAGGCGGACCCATGATACAGGAAGAATCTAATTCGTATGTACAAACTTATGGCCAGGTAGAAACAGGACAGGTCGCAGCAACCAGAGCAGGACAGCTGCCGTGCCAATATGTGATACATGCAGTGGTACCACGATATAATCCTACCAATATCCCAAGATCCCAACAATTACTTACCGAGGCTGTCCAGAATGCAATCCTGTATGCCTCCTCTGTTCCCCCCGGTACGATGCCTCAACGTACAATGGCCATACTATTAATCTCTGCCGGTATCTTTCAATATCCCAGGAAGGATGCCGCTATGGTCATAGTATCAGCAATAGAGCGCTGTATACAGGAAAACCCCATAAAATTGGAGGAGGTCTTTGTTCTCGATAGCCACCTAACGGCCCATCAGGCAATACAATTTGTAACTGTAGCAGAGCCTCCTGCCCCGCTTCTGCAGCAGATGCCTCTTGTGCCCGTACTACCGCCACCTCCTCCCGCCCCTGAGTCAGTAATATCAGAGTTTGAAGAAGATGATGTGAAATCTACTCCTGACAGGCCAAAGTATACCCCCTTTTCTCCATCCCAGATAAACACCCTTTGTAACCAGTTACCAGACCCAGAAACATCCCCCATGGCCTTCTATAGACAAATAGCAGCGAATCGAGAGATTTATTCCACTCCCCGGAGAAATCTGTTACACTTACTCCAGGTGAAGACTGGGGAGGGATATTTTCCAATTATTGAGGGTGGCATAATGTATAATGTGAACCTGGATGGGGGAACCTATGAGAGTGGTGTTGATTTCTGTAATGCTTTAAAGGTTTGGGCACAAGATAGATTAGCGGACCAAGCTACTTCCCTCACAGATGTCACACAGGACAAGGGGGAGACTGCTGAGAAGTTCTATGGGCGTCTTATGGTAGTGTTTAAAGATTTGGGGTTTTCACTGTATAATAAAGCCCATTCACACCTTGTTGTGGCAGCTTTGATGTCCGGCCTTAAATCTGAATTGAAAGAGTCAATAATGTCAGTTAGACCTGACATCGAGAATTCCACTCTGGACGATGCACTAATAGTAATTAAGAGTTTTCAAAAGAACTTAGCCCGTTCTGCATCAGCAGGAAAGGCAAAGGTTAAACCAGTAGCCACAGCGATCTCCACTCCAACTCTAGCCCCCACCCCAGGAACAAGGTCGCAGCTGGTTCCTTATCAGTGGCACACACAACAGACTTCAGCTCCAGTCCTCCCACCATACACGAATTCAGCTCTCTACTCCAGTATTCCTTTTAACCCTATGTCCGGGAATCTCACTCCCCAGCCCCGCCGCACCAGTTCTCGCAGTGCTGGCGCTGTGGCCGACCCGGTCACTTTCAGAGAGATTGTCACACCCCTGCTGACAGATGCTACCCTCAAGTCCCCCCTTCCAGTCGCAATCTGAATACTGGAAACCCTAGGGGATACTCTAGTTACGGACAACCTCAAAATCCTGATAATCGCCCATACTGAAGGGGTGACCAACCAGGGTCTGCCATCACAATGTCCTCCACCAAACCTGGGGCATGCTCATCTGTCACGCTTCCTGTCGGGGGCACTCGTTAAGTTTATGGTAGACACTGGGGCGGCCAACTCTATAATCAAGTCATCAGATGTACCTACGGATATCCCTATTCAATTCTCGGATCAAGAACTTGTTTTAATTGGAGTAGATGGCAGACCCAATAAACATACTCTCACAAAACCCATCCCTGTAGGACCTTTCCCTGAAGTTACTGCTCAGTTCGTAATCTCTCCCTCATGTCCGGTAAATTTACTGGGGGCAGATTTATTATCACAGTTCCGCTCCAGAATACAATACCAAGATGATGGTCAGATGGTCCTCACATTATATAACCCCTATGCAGATAAAGATAGTGAGATCTGTATCCTACATGCCCTTCCTACGGTTATGATGGCCCTGATAGGCCCAGATCCACCCCCAATCATGCCTGAGGACCAGCGACTCACCCCATATCTCTCAGAGATACCACCTAAACTTTGGTCAAAAGGGCCAGATGATATAGGGAAAATGCCTGTAGATCCAGTAAAAGTGTTTCTCAAACCTGGTGCCCCTTTTCCCAAAGTCCATCAGTACCCTTTGAGACATGATCAGGAGCAGGGCCTAAAAAGGCAAATACAAACGTTACTCGATAATGGTGCCCTGGTACCCTGTGTTTCCCCATGTAACACACCCTTGTTTCCCGTTAAGAAAAAGACCCCACCCGGCCAACCCCCTGTGTACCGGCTGGTACAAGATCTACGGGCAGTTAATGCAGTTACTGTTCTAGAAACTCCGGTGGTGCCTAATCCACATACTCTTTTGTCCCAGATACCTCAGGATGCTGCTTGTTTCACAGTCATCGATCTTGCAAATGCCTTCTTCAGCATTCCATTACACCCAGATTGCCAGTTTCTGTTTGCTTTCACTTATCAGGGACGACAATTGACGTGGACAGTTATGCCACAAGGGGCCCAAAACAGTCCCAAAAATATGGGCGAGTGTCTTTAACCCTGACAGTTAGAATATCCTTATGTCACGCTGCTTCAGTATGTGGGTAACCTTTTGTTGTGTGTACAGACAGAGCAGGAAGCCATTGTTGCCACTGTTAGTTTTCGCAAGTATCTAGCAGATCTGAACTGTCGGGTTTCGGCCTCGAAACTTTGGTTCTGCCTTGGTCAAGTGATATTTTTGGGTCACTGTCTCCTTCAGGGTGCCAGACACCTCACAGAAGAAAGAAAAATAGCCGTCAGCTCCCTTCCTTTCCTAAAAGATGAGACTGAACTCCAGCGTTTTCTTGGACTATGTACTTATTGTGTCAGTGGATATCGGACGCATCCCGCATAATGCAGCCTCTCTACAATGCCCTGAAAGACGGTTCAAGATATGATGAGTTTGGCAGATTCCACACCGGATACGCTGTTACTACGGAAGACACTGTATTGTACGGAGCTGCACTCCCTCCCTCCCTGTCAGGATAAGAAGCAGAACTTCAGGATCTGTCTACTGCATGTGTTCTGGCCAAAGACAGGCGGGCTAAGATATACACGGACTCACAGTATGCATTTGGTATTGCTCATGATTTCGGAGCTCTATGGGCCAATCGAGGGTTTATTACTACCGCCGGGACTCCAGTGAAGAATAATGAAGCTGTTAAAACCCTCATGGACTCAATCAAATTACCTACCCAGGTGGCCATTATCAAAGTTAAGGAGCACGGTTCTAGGAAAAGTCCACAGACTGTTGGTAACGCCTTTGCGGATATGCAAGCAAAAGCCGCTGCTCTCCTACCCGTTGAACAGACCATACCAGCTATGGTGACCACATGCTCTCAGCGTAAACAGTTACAAGAAACACTGACTCTACAGGAACCTGATGATCTATGCCAGACTGAGGTTTTCTGTCGGACCCCGCGAGACCGTTTAATGACGATGCAGAGAATGTCCCCAAAGGAAGAAGTGACGCAGTGGAAGGCTGATGGAGCACGTATGGACAATGGTCTCTGGAAAAAGGACCAACTTGTGTGTCTCCCTAAGCGGATGTACCCTGCTATTGCCACGTGGGCGCATGGGCCCACATATCGAGGAAAAAACCAGGCCCTTGCCCTGGTACAAAAATTCTACTAGGCTCCAGGTATTTCTATAGTCCTGACAGCACTCAATCGTGCATGTAATATCTGTCAGACCTGCAATCCCGGTCAACTTCAACGTGTACCCCCAAAGCACCTTGCTAAGCCCGAATATCCTTTCCAAAGGCTCCAGGTGGACCACATCACATTGCCTAAGTCTGGAAGGTATGAATATTGTCTGGTGGTTGTCGACATGTTCTCCAATTGGCCGGAAGCATTCCCCGTTACCAATATGACTGCAAAAGACCACAGCAAAGAAACTGGTGATGGAAGTTATATGCAGATATGGTGTTCCAGAAGTTGTTGAAAGTGACCAAGGCCCGGCCTTTTCTTTTCATGTGTATCAGGAGGTTCTGACAATGCTTGGATCCACTGTAGCCCTCCATACTCCGTACCATCCACAATCCAATGGGAAAGTTAAGAGGCTGAACGGCACACTGAAGGGACAATTGACCAAAATGATGCAGGAGACTACGACTCCATGGCCAGGGCTCTTACACGTTCGTACTACCCCTATTGCAAAACATGGCCTGTCCCCATATGAGATATTGTTTGATGCTAGGCCCTCAGTTGCAAATTTCCAGCATCAGCAGTTGTCAGAGGAAACTGACCGTACTGTTCAATATGTTATTCAGCTTAGTAAAAATCTTGCTAACACCCATGCTCTAGTTTCTTCTTCCCTTCCAGATCCAGCAGAAACAGACATTTGTCAGAACTTGAAGTCTGGTGATTTTGTGGTCGTGAAAAGGCATGTCAGAAAACACGGACTAGAACCCTTGTATGACGGTCCCTACCAAGTCCTCCTCATCACCCCTACGTCAGTGAAATTGGAAGGAAGGACGACGTGGATCCACGCATCGCACTGCAAGCTGGTCAAACAGACTAGTAGCAAATAAGGGAACATAATGTTTTGGTTTTTCTCATTTTCCATATTATTGGTAACCGCATGGGACAGCCTAAATTCCCCAACATCCTTGAATAATAAGTTTGTACAACATCATGAAAGATTACTGAGAGATTTGTTGAATAATTCCCAGTCTGTGGCAGATTGCTGGATTTGCACATTCACCAGTGTCAGCCACAAGTATCCCCTTTTTGGCTATTCCTTTCTTTCAATTTTCTTTTTATTGAAGTTTTAATAATTACAGACAAGTGGAACGTCAAGAACTACGAATGAGCATATCAAAGTGCAAAAGAACATGTGACAAGTTAGCGATATAAACTCAGGCCAACTGACACTAATAAGTCCATATACTTTTAAAGAAAATGAGTCTAACAACTCGTTCAAAATTGTTAATACGGGAGTAACTTTATAGATTTAGAGAGATGAGAAGGTATAGGGGGGAACAGAGAGAGATAGAGGTAAGATAGGGGGGGGGGAGGAGGTGGGGGGGTGGGTTAGGATGACACCTTGAGGATTGAATGGTTTATTATGCTATTGCAAAGTAAAAAGTATTTTGGGTTCTGAATTGGATCCATGAATTCCAAGTGTTATAGAACTTATCAGTGGTATGATTCACTCTTGCAGCTAATTCTTCTATGTGGAACAATTGCTCAATTTTGGAGTAAAGCTGGCTGGAGGTGGGTATGTTCTTAGTATTCCAATATGACGGAATTAAAGATTTCCCAGCCGCTATAATGAATTGAGCCATTTTGGAGACATTCTTTTCATTTGGCCAAAGAGGAAGATTTAAAAGGACATTTTCCGGTTTCAGAGTTGTCTGTTTTCCCAAAACCTTATATATAATAGAGTTAATCTCACTCCAAATTGGAGTAAGTTGCGAGCAGGACCACCACATGTGTATGTAGGAACCATCCGCTACTTCACATCTCCAACAGTTGGTATTTATATTGCAATGCCATCTCTGGGTGAGTTTGGGCGTTATATACCATCTGGAGATAATTTTATACGAATTTTCCTGAATCCGCACACATGTAGATGGACCATGCGAGTTTCTATATATATATTTAGTTTGTGTTTCAGAGAAGGAGGTACCTATGTCTTTTTCCCATCTAGCCAAATAAGCACGTTTCAATGGTGTATCAATATTAATTAATGATTGATATATTATTGAAAGGGTTCGGGTAGGGGTTTTCGCTCTTGCACATAAGATTTCAAAGGGGGTTAGAGATCTATTAGTGTCAATCAACCGGTACTTTTGGTGAAAAAGATAGGAGAGTTTGCCATGTTGCAAGAACGTTAGACCCGAGAGTCCAGGTATTTTGTTTAAATCTTGTAAGGATAGTAGTACTCCATCCTTAAACAACTGTTCTATTGGTATGTGCATAGCGGTACTGGGAAGTGAGTCTAAGAGATCTGAGATTTTAGTCAGTGGAGATAGGGGTGGGGCTAAGGACATGCCTAGTTTCTCCCAAATTTTAACTGTGGCTATTGTGTGTACATTTGTTATTTTGTATGAGGACAGATCTTTGTTTTGTCCAAGTAGAATGGAACGCAAAGGGAGAGGAGACATTGCTTCTTCTATGTTTAACCATTGTTTATCATCCGATTTTCTAATCCAATAGATCATTCTTGTTACATGTGTTGCTTGGTAATATTTTACAATATCCGGGGCACCCATTCCTCCGAAGTCTTTCGGCAGAGTAAGGGTCTTAGAATTAATGCGTGGTTTTCTTTTTTGCCAGATATAGCTGAAGAATAAGGAGTGTAATTTGGACAGGTAAGAGAGGGGGATTTGGATTGGGAGCATATTAAAGATATAAAGAAATTTTGGTATTATTAAGCTTTTTAAGATGTTTTTCCTTCCTATCCAAGACAGGAAAGTGTCTTTCCAGGAACGGATTCGTGATGTTGTGGTCGTTAATAATTGATTAAAGTTAAGAGTAAAGAGATCTTTGTCAGATGCACATAGCTGTATACCTAAATATGTTAGACTTTTCGTTTGCCAGGGAAAGGGAAATGCAGATTTAAGGTTATTTACTACTTTGACTGGTAATCCTAAGTTCAGTAGTTCAGATTTTGTTTAGTTTATTTTGAAATTAGATAATTTGCTATAGATCTCCATAATATTCATTATGGCTGGAATGCTCCTTAAGGGTTTAGAAATGATTAATAATAAGTCGTCTGCAAATGCCGCAGTTTTATAATGTATGCCCTTAATTTGCAAACCTTCTATACTAGCGCATTGTTGAATGGCCTGCAGAAGAGGCTCCAATGACAGAACGAAGAGTAAAGGAGACAACGGACAACCCTGTCTTGTACCGTTGAAAATCTGAAAAGAGTCTGTAAGGGCCCCATTTAGTCTAATTCTAGCTGTGGGCTCTGAGTACATTGCCATTATTGCAGTTGTGGTTGACAGGGGGAAGCCAAATTTTGATAAAGTTTCCTGCAGAAACGTCCAGTCAACCCTATCAAATGCTTTTTCAGCATCTATACCCATTAGCGCCAATGGTATTTTCTTCAGCTTCGCGTATTGCATCAAGTGCAATACTTTATATGTGTTATCTTTCCCCTCTCTACCTTTCACAAATCCAGATTGATTTGGAGAGATTAATTGTGGTAGCACGATCGCGATTCTGTCTGCCATCATTCTCGCATACAGCTTTAGATCCATATTTAACAATGATATAGGCCTATAGCTGCCACATTGTTCTGGATCTTTTCCTTCTTTATAGATCAATGAAATTCTAGCTTCCAGAAACTGGCGAGGCGCTTTTTCACCTTTCTGTAGGGAATTACATACATTTAGGAGGTGAGGAAGTAGGATGTCTGAATTGGATTTATAATACTGAGCTGTAAAGCCATCCGGTCCTGGGGCTTTCCCTTTGGGACATTTTGACAGGGCCGTCCGTAGCTCCTCAAGTGTAAATGGTTTAATTAATTGTTCTTGATGGGAAGTGGAGAGAGTTGGGAGATTTAAGGTTTCAAAGAAAGTTTGGATTTCTTGCTTTCTCTGGGTTTTCTCTTTTTCCCCCTCATTTGGGCACAATTGGTATAAAGATTTGTAGTAGTTTAAAAACTCTTTTTCTATCTGGGAATAATTCTGGGTTGTGTGACCAGTTTTCGTTTTAATGGAGTGAATGAAAGTGCGAGCCTGTCTCTTTTTAATTAGTGACATGGTTAATTTAGAAGCTTTATCCCCGTGTACAAAAATGCGATTTTTCCAAGAGGTAAAGAGCTTAGCCGATTGCTCCCTAAGGATATCTTTTAATCTCTGTCTTTTCCCTGTAAGTTCTAATAGTATTTGCGACTGTAATGTTTTCTTATGTTGAGATTCTAGATGTATTATTTCACTATAGAGGGAATCTAATGCTTTGTTTTTTATTTTCTTTAAGTAGGACGCAATAGAGATAAGTTCTCCTCGTATTACTGATTTGTGCGCTTCCCACAATATTAAGGGAGATATCTCGGCTGTATGGTTTAGTTCAAAATATCTTTTTATGGCTTTTTTAATACGATCTTTGGTCGTGGGATTGTCTAATAGAGTGGATCTACTAGGGCTGAATTGATTAGATAGGGTTAGCTCCATTATTACATACGAGTGATCAGAGAAGAGTGAGGGGACTATATCTGTTTGTTGTATATTGGGTAACAAGGACCGTGGAACAAACAAGTAATCAAGTCTATGGTAAGAGCCATGTGGGTGAGAGAAGAAGGTATAATCACGTTTAGCTGGGTGCATGTAGCGCCAGATATCGATTAAATTTAGGGGGAGAAGAGCTTGCTTCAACCTTGCTAAATCTCTCAAAGAGATTGCGCTTTTTTTCTTAGTTGTATCAATAGATGGTTCAAGGGCCAGGTTAAAGTCTCCTCCCATTATGAGTGAGCCTTCTCCAAAGTCTCTTATTTTTTTAAATATGGACAGAAGCCATTTTAATTGTTTCCTGTTTGGGGCGTACACATTGCAAATAGTGACAGCCACTCCCGCCAAGATTCCTTTTATCAGTATATAGCGGCCATTTGCATCTACTTTTTGGTCGTGTAGTAAGAATGGAATATTTTTAGCTATGGCTATCGATACTCCCCTTGATTTTGCTTGGGGGGAGGTGGCATGAAACCACCTGTCATAGTGCGATTTCCCAAACGAAGGAACTTTGTTAGCAGTGAAATGGGTTTCTTGGAGTAGTAGTATGTCAATACCTTGTTTTTTGAAGTGTGAAAGTGTTTGGCCTCTGGGGATCGGAGAGTTGAATCCGTTGGTGTTGAAAGTGGTTACTTTGAATACCTTCTGGTCATCAGCCATCTGGATGTATCACACAGCGACAATGGATATCTCAAGGTGCCTGGGGGGAGGTGAAGGGAGGGGGGAGAGGAGGGTAGGAAGAAAAAGAGAGAGAGGGGGGAGGTGTAGAAGATTCATGAAAAAGAAACATTAGAAATTGATGGGGCATAGTAAAGTACCCAACAGAGTATAACAAATTAAGAAAAATCTGAGAGTGATAAGTTTCTGCCACCTAGATGGAGGCAAATTAACCAGTTATTGCAGTTTCATTACTAAGGCAATGAACAACAACAAAAAAAAAAAATCTTAGTATGTCATAAATTCACACAATTAGTTAATCACAGCAAAACATTAGTAGAAATTATATTAAAGCGGTTTCAAACGCTGTCTAAACAGCCAATGTAGCTGACTTTAATGTCTTCAGGTTTCCGTGTCCTTAGTAGGAGTCGTCCTGCATGAAAGGTCTCGATATCCGGGTATTGGTCCAGGTGAATATCCAATTCTTTGCAGACTTTACGAATGTCGGCTGAAGATCTTGCTTGTAGTCTTCTATCTTCTGTGATAATCTGTATCCCAAACGGGTAGAGCCATCGGTATTGGTATTTTCTCTGTAGAATCGCCTCAGTGACCGGTTTGAGTAGGTAACGTTTTTTCAATGTAATCGCTGACAGGTCTTGGAAGAGCTTGAGGTGTGATCCTTCAAATTCAATGTCACGTGCCTCTCTTGCACGTTTTAGTATTAGGTCTTTGGTGCGGAAATCTAGGAACCTGCACAGTACATCCCGAGGTGGATCTCCTTGCTTGGGCCTAGGACGGAGCGCCCTATGTATTCTTACAATCTCGATGGTTTGGGGGTCTTGCTCCAAGAGTAAAGGCCCCTTCACATTTAGCGACGCTGCAGCGATACCGACAACGATCCGAATCGCTGCAGCGTCGCTGTTTGGTCGCTGGAGAGCTGTCACACAGACCGCTCTCCAGCGACCAACGATGCCGGTAACCAGGGTAAACATCGGGTAACTAAGCGCAGGGCCGCGCTTAGTAACCCGATGTTTACCCTGGTTACCATGCTAAAAGTAAAAAAAAACAAACACTACATACTTACCTACCGCTGTCTGTCCTCCAGCGCTGCGCTCTGCTTCTCTGCTCTCCTCCTGTACTGTCTGGGAGCCGGAAAGCAGAGCGGTGACGTCACCGCTCTGATTTCCGGCTCACAGCCAGTACAGGAGGAGTGCAGAGCGCAGCGCTGGAGGACAGACAGCGGTAGGTAAGTATGTACTGTTTGTTTTTTTTTACTTTTAGCATGGTAACCAGGGTAAACATCGGGTTACTAAGTGCGGCCCTGCGCTTAGTTACCCGATGTTTACCCTGGTTACCAGTGAAGACATCGCTGGATCGGTGTCACACACGCCGATCCAGCGATGTCAGCAGGGAGTCCAGCGACGAAATAAAGTTCTGGACTTTATTCAGCGACCAACGATCTCCCAGCAGGGGCCTGATCGTTGGTCGCTGTCACACATAACGATTTAATTAACGATATCGTTGCTACGTCACAAATAGCAACGATATCGTTAACAATATCGTTATGTGTGAAGGTACCCTAAGGATCGGAAGATTTCAGTTGCTGCGGTGTTTAGCGCTTCGGAGGCAACAGATTCCGGGAGGCCTTTTATCCGAATATTGTTTCTGCGCTCTCTATTTTCATGATCTTCCAGGGTGGAGTGGACAATTTGTAATTGTTCCTCTTGGGCTTTGATGCAAGATAAGATAGCATTGGAATATTCTGCTCCGCTACTCTGTGCACTCTCCAAGGACTCCAGTCTATGACCTTGTTGGGAGATTTCCTGTTTGATATCGGATAGTTCTTTTCCGATAGGCTCCAAGGTCTTAGATAAAATTCGTTTGATAAAAGAACGTGTCACTGGTTGGTCCTTGGGGCCCGAGCCTATATCAGAGTCACTTTCCATATCTGTATCTGTTTCTCCTTCCGGGAGAAAACTTGGTGGGTAGTTTGTTTTAGTAGTACTGGGGTCAGCGAGGCGATTTTTTAAATATTTATCCAGATCCGATTGAGTGGCTAGAGAAGTTGATTTGGCTGTTTTAGGCGTTTTAGTGCTTGATTTAACCATTTTTGTTGTGTGATAAGATATAAGAGATGCTTATGATTCCTCCTCCAGGTAGCAGATGTGGAGGTTATAATTTCATATTTCTCAAGTGTTAGTAAGGCAGCTGAATAATTTAGGTGCTGTAAATGCGGCTATGTTTGTCAGAGAGCGCCTGTTCTCAATTTAGCCACTAGGTGTCAGCCTATTGTCATACAATTGCCTTCAGACAATAACAGGTCTCTTGTTAGTTAAGTTCCCCAAATAGAATAAGTGATTTTGCAGGAATGAATAAGTTGAGGGCTGCGGGAGTAAGCCACTTATAGGCAGAGGAGCTTTTGCCTTCAGGGTCAGGGACCTGGTAGAAAACGGTGCCAATTCTGACAGAGGATCCACCAACACCCCGATATCCCCTCAATTGAGTGCAGCAGTTGCAGTGACTGTGAGAGTTCAGGTCGGAAGGAGCAGCAGGGAGACGGGCTCACCGCAGGAGGGACGCCTCAGTTCGAGCACCTGTCAGTTCGTGCACACGTGGGATTGCCCGGATCACAAGGCGCTGTGAAGGTGGGTTAAATCTTTACCAGAGTTGTTGTAGTCTTTCTCCGGGAGAGAGAGATGGTAGCAGAGCCTCTACCACGATGCGGGCAGGAGATATGTCCGACAGGCTTCGGGCCTACTCAAAGGCCTCAGTCCTCCGCAGCACCCACAGCTCGAGTTCGTGCCCAATAAAGTTGTAGGATGCCACTAAAGTCTTTTGGCAAGTGGATGCCACCTTGTGATTGTATGGATGGACGTTATATAGCTTTAGATTAGTTAGATTAGGGTAGCTATCAGAGGAGCTCCGTGGGTGCACGTCTTTCTCCTTCAGCTGCTAGCCACGCCCCCACCTTTTTGGCTATTCCTGTCCCACCTGAGGAGTTGTTTGCTTGGACTAGCTGTTCTGACACATTCGCTAACAATGCCACAGATAATGCGAAGTTATGGAATACTACTGTCGGTATACCTATTGTGGGATGGGTGGGGTACCCCTGGTGGCAAGGTAACCTTTCAGGAAGCGATACACACCTTCAATATCTAGCCTATGAAGGAGGAGCTTGGGTACCTAAGAATAAGACTAGCCTAACCAATCTAGGGCAAGTTCCAACGTATGGTTTACAAATTAGTTTTGATGTGACCTCATACTCTACTGATGCTTTCAAACCAATATTTTTAGAAAGGATGATACATAATACGTTATGGAAATTTTCTAGTCTGTTTTTACAAGGTTTTAAAAACATCTGTGCTAGTGTTCCTGGTAATATACCTTGTAGTGAGTCCTCTGGATATGTGCCAGGAACCCCCACTTGTGGGAATCCTGATGTAGGTTATTGTAGTCCTCTAGGACAGTCTCCACCTTGGTGTATACTTCAGAATGTGTCTGCATTTATAGATTTAGTTCATAGATTGGTACTGCAACATTCAGCCTTATGGGATTTACCTGTTGATATGTTCTGGGTGTGTGGAGACAATGCTTATAAATGGTTGCCAGTAGGTGTAAAGGGCATCTGCACTCTAGGTCGATTGACCCCGGCCACCTTTGTCCTCTCAAGTAAACAGTTAGATACACAGACTATACCCAAACATACATTATATAAAAGAGCTGCAGATAACTCACCCCGCCCTTCAGGGAGACCACATATAGTACAGATGGGTATAGCCAATAAAATTGTCAGTTCTATTTTTATTTACCCTATGATTACACAAATGTGGGATAAATTGGTTAGGGCCACAGATTATCTAGATGATCAAATTTGGGATATATTGGATATACTTAATACTACTGTCGCTGTCCAAAACCAACTTATCATAGTTATTAATCAACATACTGTAGTACTGGACTACTTAACAGCAGCACAGGGTGGTATGTGTCAGGTTATTGGACCCGCTTGCTGTCATTATATAGATCCCAATAGTACAATGAAGTTAAAGTTAGAGGACATTCAAAGACTTAGAGATCAATATGATAAAGACAATGACCGTAATAAGGACAGTTGGTGGGCAGACACCTTTTCCTTTCTTAATCCAGCCAATTGGTTTAAGGGATTTGGGGGCTGGATAGCTGGAATCTTGCAAAGTTTGTTACATGTTGCTGCCTTTATCCTTGTTATGTATGTAATACTAAAACTTGTTCTTTGGTGTATTTCTGTATGTATTAGGAAATTCTGCACTAAGACAACTAATGATGAAACCAAAAGCGTTGCCACCCCTGCTCTTTTCTACACCGATTTCACAAAGTTACCTGATGAAGATGTTGAAGCCAAGTGCATGGCTATCTTCAAAAGATCCCAACCACTGTTATCAATAATTGTTATTCTTAAATTCTAGTATACAGGGGGGACGGGTATGCCGCAACAGCCATGACTGGTAACATGGCACCAGTCATGTGAAGACCAGTACCCCTCGAGCTTATAGCTTGGGATTGTACCTCGGATGCTGGACATTAGTTAACAAAATTTATCTAGGGGGGAATGTGAAGGAATATATTAAGAAGGATTCTCCATTTTGTGCTTTTCGACTCCATTTTGTTGTTTTGAATATAAATTTTGTTAGTAGGCTAAAATTTACAGCTGTTATGAGACCTTGATTGTTGCAACCTAGGCAGAACATGAGACTGAGGGTGTATTGTTCTACGAGACTTTGACGTACAGACTGTTCCTGCATTCTTATAGGTTAAGAACCGTGAACGTGTTCTTATGCTGATTGGTTGAAGTATAATTTCTATGACTATGAAAAGTCAGACAATAAACGGGGGGGCCCAGAGATCTGCTCGATCCCCCACACAGAGGCACGAGTCTCCGTCTGGTCGTTTTCAGTTGCCGGCAACGCCCTTTGGATTAATTTGGAAATCACTGAGTCAACCGTGAAGGATCACTTTAGATCCTCCCTCAACAGTTCGTTCGGTTTGGCCATTTGTCTGAGGATGGAAAGCCGAAGAAAAAGACAAATCAATGCCCATCTTCGCACCAAAGGACCGCCAAAACCTTGAAACAAACTGAGAACCTCTGTCCGAGATGATGTTCTCCGGAATGCCATGCAAACGAACCACATGCTGGAAAAACAATGGCACCAAATCAGAGGAGGAAGGCCATTTAGACAAGGGTACCAAATGGACCATCTTAGAGAAGCGATCACAAACCACCCAAATGACCGACATCCTTTGAGAAACAGGGAGATCTGAAATAAAATCCATGGAAATATGCGTCCAGGGCCTCTTCGGGACCGACAAGGGCAAAAGCAACCCACTGGCACGAGAACAGCAGGGCTTAGCCCAAGCACAAGTCCCACAGGACTGCACAAAAGAACGCACATCCCGTGACAAAGAAGGCCACCAAAAGGATCTAGCCACCAAATCTCTGGTACCAAAGATTCCAGGATGACCAGCCAACACCGAACAATGAACCTCAGAGATAACTCTACTAGTCCATTTATCTGGGACAAACAGTTTCTCCGTTGGACAACGGTCAGGTCTATCAGCCTGAAACTTCTGCAGCACGCGCCGCAAATCAGGGGAGATGGCAGACAAAATTACCCCCTCTTTAAGAATACCCGCCGGCTCCGGAACACCCGGAGAGTCAGGCACAAAACTCCTTGACAGGGCATCAGCCTTCACATTCTTAGATCCTGGAAGGTATGAAACCACAAAATCAAAATGGGAGAAAAAGAGCGACCATCGAGCCTGTCTAGGATTCAACCGTTTAGCAGACTCGAGATAAGTCAAATTCTTGTGATCCGTCAAGACCACCACGCGATGTTTTGCTCCTTCAAGCCAATGTCGCCACTCCTCGAATGCCCACTTCATGGCCAACAACTCTCGATTGCCAACATCATAATTGCGCTCAGCAGGCGAGAATTTTCTAGAAAAGAAGGCACATGGTTTCATCACCGAGCCATCAGAACTTCTTTGCGACAAAACAGCCCCTGCACCAATCTCAGAAGCATCAACCTCGACCTGAAACGGGAGCGAAACATCTGGCTGGCACAGCACAGGGGCAGAAGAAAAACGACGCTTCAACTCCTGAAAAGTCTCTACAGCCGCCGAGGACCAATTGACCACATCAGCACCTTTCTTGGTCAAATCAGTCAACGGTTTAGCAATACTAGAAAAATTAGCGATGAAGCGACGGTAAAAATTAGCAAAGCCCAGGAACTTCTGTAGGCTCTTCACAGATGTCGGCTGAGTCCAATCATAAATAGCCTGAACTTTAACAAGGTACATCTCGATAGTAGAAGGGGAAAAAATGAAACCCAAAAATGAAACCTTCTGAACTCCAAAGAGACACTTTGACCCCTTCACAAACAAGGAATTCGCACGAAGGACCTGGAACACCATTCTGACCTGCTTCACATGAGACTCCCAATCATCCGAAAAGACCAAAATGTCATCCAAATATACAATCATGAATCTATCCAGGTACTCTCGGAAGATGTCATGCATAAAGGACGATGGAGCATTAGAAAGCCCGAATGGCATAACCAGGTACTCAAAATGACCCTCGGGCGTATTAAATGCTGTTTTCCATTCATCGCCCTGTTTAATTCGCACAAGATTATACACCCCTCGAAGATCTATCTTGGTGAGCCAACTAGCCCCCTTAATCCGAGCAAACAAATCAGACAGCAGCGGCAAAGGATACTGAAATTTGACTGTGATCTTATTAAGAAGGCGGTAATCAATACAAGGTCTTAAAGAGCCATCCTTCTTGGCCACAAAAAAGAACCCTGCTCCCAATGGTGACGACGACGGGCGAATATGACCCTTCTCCAAGGATCCCTTTACATAACTCCGCATAGCAGCGTGCTCTGGCACAGATAAATTAAACAGACGGCCCTTAGGAAACTTACTACCAGGAATCAAATTAATAGCAGAATCGCAATCCCTATGAGGAGGTAGGGCACCGGATTTAGGCTCCTCAAATACATCCCGGTAATCTGATAAAAACTCAGGGACTTCAGAAGGAGTGGAAGGCGAAATTGACAGCACTCGAACATCACCATGTACCCCTTGACAACCCCAGCCGGACACAGACATAGATTTCCAATCAAATACTGGATTATGGACCTGTAGCCATGGCAACCCCAAAAAGACCACATCATGCAGATTATGCAACACCAAAAAGCGAATATCCTCCTGATGTGCAGGAGCCATGCACATGGTCAATTGGGTCCAATACTGAGGTTTATTCTTGGCCAAAGGCGTAGCATCAATTCCTCTCAATGGAATAGGATACTGCAAGGGCTCCAAGGAAAAATCACAGCGCCTGGCAAACTCCAAGTTCATCAAATTCAGGGCAGCGCCTGAATCCACAAATGCCATAACAGAATAGGACGACAGAGAGCAAATCAGAGTAACGGACAAAAGAAATTTAGACTGTACCGTACCAATGGTGGCAGACCAAGCGAACCGCTTAGTGCGCCTAGGACAATCGGAGATAGCATGAGTGGATTCACCACAGTAAAAACAGTCCATTCCGACGTCTGTGTTCTTGCCGTTCAGCTCTGGTCAAAGTCCTATCACACTGCACAGGCTCAGGCCTATTCTCAGAGAACACCGCCAAATGGTGCACAGCTTTGCGCTCACGCAAGCGCCGATCGATTTGAATGGCCAAGGACATAGACTCATTCAGACCAGCAGGTGTGGGAATTCCCACCATGACATCCTTAAGGGCTTCAGAAAGACCCTTTCTGAAAATTGCCGCCAGGGCACATTCATTCCACTGAGTAATCACAGACCACTTTCTAAACTTCTGACAGTACACCTCCGCTTCATCCTGACCCTGACACAAAGCCAGCAAGATTTTCTCTGCCTGATCCACTGAATTTGGTTCATCATAAAGCAATCCAAGCGCCAGAAAAAATGCATCAACATCACGCAATGCAGGATCTCCTGGCGCAAGGGAAAATGCCCAGTCTTGAGGGTCACCACGCAACAAAGAAATAATGGTTTTTACTTGTTGAGCAGGGTCACCAGAGGAGCGGGGTTTCAAAGCCAGAAACAGTTTACAATTATTTTTGAAATTCAGAAACTTAGATCTATTCCCAGAAAATAAATCAGGAATAGGAATTCTAGGCTCTAACATCGGATTCTGAACCACAAAATCTTGAATGTTTTGTACCCTTGCAGTGAGATGATCCACACAAGAGGACAGACCTTGAATGTCCATCTCTACACCTGTGTCCTGAACCACCCAAAGGTTTAGGGGAAAAGAAAGACAAAACACAGTGCAAAGAAAAAAAATGGTCTCAGAACTTCTCTTATCCCTCTATTGAGATGCATTAATACTTTGGGCCAGCTGTACTGTTATGACCTGGTGGTTAGGAGCACCCGGAATGACCTGATAGTTAAAACTCACACAGGACAAGCTCTGGGATGTGGGAGCTCTGCTGACCGCAATCCCTAATCCTATCACACACACTAGAAATAGCCGTGGAGCGCTCCTGACGCTCCCTAGGCGCCTCGTCACAGCCTACGAGCTAGCTAGCCCTAGAGATAGAAAATAAAGCTTACCTTGCCTCAGAGAAATTCCCCAAAGGAAAAGGCAGCCCCCCACATATATCGACTGTGAGTAAAGATGAAAGTCACAAACGCAGAAATGAAACAGGTTTCAGCAAAGGGAGGCCAGACTTACTAAATAGACAGAGGATAGGAAAGGTAGCTTTGCGATCAGCACAAAAAACTACAAAAGACCACGCAGAGTGTGCAAAAAAGACCTCCGCACCGACTAACGGTGCGGAGAGGCCACTCTGCATCCCAGAGCTTCCAGCTAGCAAGACAAAATCATGATATCCAGCTGGACAAGAAAACAATGAACGAATTAGATACTATCAGGAACTTAGATTCTGCTGGAGTAGACAGGTCTCCAGAAAGATCCAAGAGCGAACTGAACCAATGCAGAAACATTGACAGCTGGCATGGAGTAACGATCTAAGTGGAGTTAAAGGGGTTGTCCACTACTTTCAATTAACCCCCCAATGTACCCCCCCGGGGCCCCTAATGAATTGTGCCATTACCTTCTATTGACGTTTTCGCCTGTGAGCGGCGCTATGGCTGCAGCTGGGTACGGGTCACATGACCCCCAGACTGCAGCCGCCGCTCATTTCCGCCGACGTCACGTCAATTTCCAGGCTCTAGAAATTGACGTGACGTCAGCAGCAGGCGTGACCAGCCCCCACAGTCTGCAGTCACTCAGCAAGAGTAACTGGGCTGGGGGTGGGGCTGAGGGCGGGGCTGGGGGCTGCCTGCAGGGCTGTGCTGAGGGCGGGCGGGGCTCTGTGTGTGCTCACTGCTCAGTGGCATGCTGGGATCTGAGGACGGGGCTGTGCTGCGGTCGCCGGGGGTCTGCCCGCCGGCGCTGGTGTTTCTGCCCGCCGGTGCTTGGGCCCGCCGGCGCCGGTGTTTCTGCCCGCCGGTGCTTGTGCCCGCCGGCGCCGGTGTTTCTGCCCGCCGGCGCCGGTGCTTGTGACCGCCGGCGCTGTGCCTGTGTGTGTGTGTGCCGGCGCTGTGCGTGTGTGTGTGCCGGCGCTGTGCGTGTGTGTGTGTTTGCCGGCGCTGTGCGTGTGTGTGTGTGTGTGTGTGGGCGCTGTGCGTGTGTGTGTGTGTGTGTGTGTGTGTGCCGGCGCTGTGCGTGTGCGTGTGTGTGTGTGTGCCGGCGCTGTGCGTGTGTGTGTCGGCGCTGTGCGTGCGTGCCGGCGCTGTGCGTGTGCGTGTGTATGTGTGTGCGCCGGCGCTGTGTGTGTGTGTGTGTGCCGGCGCTGTGCGCCGACGCTGTGTGTGTCGACGCTGTGTGTGTGTGCCGGCGCCGTGCGTGTGTGTGTGCGCCGACCCTGTGCGTGTGTGTGCAGGCATCGTCCGATGGGACTACAAGTCCCATCAAGCTCTGCCTGCTACACTGACAGTGAGTGACACATTAGCCAATGATGGGACAGTAGTAGTCCCATCATCCGGCTAATGTGTTGAATGTAAAAAAAAACAAAACACAGTACGTACATACATACAACACACCATGCGACTACATGCACCATGCGACGACATGCACCATGCAACGACATGCACCATGCGACGACATGCGACATGACCATGCACCATGCGACGACATGCGCCATGCGACGACATGCACCATGCGACAACATGCGCCATGCGACGACATGCACCAAGCGGCGACATGCGACGACATGCGACATGCACCATGCGGCGACATGCTACATGCACCATGCGCCGACATGCTACATGCACCATGCGACGACATGCTACATGCACCATGCGACGACATGCTACATGCGCCGGCATGCACCATGCGACATGCACCATGCGACGACATGCAGCATGCGACGACATGCACCATGCGCCGACATGCGACATGCACCATGCGACATGTGCCATGCGACGACATGCGCCATGCAACGACTTGCACCATGCGACAATATGCGACATGCACCATGCGCCGACATGCTACATGCACCATGCGCCGACATGCACCATGCGACGACATGCAGCATGCGACGACATGCACCATGCGATGACATGCACCATGTGGCGACATGCGACATGCACCATGTGGCGACATGCACCATGCGGCGACATGCACCATGCGACGACATGCGACATGCACCATGCGACATGCACCTACATGCACCATGCGACGACATGCGACATACAGTACATACATACTACAGACATACAGTACATATAACATAGAGTACATACTCACCATCACTTGTCACTTTGTTCCCCGAAGCCATTGTCACCTGTAAAAAAATATTAAAATAATTAACAAACAATATACTCCCTGTCCGCAGAAATCCAATTAAAATGAGTGTCCCACGACGATCTCCCGTGGAGAGCAGGAGCATCAGTTGATGCGACCACTCTCCAGAGGCTCCAGGAACACAATGATGGAAGGTATCCTTCCATCATGTATTCCTCACAAAGTATTCCTACGCCCCTGTGAGAAAATAGTCCCTAGTCTCACTATTGGCATTGCTGGGTGAGACATTTTCCCACGCAGCAATTGCCATAAAATGAGACCAGTGAACTAGAGTAACCTCAGTGATGCACTGCAGGAGCCATTGTCTCCTGTCAGTGTGTCACTGAAGGTCCTATAGAGCAGTGACATCACCCGATGTCACTGTTCTATAGGGGAGATCGTCGTGGGACACTCGTTATTAATTGGACTGCGTCGGACAGGGAGTATACGGTTTATTATTTTACTTTTTTTTTGCAGGCGCTGAAGTATGGCAAGTATGGTTAAATGAAGAATATTAAAATACTTTTTTCCAAATGTGTGTGTGTTTTATTAAACCTTTCTTACTATTGGATTAGTAATGGATAGGCGTCTTATTGACGCCTCTCCGTTATTAACCCGGCTTAATGTCACCTTACAATAGCAAGGTGACATTAACCCCTTATTACCCCATATCCCACCGCTACTCGGGAGTGGGAAGAGAGGGGCTAAGTGCCGGAATTGGCGCATCTTACAGATGCGCCATTTCTGGGATGGCTGCGGACTGGTATTTGTAGCCGGGGGGGGGGGGGGGGGCAATATCCATGGCCCCTCTCTAGGCTATGAATATAAGCCCGCAGCTGCCTTTCTGGCTATAAAATATAGGGGGACCCCACGTCATTTTTATGGGGGGTCCCCCTATTTTAATAGCCAGTAAAGGCTACGCAGACAGCTGCGGGCTGATATTCATAGCAGGCTACAAATATTGGTCCCCGGCCGTCGGCTTTCCCACTCTGGCGCAGAGAATTGCGCGGGAGCCTACGCCGTTTTTTTCTTTAATTTTTAAAAAATTCAACGCTCATTAAGGCCTCTTTCACTCTTGTGTCGGTACAGGTCCGTCGCTATGCGTCGGGCCGACGTACCGACGCACGTTGTGAAATTTGTGTACGAAGTGGGCAGCGGATGCAGTTTTTCAACGCATCCGCTGCCCATTCTGAAGTGCGGGGAGGAGGGGGCGGAGTTTCTGCCGCGCATGCCCAGTAGAAAATAGCGGGCGCAACGGCCAAAAAAAGTTCACTTGAACGTTTTTTCGTGCCGATGGTATTCCAAAACACGACTGATCCGTAGCACGACGGACGCGACTTGTGGCCATCTGTCGCTAATACAAGTCTATGGGTGAAACGCATCCTGCGAGCACATTTGCAGGATCCGTTTTTTTCCACCGGAACGTTTTTTTTCCGCCGGATGTTTTTTTTTTCCACCAGATCTATTTTTTCCACCGGATCCGTTTATTTTCGCCGAATCCTTTTTTTTACGCCAGATCCGTTTTTTCTCATAAAGTTGTATTAGCGCCGGATTAGACCTGATGGCCACACGTTTCATCCGTTTTTTGCAGGATACGTCAAAAAAGCTGTTTCCGCCGGACGGAAAACACATACAGAGAAACGGTTTTTCGGTACGTCGAAAAAATGCACAGCGACGGATCTAGCAAAAAAACGTGTGGCCATCAGGCGCACTCCGGCGCTAATACAACTCTGAGAAAAAAACGGATACGGCAGAAAAAAAAAAGATCCGGCGAAAAAAAACGGATCCTGCAAATGTGCTCGCATATAGTATATAAGACAGCCTCCCCCATAGAATAGAATATACCCCCCATAGTATATAAGACAGCCTCCCCCATAGAATAGAATATACCCCCGCAGTAGTATATAACACAGCCATATCTATAATATAACACTGGGAGTGTCACTCTGTCCGAAGCCTTTATAGACTGTGCAAGCGCCGGCGCAGTCTGGACCCCACAGAGTGAAGCTCCCAGGAGATCGAGGTATGCGTAAACACTGAACGCACACCGCGATCTCCAACGGAGAGGCAGGGACGCGCCAGGAGGGTAAGTATAAGCTATATTCACCTGTCCCCCGTTCCAGCGCTGTGTGCGGCTCCGTCTCCCGGGTCCTCTGCCTGTGATTTTCACAGTTCAGAGGGCGCGATGACGCGCTTAATGCGCGCCGCCCTCTGACTGAACAGTCACAGCCAGAGGACCCGGAAGAAGTGGCGTGCAGCGCTGGAACAGGGGACAGGTGAATATAGCAAGTGTCAGGGGCCTGAGCTAGCGGCAATACCGGCACCTGACCCCCACAGCGCGCCGGTGTCCCCGCCTGCTAAGGCCCCCCAGCACTCGGCGCCCAGCGACGATAGGTGAGTATGTTATATATATATCTATATCTCGCAGCAGCATACGGGGCATATAATACTATGGAGCATCTTATGGGGGTCATCAACAGTTATGGAGCAGTGTACGGGGCATATACTATGGAGCATGTTATGGGGGCCATGAACCATAATGGAGCAGTGTACCGGCCATATGCATGGGAGCAGCAAATTACAGAACGGTGGCGCAGGATGGGAGCACATGACAGAACGGGGGCGCAGGATGGGAGCAGCGCATGTCAGAATGGGGCTGCAGGATGGAGCAGCACATGACAGGATGGAGACCATATACCAATATAAATGCTCGCCACCTGGGCGTAGAACGGGTTCAATAGCTAGTAGTATATAACACGGCCTCCCCCATAGAATATAATATACCTCCCATAATATATATCAAAGCCCGCATATAATATAGCACAACTTGCATAGTATATAGCACAGCCCGCATAGTAGTATACAGCACAGCCCATGTAGTAGTATACAGCACAGCGTGGGTCGTAGTATATACAGCACAGCCCGCATAGTAGTATACAGCACAGCCCGCGTAGTAGTATACAGCACAGCCCGTGTAGTAGTATACAGCACAGTCCGGGTCGTAGTATATACAGCACAGCCCGCGTAGTAGTATACACAGCACAGCCCACACAGTGGTATATACACAGCACAGCCCACACAGTGGTATATACACAGCACAGCCCACACAGTGGTATATACACAGCACAGCCCACACAGTGGTATATACACAGCACAGCCCACACAGTGGTATATACACAGCACAGCCCACACAGTGGTATATACACAGCACAGCCCACACAGTGGTATATACAGCGCAACCCACATCTCATCCCCCCGATAATGGCTCCACACTCTCCTCACCTTTCCTCTTGCCTGCGCTGCTCCTGTCTCGGCGGCTGCAGTCTGCCCGGGACACAGCAGGTGTGCGATGCGCGCACCCGCAGTGTCAGAGGCAGAGCGGGGAATGATGGGAGAGGGAGCGTCAGCGGACGCTCTCTCCTCCATCATTGCATTGAACTATACCGGCGTCATAGACGCCGGTATAGTTGAATGCGGCGGCGGCACTGGCGGAAGGAGGGGGAAAGAGTGCAGCGGCCCACTACTAGCACCGGCCCTTCTGGCATTTGCCAGAAGTGCTCGATGGCCAGTTCGGCCCTGGTCACCACCCACACACTTCCCTCCTCCTGAACTGCAGCGTTTCTCAGACCCACATCCGCAGCAAAACTGCAGATATTTTTTACATCTCAATGAAAGTCTAAGGCCGGAGTCACACTACAGCGAGATACGGCCGAGTCTCGCAGGTTAAATCCAAGCTCTGGCACCGGCACTCCAGAGCGGAGCGTGCGGCTCCATTTATTGCTGTGCGGCTGCACGTTCCGCTCCAGAGTGCCGGTGCCAGAGCTTGGTTTTAACCTGCGAGACTCGGCCATATCTCGCTGTGTGTGATCCCGGCCTAAGGGTGCAGAAACGCTGCAGTTCGGCACAAAAGAAGTGACATGCTGCGGAGAAAAAAAAAGCTGCGTTTCGGTGCGGTCTTTTCCACAGCATGTGCACAACAAGTCTGCGGCTCCCATAGACTTACATTGGTTGTGCACTACACTGCGGATTTGCTGCAATTCTGTGCGGCAAAAAACACTGCGGATCTGCAATCAAATCCGCAACGTGTGCACACAGCCTTAGCATTTAGTGAGCCTAGCAAAAAGGCAAGCAAAAAACAAGTGTGGGATTGCACTTTTTTTGCAATTTCATCGCACTTTGAATTTTTTTCACATTTTCTGTTACACGACATGGTAAAACCAATGGTGTCGTTCAAAAGTAGAACTTGTCCCGCAAAAAATAAGCCCTCACATGGCCATATTGACGGAAACATTATGGCTCTGGAAACGAGGGGAGCGATAAACGAAAAAAGCTCCAGGGGTGAAGGGGTTTAGACACATGGATATGGACATATCTATGGAAATAGATATATAGATATATAGATCTATCTGTATGTATTTATCCCAAATCTATCTAATTCTATCTATCTGTCTGTGTCTATCCATCTATCCCATATCTATCTATTATCTGTCTGTCTATTATCTATCTATCCCACATCTATCTATCTATCTATCTATCTATTATCTATCTATCCCATATCTATCTATCTATTATCTATCTATCCCATATCTCTCTCTCTCTCTCTCTATCTAATATCTATCTATCTATCCCATATCTCTCTCTCTATCTAATATCTATCTATCTATCCCATATCGGTCTCTCTCTCTATCTAATATCTATCTATCTGTAATGGAGTGTGGGTTGGACAAATGTAAAATACGAGTTGGACAGAAATGACACCACAAATCTTTTTGAAGAGAGAGGAGGGAGGGGTTTGGGTGTGTTTTTGGAGTGGGTGTGTTAGGTTCGGGCTGAGTGGCAGTGCAAAGCATCATGGAACTTGTAGTATTAGGTCACAATAAGGAAGTTGTCGATTAACCCCATGAGAGCTGAATCCAGCACTGAAGATGTGCTGCTACAGCATGATAACAGCTAATATTGCTTAAATAAACACAGTAGATGTTTTCAGTGGCACATAATAGCAAGATTTATGAAGAAAAAAAAACTTTATAGTAGTGGATAACTTCTTTAAATAGAGAAGCCAACCAAAGGATAAGCCATGTCACCTGTGTAAGGAACCTCAGAAGCAGCAGCTCCACTGACAGCCACCAGAGGGAGCCCACGGACAGAACTCACCGAAGTACCATTCACGACCACAGGAGGGAGCTTGACAACAGAATTCACAACAGAGCAAGGACAAGCTCTTTTGAAGCTGTTAACACTAGGGTGCCAGCTCTTCTGCAGCTATAGAAACCTGAACCTCTTTGTGTTACCAAGCACATGGCACAGCAAGGCTATCAGGTATTGGAAAATGACTTATAAGAACAGAATAAAATATGTCTAAGATTAACCAAGCACGGTGTTCCGTTCCCCACATGCACATATTAGTTAGCCACCTGTAGCACTCTGGATTATGGAGTTATAAAGCATAGCTAGCAATAATTACATATGGTAGTCATATTTAGTCTCTATGCGCAGATAGAATCCAGTGGCGGTACAACCAACTCATTCAGAGCTTCAGGCGCAAAGATATGGGCCAGCCACAGTTCTAGGCAGAAAATCATATTCTCAGACATGGGAGGAGAGAGGCTGCACCACCCAGGGGTGGGAGCAGATGTGTGAGGTAGCAGCCTAGGAGATATAAAGCAGCCCCTCATTTTGGACGGTGTTTTTCTGATGGCCGGAGGTTACGTTTGCTGACGCAACTCGGAAAGCCTGTAACTAAGATTTGTAAACATAAGGATGAATGACCTCTGGGAGATCAAAACATCCAACACCGTGGAGACACCATCACTTGTTTCTCAACGCAGTGATCCAGAACACTGCCCCCATCCCTTATGGGAAATATGTGGGATATACGGGACATGGACCCGTAGAAGCGCTTTTGCGCGAAACGGCCGTCGTCTGTCTCGTCACTGCACCCTCCCGCACCGCCCTCCTCTCATGCCGTAGCCTGTTGTACACCAAGTTTGGAACTGTGTGCCATGCCTATTAAAGGAGTTTTTTGCATCTGAAGAATCTGGGTGAGTGCTGCTTTCTTTATCTCTTTGCTTCGCAGTATAAACAATTCAGTTTGAGCAAGCACCTCCCCACCTTCAGTATAAGCTGAAACCCGTCTAGCCTACCACTGGGACTTCTCCCCCCGCAGCTGTGCTGTCTCACAAGTAACCCCTTCAGTGCCGATCAGCTCTATTTCTTGGAAATATGCAAATGCATGTAGAGAAGCCGCGGAGACACCATCACGTGTTTCTCAACGCAAGCAATAAATAGCCAGGTCTTTCACCGGGAAGGAACAACCACGGGATGGTTCCATGTTTTGGCATAGGTGGTTTTCCTTTTTGGATGCTACCCTTCCCGTGGTTGTTCCTTCCCGGTGAAAGACCTGGCTATTTATTGCTTGCGTTGAGAAATAAGTGATGGTGTCTCCGCGGCTTTTCTACATGTAACAGATTTGGACCTGTGATCCATCAGCGCCTCCCTGTGGTCACATGCTACATAACACGGTAATTGCAACCTATCTATACCCTATCCTTGTACTACACGCCTGACTTAATTTTTGCTCCTGTATGTATAGCTGTATTTGGCGATTAAATATAAAATTAATATTGGGCTGCTCTTTTATCTTGATCCACGAATCCCCACATCCGCACGCTCAGTTGGTCATATTATACGCTACCCCAGGGTTGGTTCCTGACCCGAGATAAGCCTGCTGTCGAAAGGGGCTTATCTTAAATGAGGAACTGGTGGCAGAATACCATACTGTTTTAGGCCAGTCTCACACATCCAGATTTTTCCGGTACGTGAAGAAACGGTCCCGGAGTTATCCGTGTCAGTGTGGGCACGTAGACCATCCGTGTGCGGTCCGTGTCTTGAAACAATTTGTTTCAATTTTAACCCTATGACTTTGAAAAGCACACAGACAGCATCCGTGTGCGGTACGTGTTTACACGCACCCATTGACTTTAATGGGCCCGTGTGATCCGTGCGCTCACGAACACCGACATGTCTCCGTGTTTTGCACACGGACTCACGGTCCGTGAAAACATGCTGACATGTGCAGAGACACATTCATTTTAATGTGTCTACGTGTGTCAGTGTCTCCGGTACGTGAGAAAAACGTTACCACACGTACCGGAGCCACTGACGTGTGAGGAGCTCTGGCAGTGACAGCCGGGAGGTATAGATATGTATCCCCAGGCTGGACTGGTGATATATATTCTCTTTCACTGGGAGCGCCTCACTAACTCGTACCTATAAAGGAAGCCTTTCCGGTGACTATTTGCCCTCGGTGCAGTTCCCCGACTGACCTGAGGCAAGTGGTGGTGCCAGAGAGTCGACCCCTGCTGGGTCCTTCTCTCCCCACCCCCAAGGTGAGCGAAGTCAATGCCCCCCTTCCCCTGTGAGATCCTTTACAACAGGGGTGGCAAACTGCATTCCTCGAGGGCTGCAAACAGGTCATGTTTTCAGGATTTCCTTGTACTGCACAGGTGATAATTTAATCACCTACACAAATAATGAGTTGGTGATTCAATTATCACCTGTGCAGTACAAGGAAATCCTCCGGATGACTCTAAACACTTCCCCAGGGTTGGTGACTCTCCCTCGCCAAAAAGTCCAAACACTTCAACAAGAAGTCCACGCTATTTGTCACCCGTCCTCTCATTCGATTTGTTTTGCTATGAGAATTCTGGGAAAGATGGTGGCAGCAATGGAAGCGGTTCCCTTTGCACAGTTGCACCTCCGCCTTTTGCAACATGTCCTTCTGGTGGCCTGGGATGGGAATCCTTTCTCCCTCGACCACCGGTTCCCTCGGCAAGTCAGACACGCTCTGACATGGTGGACCCTGAGCTCTTCCCTGAACCAGGGGAAATCCTTCCTCCCGGTCCAATGGCTACTAGTAACCACCGACGCCAGTCACCTAGGCTGGGGAGCAGTTTTTCGTCAACACACTGCAACTCAGGAAGCCAAGCTCCCGTTCAACATTCTGGAGATATGGGCGATATGTCTAGCCCTGGAGCAGTTCCACTGTCTTCTTGCGGGGCACCCCATCCGAATACAGTTAGACAACGCCAGGCTGTGGGTGTACAATCAATCATCAAGGGGGTACCCGCTGCAGGGCAGCCATGGCCGAGGTCACCCACATTCTCCGCTGGACAGAGAGGAATCACTCAGCGATTTCAGCAGTTCATATACCAGGTGTGGACATCTGGGCTGCAGACTTCCTCAGCCGTCAGGGCCTGGCCTCGGGAGAGTAGGAACTCCATCTAGAGGTTTTCCAACTGATCTGCCTTCATTGGGGGACCCTGGATGTGGACCTGATAAGATCCAGACAGAATGCCAAAGTGCCGAACTTCATAGCTCGGTCACGAGATCCAAGAGCCATCGGAGTGGATCCCCTGGTTCTTCAGTGGTCCCATTTCAGTCTTCCTTACATTTTTCCTCCGCTCCCTCTTCTTCCAAGGGTCATCCATAAGATCAAGGCAGAGGTCCAGACTGAATGCCAAAGTGCCGAATTTCATAGCTCGGTCACGAGATCCAAGAGCCATCGGAGTGGATCCCCTTGTTCTTCAGTGGTCCCATTTCAGTCATCCTTACATTTTTCTTCCGCTCCCTCTTCTTCCAAGGGTCATCCATAAGATCAAGGCAGAGAGGATTCCGGTGATCCTAATCGCTCCGGACTGGCCGCGCAGAACGTGGTTCACAGAGTTGGTAAACCTCATAGCCGGCGTAAAAATAGCATGGCACATGCATGGTCCGTGTGCCGTGCAATTTTTTTTCTTGCACCTAGTGATGAGCAAACGTACTCTGATAATCTGTTATCCAAGCATCTGGTGGGTAGTGATCATATATTAATGAGTACGTGATGAGGCCGTTTAACCACCACAAATGATGCAGCTGCAGAGATTTGAACATAATATATGAGCACGCCCAGATGCTCGGATAACACCTCAGCATACCCATATAAGACGTTATCCGATCTCATCACTACTCGCACCCATTGACTTGCATTGGCGAGAGTCTCGTCTGATATTTGCGGCCACTTGCAGCATGCTGCAATTTTTCTCAGTCCGATTCAAGTGGAAAAAAAAAAATTTACAGATGAGCGCTGAATCATTTTATAACATTAGTCAGTGCAATCTGATTTTTTTTTATTGCCTTTCACTCGTTCATTTAATATGCAGAGGAGTATGAGCCAAAATCTGTGGCTAGACCTCAAAATAGAGGATGCTAGACGATCCAGGAATCGGAAGAATTGTCCCAAGAAAGAATGGATGAAAATCCCTCAACCAAAAATTGGAAAAATCTTGTCTGGTTACAAAGAGTTTACAAGCTGTGCTACTTCGCAACCATGCATGTTCACAAGCTTTTGCATAAGACCATTTTCCTTTTTGTAATTTTTAAAATCTAAAATATTATATTTTACTAAAATACAAAGGAAATGTGTTATCTGTAACTTTAGGCCTTTTAGATATAATTTCATCTTCAACTTTTGAATATATAGGCATCAGTCACAAAAGAAGCGCTAATCAGTACCCAACTATAGTGCATAGCACAATGCTGCCGGCTCAGAAAGCAAATCATGAGTGCACCAGGCAACGCTGCCTGCACTATAAACTATATTGGGCTCTTCTTTCATGACTGACTGCTGGCCTGTACATATCCATTTTCAGACAGCGTTCTATATAGCGGTCTGGCTGAACAGTACAGGCCACAAGTCAGTCAAAGAAGAAGCATTCACTATGTCCTTAGTGATAACGCACACAGACATAGAAGTGCTGTATGCCTCCCAAATGAGTAAGGCGAGTTTCTCTTTCTGGAATGTGATCAGCGCTGCTCACAATGGCTTACGCATGTTCCTTGGTCTCTATGCACACACAACTTATTCACGAGGAAAAAAAAAAAAAAAAAAAACATCTACGCATGCTCAACCAGGGAAGGAGAACCCAGCTACTGGATGTGCCATATATAGTTAACCTTAAAGAGGAAAAATTAATTTTTTAATTTTAACTTCAAAAGTTCATTTTCCAAGCTTTTTCCACAAAATGCAGATATTTTGGGAAAACCCCTTTAATCCTGATCAAATCCCGCAAATCCATTTGCTGAAATTCCACTCCAAGCTTGCAAGGAACCTCCACCATGCTTCACCTGTTGCCTGCCAACTGTCATTTTGACTAATCAGTCCAGAGTAATTGCTTCCATTTATCTGCAGCCTAGTTGCTGTGTTCTTGGGCACAGGTTATTCGCTTGCCTTTTTCCCCATTTTGATATTATGGCTTCTGGATGTAATTCTTCCATGAAGACTTCTGACCAGACTTCTCCCAACAGTAGTTGGGTCCCACTGGTTGCTGCCAATTCTGAACTGGATTGAGTGCCAGAGTGACTACTGTCATGATTCCAATGGCAGGGAATCACAAAAGGACAAGCACCAACGAGCTCTAGGGTGATGGAACCTGAGCTGACCGCGACCCTAAACCTGAACACACAAATAACAATAGCCGGGGAACGTGCCTAGGTTGATCCTAGACGTCTCGCACCAGCCGAAGATCTAACTTCCCCTATTAGAAGAAACACAGACCTCTCTTGCCTCCAGAGAAATACCCCACAGAAATAGCAGCCCCCCACATATAATGACGGTGAAATGAGAGGAAGGCACATACACAGTATGAAATCAGATTCAGCAAAATGAGGCCCGCTAAAACTAGATAGCAGAGGATACAAAAGTAAACTGCGCGGTCAGCAAAAAACCCTTCAAAAAACCATCCTGTAATTACTTGAACTCATGTTCCAACTCATGGAACATGAGGAGCAATTACAGCCCGCTAGAGCAACCAGCAGCAAAGAAACAATTATATGCAAGCTGGACAAGACAAAAATAAATCAAAACGTGGAACAAGAAAATCAAAAACTTAGCTTGTCCTGAAGATTACTGAAGCCAGAAGCTGAGGTAATAAAACACTCTGATAACCTTGATAGCCGGCGGGGAAATGACAAGAAAGCCCGGTTAAATAGGAAACTCCCAAATCCTAATAGAACAGGTGGACACCAGAGACAGCAGAACACAAATCACCCAGTACCATCAGTAACCACCAAAGGGAGCCCAAAAACAGAACTCACAACAGTACCCCCCCCCCTTGAGGAGGGGTCACCGAACCCTCACGAGAACCACCAGGGCGACCAGGATGAGCCCTATGAAAAGCGCGGACCAAATCATCAGCATGAACATCAGAGGCAACCACCCAAGAATTATCCTCCTGACCATAACCCTTCCACTTGACCAAATATTGGAGTTTCCGTCTGGAAACACGAGAATCCAAGATCTTCTCCACAACATACTCCAATTCTCCCTCCACCAGCACCGGAGCAGGAGGCTCAGGCGAAGGAACAACAGGTACCTCATACCTCCGCAACAACGACCGATGGAACACATTATGAATAGCAAACGATGCCGGGAGATCCAAACGAAACGACACAGGGTTAAGAATTTCCAAGATCCTATAAGGACCGATGAACCGAGGCTTGAACTTAGGAGAAGAGACCTTCATAGGAACAAAACGAGAAGACAACCACACCAAGTCCCCAACACGAAGTCGAGGACCCACGCGGCGACGGCGATTAGCAAACTGCTGAGCCTTCTCCTGGGACAACTTCAAATTGTCCACCACATGACTCCAAATCTGATGCAACCTATCCACCACCATGTCCACTCCAGGACAATCAGAAGGCTCCACCTGACCAGAGGAAAAACGAGGATGAAACCCCGAATTACAAAAGAAAGGAGAAACCAAGGTAGCAGAACTAGCCCGATTATTAAGGGCAAACTCGGCCAGCGGCAAAAAGGTAACCCAGTCATCCTGATCAGCAGAAACAAAACACCTCAAATAAGTTTCCAAGGTCTGATTAGTTCGCTCCATCTGGCCATTCGTCTGAGGGTGGAATGCTGACGAAAAGGACAAATCAATGCCCATCTTAGCACAGAACGTCCGCCAAAATCTAGACACAAACTGGGATCCCCTGTCAGAAACGATGTTCTCCGGAATCCCATGCAAACGAACCACGTTCTGGAAAAACAGAGGGACCAACTCAGAGGAGGAAGGCAACTTAGGCAAGGGTACAAGATGAACCATTTTAGAAAAGCGGTCACACACAACCCAGATGACGGACATTTTTTGAGAGACAGGGAGATCCGAAATAAAGTCCATGGAAATGTGCGTCCAAGGCCTCTTCGGGATAGGCAAAGGTGACAACAATCCACTGGCTCGAGAACAGCAAGGCTTAGCCCGAGCACAAACCTCACAAGACTGCACAAAAGAATGCACATCCCTAGACAAGGAAGGCCACCAAAAAGACCTGGCCACCAAGTCTCTAGTACCAAATATTCCAGGATGACCTGCCAACGCAGAAGAATGGACCTCAGAGATGACTACTGGTCCAGCTATCCGGAACAAACAGTCTCTCAGGCGGACAACGATCAGGTTTACCCGCCTGAAACTCCTGCAAAGCACGTCGCAAGTCTGGGAATACGGCCGACAAAATCACCCCATCCCTAAGGATACCAGTGGGCTCAGAATTTCCAGGGGAGTCAGGCACAAAACTCCTAGAAAGAGCATCCGCCTTCACATTCTTTGAACCTGGCAGGTATGAAACCACAAAATTGAAACGAGAGAAAAACAGTGACCAACGAGCCTGTCTAGGATTCAGACGCCTGGCAGACTCAAGGTAAATGAGATTTTTGTGATCAGTCAAGACCACCACACGATGTCTAGCACCCTCCAGCCAATGACGCCACTCCTCAAATGCCCACTTCATGGGAAAAATTTCCCGATTACCCACATCATAATTCCGCTCAGCGGGCGAAAATTTTCTAGAAAAGAACGCACATGGCTTCATCACCGAGCAATCGGAGCTTCTCTGTGACAAAACCGCCCCCGCTCCAATCTCGGAAGCATCAACCTCAACTTGGAAAGGAAGCGAAACATCAGGCTGATGCAACACAGGAGCAGAAGAAAACCAGCGTTTAAGTTCCTGAAAGGCCTCCACAGCCGCAGGAGACCAATCAGCAACATCAGCACCCTTCTTAGTCAAATCCGTCAAAGGCTTAACAACACTAGAAAAATTAGTTATAAAACGACGATAGAAATTAGCAAAGCCCAAGAACTTCTGCAAACTCTTAAGAGATGCAGGCTGCGTCCAGTCACAAATAGCCCGAACCTTGACGGGATCCATCTCAATAGTAGAAGGGGAAAAAATATACCCCAAGAAAGAAATCTTCTGGATTCCAAAGAGACACTTTGAGCCCTTTACAAACAAGGAATTAGCCCGCAGGACCTGAAACACCTTCCTGACCTGCTGAACATGAGACTCCCAGTCATCAGAAAAAACCAAAATATCATCCAAATACACAATCATAAATTTATCCAGATATTCACGGAAAATATCGTGCATAAAGGACTGGAAGACTGAAGGAGCATTAGAAAGTCCGAAAGGCATTACCAAATACTCAAAATGGCCCTCAGGCGTATTAAATGCGGTTTTCCACTCATCACCTTGCTTTATTCGTATAAGATTATACGCACCCCGGAGATTAATCTTAGTGAACCATTTAGCCCCCTTAATGCGAGCAAACAAATCAGTCAACAAAGGCAAAGGATACTGATATTTTACGGTAATCTTATTCAAAAGATGATAATCTATACAAGGTCTCAAGGACCCATCTTTCTTGGCCACGAAAAAAAAACCTGCTCCCAAAGGGGACGAAGATGGACGGATATGTCCCTTTTCCAAGGACTCCTTAACATAATCCCTCATAGCAGTATGCTCTGGCACTGACAGATTGAACAAACGACCTTTAGGAAATTTACTACCAGGAATTAAATCTATAGCACAATCGCAATCCCTGTGAGGAGGAAGCGAACTGAGCTTAGGCTCCTCAAAAACATCCCGATAATCCGACAAAAATACAGGAACCTCAGAAGGAGTAGATGAAGCGATAAAAATCGGAGGTGCATCATCATGAACCCCCTGACATCCCCAGCTTAACACAGACATTGTTTTCCAGTAAAGGACTGGATTATGAGTTTGTAACCATGGCAGACCAAGTACTAGAACATCATGTAAATTATACAACACCAGGAAGCGAATCACCTCCTGATGAACGGGAGTCATACGCATGGTCACTTGTGTCCAGTACTGAGGTTTATTCATAGCTAAAGGTGTAGAGTCAATTCCCTTCAAAGGAATAGGGACTTCCAGAGGCTCAAGACTAAACCCACATCGCTTGGCAAATGACCAATCCATAAGACTCAGGGCAGCGCCTGAATCTACATAGGCATCGACGGAAATGGATGATAATGAGCAAATCAGAGTCACAGACAGAATGAACTTAGACTGTAACGTACTAATGGCAACAGACTTATCAACCTTTTTTGTGCGTTTAGAGCATGCTGATATAACATGAGCTGAATCACCACAATAAAAGCACAACCCATTTTTCCGCCTATAGTTTTGCCGTTCACTTCTAGACTGAACTCTATCACATTGCATTGTCTCAAGTGCCTGTTCAGAAGACACCGCCAAATGGTGCACAGGTTTGCGCTCCCGTAAACGCCGATCAATCTGAATAGCCATAGTCATAGACTCATTCAGACCCGTAGGCGCAGGGAACCCCACCATAACATCTTTAATGGCCTCAGAAAGGCCATCTCTGAACTTTGCAGCCAGGGCGCACTCATTCCACTGAGTAAGCACTGACCATTTCCGAAATTTTTGACAATATATTTCTGCTTCATCTTGCCCCTGAGAGAGAGCTAATAAAGCTTTTTCAGCCTGAATCTCTTGGTTAGGTTCCTCATAGAGCAAACCCAATGCCAGAAAAAACGCATCCACATTAAGCAACGCAGGATCCCCTGGTGCCAATGCAAACGCCCAATTTTGAGGGTCACCCCGCAGGAAAGATGTAATAATCTTAACCTGCTGAGCAGGGTCTCCAGAAGAGCGAGATTTCAAAGAAAGGAACAGCTTGCAATTGTTCCTAAAATTCAGAAAACTAGATCTATCTCCAGCAAAGAACTCTGGAATAGGAATTCTAGGTTCAGACATAGGAGCATGTACAACAAAATCTTGTATATTTTGAACCTTAGCAGCAAGATTATTCAAGCTGGAAGCTAAACTCTGGACGTCCATGATAAACAGCTAAGGTCAGAGCCATTCAAGGATTAAGAGGAGGAAAAAAAAAAAAAAAAAATCAGCCAGGCTGCAATTAGGGCTAGGCAGCAACCTCAGAGGAGAGAAAAAAAAAAAAGAAAAAACTACCTCAGACTACTTTTCCTCCTACTTCAGCCCAAACGTTTTGTGGCCGGCTATACTGTCATGATTCCAATGGCAGGGAATCACAAAAGGACAAGCACCAACGAGCTCTAGGGTGATGGAACCTGAGCTGACCGCGACCCTAAACCTGAACACACAAATAATAATAGCCGGGGAACGTGCCTACATTGATCCTAGATGTCTCGCACCAGCCGAAGATCTAACTTCCCCTATTAGAAGAAACACAGACCTCTCTTGCCTCCAGAGAAATACCCCACAGAAATAGCAGCCCCCCACATATAATGACGGTGAAATGAGAGGAAGGCACATACACAGTATGAAATCAGATTCAGCAAAATGAGGCCCGCTAAAACTAGATAGCAGAGGATACAAAAGTAAACTGCGCGGTCAGCAAAAAACCCTTCAAAAAACCATCCTGTAATTACTTGAACTCATGTTCCAACTCATGGAACATGAGGAGCAATTACAGCCCGCTAGAGCAACCAGCAGCAAAGAAACAATTATATGCAAGCTGGACAAGACAAAAATAAATCAAAACGTGGAACAAGAAAATCAAAAACTTAGCTTGTCCTGAAGATTACTGAAGCCAGAAGCTGAGGTAACAAAACACTCTGATAACCTTGATAGCCGGCGGGGAAATGACAAGAAAGCCCGGTTAAATAGGAAACTCCCAAATCCTAATAGAACAGGTGGACACCAGAGACAGCAGAACACAAATCACCCAGTACCATCAGTAACCACCAGAGGGAGCCCAAAAACAGAACTCACAACAGACTACACAATCAACACTCTGTGCTCACCTCTGAGAATGTCGGCTGCTCCTGGAAGGAATAAAGTTTATTTTCTCCCAGTAGCTGTACTTTCAGCAAGGCACCTGGACACCATTGTAACGTTATTAACCTTACATCTGCAGTGTAACAGCATTTGGGGACATGACCGGTTCCTTCTACAGCTGCACTCGCCTTCCTCTGAACACTGTACATGTCTCAGGTTCAGTAGTACTTGTTTCCACTCTGGAGAGGGTGACAGAATTCAAACAAAACTTCAAATTTCAGCAACTCCTGTATATTCATAAAAATATCCTTTAATCGAGAATCCATTCAAGGGGGGGTTGTCCACTATTCGGAAAACCCCATTCTCCATCACTATGTTTCCACCACGTAAAATAACACTTAGGGCTGTTTCAGACTGTCGGATTACAATGCACTGGCCAGACATCTGACCAAAGCGTGACAGCTTTATATGTTTTTATGAGGCGGTCACGCTTGTGTCAGAAGATGCACGGCCAGTCTGTGCTTTGTGATATCGATCAGACGCCTGAAACAGCCCTAATACTCACCTCCAGTGGCGGCTGAGTTCCAGCAGTGTCGGCACTGGTGCTCCTGTGACATTATGTGATGCGATCCCAATCAGTCTCCTTTGTACAAATCAAGACATCCTGAGTAAATCAGATCTTCGGATCTCCTCTCACCTGCTCCTGATGTCTTGATTTGTCCGAATGAGGGGACAGTGAAGAGGCCGCTGACTGTAACGCGAGACCCGGGACTGCCAGTGAAGCCAAAAGAGAGTATAGGTATTATTTGGCTTGGTGAAAATTAGATGATTGAGAAGGGGTTGTCCAAGTAATATTTTACCCCTTTAAGGGCAATTGTTATGTACATCAAAACTGCGTACGACTTCTGCGTCCTTAATTCATCATCCATGGCTGGGCAGAGTTTGATGCAAGACCTCGACTGTCCCGCACAGAGTCCAGGCTTATTTCCAGGAAACTAATTCATGATGAAGCAAAATGAAGAATGGTGGCCTGACCCTTTTCTCAAACATCAATGTCTGACCTCACAAATGCTTTTCAAGATGAATGCGCAAAAATTCCCAGACATTTCCAAAAACTTTTAATTTTAGTTGCAATGGGTGGAGGAGCTTCATATTCATGCCTATTAATTTAGAATGGAATTTTCTAAAATCTCCTGTCGGTGAGATGTTTAGGTCTCCCTATCTTCTGATCTCAGTAGCTGGCACCCACACAGGAGGTTGCCGGCTGCTTCTGGAGTCAGAGAAACTCTGTAGTCGGGTTCCCACATGCCAACTTAACTGCATTTGGTTCACATTTCATTCATAATAAGGAATAATCATAAGGGTCTGTGTTCACACAGCTAATTTGTCTAAAAATGTCTATTATTGACCCCTTTCTACATACTTGGTTATAAATACACAATTACTTGTTGCAGAAAAAGCCCCATTTCCAATTAATGAATCTTACATCTATAAGACTAAGGAGGACATGATCCTGAAACAAATTAATTATTTAATTTAACTGCCCATGAATGAAGATGAAAGTAGAACAAAGAAAAAATGACAAATACTGCAGTCCATAACATGACAATATATACAGTAATATTTGTACTGTAATTTGTAACCAGCCCAACCAAAATATGACACAGGAAACTTGTTCGTAGCAAAATAATACAGGAAAAGACAAAACAAAAAACAGAACTAACATATAAATATAATACACGGCCAATCCTTTAGATTGGTAGCTTAGTCCCATATTTGTTGGCCATCTAAACTTTGAGGTTAGATGTCAACTAGTCAAAATGTTGAGTGCAAAAGTCTTAAGCCGAGGTCACACTTGCAAGTGCAATGCGAGAAACTCACGCAAGTCTCTCGCCTCAATACCTGGCACTGCTGCCGACACTCAGCACCGGAGCGTTCAGGTGCATAGAAATACATGCAGCTGCACACTCCGGTCCCCAGTGCCGGCAGCAGTGCCAGGTATTGAGGTGAGAGACTCACGCGGGTTTCTCACAATGCACTCACAAGTGTGACCCCAGCCTTACTCTGATTTTCTGCTGTGCTGTCTACAGCTCCTTACGGAGGCTTGTGTAAATCACAGGAATCATTTCTGCATATCAGCAGAGTTCCCACCACTGTGCTGGTCCATTCTGTACTGGTCCCAGCTCCTGCATTATTCTTGATGGTGAGGACTTTTTGTCCAGGCTCAGAAAACTGATGGACAATCATTAGGACACGCCATGAATGTCCCAAACTGTGAGACCCTCACAAATCAAATATTAATGGCCTGTGCTAAAGGATAGACCTTTAATATTGTCCTCCTGGAGAATTCCTTTAAGCGAATAATGAAAAATAAAAATCACATTTCATTATACTATACAAACTGTAAAAAGTAAGTATTGTGTGCTAGTTATTTACTGATAACTAAACAACTAAGGCCCCAATTACACTTCTCTAACAACTCCGCTTAAAGGGAATCTGTCAGCAGGTTTTGCTATGTAATATGAGAGCAGCATCATGTAGGGACAGAGACCCCGGATTCCAGCGATGTATCACATAGGGTATGTGCACATGTTAAAGGGTTGGTGCTAAACACAAAGTTTAATTCTAAATGCCCATTTAATTTCATAATCTAATATATTTTGTAATATACTTTAATTAAAAATTCCATACACTTCCCTAACTATACTAACAGACTGATTTTTTTTCTACTTACTTTTTGAAGACGCATCTTTTGTGAATCCCAGTGCTGCCGTCACAACTCAGTCTCTGTCCTCTACCTGAAACGAAGCATTATCAGTTACGTCCATTTCAAGAGATGGGCTAGTCCCTGCTCTACTGAGCATGGGTTGATTGTCAATTCCGACATGTTCAATAGATTCTTGTCACTGCAATAACAGTGCACTCTCTCGTTGGCTTTGATCAGAAGTAGAAAAAAAAAAAAGTCATAGCACACTGTTAGTTTGCGTTTTAAGATTACCCAGCATGCAGACTAGTGCCGCCTCACAAGTGACATCACTTGCAGGGGCGGAGTTTGTCTCTGCACGCCTGGTAATCCCTTTACAATTCGCACTGACTGTGCTCTCTGTTGCTGGCTTGTTACATTTGATCAAAGCCATCGAGAGGGCTCGGTCATTGCACACAACACAGTGACAAGAATCTACTGAGCATCTGTTGGAATTGACAACCAAAGCATGCTCAGTAGAGCAGGGACTAGCCCAGCCCCTGATACGAAGGGCACTGATAATGCTTCGCTTGAGCATCCCAGCATGCCCTGGGAATCTCAAACAAAATGTCAAAGAGGAAGTAGATACAATAGTGAGGAAACTACAGGAATGTTTTAATTAAAGTATATAAGAAAATAGATTAGGGCATTAGATAGATAGGGATTCAGAATGAAAATTAATTTGTGTGTTGTGCCCCCTTTAAGCATTTGCTGCATTATTTACGGCACAGTTTTGTTACAAAAACTGAAGGATTTCCTAGCACCAGTAAAGTGAATGAGATTCCTAAAGTCTCCCTCACACATTGCTTATTCTTTCCTTGTAGATTTGAAAGTTTACATCTGCAGCACGTCAATTCTTTCATCCTTTCTAATATCTGGTAAAAACAAAAAAAAAGTGAACTTTTTTATGCAGCATTTTTCCTTCCAAGAGACACGTTGATATGTTTGCAACAGATACTTAACACGTGAACATATCCTTAGCTTAATGGGTGTTGTCATTGTGATATTCACAGTTTTCTCTGCTGCAGATCTAGCAGAGCTCCAATGCTGATCTGTGTATAACCCTGATTTCGCTATCTATTAAGGGCAGTCCCACACGTCCAGATACTTCCGGTACCGGAAAAAGCGGTACCGGAATTATCTGTGTCCGTGCGTTTCTGTGGCATATCAGTGTGGCACACGTGTGCCGACTGGGTACCACACGCACCGTGCAGGAGACAGCTCTAGAGATAAGTGCTGTCCCCTGCATCTGGTGCTGAAGCTGCCATTCATATCTTCTCTGCAGCAGCGTTTGCTGTAGAGAAGATATGAATAATCCTTTTTTTTGTTTGTTTCTCGTGTTTAAAATAAAGATCCATGTCCCCACTCCCTCCCACCCCCTGTGCGCCCGCTGTTATTAAAATACTCACCCGGCTCCCTCGCTGGCGCTGCTTCCTGTCCTGGCCGCACCTTCTACTGTATGAGCGGTCACGTGGGGCCGTTCATTTACAGTAATGAATATGTGGCTCCAGCGCCAGCGAGGAAGCCGGGTGAGTATTTTAATAACAGCGGGCGGGCGCACAGGGGGTGGGAGGGGGGTGGGGACATGGATCTTTATTTTAAACGCGAGAAAAAGAAAAAAAAAAGGATTATTCATATCTTCTCTACAGCAAACGCTGCTGCAGAGAAGATATGAATGGCGGCTTCAGCACCACGTGGGGGGGACAGCGCTTACTGTAGCACTGTCTCCTGCACGGCACACGGACTGCACACGGACAACATCCGTGTGCGGTACGTGTTTTACACGGACCCATTGACTTTAATGGGTCCGTGTAATCCGTGCGCTCCCACGAACACTGACATGTCTCCGTGTTTTCCAAACGGACACACGGTCCGTGAAAACACGCTGACATGTGCAGAGACACATTGATTTCAATGTGTCTACGGGAGTCAGTGTCTCCGGTACGTGAGGAAACTATCACCTCACTTACCGGAGCCACTGACGTGTGAAACCGGCCTAACAGAAAGTTGCTAATCAGTCCCGGGGTGTGGTTGGACTAAAGGTACCGTCACACTGAACGATATCGCTAGCGATCCTTGACGTTGCAGCGTCCTGGCTAGCGATATCGTTCAGTTTGACACGCAGCAGGCCCCTGCTGTGATGTCGTTGGTCGCTGCAGAAAGTCCAGAACTTTATTTCGTCGCTGGACTCCCTGCAGACATCGCTGAATCGGCGTGTGTGACGCCGATTCAGCGATGTCTTCACTGGTAACCAGGATAAACATCGGGTTACTAAGCGCAGGGACGCGCTTAGTAACCCGATGTTTACCCTGGTTACCATCGTAAAAGTATAAAAACAAACACTACATACTTACCTTCAGCTGTCTGTCCTCCGGCGCTGTGCTTCTCTGCACTGTGAGCGCCGGCCAGCCGGAAAGCAGAGCGGTGACGTCACCGCTCTGCTTTCCGGCCGCTGTGCTCACAGTCAGTGCAGGAAAGCACAGCGCCGGAGGACAGACAGCTGAAGGTAAGTATGTAGTGTTTGTTTTTTTTACTTTTACGATGGTAACCAGGGTAAACATCGGGTTACTAAGCGCGGCCCTGCGCTTAGTAACCCGATGTTTATCCTGGTTACCGGCATCGTTGGTCGCTGGAGAGCTGTCTGTGCGACAGCTCTCCAGCGACGCTGCAGCGATCGACATCGTTGAACCTTCAGACCTTTAGATACATGAGGCCAGTTGTACAGTTTTGGTAATCTCCTGCCGATAACACACTGATTTAATTGAAACTGCATAACACAGCCTAGTATATGACATCACTGGAATCAGGGTATTTTCCTTTACATCATGCTGCTCTCAGTATGCACAGCAAAAATCCACTGCAATTCCATTTAAAACAGCGCTATGACCGCTTTGCCAAACCAATTTTCAATTTTAAAAAGTATAACAGCAAACCCCTTAATGAAATCAGTTAGGATTATGCTACTTTGGTGGACGAGAAGTGTGCTGCACGCTATAATGTTTCAGATTATATGAGCTGCATCTATGAAATATTAATATGGGCAAAATTCATACGGTTAATGACAAAATAGTCGGCAATGATAGGTTTAGGTTTTGATGAAATTTTAAATTGCATTAAAAAAAAATTTAGCCTTCGTATAATAAAAGTATCTGGCACAGCATCACTTATATGAAAATAGTTGCTCATGCCCTTTTTTGAATTAGTTAAAAAATATATTCCTTTTGTTTGGGCGATTATGGTCACTAAAACATTTATCTGCGATTTCATTCTCAGTAATAAAGTATATAAAAAGAAAAATGTTTGTACAACATTAAAAAAAAAAAAAAAAAAGGCTAAGCCAAATTAATGTCCAAAAAGAGATAGAAGTACCAAAGTTCCACCAAGTATGTTAGTTGGATAGTTTACAGAGAACGTGCACTTTACCAGAGAAGCCCTTGAACCCGGACCCACACAACATTTTGTGGTCAAGTGAAAATAGGAGAAAATTGCATGTTTCCATTGCAAGAAAAAAAGTAAGTACTTCAGAGGACGTTTACCACTCTGCCATCTGAATTGGAAGTGGCGTTAAGAGCTAACAGCAGCACGATGGAAGACTGCATCCCCCACACAACACATGGACACTATTCTTTATTGAGGGCGGCCTGTATGGCCTTGTCCAGGATTGTTCTGAACTCCTCATAGCTGTGATTCCCAGGAAGCTGCATGCTGTTGTTGCTTTTGTTTGCCGTGGGAAATATATTGTCATAATGGAACAACAGTGTTGGCAGAGGGTCAAATCCAGCTGGTGGAATGGAGTCTACACCTGTTGCAAAAGTCAAAATGTCTTCCAATGAAACCGCAGTATCTCCATCTGCAGAAAACAATGCAGAAGATTAGGAAGAACAAAGAAACAGAGCACAAAGAATATTAAATAAATTAAGCTTTTCTAAATTGCTTGTTCCGAACCATCAGATTTGTGAAATTCTGCTGGAAGATTTCCGTTAATTCACTCCACTTCATAAGCTATGCCCATTTAGCCCCGCTCAGCAGATACACTGTCAGACTATGTGATATCTGTCCAGATTTGACTACAACTGGTCCTGGCTGATACACCATCGACTTGTATGGGCAGGAAAGATGACAAAAAGGTTTTTTTTTTACCAAACATTTTGGCCATGATTTCCAAAGCAAAAGTATTCTTTGGGAATAAATATTGCATAGTATATATGTTTTCTTACAGTCAACTGAATCCATCTATATTACAGAGCTGCATAGGTTAGAGCAACGCATAATGAAAGTTTCCGATTGAAGACCCAAATTGTGTGTCAAGAACAGATCAGGATTTAGTGTTATGCACTGATACACACAGCTATAAGCAAGGAATGAGAACAGATGCAATACCAATAACAGGACTTCAGAAGTCACGCAGCTAATTAAAACGGGTTTACCTTTTTTACAAAAGTGGTCTCCAAACACTAGTACTATGCAAAATAAAATCTGATACTACCCTCCCCTGGTCCAGCTCAAGCTGTCTGCCACTGTACCTGCAGTTTGGCTGCTGTCTAATCACTAAGTTCAGTAGCTTTAAACAGAACAAGCTGCGGAGCTAAGTGATTGGCAGCAGTGGGGATGTACGTTGTTGATATACGCTCCAGCCAAAACACAGGGATATGAGCAACGGCAGACAGCCGTCAATGGTCCTGGGGATTTTGTTTTTAAATGGCTACTATGGTTTGGGAACCACGTTTGTAAAAGTTGAGTAATCCTTTAATCTAACCAACTAACCTTCGGTGTCTTCTAAATACTCTTCCCAAACATTGACAGCATTACACTTCTCAATGTGACTCAGGTTCCTATGGTAGGTGATGGTGAAGAGATCTGACAGCGCTTTCGAAGTTATCTTCTCCGGCTTCATGCACAGAACACTCCAGAAGGCAGTGGGGTAAGTTCGGATATTCTCAAGTACGCCTAGTGTCTGCAATCCTTCTTTGAACCTACAACACAAACACGACCACTGAAACATGTAATATAGTAAAACCAACTAACCAATCAGTCTAATGAAAAAAAAAAAAAAAGTTAATCTCTGCATTGTCTATATAGAATACTTTAAAAACAACCCATGAATAGTGATGAGCATCGGGGTTCTTGATTGAGTATCGAGCAGTGCCGAGTACCGTGCGATGCTCGAGTCCCCGTAAGCAGCTCATTTTTATCATCTGAGCCACGCGCCGCACTGAAGCAAAGAAGAATAAAAAAAAAACGCAAAAGCAGACTTTTTTTCTTAGCTGTAGTTCTTCATGTCAGCCTTATGTGGTGTGTACACCCTCTTATAATTGGGGGCTTGGTTGTGTTCAGAAGTAGCCACTCACAGCCACCATCATTTACAGTAATTCTGATTAACACATATAGCGTTTAGCTGTTCTACTTGGATTTTCCTGACATTTCCTTAGTTGCTTTTTACAGCCAAAGCGGTGGTCCAAAATAGGGATTTTTGTGTACTCACCGTAAAATCCTTTTCTCCGAGCCATTCATTGGGGGACACAGACCATGGGTGTATGCTGCTGCCACCAGGAGGCTGACACTAAGTAATACAAAGAAAGTTAGCTCCTCCCCTGCAGTATACACCCTCCTGCTGGCCCCCAGCTAACCAGTTCGGTGCAAAAGCAGTAGGAGATCAATTAGAACATTTAAGCGTATAGCATGTCACAATATATAGGAGAGTATAACATATCAAATGATAAAAACAAGTACAAACTAAAAATAGGGAGGGAGCTGTGTCCCCCCAATGAATGGCTTGGAGAAAAAGATTTTACGGTGAGTACACAAAAATCCCTATTTCTCCTTCGCCTCACTGGGGGACACAGACCATGGGACGTCCCAAAGCAGTCCCTGGGTGGGGACAACATCAGATCAGGCCGTGTAACCGCTACTGACAAGTGCGCCACCGCGGCCTGCAAAGTCCACCTGCCCAGACACACATCTGTGGAAGTATGTGAATTATAGTGCTGCAAGAATGCCTGCGGACTGGAGGAATTCGTAAGCTTGCGGTCGTGATTCAGACGTCTGGAGCCTAGAGCCCTCAGACAGGGAGAAAGGCTGTCATCTAGCACGGAAGGACTCCTGGATGGTGAAAAGAATCCACCAGGCTAACATGGCCGATGAAACGGTTAAACACTTCCTGTGACCGTCAGGAAGCCTACTTACCATCGAGAAGCCCAAGTAAAGTGTCCAACCTTCGGAAGGACGCCGTCCTCGATACGTACCCGCTCGGAGCACTTACTTCTTCCAGATTATGAAGAACCCCTTCCGTCTTGTGGACTGAAGCCGAAGGAGATGAGAGGACGATGCTCCTGCAACAGTGGGAATACAAAACCACCTTGGCAACGAGGGAAGGGGATGGCTTGAGGGCAACCTTGCTTTGATGGTAATAAGAAAAAGAGACAAAGAAAACAGAGCGGCGAGCTCTGAAGACTCATCCGGATGACAAGAACGCAGAGAAAAAAGGGGAGTGACCTTCCCTGATAGTAAAGTCTTTCTGGATCGAAAAAGGAGTCTACTGTAAGATCCCCAGGACCATTAAGGTCCCACAGATCTAAAGGTACGCGGTAGGGAAGAACTACAGGTGAAGGCTCCCTGCGAGAAAGACCATATTTCCAGTTTTGTCGAACTAAGACGGAAAAATACTAGCACCGCAAGTGAGAAAACCTGACATGGTCAGTGCGGATCTCCCGGGATCACTGGGGCCCTTTCTGCTTCCAAAAGGACCTTAGACGTAGTGAAGAGGGGTTATGGAAATTGGTACCATGGAAGAACCGAGCATGCACTGCGATGGTCTCTGATCTCGAGGTCAACCCATGAACTGGAGTACATTGGCGTTCAGCTTGGACGCCATCCGACCTACAACTGGACTACTCCAGTGAAGGCAGATCTGAAGGAAGACTTGAGTGAAGTTCCCACTCACTTGAGGAGAAACCCTGATGGCTGAATAGGTCAGCCGCCCAGTGTTCTACTCCAGGGATATGTACTGTTGAGATCATCGAATGATAGATCTCGGCCCATCAGAGAGTGCGAGGTACCTCGGCCATGGCGCTTGACTGTGGGTACCTGCTAGATGATTGACGTATGGTACAGCCGTGGCATTATCCAATTGAAGACGGATGTTTGATCCATCTAAAGACAGTGGACCTGCTGTAGGATTAGCCGTACCGTTCGGGTGTCCAGGGAATGATTGGGAGAAGAAGACTGGCATCGGTATTCCCTAATAACCATTGGACCAGGAGAAGGCTCTGGATGAGGATGGAGCTTAGAGACTAACTTTGAAAGCCTGATTCACTTGCTGAAAACGAGAGGAGCGAAAGATACTTCTTCCATTGTCGACTTTTTCCTCAGAACCCTCCTAGCGAATTGAATGAACCGAGGGAATGAGTGATCAAGTGCACAAGCTCCCTGTTGAAGGGCCACGACCTTGACTCGAGAGAGAATCAACATCCTTCTTGTGCAGGACCATCCTCAAAGAGGATCTGCTGGGCTGGGAATGAGGAAAAAACTTGTCTAAGTTTAGCTGCTAGCCCAAGTGAGAGGGTATTGCAAGTGATCTAGACGACTCAGCGTAGTCCTTGAAGAGCGGCTAGAAAGTCGACCAAGTAGGGCAGGACGACCATGCTTCTAGGATGCAAGAAGCACATGACCACCGCTATGACTCTTGCGACCACTCTGGTGCGGTAGCCAGGCCGAAGGGCAAGATCGTGACTTGAAAATGCTGTTCGCGAATGGAAAGGCGAAGAGATTATTGTAGAGGGGAAAAAATAGGCATGTGAGGGTAAGCATCCCGAATGTCGATGGCTGAGCGGAGGAACTCCATCTGAAAAAGGAGGACCCTGTGGAAGGTTGTTAGAAGTTTGAGGTCCAGGAATGGTCTTACTTTTTGTTGCTTCCTTTTTAAAACCAAGATTCCTTAGATCTAGACTGTCCTGGACAACGCTTCCACTGCTGGATGGGTCTGTAGAAAAGACACGATCCCTTGTTAGTCTCCCGCTCAGAAGATTTGATTTGAATCGAAGTAGTTAAGGTCTCTGACCAGGAGACTATTGGTCAGGCAACTCATGTGGTGGAGAGCGCTGAACCCGAAACCACAAGACGGAACGCACCAGATTTGCTATCTGACCGCCTGTGGTATTTTAATTGATGATACATCGGGCGGAGATACTGGTAGGTATACCACAAGAAATTCTACCCGATTAGTCTGCCAAGTGGCAAAAAGCGGGGCTGCAACCAGCAGGTCTCTTGCCAACGTCGTGCAGAGTAGAAAATTAGGAACCCTCGATCCATCATCCTCTTAACAGGGACGTGGAGAGGGATCGTCCGCTTTCTTGCATCATCCGCTAAATAGTGGTGATACAAAGGGGGGTGCTCGGATGCCAAAAATATGTGCCTCTGTACATCCCCAGAGTTGAGGTCCCCGGGTGGACAGGGCTGGTTGTCTGGCGTTAGGCCTGGATGCAGAAGAGGATACATGGAGGCGACACTGCATGTGTTCGTGTGTTGAAGATGTGGGGGGGCGAATCGGTGCCTTTTAAAGGACCCGTCGCCCATAAAAAACAGACCAGGTATGGCAACCTACTTAGAGGCTTCTGTCCAGTGAATCACTCGTCAAATTGTTGATGGTATAAATAGGAGAGTCCCTCTTTTGCTGAAGCTCTGGCAATCCAAGGCAATATGCGATCCATATTCAGCGTTGTTCTCAACAAATCATAGGGGAGAGATCAGGAAGTGAAAACTTCCGTTTTCTAGACGCCTGTACGATTTCCTAGAACACTTGCGGCCCCTGCTAGCCGACGGCTCCCATGTAGGAGAGGGACCATGTATATCGGTCCTGCGAGCACTCCGAGCCACAGAGGGTTCACAGATGGATTCCATCTCTTGTCAGAGAAACCATGGGTTGCGGTTAGGGGATGAGCGGCGGAAGGCTCCAGAGCTCAGTTAGGGTGACCAGCCTAGGATTGATGATGTGCTCTTGAGACCAGTAAATACTGGTCATGCGCCTTTAAGACTAGGTAATACTGGTCGTATGCCTTTAAGACCAGGGAATACTGGTCATGTGCCTTTAAGAACCAGGGCCTACTGGTGATGTGCCTTTAAGAACCAAGACATACTTGTCATGTACCTTTAAATCGAGGACATACTGGTCATGTGCCTTTAAAACCAGGGCATACTGGTCATGTGCCTTTAAGACCAAGCCATACTGGTCATGTGCCTTTAAGAACCAGGGCCTACTGGTGATGTGCCTTTAAGAACCAAGACATACTTGTCATGTACCTTTAAATCGAGGACATACTGGTCATGTGCCTTTAAAACCAGGGCATACTGGTCATGTGCCTTTAAGACCAAGCCATACTGGTCATGTGCCTTTAAGACCAGGGCATACTGGTCATGTGCCTTTGAGACCAGGACATACTGGTCATGTGCCTTTAAGACCAGGGCCTACTGGTCACGTGCTTTTACGACCAGGGCATACTGGTCATGTGCCTTTAAGACCAGGCCATACTGGTCATGTGCTTTTACGACCAGGGCATACTGGTCATGTGCCTTTAAGACCAGGCCATACTGGTCATGTGCTTTTACGACCAGGGCATACTGGTCATGTGCCTTTGAGACCAGGACATACTGGTCATGTGCCTTTAAGACCAGGCCATACTGGTCATGTGCTTTTACGACTAGGGCATACTGGTCATGTGCCTTTGAGACCAGGACACACTGGTCATGTGCCTTTAAGACCAGGTAATACTGGACATGTGCCTTTAAGACCAGGAATACTGGTCACATGCCTTTAAGACCAGGAATACTGGTCATGTGCCTTTGAGACCAAGGAATACTGGTCATGCGCCTTTAAGACCAGGGAATACTGGTCACGTGCCTTTAAGACCAGGAATACTGGTCACATGCCTTTAAGACCAGGAATACTGGTCATGTGCCTTTAAGACCGGGGCATTTTTCAAAGATTATGCCAGAGGTGAAGCCCCTTGAGGGGAACCAGGTACTCTGGGAAGAGCCGGGATCGGCGGCGGCGGAGGGCTCCTGAGCTCATTTGAACTAAGTACTCTGTGGAAGGTGACCGGCTCCTGGCTGGTCATGACTTAAAGAGCAGAGAATGCTGGTAATGTGCCCCTTTTTAAAAACTAGGGAACCTTTAAGGCCAGGGGATGCTGGTCATGTGTTAAAGCCAGGGAAAGCTGGACATGTACCTATAAGGGGCATGTACCTATAAGGGGCATGTGTCTTCAAGGCCAGGGAATGCGGTCATGTACCCTTAAGACCTGTGCCTTTAAGACCAGAGGCTGCTGGAGAGATTGCAGGTGTTAAGTATTAAAAAAGAGGGAACGCTAGTCCCTTTATGCTGCCGGGGTGCGTGCGGGGGAGGGGTGCGGAGGGAGGATTCTCCTCAGTGAGATTCTGAGTCCCCCGTCTGGAATAGCGCTGTGTTCAGAGCCGAGTACCGCCGGTGCGATGCAGCAGCCACTTCCGGATGAGCTCGTGTCCGGAAATGGCAGGAGGATGAAGATGGCCGCCGAGAATAGAGCTCTCGTCCTGAATGAGAGGCGCCTGAATAGGGGGTGGGGTGTGGGGGGGGGGGGTGGGGGGCGGAGCCTAAAGAGTTCCGGGTTGCGGCCTACACAAACCCGAAGCCGGGGGCTAAATTTTTGAAGCCAGCCGGAGCCGAACGAGGGAATAAACCGCCAGATGCGCAGAGCCCTCCAAACCGCTCGAGTCCCAGCACTTACCCCAGTATGCAGCTTTGTTCAGCAGGTCAGAGGTTGAGAAAAGATCCTGTGCTGTTGCTGCTGTTTGGACGGTGCAGGGATAAGAAAAGTCCTCAATCCATCGTTCCTTTAGCAGGGAGGTGGAGAGGAACCGTCCGCCTCCGTGTACCATCCGCTCTTAATAGTGGGGGTGCAGTGGGGGCTGCTCGGACGCCACGCTGAAAAGTGTCTCTGTACAGCCGAGGGTAAAACCTGGTGGGCAGGGCTGCATGTCCGGCAATAGGCCTGGCTGCAGAAGAGGATACTGAAGGTGAAACTCTAGTGCTCGTCTGATAAGGGAGGGGGGAGATCGGTGCCCTAGAAGGGGCCCGTCGCCCCTAAAATCAGCTCAGGCAGTGGCTTCCCACGTCGCAGGAGAGGATACGGAGAGGTGAAACTCCCGTGCTCGCCTGTTGTTGGTTCGGGGGAGATCGGAACATGAAAGAATCCGTCGCCCCCTTCGTCCGTTGTAAAAGGTTAAAGTGAAAAGAGTTCTTTGGGTCTGAATAGCAGACCCGTCCTTGTGCCTCCTACGGACACTAAGCAAGAACTGGTTAGCTGGGGGCCAGCAGGAGGGTGTATACTGCAGGGGAGGAGCTAACTTTCTTTGTATTACTTAGTGTCAGCCTCCTGGTGGCAGCAGCATACACCCATGGTCTGTGTCCCCCAATGAGGTGAAGGAGAAAACAGCTTACAAAACAGCAAAGGGATTTAATTGTTTAAATTTATCACTTAGGAGAACGGTAAAAAAATAATAATAATTTCAAACCATTAGATATACCATGGAAAACTGTGAAGACGTCATCAAGAAGTGGCTTAATTTTGACAATAGTGGCATTACCTAAAACTGGATGTTCTTCAAAAATGTCTGAAAACCGGAATAAAATTGGTCCTGAGGCCTACAGCAACATTAAAGGATCTTCAAGAATTTTTGGCAAGTACTGGTTGTGTGCTTCATGCAGCAACAACTTTCAGTATTCTTTGTATGTCTGTCCTGTGTGGTGGGGTGTCAAGACAGAAGCATTTTCTTACAAAGAAAAACATATAAGTTAGGCTATGTTCTGTCAAAACCTACATAGTGTGCCATAGGCATGTGGGTAAATGTGTTATGGTCTGATGAGACCAAGGTTGAACTTTTTAGCCATAATTCCAAAAGGTACATTCAGTGCAAATCCAATACTTCACAGCAGCAAAATTTCAGGGTTTTTTTCTATTGAATTATACACATTCTGGGCGACATTATAGGTGGAAAAGATCTGAAATGATTCTCCTTGGTATGTTTTATTAACATGACAAAAACCTGTAATTTTAAACAGGTGGGCACACATTTTGTATCAACTATATACTTATAAACCTAAACAGATACTTCACCTGACCAGTTGTCAAAATTCACATCACAATGAGCACCATTTTTTGATATATTACCCTGCAGATTCTGGGTTAGATTATCTGCAGTCAGTCCGACCTTACACACAACGATGACGGCTTTTAAAGAGGATCTATCACCAGATTTAGCATGATTAATCAGGCCACAGCATGGAATAGAGGCTGCAGAGCTGAATAAAACGTTGTTTTTAATGTCTCCTTTGTTGCAGAAGGATCATCTTGTGAAGTTTTATGTTATAAATTATGTTAAGCTTAAAGAGTTTTTCCCATGAACAAAGTACCGTATATACTCGAGTATAAGCCGACCCGAGTATAAGCCGAGGCACCTAATTTTGCCGTGAAAAACTGGGAAAACTTATTGACTCGAGTATAAGCCAGGTATGCATTGTCCCCTCATCCTTGTCTGCATGGCTCCTCATCCCCATCCTTGTAATAGTACACAGCCCCTGCTGTGTACTGTGTAATGGCTGTTTCTGCTGGTGTAGGAACATGATCTGATCACACCACATCTCCTGAGAAGGGGGAAAATGCAATAGACCTTTCAGCACAGAATATTTTTTTAAACACATCCAGTTGTGGAACTTATTATTATTCTAAGATCTATTAACAATAATGTTGAATAAAATGAAATTTTATTGGTGGGAAAACCCCTTTAATGGGGTACTAGAGATTTTTTTCAGGCAGCATGTACTCCTGCATGAGGCTGACCGACCAATCAAAACAGGCAGCAACATACGTATTAAGAAAGAGAAAAACAAAAAATAAAACCACATGCCCCATGGTAGTTTCAAGCAGAACTTCTCCTGTATGAGACATGTAACAACAGACCGTCTGCCTGATGTGGCCAGTTTAAGGCTAGGTTCACATTTGCGGTTGAGTCCGCAGCATATCTTTCGCAACTGCAAACGCATGCAAAAATACATGCAAACACATGATAACGCAGCGTTTTTTATCCGCATCAGCTTACACATGACGGAAAAACAGGATTTTTGGTTGCTTACCGTAAAATCTGTTTCTCGGAGCCTTCATTGGGGGACACAGGAACCATGGGTGTATGCTGCTGCCACTAGGAGGCTGACACTATGCACAAAAAGTTAGCTCCTCCTCTGCAGTGTACACCCCACCGACTGGCATTTAGAAATTCAGTTAGCGAGAAAGCAGTAGGAGAAAACAATAAGGTCGAAAGAACACAACCACAGAAAACAGAACTGTAAACATGGAATGTAGAAAACAAAAACCAAAGAACACAAAGGAACTGTTCAACATGGGAGGGCGCTGTGTCCCCCCCAATGAAGGCTCAGAGAAAAAGATTTTACGGTAAGCAACCAAAAATCCTATTTTCTCTATTGCTTCATTCGGGGACACAGGAACCATGGGACGTCCCAAAGCAGTCCCCCTGGAGAGGGAAAAGCAGACTTCCGTCAGGTCGGAGAACTCAACATTGCCGCCTGCAAGATCCTTCTGCCTAAGCTGGCGTCTGCTAAAGCATAGGTATGGACCTTGTAAAATTTGGCTAACGTGTGAACAGAAGACCAGGTTGCTGCTTTGCAAAGCTGTAGGGCGGAGGCCCTGTGATGCACCACCCAGGAGGCGCCGACTGTCCGGGTAGAGTGAGCCTTAACCCCAGGATAGGGCACGCTGTTCTTGACCCAGTAAGCCTTCAAAATTGCCGTTCTGATTCAGCGAGCAATAGTCGTCTTGGAAGCCGGCAGGCCTCTATGCATGCCATCTGGAATGCCGAAAAGAGAATCCGTCTTCCGAAACGAAGCCGTTCTAGCCAGATAGACCCTCACCAACCTGACGAGGTCTAGCTTGTTCAAAGAACGCTGCAGAAGATGAGATTGAGCAGGACAAAAAGAAGGTAGAACGATGTCCTCATTGAGGTGGAAGGCGGATACCACCTTAGGAAGGAAGGCGGAGGTCTGAGGACCACCTTATCCTGGTGAATAACCAAGGAGGTCGACAAGAAAGGACCGCCAATTCCGAAACACGCCGGATGGAGGTGATGGCCACAAGAAAGGCCACCTTCCAAGAAAGAAAAGACAGGGAAACCTCCCTGAGAGGCTCAAAGTGGGAACCCTCCAGGACAAGATTGAAATCCCATGGATCCACGGGAGCCCGGTACGGAGGAGCTGCATGCGCTTCTCCCTGAAGGAAGGTCCTGACCTGCGGTCGGGATAACATCTTCTGGAAAAGGATGGAAAGCGCTGAAACCTGACCCTTTAGGGAACTAAGGGCAAGACCCGCGTTCAGTCCTGCCTGGAGAAAAGCCAAAATAGAAGGGAGAGAAAAGAATATAGGCGGGATGTGATTAGACTCACACCAGCTGAAATAGGCCCTCCAGGTTCGATAGTAGATCCTGGAGGACGACGGCTTCCTAGCCTGGATCATGGTGTGGATCTCACCCGATTCGAAAAACCAGACGCTTTCAGAACCGCGGTTTCAACAGCCACGCCGTCAAACTGAGTGACTGAGAATTTGGGTGACAGATCGGACCCTGAGACAGCAGACCGGGTCTGTCTGGAAGCCGTCAGGGAGCGTCTGCGAGAAGGTTGACAATCTCCGCGAACCAAGATCTTCTGGGCCAATCCGATGCAATCAGAATGACTGGCACCCCTTCCGCCTGGATCTTTTTCAACAGCTTGGGAAGAAGGGGAGGAAATGGATAAGGGAAACTGAACTGCAACCAAGGAATGGCCAGAGCATCGGTGCCCACTGCGAGGGGATCGCGGGACCTGGAGAGGAACCGAGGGACCTTCCTGATCAGACGGGACGCCAAGAGATCCACATCCGGAGTCCCCCATCGAAGGCAAATCTGATGGAAGACCTCCTGATGCAGGGACCATTCCCCTGCCGCGAGGCACTTGCGGCTGAGAAAATCTGCGGCCCAATTGTCCACGCCGGAGATATGCACCACAGATATCACCGGAACCGTCGCCTCTGCCCAAAGGAGGATTTTGGATACCTCGGCCAAGGAACTCAGAGTCCCCCACTGGTGGTTGACATATGCTACTGCTGTGGCATTGTCCGACTGAATTCGGATTGGCAGACCCCAGAGAATCTTTTTCCAGTGAAGAAGGGACAGAAAGATGGCCCGTATCTCGAGGACGTTGATCGGCAGGGAGGACTCCTGCACCGACCAATGACCCTGAACAGTCAGGTGACAAAACACCGCACCCCAGCCGAGCAGGCTGGCATCCGTCGTCACCACCTGCCAGTGAACTGGAAGGAAGGACCTGCCCTGGGAGATGAGGGGTGACGTCAGCCACCAATTGAGGGACCGTATGACACGGGTAGAAAGCCAAATCGGACGATACAGAGAAAAGACAGACTTGTCCCACTGTGAAAGAATTGCCTGCTGAAGAGGTCTTGAATGAAATTGGGCAAATGGAATCGCTTCCAATGTGGCAACCATCCTTCCCAGAACCTTCATGGCCGATCGGAAGGAAGGAAGCCGAGGGCCCTGGAGTAAGCGAACTTCCCGACGTAGAATAGTTCTCTTCGGGAAGGAAGACTCTTGTCTGACGGGTGTCGAAAAGCATGCCTAGAAATGCGAGGCACTGAGAAGGAACAAGGTAGGACTTCTTCCTGTTGACAAGCCACCCGAATCAGGATAGGGTGTCGAGGACCATGGTCAGACTTTCGTGAGCCTGAGAAAAGGACAGAGCCTTGATGAGAATGTCATTGAAGTACGGAAAGAGCACCAGGCCTCTGATCCTCAAAATGGCTATCAACGCTGCCATGATCTTTGTGAAAACCCTGTAAGCGGTTGCGAGACCGAACGGCAGAGCGACAAACTGGAAATGCTCCTGAAGTACTGCAAAACGCAGAAATCTGTGATGTCCTGGGAAAATAGGGACATGGAGGTAGGCGTCCTGGATGTCTATGGAGCACAGAAATTTCTGTGCCTCCATGGAAGCGATTACTGAACGAAGGGATTCCATCCTGAAATGTCTCAGACGAACCCTTTTGTTCAGTAACTTGAGGTCCAGAATGGGACGAACCTTGCCGTCTTTTTTCGGCACCACAAACAGATTTGAATAGAAACCTGTGAAGCGTTCTCTCTTTCTGGAATGGAAACGATTTCCCCTGAATTGAGGATGAAGGCGAATGATGCAAAGAAACCCGGAAAAAGAGTGGGGTCTCTTTGAGGGCGGGATTCGAAGAAACGATACCGGGGCCCAGAAATGAATTTTATTTTGTAACCTGAGGATACAACTTCCCTGACCCAGGTGTCCTCCACCGAGGTGATCCAAACATCTCTGAAGAAAAGGAGACAGCCGACCCAGCTTGGGAGAGGTGCTGGGGTCTCGTCGCGAGTCATACAGAGGTAGACCTTCCAGGTCTAGACCTGGTGGATCTACCATGGGAGTAACAGGAACACCAGGAATGAGTGGGTCTAAAGCAGCGTTTCTCAACTCCAATCCTCAAAACCCACCAACAGGTCATGTTTTCAGGATTTTTTTAGTATTGCCCAGGTGATGGAATTAACGCTTGAGCAGGTAATTAAATTATCACCTGTGCAATACTAAGGAAATCCTGAAAACATGACCTGTTGGTGGGTCTTGAGGACCAGAGTTGAGAAACACTGGTCTAAAGGATACCTTCTTCCTGTCTTGATGTGTCTGCGGCTTCTGCTGTTGGGAAAAGGAATCTGTCGCCACGAAAAGACGAAAGGGCTGAAAGGACCGAAACTGCCGCCTAGGAAGAGGCCTGGACTGGGGGAACAGGGAACTTGTGCCCCCGGTGGCGTCCTGAATAATTTGGTCCAGCTTGGAACCGAAAAGACGTAATCCCTGAAAAGGCAGGCTGGTAAGGGACTTTTCTGATGACAAGTCTGCCTGCCAGGCCTTGAGCCAAGCGGTCTGACGGATGGCAACAACATTACTGCACGCCTGAGCAGCACAAGACGCGGCATCCAAGGAAGCAGAAACCAAATATTCCCCGGCGTGAGAAATCTGGGTGGCAAACTCCGCCAGCTGTTCTGGTGGAGCCCCGATCAGAATTCCCTGACGGAGTTGTTTGGCCCATTTGGCTATAGACTTTGAAACCCAAGTGGAAGCAAAGGCCGGGCACAGAGTAGATGCGGCCGCTTCGAAGGCTGACTTCGCAAAGGATTCTATGATTCTATCATTAGAATCTTTCAGAGATGCTCCACCAGACAGCGGGAGGACCGTGTTGGTGGAGAGTCTAGAAACTGGCGGATCCACAGAGGGGGAAGAAGTCCAGTTGGCTGTGAGTACCGGAGAAAAAGGATATAACACGCCAAGGCGCTTTCCTCTTTGAAGCGTCTGGTCGGATTCTCTTTTTCTCTGGCCAGAAGTTCTTCAAATTCAGGATAAGGAGCGAAAACCTTGGAAGGTGGTTTAGACAGTCTAAACGAAACCGCCTGATCTGCGGGTTCCGAAGAGGAATCTTTGATGCCACAGGTCTGATTGATCACTCCAATGAGGCTCTGAACCATACCCCTTCATGCTAGCGATTTGGTTCGAATCCAGCTCCAAAATATCCTCCGACAATGTATCTGAGAACACCTCGCCTGACTCAAGGGAGGAAAACCGGGAAGAAACAGACCGCAGAGACGGACCGTGGCCAAGATGGAGCGGGAAGAGGACTCAGACTGGCGTTGCGGTCTGAATCTTTTGCGGCCTAGATTGGTAGGTTCGGACGGAGCATCCTGCGACCCGCTTGCTACTGCGGGAGTCTGCAGGGGCAAACTATCAAGTACGGACACCAGGGTCTGAGATAGCCTGGTGAGATCCGCCACAGATTGTGACAGAGATTAAGCCCACCCTGGGGTAGAGGCCTCACTCTCGAGCGGAGCAGTAGGGGATCCTGGGTGGTGGACGCAGCGGGATTGCTGCAGACCTGACAGAGAGGAGATGACTGACCTGAGGGAAGCCTGCAGTTACAGGACAAACACACAAAGTGTTTAATCAAGGCAGAGGAAGAAGAAGAGGAAGCAGGAGGAGTTGGCGGAGCTAACCGCACGGTCTGGGAGGACAAAGATGGCGCCGGTGGGCGGAGATCGCCGCAGTGCAGGAAGAGGTGATAGATGGGCGGGAGAAAAGCCCGCCTGAGGGAGAGAGGAAGTGTGAGGAGCCGCGGTACTTGACTAGGCCCCGGCAGGCCTTAATTAGACCGGCCGGTAAGAGAAGGAGCAGTGCGGATGCCAAAAAATACTCCCCGCTGACAGCAGTTACCCCCACCCTGAAAATAGAATTATTCTTACCGTTAATTCGGTTTCTAGGAACCTTCCACGACGGCATATGGAGGTTGTCTCTTTGCCCTAATGGGGAACAGGAAACACAGAGAGGTTAAAAGCACCTCCCATTCGCCAGTGACTTAACTGAAACCATAGCACCGGTTTACCTTCTGAATCCCAGAAACAATCCAGGAATATAGAGGGTGGGAAATTAGCGCCATCGTGGAAGGTTCCTAGAAACCGAATTAACGGTAAGAATAATTCTATTTTCTCTAGTCACCTTCCACGACGGCATATGGAGGAATACCAACTAATTGGCACTAGGGAGGGACAACGGCCTGAAGAACCTTGTGGCCGAAGACTAAATCTCTATCGGATAATACGTCCAATCTATAATGTTTGGGGAAGGTATGGAGTGAAGACCACGTAGCTGCCCTGCAGATCTGCTCCGGAGATGCACCTGCTCTTTCTGCCCAGGAGACCGACGTAGATCTAGTTGAATGGGTCTTGGTCCATACCGGAGGTAGTTTATTTTGAGCAAGGTAAGCTTCTGTTATGGCTTTTTAATCCATGTAGCAATGGTACTCTTGGCTACCTTCCTTCCCTTATTTTGTCCTGAGGAGTGGACAAAAAGGTTATGATCAACTCTAAGAGCACGGGTTTGATCCAAGTAATGTAGCAGAATACGCCGAACATCGAGAGTATTAAATTTTCTTTCTTCAGAGTTTGCAGGATTATTGCAAAAGGTTGGTAGCACTATTTCTTGAGAACGATGAAATTCAGAGACCACTTTTGGAAGGAAAGAGGGATCAAGTCGGAGTATTATTGAGTCTCCTCTAACCAGTAGATAAGGTTCTCTTATTGATAAGGCCTGTAATTCACCCACTCTTCTAGCTGAAGTTATAGCTACCAAGAAAACAGTCTTGTAAGCAAGATTTTGTGGGGAACAGGTAACATAGTAACATAGTTAGTAAGGCCGAAAAAAGACATTTGTCCATCCAGTTCAGCCTATATTCCATCATAATAAATCCCCAGATCTACGTCCTTTTACAGAACCTAATAATTGTATGATACAATGTTGTTCTGCTCCAGGAAGACATCCAGGCCTCTCTTGAACCCCTCGACTGAGTTCGCCATCACCACCTCCTCAGGCAAGCAATTCCAGATTCTCACTGCCCTAACAGTAAAGAATCCTCTTCTATGTTGGTGGAAAAACCTTCTCTCCTCCAGACAGACAGAGGTTCAAATGGTGGACCTGTAAGGCCTTGAAGCACAATATTGAGATCCCATGGAGGAACTATAACTTGCTTCCTAGTGTTTATTCTGTTTGCTGAGGTCATGAACCTTTTAATCCAACGATGTCCTGCTAGATCTTGATCAAAGATAGAACTGAGCGCAGAGACCTGGACCTTCAGAGTACTGGGTTTCAGACCAATTTCCAGGCCTCTTTGTAAAAAATCTAATATCTTAGGTATATCTGGCCTGAGAGGGTCTGGAGGGTTAGGCAGACAAAAAGATGAAAATTTTTTCCAGATTTTATTATAAATAGCGTTTGTTACCGGTTTTCTGGATTTTTGTAGAGTAGCTATAACAGGGCTTGATAACCCTTTTGCTCTCAACACATTGGCTTCAGAAATCATGCCGCTAAATTCCATTTCTGAGGGTCTGAGTGAAGAACTGGCCCCTGAGAAAGGAGATTGACTTTCATCGGTAACATTACCGGTCCGTCCACCTGTAGTTGGATAATCAGGTTGAACCAACTTCTCTTGGGCCAAAATGGAGCAACCAAAATAGTTGGGGTCTTTTCTATCCGAATTTTCCGTAGCACCCTTGCAAGAATCGGGATGGGCGGAAATGCGTAAGCCAGATGAAAGTGCCAATCTTGAACTAAGGCATCTACTGCTCTGGGATTTCCTCTTGGATCCAGGTAAAAAAATGTTTCTACTTTCGCATTTTGGTGAGAGGCAAAGAGGTCGACCTCCGGGAGACCCCATCTGTTTACCAGTAGGTTGAATGTTTGCCGATCCAGACTCCATTCGCCTGGGTGAATATCCTGTCGGCTCAGATAATCTGCCTGAAAATTGGCAGTACCTTTTAGGTGAGTTGCCGTCAGGGACAGTAAGTGTTTCTCGGCTCAGGCAAAAATTCGGGCAGAGATCTTTTTTAGACTGGTGAATTTTGTACTGCCCTGATGTCTGATATGAGCCACCGTGGTCATGTTGTCCGAGTATATCTGGACATGTTGTCCAGAGAGCTGACGATTTGCTGCTAGGAGAGCTTCTTCCACAGCTTTGAGTTCTCGGAAGTTTGATGATCTCTCTCTGATTGACTGGTCCCAAAGACCCTGATAAGGAACATGATTTATCATGGCTCCCCAGCCCCTCTTGCTGGCATCTGATTTGATCGTGGTTAACGGGAATTGAATCCAACTCACACCCCTGCGAAGGTTTTCGAATTTCATCCACCATGTTAAGGATGCTTTCACCTGACCTGGAGTGTGAATCCTTTTGTTTAAAGAGCCGGGACGACCATCCCAATTGTCTAGCACATGGGTCTGGAGAATTCTTGAGTGGGCTTGAGCCCAAGCCACCGACTGAATGCAGGCTGTCATGGAGCCTAATAGCGACATTCCTTCCCGGAGTGTAGGAGATCTCTTTGTATTTCTTGATCTTTACTACTAATGGTAGTCTGTGATCGTCTGGAAGGAAGGACATTTGTTTTTCCGAGTCCAGAATTACTCCCAAAAACTTTCTGGTTTTTGAGGGTTGAAGCTGAGATTTCTTTATGCTCGGTATCCAACCCAGAGACTTCAATATCTCTAATGTGGTTGACACATGAGATACCAGGGTCATTTTGGTGGGAGCCGCTATCAGCAGATCGTCCAGATAGGGCACTATACAAACCCCTTGTTTCCGGATGAATGACACTGCTTCCGCCATTATTTTGGAGAATACCCTCGGAGCTGATGAGATGCCGAAGGGAAGGACTCCAAACTGATAGTGCTCCACCTGATGATTCCCCTGAATCGCAAACCTGAGATATTTTTTGTGTCTCGGGTGAATAGGGATATGAAAATATGCATCCTTTAGGTCGATTGTCGCCATAAAGGATTGTTGATCTATTAAGGGAATGGCTGATTTTACAGACTCCATCTTGAATCTTCGATATTTCACATACTGATTCAGACCTTTTAGATTTATGATGATATGTACTTCCCCTGATGATTTGGGTACCAGGAATAAACGGGAATAATGTCCCAGACCCCATTCTGATTGTGGAACTGGGGAGATCACGTTTGATCTTAGAAGATCTCTGAGACCCAATGTTAACAATTTGTGATCCCTCATTGAGGGGGTAGTAATCTTTAGACCCTGAGGGGGGGGGGAGAAGTTAACTCGATCAATAGGCCCTCTTTGATAACATTGAGGACCCAGTGGGAGCTGGTGATGTTTTCCCACTGATCCACATATTTTGAGAGTCTTCCCCCCACCGGGTCGGAGTCATTGTTTATCTTGTTGGAATGACTGCTGCTGCTGTTGTTGTTGTTGAGAGACGAAGATATTTTTCCCTCTGCCTTTAGCATAGCTCCACCTGCCGATTTTGCCTTTACCCCTCGGCTGAGAGGGCTGAGACAGTGGGGCACGAAAAAACTGTTTCCTCGGTTGTTTTTGCTCCGGAAGCGCCTTTCTCTTGTCGGTAGCCTTATCCAAAATGTAGTCTAAAGCTGGACCAAACACATAGTCTCCCTTAAAGGGGATGGCGCATAACTTGGCCTTAGAAGTGATGTCACCACTCCATAGTTTAAGCCAGAGAGCTCTTCTGGCAGAGTTAGAGAGCACTAAAGATCTGGCGGCAATTCTAACGGATTCCAGAGAAGCGTCCGCCAGAAACCCAGTAGCCTTATGTAAGATAGGGAGTGAATCCAACATCTCACTTCTAGAGGTACCCTGAGAAATGTGAGATTCTAATTTCTCCAGCCAGCAGGAAAGGGTCCTCACTACACAGGTAGAAGCGATATTAGCCTTGAGGACAGAAGAAGTAGTTTCCCATGACTTCTTCAGGAGACTCTCAATCTTCCTGTCCATAGGATCTTTTAATTGCGACGCATCCTCAAAGGGGAGTGCAGTTCTTTTGGCGACTCTGGCCACCTGCACATCCACCTTGGGAATGTCAAGTTTGACAAGATCACCTTCTAGAGGAAATCTATGTTTCATCTCAGAAGACATACAAAGGCGCTTTTCAGGGAGTTCCCATTCTTGCTCAATCATACTAATAACATTAGCGTGAACAGGAAATCCTGCCTTTTTCTCCGATCTGAGCCCACCAAACATATGATCCTGTATGGACTGTGGTACAGGGTCCTCTTCAAGCCCCATAGTGTTACGAACAGCAGACACCAGGTCCTCAATATAATCCGAGGAGAAGAGGTATTTCCTGACCTCAGCCTTAGGGGATGCTGGATCTTCCCAGCCAGCAGATAAGAAAAGGAGTGGTCTGAATCCGAATCAGATTCTACGACCTGAATCTTCCTCTTCTTAGCTGGGGAATGTGGTGGCGGAGGCGGGGCTGGAGGTGTAAAAGCTGCTAAGGAAGATTGTACCTCCTGTTTAACAAGAGAGCGTATCTCATCTAGAAGGGATGGTTGCTCAGCTTTAACTATCCTGTCAGTACATGGCTGGCAGAGTTTTTTATCTCAGGTAGGAGGGAGCTTTGTAGAACAGACCGGACACTTCTTCCTAATAGTAGCTCTAGGGGCAAACTTTTCACCCTGAAACAGAAAGGGAGAGAAGAATGAGGAGCTAACCCCTAAGGAAACTACCTCCCGGATCCAGTCCCTGCATACTCACAGTAGCAGGGGCAGCGCTGGGCTCTGCAGACGCAGGGCATAAAGAACCGCCCATGCTGAAGAGATTTTAGTCTTACCTTCAGTGGTGATTCAGCAGGCTTTTATGGAGCACCGCTCCTAGCACCTGCCTCCAGCGATAGGATTCCCCCTCCTCCTCCTCCGGGATCCACGTGTGGGACGCCATTGCTCCGACAACGCCGCCGGCGAAACCCGGAAGTACCGGCTTCAGGGAGATACAAAAACCGGAAGTGAGGCGCGCGCGACCGCTGACGTCACTTCCGGAACGCCGACCGAGCAGCATGGAGGGGAGGAAGCCGGGAAGCTCAGAGAGGATCCCGGCTGGGGATCCCGGCCTGCTTTACCCTCATGGAGGCGCAGGAAGGCCGGGAAGAGTCCCGACGTACCTGACAAGCAGGACGACGGGAGCAGCTCACGGAGAGGCACGGGGCGACACCAGCTGCCCGGCTTAAAACAGGTAATAATGACTGTAGCCGGCCACTACAGCGTATGGAAACCTCTCCCTGTCCCATGGGGAACAGGAAAGACACTGACGAATGGGAGGTGGGAGGTGCTTTTAACCTCTCTGTTTCCTGTTCCCCATTAGGGCAAAGAAACAACCTCCATATGCCATCGTGGAAGGTGACTAGAGAAAAACAAACCACAGAATAAAGAATAGTGCCAGGCACGAGGGGAGAAGACCCTGGAGAGAGAAACAACCAGGCCTGGACCCGTGTCCACCTCCTTCTGACACTAAGCTAAACTGAATTTCTGAATGCCAGTCGGTGGGGTGTACACTGCAGAGGAGGAGCTAACTTTTTTGTGCATAGTGTCAGCCTCCTAGTGGCAGCAGCATACTCCCATGGTTCCTGTGTCCGACAATGAAGCGATAGAGAAAAAAACGCTGCGTTTGCGCTTTTTATGCACATGCGTTCAATATTTCCAGGAGGGCATTTCTCAATAGGCATGTCTAAATCCGTTCCTGGACATGCGCAGTCCGAAGTACGCAAGCACATCGAATGCATGCGTTCCCATAGACAGTAATGCGTTTTTAACTTATTCTGCATGCCCGTACATATTTGATGGAAATTTGCTGCCTCAAAAATTGCAACATGGTGCGTTATCCGCGTCCCACTGTGAAAAGACGCATGCGTACGCAAATGCGGGCGAACGCATGCACCTGCATCTACAATGCTAAAGATAGGAAAATCAAGACGCATGCGGATGTATGCGTCAGAAACGCTGCAGACACAACCGCAAATGTGAAACCGGCCTAACATGGTCAAGCTGGTGAGAGATCCTGTTTGAAAGGAATCTCAGTAGGATGAGCCCTCCTAAGCCGTCTATATGGGAATGTAGGCCATAGGAACTTATGTTATCTTGATATCTTTAATTCGGATGTCTTATTCCGGAAAAATCCCCATTTTTCTTAAATGTAAATGAGCTGTTAAGATTTATGGGCCGGACATAGATCTCCTGAGAAGCTGTCTCCAGAGATTGTTTTATATGAAAGGGGATGTTACCTGTGTGTTCTGTAATGGCTTTGCTCTCATAATCACACATAGTTTTGCTGTGAAATCAGAACTATCAAAGTGCCGCTACGCCAAGACACAGTGCCGCAGAAGTGAAGTTTGTATCATTACAAAAACATTTGCAGCTATAGTTCTCTCATTGCTTCAGCTTCCATCTCACAGGCAGCCAGTGTCAGAGGCAGTACAGCAGAGATGACTGCTCTTGTCCTGTATAAGCTGAGAACAAAGACTGTTTTGCACAGAATGATTACACGGATAATTTTTGGGCACATAGATGTGAATTCGGCATGTCTAGACGGGCTAGTAACCTACGGACCACAGATGCAGATACAGTTATTTTATAGATAAATGATCCTGGCCATTAAGGTGTGGGAAGATTATTTCCTTTATCGACTTGACAAAATTTTCACCTTTCAAGTGGTTCCTGCACACGGCGAATGACGTGATACGAAAGAATATTTTTGACCAAGATCTTTTTGTCACCAATACTATTTATAAGTCGCAAGGTACCAGTGTTCTGCAGGTAGTCAAAATAGTGAGCAATGACGGCATTCAGCTCACCAATCCTCTGACAAGACTGTATCTGAGAAAAACAGAAAAGAATACAAGTCACAAAACAACAAGCTGAAACATTTTTGATGATAAAACTATGAAACGTATACTACAGTAAACGGCGGGATTAGGTCTCTGAGTGTAAAGGCAAACCTACAAGTTAGTTGCATGAATATATGAACCACACTAAGGCCATGTTCACACATTCAGTATTCGGTCAGTATTTTACATCAGTATCTGTAAGACGTGTTTCTACCACACTTTTCCTCGGATTGCTCCTTTCCCGGTTTTGGCTTACAAATACTGATGTAAAATACTGACCAAATACTCAACGTGTGAACTTGGCCTTAGGGTGCAACCAGCCTCAACGTAATACAATTGCATCAATATTTCAGAATTCTGACACAATTTGTGCTTAAGAGAAAAAAAACAAAAACACAAAACATAACTGTCCTTAATGACTTGCACCATATGTATCATGTATTTTATACGCTTTCTGTGCCTTGTCGGACACTGACATTTCTTGCACAAAATAAGTCAACTAAACGGTGGTGTAAACTAAGATTAGACAGTCTAAAGACATGCCAGAGTCATGGAACAGTGTAAATCACCGAAAGAACTGGGCTTCTTTACCCTCTCCAAGTTCAGTGCAGGGTTTGTTTTGCTGCAACGGAGACATATCAACATTGCTGTGACCACTCAGCTTAGCAATTGACAACAGCGCTGTGGATGTGACGTCACTGCTGCAGCCCAAACATAATCTGGCCCATCGATGAGAGACAGCGCTGGTATCACTAATCTAAGTAACCTGACCCTAGCATTATACTCACCATCATCTTTAGCTATTCCCGGCGCCGCTCCGGTCTCTCGTCATCTTATGACCAACTTCTGAATGACCGGTAGTCAGAGGTAATAGTCACACGCTCTCAATGTAAGTCTATAAGACCCTCGTTCTGGCTGTCATAGACTTACATTGAGCTATGACTTCCAGCATTGTAGTAATCAAGCAGGTCACAACTGGCAAAAGACCGATCGAAGCGGTGCTGAGAACACAGATGATGACGGGCGGCCAGTTAAGTACGAAACTAGGGGCAGGGAACTTAGATTAGTGGCACCACTCCAGCTGAAAAATAAAAAACCACTGGAGTGGTGCTGCAAGGTTGTCCAATACTTACTTTTCCCATTTCCGGCATGGGACTTTCCATCTAATGATGCATCACATAAGTTAATTAAATAGAATTTCTGTAAGTAAAAATGGTAAATCTGTTCTGCAAAAGTTTATCAGCAGTGAGACTGCTGATAAATAAGTTCTCTTCTATTTAGTTATAAATCTAAAGAAAGAAAGAAAAAAATCACATTACTTAAAGCACCACTCCATTGTTTTTTTCTTATTACACCAGTGGAGAAATGCCTTAAATGTATTTCCTCTGGCCCCAACCCTTATACTCATCTGCCGTCACCTTTATCGTTTTCCAACGTTGTTCCGGTCGCTCCCCAGCGAAAAGGGACCTGCCAGCAGCTCTATTGTTTCATGGAGCACGCCGGTGGTTACTTTTCAGTACAAGTCTATGCGAGCCTTGTCGACTTGCATTGAAAGCTTGTGACGTAGCTTCTGACTTCCAGCCAGTCAAAAGTTACAAGAACAAGATGGCACCGCAGGACCGGTGCAGCCTCAAAAATGGTGAAGATACTGGAGAGAGAGAGTATATGACTGGGGGGAAGGAGATTTACATTTAAAGCTTCACTCCAGCACTGAAAAACAAAATGCTGGAGTGGTGTTTTAAGGGGACCATAATCCATGATATCAGGAAAACAAAACTTGTAGATTTTGTATTATTTACCTTCGATATTGCCTGCAAGACACTGGGATCTGCTACATCCTCTAACAATGGTTGCACGTGGTGGGGATCATAAATAAGGCAGTAGAAGAGAGTCGGTGAAAAAAAGCCCGGTGCTGGTCCCCCATGAACCAACGCAATTGCCACCATTCTGCCAGCTTGATAGTACAGGTCATCGGCTAGTGCTGTGGAATGAGAAAACACTGAACATTATCTGGTGAATGAATTAGCATAGTAGTAGATGGATATCTAAGTTATATCATAATTGTATCCAGTAAGAAGTTACTGCTAACATAAAAATGGACTGGGACTGTCTGAGGACAACCACTGATGATGTGCGCTATCGGGGCATACAGATCGCATAAAAGGCTGTGTACGGAGAGATTCTTTTATGCAAGCGGTTTTTATACTAGTGCCCTCATGAACGTCCATTCATCTGAAACGCCACCATGTAGGGGTCTTCTCTCTACAGTGTGACGGGTGCAGTTCTTCATTTTCTTCTTAGGGTACCGTCACACTATACGATTTACCAACGATCACGACCAGCGAAACGACCTGGCCGTGATCGTTGGCAAGTCGTAGTGTGGTCGCTGGAGAGCTGTCACAAAGACAGCTCTCCAGCGACCAACGATGCCGAGGTCCCCGGGTAACCAGGGTAAACATCGGGTTACTAAGCGCAGGGCCGCGCTTAGTAACCCGATGTTTATCCTGGTTACCAGCGTAAATGTAAAAAAAAAAAAACAGTACATACTTACATTCCGGTGGCTGTCCCTTGCCGTCTGCTTCCCGCACTCACTGACTCAGGTCACCGCTGTGCTCTGCTTTCACTTTACGGCCGGCAGTCAGTGAGTGCGGGAAGCAGACGGCAAGGGACCTGACGGACACCGGAATGTAAGTATGTACTGTTTTTTTTTTTTTTACATTCACGCTGGTAACCAGGATAAACATCGGGTTACTAAGCGCGGCCCTGCGCTTAGTAACCCGATGTTTACCCTGGTTACAAGCGAACGATCTAGCGATGACAGCGGGAGATCCAGCGACGAAAGAATGTTCCAAACGATCTGCTACGACATACGATTCTCAGCAGGATCCCTGATCGCTGCTGCGTGTCAGACACAGCGATATCGTATGGATATCGCCGGAACGTCACGAATCGTACCGTCGTAGCAACAAAAGTGCCACTGTGTGACGGTACCCTTAGGGGAAGCTCTTTATCTTTTGGATTGCAAAGTGTTTTTCCTGACAAGAGACAAGTTTTTATTGTAGATGTCTGCTGCAAATACTTAACACGTGCACAAACCTTTAGTGCGCAGTCTGACAGATGTACAACGCAGACAACGATCGCATCCCCATGACCCAAGAAATGCATGCTGTCACGCTCGGGTCAGGAGCGGTGCCGGCCAGTATGAGTAGCGCGATGCGATAGTCGTCCGTTACATGGCCGTCTGACTGTGCCCTTACACTGTAGAAAAATCTGGTAATATAGGATGCAGACCGTATACCCAACACTAGCTGTATACACAGGCACCCATCGCTGAATCACGCTGGAAATATTATACTCACCATTTATATTTAAAGAAAGATTTTTATGCTCAGGTCCTTCAAACAAATTGGAATTCTGGATGGCATCAAGTAGCAGATGAAAGTAAGAGGTCAAAGACATTTCTTCTAATCTGCCTTTATTACCGAACTTGATCTGTAGAGTGTTGTAAGGAGAAAAACATTTCCTGCGGAAACAACTGAGGGAACTGTTCCAGAGGGATTTGCTTTCCACTTTTATAGTGAATGTGGAGCTTTTTATCTGAGACTTCAGCTCATTCATTATACCAGAAATGTATCTCGGAGCCTGCCTGGTAAAAAACAAAAAACAAAAACAAAAACGAACAAGCTGGGTAATCATACAAGGCACAAAAATGCGTGTAATTCAATAATAATGAAAACTGCTGTATTACATGCTGCAGAAACTGAGGCCGCAAACTACACCTGGGGATGTGTCCTGGAATTTACCTTAAAAGAGAACCTGTCAGGAGGATTTTGTAATGTAAAGTTAAGACCTGGCTGTAATGGCGTTGTAATACTGATTACATTTGATACCTTTGGTGAAGAATTCCACTTTGTGGTTCTCCTTTAATCAGCATTTGACGTTTTCTGTTAATTAGATTTCGGGGCACAGGGGCCGGACTGTTCACAGGTTCATCTTCTCCCTGTGATACCCCGCAAAGCTCCACCCACCCTGTGCCTGCGATTCTCCGGCTCCTCCCGTCTGCGATTTCCCGTCTTCCCGGCCCCCTTCCATCTGTGATTTCCCGGCTCCTTCCGTCTGCGAATCCCTGGCCCCTTCGCCTGCCTCCCGTCTGGCTATTCCCCGGCTCCTCCGCCTGCATCCTGTCTGGCTATTCCCTGGCCCTTCGACCTGCCTCCAGTCTAGTTATTCCCCAGCCCATCGACCTGCCTTCCTCTAGTTATTCCCCAGCCCCTCGGCCTGCCTTCCGTCTAGTTATTCCCCGGCTCCTCCGCCTGCATCCCGTCTAGTTATTCTCCGGCTCCTCCGCCTGCCTCCCGCCTAGTTATTCCTTGGCTCCTCCGCATGCCTCCCGTCTAGTTATTCCCCGGCCCCTCGACCTGCCTTCCGTCTAGTTATTCTCCGGCTCCTCCGCCTGCCTCCCGCCTAGTTATTCCTTGGCTCCTCCGCCTGCATCCCGTCTAGTTATTCTCCGGCTCCTCCGCATGCCTCCCGCCTAGTTATTCCTTGGCTCCTCCGCATGCCTCCCGTCTAGTTATTCCCCGGCCCCTCGACCTGCCTTCCGTCTAGTTATTCCCCGGCCCCTCGACCTGCCTTCGTCTAGTTATTCCCCGGCCCCTCGACATGCCTTCCGTCTAGTTATTCCCCGGCCCCTCGACCTGCCTTCGTCTAGTTATTCCCCGGCCCCTCGACCTGCCTTCGTCTAGTTATTCCCCGGCCCCTTGACCTGCCTTCCGTCTAGTTATTCCCCGGCCCCTCCGCATGCCTCCCGTCTAGTTATTCCCCGGCCCCTCGACCTGCCTTCGTCTAGTTATTCCCCGGCCCCTCGACCTGCCTTCGTCTAGTTATTCCCCGGCCCCTCAACCTGCCTCCCGTCTATTAATTCCCCAGCCCCGCCGCCTGCCTCCCGTCTAGTTATTTCCTGACCCCGCAGCCTTTACTGGGTCTTTGACTGACAGACCACTGCGTTTCAGTGATCTGCCTCCTCCTTTTGAAATCTGGTGGCGGTGTGTGCATCAACTAAGTTTCTGGCTGGTCTTCAATAAAATGGCAGTTTCATGGCCTTGGGAGGCGCATGCACAGATTGCATTCTCAGCTCAAAGACGTCTTTCAGATACTACTGCATTTGGCCAGCCCACAGCAATGACAGTGCCATTTTACTAAGGACCAGCCATGAACTCAGTCTGCATATGAGCCACCCACAGCAATGCAGATGCGAGATTTCAAACAGAGGATGCAGGTCACTGAAAAAGAAGTGATCCGTCATTGAAAGACTAGAGGTAGGCAGAGGGGGCGGGTAATCACACACCAGAGGTAGGCGGAGGGGGCGGGTAGTCACACCAGAGGTAGGCGGAGGGGGCGGGTAATCACACCAGAGGTAGGCGGAGGGGGCGGGTAATCACACACCAGAGGTAGGCGGAGGGGGCGGGTAGTCACACCAGAGGTAGGCGGAGGGGGCGGGTAGTCACACCAGAGGTAGGCGGAGGGGGCGGGTAGTCACACCAGAGGTAGGCGGAGGGGGCGGGGTAATCACACACCAGAGGTAGGCGGAGGGGGCGGGTAATCACACACCAGAGGTAGGCGGAGGGGGCGGGTAATCACACACCAGAGGTAGGCGGAGGGGGCGGGGTAATCACACCAAAAGTATGCGGAAATGACGATGAATCACAGACAGGGAGAAGAAGACCCCATGAACAGTACAACTGTGCACCGAAATCTAATTATCAGAAAACATAAAATGCTGATTACAGAAGAATCACAAAGCAGATTTCTTAACCAAAGGTATCAATGTAATCTGAATTACAGCACCATTACAGCCAGGTCTTTATTTAACATTACAAAATTCTGCTGACAGGTTCTCTTTTTTTAATTTTTCAGGAAGAATAGTTTTAAAACAACATAATAAAAGGTATACTCTCCTTACAGCAATCCCAATGATCCAGCGCAGGCCACCCCAGAAGTTTGCGCCGGATGCCGAAGCGGTATCTAATCTGGTGGAAAATCAGCAGGACTATGACAGCTGCAACCTATGATTGGCTGCAGCAGTCAGGTGACTGAAGAGTGTCAGAAAAACATCTGAAGAAAAGTGTTAAATGCACCACGTTTAGCAAGCAAGACTCTCGATAAACTCAGCACCCTTGGCTGACAAGACACCAGAAAAATCTGCCCCTGCTGTGAACTAGAAAAGTAGGCTCAAGGACAACACAAATCACTGCAAGATAGTATTATGAAAATATTTAAAGAGACACCCAAGACACGCAAAATTATTGACCAGCAGTTTAGGAGGTGGAGGGGGACAGTCTCCATGATAACTACTGTAACCAAAAAAATCTTGGAATCAAACATTCCACCACAGCAGTAGTACACACAGGTACAGCAATTAACAGTGACCCTGTATTGGTACTTACTTTAAGAGAACTTGCCTTGATGCTTTAGAGTACCTTCTACATTTTGGAGATTGCTGTTCAGCACCAAACCCTGAATTATCAAAGGTTTTCGAACCATTAAGAGAAGCAGGGCGTGATCTTTTTACTGTTATGAAAAAATAGGAAAAGAATAAAAATACTTCAGATCACAGTAGTTACAGATAATAAGCAGAAGAAAAAAAAAATCTCTACTTTATGCAAAATATACATCCTTGAATGCAATTACATGTCATTTCCAGGTACAAAGATCAAAAAAAGCAACTTATGTATTTTAAAAAGGAATTGTTGCGTTCCCGTGCGGTCGGCGAGAGCGTCAAAACAACGCATCTGCATGTCCTCTGTACCCAATTTTAAAGATAGGTACGTAGGACGCATGCAGAAGTAGTGGAGGCTTAGCGGAGGACGTAGCGGAGGCTATCCACAAAGCCCCGGAAAGCTAATGTGAACTTAGCCTTATCTGCCCATATGCCTTTTAATCCAACCACGCCCCCAGAACTGATTAGCAGCTTAGTGTCAATATACAGTGCACACAGAAAGCTGCTAATCAGTGGGATGGGAGGGTAAAGGTACCGTCACACTTAGCGACGCTGCAGCGATACCGCCAACGATCCGGATCGCTGCAGCGTCGCTGTTTGGTCGCTGGAGAGCTGTCACACAGACCGCTCTCCAGCGACCAACGATGCCGGTAACCAGGGTAAACATCGGGTAACTAAGCGCAGGGCCGCGCTTAGTAACCCGATGTTTACCCTGGTTACCATCCTAAAAGTAAAAAAAACAAACACTACATACTTACCTACCGCTGTCTGTCCCCGGCGCTCTGCTTCTCTGCACTCCTCCTGTACTGGCTGTGAGCACAGCGGCCGGAAAGCAGAGCGGTGACGTCACCGCTCTGCTTTCCGGCTGACCGACGCTCACAGCCAGTACAGGAGGAGTGCAGAGCACAGCGCCGGAGGACAGACGGCTGTAGGTAAGTATGTAGTGTTTGTTTTTTTTTTACTTTAACGATGGTAACCAGGGTAAACATCGGGTTACTAAGCGCGGCCCTGCGCTTAGTTACCCGATGTTTACCCTGGTTACCAGCGAAGACATCGCTGAATCGGTGTCACACACGCCGATTCAGCGATGTCTACGGGGAGTCCAGCGACCAAATAAAGTTATGGACTTTCTTCCCCGACCAGCGACAGCACAGCAGGGGCCTGATCGCTGCTGCCTGTCACACTGGACGATATCGCTAGCGAGGACGCTGCAACGTCACGGATCGCTAGCGATATCGTCTAGTGTGACGGTACCTTTAGCTTTCTGAGCTCAGAATGAGCACTATCTTTTAATTGTCTGGACAATCCGCTTTGAATTATCTGAAATAAAGATCAGAATTGTTTTTATCAAAAATAGCCATTATGGATCTTTTTTCTTCATTTTTTCCAGTGAATAATTGGGTATATATGTACACACAGAAAAAGTCCTGAATGGCTTCAATTTAAAGGGAACCTGTTACTTGATTCATGCTTCCCAAAGCACAGGCGGCATGAATTGCAGCCTGGCTGTGTACTGTATATTTCCATAGTATTGTACTATACAATTATGCTATACTAGGTGTATATTTGTGTAAGTGTATCTCCATTATGGAATAGATTTTCACAATGTCTTCCATATTAGCTAAAAACTAATCACAAAAAAAAATCTACAGAACATAACACAGAAGATAATGCTTTAAAAAATAAATAACTTTATGATGGTTTGTCACCAAGTGATAGGAAAGTTATTTATATAAAAAAAAAAAAAAAAAAAAAAAAAACACCAAGTATTGTGGAGTTACCTGGAGAGCAGCTGATACTTCGACACTCGGCACATTCCCAGGTCTGGTTCACCAATTCCACTGAGGAGCAAGCAATGTGAGTGCCACTGGATCCACAGCACTGGCAGCGCACCACTTCCCACTTACTGTTAGGGAACAGATACAAATACAAAATTAAGTCTCTATGCAAAATGAAACAATCTCCCACTATTACCTGTGCAATGTATGCATAAAGGTTGCTCTTGATAGAAGCTTAAAAGGGGGTTGTCCACCCCTCAATCTGTCTTAGTAGCCGCACACCAGTGTGTTTGTAATTATATTTTCTCCATCACTTCATTGGGGTACACAGGAGCCATGGGTGTATGCTGCTGCCACTAAGAGGAGGACACTATGCACAACAAAAGTTAGCTCCTCCTCTGCAGTGTACACCCCACCGACTGGCACTAGGTTAATCAGTTTAGCTTAGTGTCAGTAGGAGGTGGACACAGGTTTTTCATTAGACCCATATCTAACTCAGTATGCGTCGTTTCCTTTTTTATCTGGAGGGATACAGTGTGAATAGTCACTGCTGTACTCCCACGAAGAGACCGAGTACGGCGTGTACTGCCACCCCGTATCCTCATAAGTCTAGCCGGCAGGACACCAACCCCTAACACAGAAGCGTGTTTAGGAGATCCGATTGTCGGTCCTGCCTCAGTCCCATATCCACTCACCAGAGCCTGTCGGTTTGAGGAGACGCGGACGCACTTTTCTCTCCCCCCCTCCCCAAGTGCTGGCGAAGACCCAAGTACAAAATTAAGATAAGAAGATCAAAGAGGATAAAAAAAAAAAAAAAAAAAAAAGATTTTTCTTTTATTTTAATAGAGGGCATTAGGGGTCTTTTCCCTTTAATTCCGATTGATTGGGCATACCTTTTGCGGCATTCTAGGAACATCCGCGCCACTCCTCCATGCTCCGGCGGTCACCAGCAGTAACCTGGGTCCTGGCTTCTCTCAGGCCTAGTTGCAGCGTTTGCTCTGAGCCCAACTTCCCCCCCATCCTCTCAGCTCTTCTCCCGACCATCGCTCCCCTCTTCCTGCATCCGGGGGTTAGCTCCGCCCACTCCTCACAGTCTGACTACGATCGTCACCATCTTTCTCCCCCCAAACCCGGCAACTAGCCCCGCGTCTCTTCCGGCCCGAGAGAGGAGGACCTTTTGAAGCGTGTGCTTTTAACTGCTGGTCCACTGCATCTTTGTTGCGGTCACCATTTTCCGGCTTGTGGATCCGGACAGCATTTTCTCCCGGCAGGACCTGCTCTGCCCATCATTGCAGCATCTACAGCCTGGAAAAAGACTACAGGACACTGCACTTACTGTGAGTAGCTCTCCTCTGCAGACTGACACTCTTCTCTGCAATCTTTCCTGTCCCCTAACCTTCTGGCATCAGTTAGTGAGTCTGTTCATCATGCCTAACCCTAAAGGAGAGCGCTCTCATCCTCCTACCTCCTCCTCTTCTTCCTCTGCTCTTGTCAGTCACTGTTTGCTCTTCGTGTAAATACAAGCTCCCTTCAGGTCAGTCCTCTGCCCTCTGTCAGGACTACAGCAACCCCATTGTACCCACCCCACAGGAGTCCCTTTCTGCCCCAGGTGAGAGCGAGGCCCCTATTCCAGTGTGGACTTCCTCTCTGTCACAGTCCGTGGCGGACCTCACTAAGGTTGTCTCAGACCCTGGTGTCCGTGCTAGACAGGTTGCCCCTGGTTTCGTTTAGACAGCCAAAACCAACATCCAAGGTTTTTGCTCCAAATAGAGAATTTGAGAAGGTACTTGCCAGGGAAAGAGATAAGCTGACCACATGCTTTCAAAGAGGGAAGCGCCTCGGCATCCTATATCCTTCTCTCCTGAGCTCACCGCTAACTGGCCAGCTTCTCCGGCTGTGGACCCACCAGTTTGCAGACTGTCCATCCACACGGTCCTCTCGCTTTCTACTGGAGCATCCCTCAAGGATTCCATTGACAGGAGTATAGAATCGCTGGCATAGTCAGCCTTTGAAGCGGCTGCTTCTTCATTATGCCCGACTTTGGGCCAAGCAACTTCGTCAGGGCATCCTTGCTGGAGCTCATCTGGAGGAGTTGGCCAATCTCACCGACTAGACCACTCATGCAGGGAAGTATCTGTCTCTCTGGATGCAGTATCTTGTGCAGCTCAGGTGTCCAGCAATATTGTGGCCATCTGCTGGACTATTTGGCTTAAGGCCTGGCAGGCGGACTTGTCAAAGAAGTCCCTTACCAGCCTGCCATTGCAGGGGTCCTGTCTGATTGGCTCCATGTTGGACCAAATTATTAAGGAGGCCACCGGGGGCACAAGTTCCCTCCTTCCCAAGTCCAAACCTTGCCGGCCTCCTCTGAAGCGGCAGTTTAGGTCCTTTCGTCCCTTTTCTCGGCAATGGATGATGTTTCCCACCAGTAGAGGCTGCAGGCTCGCCAGGATAGGAAAAGTGCTTCCTTCAAACCCACCCCTTCCCGTAACACCCACGGTAGATCCACCAGGACTAGACCTGGCAGATCCTCCTCGGCAATGACTCATGTCAAGAACCAAGCGTATCTCCCTAGCTGGGCAGTCGTCTCCTTTTTTTCAGGGACGTTTGGCTCGCCTTGGTGGAGGACGAATGGGTCATGGAGGTTGTATCCTCAGGATACAAAATGTAGTTTGCTTCGCGGCCCCGAGATAGATTCTTCGAATCCCGTCCTCCAAGAGATCCTTCTTTGGTTCCGAGTTTCTTTGCATCCATCACCTCCCTTCTCATTTCGGGGGTAATCGTCCACGTCCCAGAATGGGTACGCTTCACATGTTTCTATTCAAACCGGTTTGTGGTGCCGAAGAAAGGTGGCGCGGTTCGGCCCATCCCAGATCTGAAGTTACTGAACAAAAGGGTCCGCCTGCGACATTTCAGGATGGAGTCCCTTCGATCAGTGATTGCTTCCATGGAGGCGCGGGAATTCCTGTGCTCCATAGACATCCAAGACACCTATCTCCATGTCCTAATTTGCCCAGGACATCAGAGATTCTTGCATTTCGTGGTACAGCAGGACCATTTCCAGTTTGTTGCCCTGCCGTTTGGACTTGCTACAGCTCCGAAGGTTTTCACAAATCATGGCAGCGTTGATGGCCATTTTGAGAATCAGAGGCCTAGTGCTCATCCCGTACCTCGACGACATCCTCATCAAGGCTCTGTCCTTTTTTCCAGGCCCAGGAGAGTCTGTCCATCGTCCTAGACACCCTGTTCCTGCCTTGTTCCGACTCAGCACCTCATTTTTAGTGGGCATGCTGTTCAACACCAGTCAGATGAGGCTTTTTCTTCCTGAAGAGAAGAAAGCAACCCTCCAGCAGGGGTTCGCTATCTACAGGGCCCTCGGCCTCCTTCCGCTCAGCAATGAAGGTCCTTAGGAAGATGGTGGCAGTGTCGGAAGCGATCCCTTTTGCACAATTCCATCCAAGACCACTTTAACTGGCCATCCTTTCGCAGTGGGACAGGTCTGTCCTGTCCCTGGATCGTCCGATTAGACTCTCTTCACGAGTCAAACGGTCTCTTAATTGGTTGCTGTCATCCCCTCTCATCCTAAAGGGCCGATCCTTCCTTCCCGTTCACTGGCAAGTGGTGATGACGGACACCAGCCTTCTCGGTTGGGGTGCGGTATTTCGCCATCTGACGGTTCAGGAACGTTGGTCGGCACAGGAATCCTCTCTGCCGATCAATATCCTCGAGATAAAGGCCATTCTTCTGTCTCTCCATCACTGGGAAAGCCTTCTCAGGGGTCTGCCAATCCGAGTTTAGACGGACAATGCCACGGCGGTAGCATATGTCAATCACCAGGGAGGAACTCTGAGTACCTTGGCGATGGCCAAGGTATTCAAGATTCTCCTCTGGGTAGAGTTCTCGGTCTCTCAATTTAAAGGCGTGGCTGTTGATTGAAACCATGGGGCTGAGAGCGTCCGGTTTTTCATATCGGGTGATTCACGCCATGATCCAGGCTAGGAAGCAGTCCTCCTCCAGGGTCTATATTCGGACCTGGAAAGCCTATTTCAGCTAGTGTGAGTCTAATCACATCCTGCCCATGTCCTTTTCTCTTCCTTCCATCTTGGCATTTCTCCAAGCAGGTCTTGACTCTGGTCTTGCCCTGAAGGGCCATGTGTCAGCACTTTCATTTCTTTTTCAGAAGAATTTATCCTCTCGTTTTCAGGTCAGAACTTTTCTTCAGGGAATTGTGCATGCGGCTCCCCCGTACTGGACACCTGTGGACCCCTGGGACCTCAATCTAGTTTTGGAGGCCCTGAGGAGTTCTCCCTTTGAACCGCTCCGAGTTGTTGCCCTGTCCTTTATGTCTTGGAAGGTGGTGTTTCTTTGGCAAAAACCTTCATTAGGTGCGTTTGAGTTGTTGGCCCTTTCCTGTCGCCCTCCTCTCTTGGTCATCATCAAGATCAGGTGGTTGTGCGGCCTCCGCCTTCCTTCCTTCCCAAAGTGGTGTCTGCCTTTCACCTAAATGAGGATATTGTCCTCCTTTCCTTTTGTCCTGCTCCGCCTGGTCAGGGCAGAGAGGGTCTATCTGGGTAGGACTGCCCTCTTTAGGAAGACACTCTCTTTTCATCATTCCAGATGGTGCATGAACAGGCCTGCCAGCCTCCAAGGCTACGATTGCTGGATCAGAAAGGCAATTTCGGAGGCTTACCGGGTCAGGAACAGAGTGCTTCACCCTGGGATTAAGGCTCATCTACCCGGGCAGTGGGCGCCTCCTGAGCAGTGCACCATAGGGCATCCACCCTACAACTTTGCAAAGCGGCAACTTGGTCTTCCATCCACACGTTTGCCAAATTTTATAAGGTCCATACCTATGCCTCGGCGGACGCCAGACTGGGCAGAAGGATCTTGCAGGCGGCAGTGGTGAGTCCTCTGACCTGATGGAAGTCTGTTTTTCCCACCCAGGGACTGCTTTGGGAGGTCCCATGGTTCCTGTCCCCCCCAATGAAGCGATATAGAAAACAGGATTTTTGGTTGCTTACCGTAAAAGCTGTTTCTCAGAGCCTTCATTGGGGGACACAGCACCCTCCCATATTTATCAGCTGTGTGTATGTTTGTTTTCTCTTCATCATGTTGTTTCTCCTACTGCTTTCTCACTAACTGATTAACCTAGTGCCAGTTGGAGGGGTGTACACTGTAGAGAAGGAGTTAAGTTTTGTTGCGTAAAGTGTCAGCCTCCTAGTGGCAGCAGCATACACCCATGGTTCTTGTGTCCCCCAATGAAGGCTCCGAGAAACAGATTTTATGGTAAGCAACCAAAAATCCTGTTTTACTACATTATATACATCTAAGTCAGTGTCACACTTGCAGTCACGTGAGCGAGTGTGTATCTATTTTTTTTCCATCCGATACTCTACTCTTTCGGCCTCAATAGTGTGTGAATGGGTTGGCGGCCATCTGTCTCAATCTAGATCTAGGAAGGGGACAGATAGGAAAAAATGCCACCAAAAAAAAAAAGTTTAAAAATAAATGAAACACGACTGTCAGCGAAATGCCGGCTTGGAAGCATGTAATGTACAAAAAAGCAATGTCTGCAGCAGTGAGGACACATGGGGAGGGGCCCACTCTATATAGAAACTCACCTTTCAGGCATATTATAATCCCGACCATTCCGGCAAAGGCACTTTTCAACATCACATCGTTGGTGTCGCACCAGAAGCTCCTGGAAAGCATTTTCTTCTAGCTCCCACGATGCATCTCTGCATGCAAGAGGAAAAAACGTGAATGAGAGCTGCATTAATAGTCAGTAGCTGCTGCACCATCCGTCACTGCATGGTCAGCCAGGGTCTTGAGATACACAACATATAAGGCTTTTGTTTCCAGCTTGTTGGCTTGGAAATTGATCACCGCTGCTAGGCAGCAGAACACGTGCAGCGCTCACAAGCTCTTTTTCTACTGAGCTTGTAAGAGTGGTTTTGAAGTTGGTCAGGATCTCTGGAGCGCGCTGTTGCCTCCTAAACCTGGCAAGCTTCATTGCAGTCCTTACAAGCTAGACAGCAGCGGCGGTCAGTTTCTTTGGCAATGAGCTGTAAAACAAAAAAAACTGACATCTTAAAGGGAACACGTCACTCCACCCAGGGCGTTTTTAAGTAAAAGAGCCACCTTCAGCAGCACTAAGGCTGCATTCTGTGAAGGTGGATCTTATGTTTATTAGCCCTAAGAACGCTGAAATAATGACTTATTAATTTCCCGCCATACCTCTATTGTGTCCCGGAGGTATGTTTTCTTCCACTGTGTCACCCGCCTCAGAGCCGTCCATCATCTCCCTCTCGCGTCTGTGCGCCGCCTCCTGGGTTCCTGTTACATGCCCCGGCGCTCTGCAATCAGTTATCGGGCATGCGCTGTGCGCGCTGCCAGTGAACTTACATCAGGTGCATGCATGTAGCGGAGGCCCCAGATCCCGCCCTGCAGTGTGTTATGATGTATTCACACTACAGGGCTGGGAATCTGGCACCTGTGCAGTGGAGCGGATTACCGTGCTCCTTCGACAGAAGTGCCGAAGTCTTGCGAGACTTAAATCTCGTAAAGACATCGGCACTATCTTCAATGGAGCACGGTATTCCGCTCCACTGCGCAGGCGCCAGATTCCCAGCCCCGTAGTGTGAATACATCATACTACACTGCGGGGCGGGATCTGGGGCCTCCGCTACACGCAGGCACCTGATGTAAGTTAACAGGCAGCGCGCACAGCGCATGCCTGAGAACTGTTTGCAGAGCGCAGTCACCAGTGACGTCACAGGAAAGAGAGGAGATGGCGCATGGAGGCTAGAGGGAGATGATTGACGGCTCTGAGGCAGGTGACACCAGGGCAGAAAACATACATGTGGGACGCAATGGAGGTATGGCGGGAAATTTATCAAAGTCATTATTTCAGCGTTCCTAAGGATAATAAACATAAAAACCACCTTCACAGAATGCAGCCTTAGTGCTGCTGAAGGTGGCGCTTTTACTTAAAAAAAAATGTCCCGGGGGTGACAGCTTCCTTCGTCCGGCTGAGTAGGTACAATTGTAACTATTCCGTTTTAAAATTGCAATAACTTTTTTTTTCAGAAAAGCCGTAGAGGGCTGAAATTTCGTGACATCTCTGTAGTTTTGGTCCAGAATATATTGGCCAAATTTCAATAAAATATATATGAAGGTACAATTGTACCTCTGCAGCCTGTTAACGTTGTAAAATTATGCAGCCTGACGAAGGTTAAGAACAGTAGCAAATAAGCAGTAAATTGCTAAAGTAATTTTTGTTTTTTAGTTTTTTTGTTTTTTTTTTAGACAGAAGACATGTCCTACTGCCTCCTATACTGTTTCATTGTTATAACAGTTTTGTGCATAAAACTGTTTTAAAAAGTCACAAACTCATGTTAAGGCGCAGATGAGTTAATGAATCTTCCATTTTCATGTGTTAAATTAATTAAAACTTTATATTAATTTTTCGCTCTGATTTTCCTATGTTTTTGGAACTCATCAGGAGCTACAATATTCTTTAAAAGGGGTATTTAAGTTATTAATTTGCTTTAATTCGTTAGAAAAAGCAAGTCAATTTGTTAACTTGCTTATCATGCTATCTATCTGCTGTAATTCTCCTGCAATAGTAGCTTATGTCTTTGATAGTGTAAACAGCTGGTTTCCATGGAGCTGCTTCCTTTCCCCTCCCTCTCAGCTCCTCATGAGCTGCAGTTATAAATCTGCAAAATCACCATCTACCAGAGCAGATTTCCTAATCACGGCTCGGCTCTTGTCTTTTGCTATGCAAAGATGTGTGCTTGTTCAAATGCCCTATTATCTCTCTAAATATAAAAGATAACAGTGTAGGCTTCACAATAAACCAAAGATAGCTAAATGTGTAATGTTATAGCAGAACTTGTGCTGGGCTTAATAGTTCTACTAATGATACAGCTCTGCTCCTTACCAGATCTGTCACTCAAGGAGTAGAGCCCAACCTGCCAGATACCAGGAAGTGAGGAGACTGGAGTGCTGTGGGCTGCGTAAGAGCCAAACTGAGAATAAACTTTTAGGCTATGTGCACACGTTCAGGAATTCATGCAGAAAATTCCTGTGGAAATCCGGACATTTCTGCCAGATTTCCGCATGAAATCCGCATGCGTTTTTTGCGCGTTTTTTGCACAAGTAATTTCACGTCCATAATGTTATGATTTGGGAGACAAAATCTCCCAAAATCTATGGACATGAAATTACTTGTGTTGAAAGGTAGCTTCAAATCCCAGAGAGACAGAAGAGTCTGGGAATTTAAACTGATGACAACCTTTGACACTCACACTGCAGGAATGAATGTGTCGCATGGATTTATGTTTTTTTACATCAACTAAGGAACTTGCCCCTCAGACCATGTGGGGTCATCACAACAGAGACCCTAATCACAGGACAATAAAACAATCCTTATCTAAGAATTGGCCCAATATTTATGGACGTAACTGTTTATCACCCATGGTAATTCTGCTTCATGTCACCTGTCTTATCCATGGTTTTTCCCCCCTTTTTTTTTCTATGCCATGTTGTGCATAAATATGTGATTCTTCAGAATTTGTTTTAGTCTTTGCCTGATGAAGAGACCTGAGTAGTCTTGAAAGCTTGCAATTTGTTACCATCTTTTCAGTTAGCCATTAAAAGGTATCAACCACTGAGGACTCTCAATTCTAAATATTTTTCTATCTACTGGCTAACATGGTACCAAGATATATTTCTTTCCTGTAAAAAAAGAGAAACATTTTCAAAACATCTATATTATTCAGTGTCCAGAACGAGCACCACATGCAGAAATCCCCGCACTTACACACCTCGGCTGCCATCAGTGAGGTTATTAATGGTATTCTGAGGAATGCTCTGCCATACTAAAATTCACTTGGGCAAATAATCCAAATCTGCTGGCAGCTTCTTGCGCAATTGCCTACCAATGAGGTCTCAGAGGTGTGCAGTTGGAGACAAGTCCAGAGACGCTGCAAGCCATAGTAGCACTTTTAGGCCCCACAGGCTGCTCACAGTAGCACAAGCAATCCAGCATTGTTGTGCTGAAAAATTGCTCCTGGGACACTTTGCCTTAGAACCAGTGGTATGGCCACTTTTCCAGAGTCAATCCAACATTGAGCTGTTAGTGCACATGGAATGAAAATTAAAGAAAATTAAAGAGTCCTGATATCGTACATTATGCCACCCCACAATATAATCTCTTCGAGGTGTTGCTAATGTGGTCTACAGACCAAACTCAGATCAGACTGCATTGGCAGACACACTGAATAGCAGCTCTTCTGCTGTTATGTATAATGGGTGTAATTCTCACCATCTCATCTAACTATGTATGTCTTAAAAAAATGTGATTTTAATTTAAGTGTGTGATTGTTATTAAGTGGCCTAACAAATGGTCTTAAAAATTTCAGTTCATCCATGATATTTGGTTCAATAATCCAGAAATTTTTTTTTTTTTAAATTACCTTGGCAACTGTGTCATTGACTTACTTCTGAGATGGGCACTCACGCATGCATCTTCACATGAGCATTTTTGCAGGAAAAATACGTCACCAACCAAGTCACAAATGTTCTTTTTATAGGAGGTATATAAATGATTTGTTCATCTGGATGAAAATAAATCACAGTAAAAAATAAAATAAAAAATATGACATGGGATCCCCTGAAATTTTATTAACTATAAGGGGTAAAGCGGACATGTTGTGACCGATCAGCATGTCAGGCAGCCAAGACAGTGAGCTGCGTGCTTCCGCAGCTCAGTGCCACGCGTTTGTGGGAAAAAACAGGTTTTTTTGTGTGCTCACTGTAAAATCCTTTTCTCCGGGCCACTCATTGGGGGACACAGGACCATGGGTGTATGCTGCTGCCACTAGGAGGCTGACACTAAGTGAATATAAAAATAATCCTCTGCAGTATACACCCACACACTGGTTCCAGCCGAACCAGTTCAGTGACAAAGCAGTAGGAGATCATAGACATCAAAAAGGGTAGAACACATCAAACCAAATAACATACTCAAGCCTTCAGGCAAAACAGGGTGGGTGCTGGGTCCAATTAGTGGCTCAGAGAAAAAATTTTTTACGGTGAGTACACAAAAATCCCTGTTTCTCCTCCACCTCATTGGGGGACACAGGACCATGGGACGTCTCAAAGCAGTCCCTGGGTGGGGAAAAGACAAACTGAATGAACCCCAAGCGCCAGCTGCCTAGAGGTGCGCTACCGCTGCCTGCGAGATCCTTCTTCCCAGGCCTGCATCCGCCCGAGTGTGAATGTTATAGTGTTTCCAGAAGGTCTGCAGACCAGGTAGAAGCCCTGCAAACCTGTTCCTCCAACGCCTGGTTCCGAACGGCCCTGGATGCGTCCACCGACCGAGTGGAGTGTGCCTCTGACACAGTAGGACTTCTGAATAGCCGAAAATACCCACCTGGCTATTGTGGACTTTGAAACGGCCAAACTCTTCCCGAGACCCTCAGGAAGAACGAATAAAGCGTCAGTCTTTCAGAAGGACGCCGTGCAGGAGATGTACCTCCTTCACTAGACCCAGAGTGTGGAGCACCCTTTCAAAAACAATGAACCGGTGCCGAACAAAACAAGGGTAGGAAAATTGTTCTCGTTATGGTGGAAGGGAGAGAACACCTTGGGCAAGAAGGAAGGACGGAGAACCACCTTGTCCTAGTGAAAGATTAGAAAAGGAACTCGACAGGAAAGGGAGGCTTGCTCCGAAACCGGCCTGATCGAGGTCACCGCAACCAGGAAGATGACCTTCCATGAAGGGCGAGCCCGAGAGCATTCTGCAGCGGCTCAGATGGAGACTCCTGTAGGAGCCCCCAGGACTAAGTTTAGGTCCCAAGGTTCCAACAGCCTTCTATAGGGGGAGCCCTGTGGGAGATCCCCTGAATGAAAGTCTTCACCTGTGGCTTAGAAGCAATCCAGCACTGGAACAAAACTGATAAGGCAGACCTTTGAGAGAACTAAGCACTAGATCTGTCTAAAGAAACTCCAAAAAGGTCGAGATAGAAGCCAATAGGGTTCCATGCACCATATGAAAAAAGCTTTCCAGGTGCGATGATGGATGTGCACCGATGCAAGTTTCCGATAGCTAATCAGAGGAAATGAGAGGACCCAGCTTGAGTTAGGATTCAATGGTCAGGCTGTTAAACACAGGGCTTCTGAGTTCTGGTGGCAAATCGGCCTTGGGAAAGAAGATCTGGTCTGTCCAGTAGTCGCCAAAGAACAACGGCGATGAGCTGCACCAACTGCACGTACCACGCCCAGCGGGGCCAGTCCAGATTAACTAGGATAATCGGATCCCCTTCCATTTTCATCTTCTTGACCCTCGGAAGTAATGGAATTGGAGGGAACACATAAGGCAGACGAAAGTGACGCCACGAAAGAATTAGTGCATCTACCCCGATGGCCTCTGGATCACGGGACCGAGCTATGACCTCGGACACCCTGGCATTTACCCATGATGCCATGAGGCCCACATCCGGAGTCTCTTGGCAATGACAAATCTGTTGGAAGACCTCCGGATGAAGAGACCACTTCCGAGGCGAGACCCTGACGGCTGAGGAAGTCTACCGCCCAGTTTTTTTATGCCTGGGATGTGAAATCGCCGAGATGATAGACTGGTTCGTCTCGGCCCAGCTGAGAATGTGTTCCACCTCATGCATTGCCGTCCTGCTGCGCGTGCCCCCCTGATGGTTGATGTACGCTACAGCTGTGGCGTTATCTGACTGACTTCGGATGGGGTGACCTGCTAGACAGGTGATGGAACTGCCGCCGGGACAACTGGATGACCAGTATTTCCAGGACATTAATTGGAAAAAGCGACTCCCGAGGCGACCAGCGCCTCTAGATGGTTTGATAATCGGAAGACTGCCTCCCAGCCGAGAAGACTGGCATCGGTGGAGACCTCCAGCCCTTGCAGGGAGAAATTAATTCCCCTGAGTTAGGAAGGATCGTAGCGACCACCACCTAAGCGCCCGCTTGATCTGCGGAGACAGGCGACACAGACGATTGAGAGAGAAGGGATTCCTGTCCCAGGCCGACAGAAGCGGAATCTGCAGATGACGGAAGTGTAGCAGGACAAAGGTAACCGCTTCCATCGCTTGCACCATCCTGCCTCCCAAACCGGAACGAAAGAGGAAATGGGCAACAAAGTGCCCAGGCTCATTGTTGAAGGGCTATGACCTTTCCACGAGGGCGAGGTACCAACTCTCGTGAGGTGTTCAAGTTCATCCCTAAAAGGGATATCTGCTCAGCCGGGACTGGGGAAGACTTGAAGTCTATCAGCCAACCCAGACGAGAAAGTGTATCCAAGGTTATACGGACGCACTCTGCGCAGTCCTGAGAGGAAAACCCTTTGATCAAAAGGTCATCCAGGTATGGAAGGACAACCAAGCCCCGAGAGTGCAGAATGGCCATGACGGCCGCCATGACCTTGTGGACACTCTGGGAGTAGTGGCGAAGCGGAAGGGCCATAAAATTGGAAATGTACCTCACCAAAGGCGAAAAGTAGGAACCTTTGGAGTTACTTCAGGTCCAGGTTGGGCCTACTGTTTCGTGCCAGAGGTAGGGAAGAAAACTAACTTGTATCTGGAAGACACCAGGTCCCTGACCCATTCTTTGTGAACGATGGTCAGTTATGACGAAATAAAAGTAGACGTCCACCTACCCTGCTAGAGTCGACTGGTTAAGACACAGTCATTTGGCCAAAATCTGTGGGACTTGAGTCAAGATTGGTTGGTTTTAAGAGAGACCTGGGTACTCCTGTCCCCACGAGGAGAGCGCCCCGAGCCGGATGAGATGCCTAGTCCTTCACTGGGGAAAGAATTTACATTTTCCTCCTGTAGCGATGGATAAGCTGATCCAAATGCTCACCAAATAAACGCCGGCTCTGGTAGAGCAGAGACGTCAAGGACCTTTTGGACACAGAGTCCGCTTGCCATTCCCTGATCTACAGTGCCCATCGGATGGTGATTGCATTTGCAGCTGAAAGCGCAGCACAGTTAGCAGAGTCTAGAGATGCGTGCAACAAATATTCCCAGTCCAAGGAGATCTTATTTGCTAGTTCTGCTGCTCTGCTTCCGGAGGACGGTCACTGTCCCGTATGGTCCTACTCAGGGTATCCGGATTCTGTCCATTCCTTCCTCAACACAGGGGAAAGGAGGGGTATCCTGCCTCTATAGTCTGCTGATCTGCAAAGCGTTTTTCCGGTAGCTCTCTGTGCTAACAAACTATGTACTGGAACTCGGTGTGGTTGGAGATAACCATATGAGGTGTTTTGTCCCTGTAAAGAGCACCGTGTGATCCGAGACAGAACTAGGGTCCTGTTCACCGTCACCTGTTCAACCTGTCTAGTCCATAAGCCAGGAGCTTAACCGCTCAGCCATTGGCTCAAATGGCATATCTGGCGAGTCTAGTTCAAGGTGCAAGTCAAATTCTGGGGCAGAATCGTGAATGCTAGAGTCCTGAGGTCAGACGAGGGGGAGAAGGACCGTCCGCCTTCCAGCCATCGCCGCTGTTCATCAGGGGCGATGGGGAGGAGGGCCGCACGGACACAGTAAATGCCTCTGGACATCCAAAAGATTAATTCCTCGAGGATGGGTCAAGGCTGTTGGTGGGGCGCAGGATAAAAGCGTGGGATGGGCCTGTGTGGTTCCAGTCTGTTGCTGGTGTGGGGAGAGCGGTACCCTGAAGGGATCTGTCGCCCTGGAACATCATAGATATGCCCATAACACAAAAACTGGTTCAGGAGGGGGTATGTGGAGGTGACACTCCGCATTTGGATCAGTGGCACCTGTGTAATCTGTGGATTTTTCGCTTCAGGTTGACCTCTGCTGACCGAAAAGTCCTCCGAGGCAGGCTGGCGAAGATCCCGGCTGATAGAGGTGACATAACACCACAGTATGCCACCTGACTCCTTATGCGCAAATATTCACTGCTGGGAAACACCAATGGGGCTGATGTGTTTGCTGCAGGGTCAGAGTACTTACCCAGGTCCGTTGTGTCCCCTTTTACAGTAAATGCCGCTGGGATCTGCACAGTGTTGCACCAGCATGTGAGAACAGCATCCGGGTGGATAAAGATGGCCCCCCGAAGTTGCAGAATTGGCATGCGGAAGACTCGCAGTGAGAAAGAAGTACCAGATCAGGGGGCGGGGCTACAGGAGCGGTATCGTCCAGGGGTGGAGCCTCAGATTGCTCCTAGAATGGGCCGAAACCGGGTCTTATTTTTTTACGCCAGCCGTAACGCGGTTGAGAGGAAAGGGATCGTCTGTGCTTTAAGGAGCCATCTGCCTGCAACTTACCCGCAGTGTGCTGTGAAGAAAACTGCTGGAGAACACAGAGCCCGGCTGCTGTGCCTGCAGGTTAGCTCTGCAGTGTGGACGGTGCAGAGGGACCGTCCATCCACCATCCCCTTAGTTATGTAGGTGGAGAGGGAATGTCCGCCTACTTCCATCACCGCTGTTCTATCAGTGGTGATGCAGTGGGGTCTCACGGACGCTACAGAAGCCTCTGTACAATCTAGAGGTTAACTCCCCCAAGATGGGTCAGGGCTGTTGGTCCGGCCATAAGCCTTGCTGCAGAAGGGGGTATATGGAGGCGGCACTCCACGTTCCCATCTTTTGATGGTGTGGGGAGAGCGGAGACCCTAAAATAGAGCTCAGGCATACCTTACAACAGTGCAGGAGGGGTACATGGAGGTGACACACCACGTTCCCACCTGTTGGTTTGGGAAGATTGGAACCCTGAAGAGATCAGTCTCCCCTGTAATCCTTGAAAAAGATAGTAAAAAGTAAATATAGAAATAAAATTAAAAAAATGTGGTCTGAAGACCAGACCCATGTGCCTCCTACGGACACAAAGCATGAACTGGTTCGGCTGTAGCCAGTGTGTGGATGTATACTGCAGGAGGAGTTAATCTTTTTTGGTACTCACTTAGTGTCAGCCTCCTAGTTGCAGCAGCATACACCCATGGTCCTGTGTCCCCCAATGAGGCGAAGGAGAAAGGTGAGCATTTCATATCCAATGGAATCCGTTCGCCCTACTGACATCATTGTGAGCACTTTCTCACGGTGCATGCGCTGACGTCAATATTGGTTTTTAAGGAGATGGGTGCATAAAAATTGGACAGCACTTGCATGGTCCGAGGGCCATGCGATTTTTTTTTTTTTTTTTTTTTATTGCACTCAATGGCAAGTTTCATCCTATATATGAGGACTAATCATGCTGCGATTTTTATCTCAGTCCGATCAGAAAACAAAATGCACATAAGCACTCAGATTAACATTGGTCAGAGTGCAATTAAATTTTTATTGGATTAGGCTATGTGCACACGTTCAGGATTTCTTGCAGAAAATTCCTGAGAAAAACCTGAAATTTTCTGCAACTAATTTGCAAGAAATCTGCATGCGTTTTTTGCTGCATTTTTGGTACTTTTTTTCTGGACATTTCCCAATGCATTTTATAGTGGGAAATCCGCAAAAAACCCGCAAAATTAATGAACATGCTGCGTTTTTTAACGAGATGCGTTTTTTGCGCGGAAAAAAACGCATCATGTGCACAAAATATGCAGAATTCATTCAAAATGATGGGATGCATATTGTATGCTTTTTTTTGTGGTTTTATAGCATTTTTATCACGAAAAAACAGCAACGTGTGCACACAGCCTTACTCTAGTTTTTCTCGCAAATGAGTATGAGCCGTTAAAAGGAAGCGTTTCTCAAACCCCAGTCCTCATAGTCCCCAGCACATTATATTTCCAGGATTTCCTTAGTACTGCACAGGTGTGAGAACTTGCGGCAATTTCTGATGCCTTAATAATACTTCCATCGCCTGTGCAATAGTGAGGAAATCCAGAAAACATGATCTCTTGGAGGCTGTGAGGACTGGAGTTTAGGAAACCCTGATTATAGGGAACCTGTCAATAAGATTGACCATTCTAAGCCATCTATATGGGCGTGTAGAAAGCTAAATAAAATGATATCTTGATATCTGCGATCCAACGTTTTATTCCACAGATATCCACATTTTTCTTTATATATACAGTGGGGCAAAAAAGTATTTAGTCAGTCAGCAATAGTGCAAGTTCCACCACTTAAAAAGATGAGAGGCGTCTGTAATTTACATCATAGGTAGACCTCAACTATGGGAGACAAACTAAGAAATAAAAATCCAGAAAATCACATTGTCTGTTTTTTTAACAATTTATTTGCATATTATGGTGGAAAATAAGTATTTGGTCAGAAACAAACAATCAAGATTTCTGGCTCTCACAGACCTGTAATTTCTTCTTTAAGAGTCTCCTCTTTCCTCCACTCATTACCTGTAGTAATGGCACCTGTTTAAACTTGTTATCAGTATAAAAAGACACCTGTGCACACCCTCAAACAGTCTGACTCCAAACTCCACTATGGTGAAGACCAAAGAGCTGTCAAAGGACACCAGAAACAAAATTGTAGCCCTGCACCAGGCTGGGAAGACTGAATCTGCAATAGCCAACCAGCTTGGAGTGAAGAAATCAACAGTGGGAGCAATAATTAGAAAATGGAAGACATACAAGACCACTGATAATCTCCCTCGATCTGGGGCTCCACGCAAAATCCCACCCCGTGGGGTCAGAATGATCACAAGAACGGTCAGCAAAAATCCCAGAACCACGCGGGGGGACCTATTGAATGAACTGCAGAGAGCTGGGACCAATGTAACAAGGCCTACCATAAGTAACACACTACGCCACCATGGACTCAGATCCTGCAGTGCCAGACGTGTCCCAATGCTTAAGCCAGTACATGTCCGGGCCCGTCTGAAGTTTGCTAGAGAGCATTTGGATGATCCAGAGGAGTTTTGGGAGAATGTCCTATGGTCTGATGAAACCAAACTGGAACTGTTTGGTAGAAACACAACTTGTCGTGTTTGGAGGAAAAAGAATACTGAGTTGCATCCATCAAACACCATACCTACTGTAAAGCAAGGTGGTGGAAACATCATGCTTTGGGGCTGTTTCTCTGCAAAGGGGCCAGGACGACTGATCCGGGTACATGAAAGAATGAATGGGGCCATGTATCGTGAGATTTTGAGTGCAAACCTCCTTCCATCAGCAAGGGCATTGAAGATGAAACGTGGCTGGGTCTTTCAACATGACAATGATCCAAAGCACACCGCCAGGGCAACGAAGGAGTGGCTTCGTAAGAAGCATTTCAAGGTCCTGGAGTGGCCTAGCCAGTCTCCAGATCTCAACCCTATAGAAAACCTTTGGAGGGAGTTGAAAGTCCGTGTTGCCAAGCGAAAAGCCAAAAACATCACTGCTCTAGAGGAGATCTGCATGGAGGAATGGGCCAACATACCAACAACAGTGTGTGGCAACCTAGTGAAGACTTACAGAAAACGTTTGACCTCTGTCATTGCCAACAAAGGATATATTACAAAGTATTGAGATGAAATTTTGTTTCTGACCAAATACTTATTTTCCACCATAATATGCAAATAAAATGTTAAAAAAACAGACAATGTGATTTTCTGGATTTTTTTTTCTCAGTTTGTCTCCCATAGTTGAGGTCTACCTATGATGTAAATTACAGACACCTCTCATCTTTTTAAGTGGTGGAACTTGCACTATTGCTAACTGACTAAATACTTTTTTGCCCCACTGTAAATGAACTGTTAAGATCTATGGGCTGGACACTGATCTCCCAGAAAATCAGCCTCCAAAAATTTTTAGTAAACGGTATTGTTACCAGAGTGAGACATAATGACTGACAATCCGTTCTCCTAATCCAAATATCCCATGATGGGAATGAGCCCTTTTATTAAAAAATAATCTCTGGAGGCAGATTCTCCGGGAGATCTGCAGTGGGGAAAACAAGTATTTGATACACTGCCAATTATGCAAGTTTTCCCACCTACATAGAATGGAGAGATCTGTAATTATTATTGTTTGTAAACTTCAACTGTGAGACAGAATCTAAAAATAAAAACAAGAAAATCACATTGTATGATTTTTACATAATTCACCTTTTTTGCATGAAATAAGTATTTGATACAATAGAAAAACAGAACTTAATATTTGGTACAGAAATCTTTATTTGCAATTAAAGAAGTCATACATCTCCTGTAGTTCTTGACCAAGTCTGCACACACTAGGGATTTTGGCCCACTCCTCCATACAGGTCTGCTCCAGAACTTTCAGGTTTCAGGGCTGTCACTCGGCAACATTTCAGCTTCCTCCAAAGATTTTCTATTGGGTCCAGGTCTGGAGAATGGCTAGGCTACTCCAGGACTTGAAATGCTTCTTACAAAAATCTTGCGATACACGACCCATCCATCCTCCCTTCAATAGTGTACTGTCGTCCTGTCCCCTTTACAGAAATGCACTCCCAAAGTATGCGGTGTCCCCAACCATGCTTCACGGAAAGTGTTCTTGGGGTCGAACAACACAGACTGAGGGGAAAAAAAGCAAATTGGACACAATTTCACACAAAACCCCCAAAATGAGCTGGACAGAATTATTGGCACCCTCGCCTTAATATTTGGTTGAATAGCCATTGGAATGAATAACTAATCAATCGCTTCCTATAATCATCAACAAGGTTCTTACACCTCTCATGTGGAATTTTGGACCATTCTTTTGCAAACTTCTCCAGGTCTCTCATATTTGAAGGGTGCCTTCTCCTAACAAAAATGTTGAGAAATGTCCACAGGTGATCAATAGGATTTAGATGTGGACTCATTGTTGCCACTTCTGAGCTCTCCAGAGCTTTGTTTTCATTCATTTCTGGGTGCTTCTTTAAGTATGTTTGGAGTCATTGTCCTGTTGCAAGACCCATGACGTAGGATATAAACCCAGCTTCCTGACATTGGGCACTACATTGTGACTCAAAATCCTTGGGTAATCTTCAGATTTCATGGTGCCTTGCAAACAGTCAAGGTACAGAGTGCCAGAGGCAGCAAAGCAACCCCAGAACATCTTTGAACCTCCACAATATTTGACTATACTGTGCTCTTTTCTTTGTAGGCCTCATTCAGTTTTCGGTAAACAGTAGAATGATGTGCTTTACCAAAAAGCTCTATCTTCGTCTCATGTGTCCACAAAATGCTTTCTCAGAATGATGGATACAGAAACATCAAGATCTCTGGAGATGGGACTTGTAATCTTGAGATTGTAGGTATTTTTCAACAATTTTGCTTCTCAAGTCCTCAGACAGTTCTCATATCCTCTCTGTTTCCCATGCTTAGTGTGGCACATACAATACAAAAATTGAGACAACCTCTCCTCTTTTTAGATGGTTACAGGTGTAATTTTCATATTATCCAAACCTATTTCTTGCCACAGCTGAGTTTGAACGAGCATCACATGCTTGAAACAGTTATTTACCCACAATTTTGGAAAGATGCCAACAATTTTGTCCAGCCCATTAGAGTTGAGAGAAATTACCGTATATACTTGAGCATAAGCTGACATGAGAATAAGCCAAGGAACCTAATTTTACCACAAACACTTGCAAACCTTATTGACTCGCGTATAACCCATGGCCCCCCTCCCTCATCCCCATCTGCACGCTTACCCCCTCCCCTCATCCCCATCCGTGTCTGCACGGCCCCAAAAGGAAACCATTAGAAAAATAAAAATAAAACCATCCTACTTACCGTCCCTCACAGCATCTTGTTCCAATGCCAGTGGCTGAGCTAACACTTGTGAGAATACTACTTAAGGGAATTAATATTCCCTGCCCTCCACGACTATGGAGTGGAGAGAAGTGAATATTAATTTCTCTCAAGTAGCGGCACACGAGATCTCCCGGCAGCTGCTGGAAGCTGGCGGTTGGCACTGTGCGCACTAATTACAGAAAAATGAATATTCACTGCCAGCACAGTGAATATTCATTTCTCCTAAGCCGCGCACACAGGATTTAGCCGCAGCAGCTGTCTCCTGCGACCCGCTGCTGCTCCCCCTCTGTCTTCTGGGACCCTCACTCGAGTATAAGCTATGGGGGGCTTTTTCAGCACAAAACAAAATGTGATGGAAAAGTCGACTTATACTCGAGTATATACGGTATGTCCAATCTTTTTCAGTTTTTCTTTGTTCCAATACACAAAAAGGAAATAAACGTGCATTAAAAAAAAATGTGTAATTGCAACCTTTTTCTAGGAGAAATACTTCATTATCTGGAACAATCAAGGGTGCCAACACTTTTGGCTGTAACTGTACATACACACTATGATATATTTCAAATGAAGTTATCTGCAATGTCCCCCTCCCTCATCCGCGTCTGTAGTAATCTAGACATGGTTTAATTATCCAGGTCCCATTATTGCCCACTTGTTATAATTGAACCTGGTTGTACATACCATCCTGCATTCCCATCAAATTTTAATTTATTTATTTTAACTCAAAGATATTGGAACAAAATGCATGAAAATGGAAAATCGATTAACTCCTCTGCAATCCAATGTCATCAACAGTAACCGGCGTCTGTGCCATAACGTGGACTCTTTAGTACTAGGTTTTATATACAAAGACGGTCATATCTGTGTGGATATTTCTTACTCCTGATTTTATTTTATACAGTGGGTACGGAAACTATTCAGACCCCTTTAAACTTTCATTCTTTGTTTCATTGCAGCCAACTGGTAAATTCAAAAAAGTTCATTTTTCTATAAAGTAGTTTTTATCATATAAAAGCGACAAAACATAAAAAAATCTAAATGAGGCATCGCTGTAATCGTACTGCCCCGAAGAATAAAATGGCTTTATCCATTTTACCAAACGCGGAACGGTATAAACGCCCCCACCCCAAAAGAAATTCATGAATAGCTGGTTTTTGGTCACACTGCCTCACAAAAGTCAGAATAAAAAGCGATCAAAAAAATGTCACGTGCCCGAAAATGTTACCAATAAAAACAACAACTCGTCCCGCAAAAAACAAGACCTCACATGACTCTGTGGACCAAAATATGGAAAAATTATAGCTCTCAAAATGCCCCTTAGTTAGGGAAAAATAAAAAAAATTAAATGTACGAGTATAAGCCGAGATTTTCAGCCCAAAATTTTGGGCTGAAAGTGCCCCTCTCGGCTTATACTCGAGTCACGGTAGCGGTGGGGTCAGCGGGTGAGGGGGAGAGGGCGCTAAGGCATACTTACCTAGTCCTGACGCTCCCTCTGCCCATCCCACGGTCTTCGGTGCTGCAGCTCTTCCTGTCAGCGGTCACGTGGGACCGCTCATTAGAGAAATGAATACGCGGCTCCACCTCCCATAGGGGTGGAGCCACATATTCATTTCTCTAATCAGTGGTGTCAGTGACCGCTGATAGAGGAAGAGGCTGCGGCACCGAAGACCGTGGGACGGGCAGAGGGAGCCGGACGTCGGGACCAGGTAAGTATGTAATATTCACCTGTCCCCGTTCCAGCCGCCGGGCGCCGCTCCATCTTCCCGGCGTTGCTCCGCTCTGACTGTTCAGGTCAGAGGGCGCGATGATGCATATAGTGTGCGCGGCGCCCTCTGCCTGATCAGTCAGTGCGCAGAGACGCCGGGACCGGACGCTGGGAGCTGCAAGCAAGAGAGGTGAGTATGGCATTTTTTTTTATTGCAGCAGCAGCAATGGCACAGCTTTCTATGGCACAGCTATGGGGCAATACTGAACGGCGCAGAGCACTATATGGCAGCTATGGGGCAATACTGAACGGCGCAGAGCACTATATGGCAGCTATGGGGCAATACTGAACGGCGCAGAACACTATATGGCAGCTATGGGGCAATACTGAACGGCGCAGAGCACTATATGGCAGCTATGGGGCAATACTGAACGGCGCAGAGCACTATATGGCAGCTATGGGGAAATACTGAACGGCGCAGAGCACTATATGGCAGCTATGGGGCAATACTGAACGGCGCAGAGCACTATATGGCAGCTATGGGGCAATACTGAACGGCGCAGAGCACTATATGGCAGCTATGGGGCAATACTGAACGGCGCAGAGCACTATATGGCACATCTATGGGGCAATAAAGAACGGCACAGAGCACTATATGGCACAGCTATGGGACAGTAATGAACGGTGCAGAGCACTATATGGCACAGCTTTATATGGCACATCTATGGGGCAATGATGAACGGTGCAGAGCACTATATGGCACAGCTTTCTATGGCACATCTATGGGGCAATAATGAACAGTATGGAGCATTATTTATGGCACAGCTTTATATGGAGCATCTTATGGGGCAATAATGAACGGTGCAGAGCATTATATATGGCACAGCTTTATATGGAGCATCTATGGGGCCATAATGAACGGTATGGAGCATCTATTTTTATTTTTGAAATTCACCGGTAGCTGCTGCATTTCCTACCCTAGGCTTATACTCGAGTCAATAAGTTTTCCCAGTTTTTTGTGGCAAAATTAGGGAAGGGGGGGGGGGGGGGTCAGCTTATACTCGAGTATATACGGTATTTATTTCCATTTTCCCATTAGGGTTAGGGCTAGGTTTAGGGCTGGTGCTAGGGTTACATTTAAGATTGGGATTAGGGGTGTGTCAGGGTTAGGGGTGTGGTTGGGATTAGGGTCAGGGGTGTGCTGGAGTTAGGGGTGTGGTTAGGGTTGGGGGTGTGGTTGGGATTAGGGGTGTGTTTGGGTTTGGGTTTCAGTTAGAATTGGGGGTTTCCACTGTTTAGGCACATCAGGGCTGTCCAAACGCAACATGGCGTCCGATCTCAATTCCAGCCAATTCTGCATTGAAAAAGTAAAACAGTGCTCCTTCCCTTCCGAGCTCTCCCGTGCGCCCAAACAGGGGTTTAAATCAGCGCACTCAGGACAAATTGGACAACAACTTCTGGGGTCCAATTTCTCTTGTTACCCTTGGAAAAATAAAAATTTGGGGGGCTAAAAAAAATTTTTGTGGGACAAAAATGATTTTTTTTATTTTTACGGCTTTGCGTTATAAACTGTAGTGAAATACTTGGGGGTTCAAAGTTCTCACAACATATCTAGATAAGTTCCTTGAGGGGTCTAGTTTCCAATATGGGGTCACTTGTGGGGGGTTCTCTACTGTTTAGATACATTAGGGGCTCTGCAAACGCAATGTGACGCCTGCAGACAATTCCATCTGAGTCTGCATTCCAAATGGCGCTCTGAGCTTCCCTTCCGAGCTCTGCCATGAGCCCAAACGTTACCCTTCCCCCCCCCCCCCCACATATGGGGTATCAGCTTACTCAGGGCAAATTGGACAACAACTTTTGGGGTCCAATTTCTCCTTTTACCCTTGGGAAAAAATACAAAACTGGGGGCTAAAAAATAATTTGTGTGGAAAAAAAAAAAAATTTCCTGTGAAACACCTGAGGGGTTAATAAACTTCTTGAATGTGGTTTTGAGCACCTTGAGGGGTGCAGTCTTTAGAATGGTGTCACACTTGGGTATTTTCTATCATATAGACCCCTCAAAATGACTTCAAATGTGACGTGGTCCCTAAAAAAAAATGGTGTTGTAAAAATGAGAAATTGCTGGTCATCTTTTAACCCTTATAACTCCCTAACAAAAAAAATGTGTTTCCAAAATTGTGCTGACGTAAAGTAGACATGTGGGAAATGTTACCCATTAAGTGTTTTGTGTTATATATCTCTGTGAGTTAAGGGTATAAAAATTCAAAGTTGGAAAATTGAGAAATTTTCAAAATTTTCGCCAAATTTCCGTTTTTTCTCACAAATAAACACAGGTAATATCAAAGAAATTTTACCACTATCATGAAGTACAATATGTCACGAGAAAACAATGTCAGAATCACTGGGATCCACTGAAGCATTCCAGAGTTATAACCTCATAAAGGGACAGTGGTCAGAATTGTAAAAATTGGCCCAGTCATTAACGTGCAAACCACCCTCGGGGCTTAAGGGGTTAATAAAACACAGCTGGACTCCAATGAAGGAGTAGAACCATCTCAAGGAGGATCATAAGGAAATGGACAGCATGTGACAAATATGAGTGTCTGAACAAAGGGTCTGAATACCTATTACCATGTGATATTTCAGTTTTTTTTTTTTAATAAATTTGCAAAAATATCTACATTTCTGGGTTTTTTTTCAGTCAAGATGGGGTGCAGAGTGTACATTAATGAGAAAAAAAATGAACTTTTGAATTTACCAAATGGCTGCAATGAAACAAAATGAAAAATTTAAAGGGGTCTGAACACTTTCCGTACCCACTGTAAATTATGCATATAGAGTTATCTGCAAATGTTGATCTTTGATGCAATGGAATATTTTAAAAAAGCCTGATAAATATCTCTGGAAATGTTTAAAGGGACTCTGTCACCTGAATTTGGATGGAACAATTTTCAGCCATAGGGACGGGGTTTTCGGGTGTTTGATTCACCCTTTCCTTACCCGCTGGCTGCATGCTGGCTGCAATATTGGATTGAAGTTCATTCTCTGTCCTCCGTAGTACATGCCTGCACAAGGCAATCTTGCACAGCGCAGGCGTGTACTATGGACGACAGAGAATGAACTTCAATCCAATATTGCAGCAAGATGCAGCCAGCAGGTAAGGAAAGGGTGAATCAAACACCCGAAAACCCCGCCCCTATGACTGAAAATTGTTCCCTCCAAATTCAGGTGACAGAGTCCCTTTAACATTTAAGTACTTGTTTTAAATCGGATCATTTTTTTATTGTGAAAAATAAAAAGATATATTCACATTTTGATTTTGTTAAACAATCAAATCTAAATGGAACAAAAACACACAAATAAAAAAGAAAAAACGTCATTACAAACCAAATACAAAACATTTCACATTAACATTCATTCATAGGTATCATTTGCTTACTACTGTTTACATACAGGCTTACAAGTACACTTCTCAAAAAAATGAAGGGAACGCTCAAATAACACATCCTAGATCCGAATTAATTAAATATTCTTATTGAATACTTTGTTCTGCACAAAGATGAATGCGCTGACAACAAAATCACACAAAAATCATCAATGGAAATCAAAATGTATTAACCAAAATTATGCTCAATAGTGTGTGTGTGGCCTCTACGTGCCTGTATGACCTCCCTACAATGCCTGGGCATTCTCTTGATGAGGCAGCGGATGGTCTCCTGAGAGATCTCCTCCCAGACCTGGACTAAAACATCCGCCAACTCCTGGACAGTCTGTGGTGCAACGTGACGTTGGTGGATGGTGCGAGACATGATGTCCCAGATGTGTTCAATTGGATTCAGGTCTGGGAAACAGGCGGGCCAGTCCACAGCTTCAATGCCTTCATCTTGCAGGAACTGCTGACACACTCCAGCCACATGAGGCCTGGCATTGTCCTGCATTAGGAGGAACCCAGGGCCAACTGCACCAGCATATGGTCTCACAAGGGGTCTGGGGATCTCATCTCGGTACCTAATGGCAGTCAGGCTACCTCTGGTGAGCACATGGAGGGCTGTGCAGCCCTCCAAAGAAATGCCACCCCACACCATTACTGACCCACTGCCAAACCGGTCATGCTGAAGGATGTTGCAGGCAGCAGATCGCTCACCATGGTGTCTCCAGACTCTGTCATGTCTGTCACATGTGCTCAGTGTGAACCTACTTTCATCTGTGAAGAGCACAGGAGCGCCAGTGGCGAATTTGCCAATCCTGGCGTTCTGTGGCAAATGCCAAGCATCCTGCCCGGGGTTGGGCTGTGAGCACAACTTCCATCTGACCGTTTGTGCAGACAGATGCACATTTGTGGCCTGCGGGAGGTCATTTTGCAGGGCTCTGGCAGTGCTCTTGCTGTTCCTCCTTGCACAAAGGCTAAGGTAGCGGTCCTGCTGCTGGGTTTTTGCCCTCCTACGGCCACCTCCACGTCTCCTGGTGTACTGGCCTGTCTCCTAGTAGCGCCTCCAGCCTCTGGACACTACGCTGACAGACACAGCAAACCTTCTTGCCACAGCTCGCATTGATGTGCCATCCTTAACCCCTTTACCCCCAAGGGTGGTTTGCACGTTAATGACCGGGCCAATTTTTACAATTCTGACCACTGTCCCTTTGTGAGGTTATAACTCTGGAACGCTTCAACGGATCCCAGTGATTCTGACATTGTTTTCTCGTGACATATTGTACTTCATGACAATGGTAAAAATTCTTTGATAGTACCTGCGTTTATTTGTGAAAAAAACGGAAATTTGGCGAAAATTATGAAAATTTCGCAATTTTCCAACTTTGAATTTTTATGCAATTAAATCACAGAGATATGTCACACAGAATACTTAATAAGTAACATTTCCCACATGTCTACTTTACATCAGCACAATTTTGGAACCCAAATTTTTTTTTGTTAGGGAGTTATAAGGGTTAAAAGTTGACCAGCAATTTCTCATTTCTACAACACCATTTTTTTTTAGGGACCACATCTCATTTGAAGTCATTTTGAGGGGTCTATATGATAGAAAATACCCAAGTGTGACACCATTCTAAAAACTACACCCCTCAAGGTGCTCAAAACCATATTCAAGAAGTTTATTAACCCTTCTGGTGCTTAACAGGAATTTGTTGAATGTTTAAATAAAAATGAACATTTAACTTTTTTTCACAAAAAATTTAATTCAGCTCCAATTTGTTTAATTTTACCAAGGGTAACAGGAGAAAATAGACCCCAAACATTGTTGTACAATTTGTCCTCAGTACGACAATACCCCACATGTGGGGGTAAACCACTGTTTGGGCGCATGGCAGAGCTCGGAAGCGAAGGAGCGCCATTTGACTTTTCAATGCAAAATTGACTGGAATTGAGATGGGACGCCATGTTTCGTTTGGAGAGCCACTGATGTGCCTAAACATTGAAACCCCCCACAAGTGACACCATTTTGGAAAGTATACCCCCTAAGGAACTTATCTAGAGGTGTGGTGAGCACTTTGACCCACCAAGTGCTTCACAGAAGTTTATAATGCAGAGCCGTAAAAATAAAACAAAACAGGATTTTTGGTTGCTTACCGTAAAATCTGTTTCTTGGAGCCTCCATTGGGGGACACAGGAACCATGGGTGTATGCTGCTGCCACTAGGAGGCTGACACTATGCAAATAAAAAAATTAGCTCCTCCTCTGCAGTGTACACCCCACCGACTGGCATTAAACTCTTCAGTTAGTGAGAAAGCAGTAGGAGAAAGAACAAGGTTGAAAAACCATAACCACAAACTTGAGAACTGTAAACGTGAGAACAGTCAGAGAACATATAACAAAAACATTGGGAGGGTGCTGTGTCCCCCAATGGAGGCTCCAAGAAACAGATTTTACGGTAAGCAACCAAAAATCCTGTTTTCTTTATCGCCTCTCATTGGGGGACACAGGAACCATGGGACGTCCCAAAGCAGTCCCAAGGGCGGGAAAACAGACTTCCATCAGGTCAGAGGACTCACCACTGCCGCCTGCAGGATCCTTCTGCCTAGGCTGGCGTCCGCCGATGCGTAGGTATGGACCTTGTAAAATTTGGCGAACGTGTGGATGGAAGACCAAGTTGCCGCTTTGCAAAGCTGTAGGGCGGAAGCCCTGTGGTGCACCGCCCAGGAGGCGCCGACTGCCCGGGTAGAGTGAGCCTTAATCCCAGGAGGGGGCACTCTGTTCTTGACCCGGTAAGCCTCCAAAATTGCCGTTCTGATCCAGCGAGCAATAGTCGCTTTAGAAGCCGGCTGGCCTCTGCGCGTGCCATCAGGAATGACGAAAAATGAATCCGTCTTCCGGAAAGAGGATGTTCTATCCAGATAAATCCTCACTGCCCTGACTAGGTCCAGCTTGTTCAACGATCGCTCCAGAGGATGAGTCGGAGCTGGACAAAAGGAAGGTAGAACGATGTCCTCGTTGAGGTGGAAGGTGGAAACCACCTTAGGAAGAAAAGAAGGTGGAGGTCGGAAGACCACCTTGTCCTGGTGAATGACCAAAAACGGAGGGCGGCAAGACAGTGCCGCCAGCTCGGAAACGCGGCGAATGGACGTGATGGCCACAAGAAAGGCCACCTTCCAAGATAAAACTGATAGAGGAATCTCCCTAAGAGGTTCAAAGGGAGAAACCTTCAAAACGTCCAGTACCAGGTTTAGGTCCCATGCCTCCACAGGGGCCCTGTACGGCGGGACGGCGTGGGCTACCCCCTGAAAGAAGGTCTTAACCTGTGGCCGAGAGGCCAAGGTCTTCTGAAAGAGGATGGAAAGCGCAGAGACCTGACCCTTCAGGGAACTAAGAGCCAGGCCCGAATCCAGTCCTGCCTGAAGGAAGGCCAAAAGAGAAGGCAGGGAAAAAACCATAGGCGGCACGCGGTTGGACTCGCACCAACGGAAGTAGGCCTTCCAGGTGCGGTAGTAGATCCTGGAAGACGAAGGCTTCCGAGCCTGAATCATGGTGTGAATGACCCGGTCCGAAAGGCCGGACGCTCTTAGAACCGCGGTCTCAACAGCCACGCCGTTAAACTGAGCGACCGAGAATTCGGGTGGCAGATAGGACCCTGGGACAGCAGATCGGGCCTGTCTGGAAGGCGCCAGGGAGCGTCCGCGAGAAGGTTGACGAGCTCCGCGAACCAAGCTCTCCTGGGCCAATCCGGGGCGATCAGGATGACCGGCACCCCTTCCGCTTTGATCTTCTTCAACAGTTTGGGAAGTAATGGAAGGGGTGGGAACAGATAGGGCATCTCGAACTGTGACCAAGGAATGGCCAGAGCATCGACGCCCACTGCGAGAGGATCGCGTGACCTGGAGACGAATTGTGGAACCTTCCTGTTGATCCGAGACGCCGTGAGATCCACATCCGGAGTTCCCCATCGAAGACAAATCTGATGGAAGACCTCCGGATGCAGGGACCATTCCCCCGCCGCGAGACCCTCGCGGCTGAGGAAGTCGGCGGCCCAGTTTTCTACGCCGGGGATATGCACCGCGGATATCACCGGAACCGTTGCCTCTGCCCAAAGGAGGATCTTGGACACCTCGGCAAGGGCCAAGGAGCTCCGAGTCCCCCCCTGATGGTTGACATATGCCACAGCCGTGGCATTGTCCGTCTGGATCCGGACTGGAAGGCCCCTGAGAATCCTTTCCCAATGGCGGAGGGACAGAAAGATGGCCCGAATTTCGAGGACGTTGATCGGCAGCGCGGACTCCTGTAGCGACCAACGGCCCTGAACCGTCAGGTGGCGAAAAACCGCACCCCAGCCGATCAGGCTGGCATCCGTTGTCACCACCTGCCAGTGAACCGGAAGGAAGGACCTGCCCTGGGAGATGAGAGGAGACGTCAGCCACCAGTTGAGAGACCGCTTGACCCGAAAGGAGAGTCTGATCGGCCGATCCAGGGAGAAGACCGACCTGTCCCACTGAGACAGAATGGCTTGCTGAAGGGGTCGAGAATGGAATTGGGCGAAGGGAATCGCTTCCAAGGTAGCTACCATCCTCCCCAGAACCTTCATGGCCGATCGGAGGGAGGGAGGCCGAGGACCCTGGAGCAAGAGAATGTCCCGACAAAGGGTGGATCTCTTGTCCTTGGGAAGGAAGACTCTGGACTGACGAGTGTCGAAGAGCATGCCCAGAAAGATGATGCGCTGAGAAGGAATAAGGCAGGACTTCTTCCGGTTGACCAGCCATCCGAAACGGGATAAGGTGTCGAGAACAATGGACAAGCTTTCGTGGGCCTGAGCAAAGGACGGAGCCTTGATGAGGATGTCGTCGAGGTATGGAAACAGAACCAAGCCTCTGACTCTCAAAATGGCCATCAGCGCCGCCATGATTTTCGTGAACACCCTTGGCGCGGTTGCGAGACCGAACGGCAGGGCGACAAACTGAAAATGATCTTGTTGCACTGCGAAGCGCAGGAAACGGTGATGTCCGGGAAATATTGGAACATGTAGGTAGGCGTCCTGGATATCTATAGAGCATAGAAATTCCTGAGCCTCCATGGAAGCAATTACTGAACGAAGGGATTCCATCCTGAAGTGTCTCACGCGAACCCTCCTGTTCAACAATTTGAGGTCCAGAATGGGACGAACCTTGCCGTCTTTTTTCGGTACCACAAAGAGGTTCGAGTAGAAACCCGTGTACCGTTCCTTTTCTGGGACGGGAACGATTACCCCGGATTTGAGCAGAGAAGCGATGGCTGCGAAGAAGCCCGGAACCAAAGCGGGATCTTTTGGAGGACGAGATTGGAAGAAACGATCTCTGGGTCGGGAGGCGAACTCTATTTTGTATCCCGAAGACACAACTTCCCTGACCCATGCATCCTCTACTGCGGAAATCCAGACGTCCCTGAAACGGAGAAGACGGCCCCCCAACCTGGGAGTTGGGCTGGAGTCTTGCCGAGAGTCATGCGGAAGTGGATCTTCCAGTCCTGGGCCTGGACGATCTACCCTGGGAATAGCGAGGACGCCAGGACGGAGTGGGCCTGAAGGACACCGCCTTCTTCTCTTGACGTGCCTGTGGCCTCTGTTGCTGCTGGGAAAAGGAGTTTGACGCAGCGAAGCGACGAAAAGGCCGGAACGAGCGAAACTGCCGTCTAGGAGGAGGGCGACGAGGTTTAGCCTGGGGGAGAAGGGAACTTGTGCCCCCAGTGGCGTCCTTAATGATCTGGTCCAGCTGGGAACCAAAGAGACGAGAGCCCTGGAAGGGCAGACTAGTGAGGGACTTTTTGGAGGACAAGTCCGCCTGCCAGGCCTTGAGCCAAACGGTCCGGCGGATGGCAACGGCATTGCTGGAAGCCTGAGCCGCACAAGACGCGACATCCAGGGAGGCGGAAACCAGGTATTCACCAGCGTGGGAAATCTGGTTGGCAAGTTCCGCTAATTGCGCGGGAGGAGCCCCGTCCAGGATACCTCGCCGCAGATCCTTGGCCCATTTTGAGATGGATTTTGAGGCCCAAGTGGAAGCAAAGGCCGGGCATAGCGCTGCTGAAGCCGCTTCGAAGGCAGATTTTGCGAAGGATTCTATAACTCTGTCGTTAGAGTCCTTCAGAGACGCTCCGCCGGACAGTGGGAGCACCGTGTTGGTGGACAGCCTGGACACAGGTGGATCCACCGAGGGAGAGACCGTCCAATTGGCGGTAAGATCTGGTGAAAAAGGATATAACACCCCCAGGCGTTTTCCCCTCTGAAAACGTCTGGTCGGATTCTCTCTCTCTCTGGTCAGGATTTCCTCGAATTCAGGATGAGGGGCAAAAAATCTTGAAGGTGGTTTGGCCCGTCTAAACGAAACCGCCTGATCTGCGGGTTCCGTAGAGGGATCCTTAATGCCGCAGGTTTGGTTTATAGCCCGAATGAGGTTCTGGACCGACTCACTCATGGTGGCGATTTGGCTAGGATCCAACTCCGACATCTCCTCTGAGGGCGCATCAGATAAAGCCTCGCCTGACTCAGGGGAGGAGGAACGGTGCGACACCAACCGCGGGGGAGGGCCGTGCGGCGAGATGGAACGCGAAGAGGACTCAGACCGACGTTGCTGTCTGGACCTTTTGTGGCTAATCAAGGAGGGCTCGGGCGGCGGTTCCTGCGACCCGCTGGCCACTGCAGGGGTCTGCAGGGGTAACCGATCCAGCGCGGACACCAGGGTTTGAGACACCCGTGTTAAATCGGCCACCGATTGTGACAGAGAAGCGGCCCAGCCTGGGATGGGGGGATCACTCTCGGGCGGAACAGCCGGGGGATCCTGGGCGGTGGGAACAATCGGGTTGCTGCAGGACTGACACAGCGGGGAGGACTGACCTGAGGGAAGTTTGCTGTTACAGGACGAACATGCAAAGTACGTGACTAAGGCAGAAGATGAAGAGGTAGGGGGACGAGAGCGGCCCCCTTTAGAGGTAGACATTTTTAGGGACCCTGAAGATGCCAGTGGGTTAGGGGACAGTGGGCAGAGGGGGGTGTCAGTCTGCAGTGCAGCTACTCACGGACCCGGTCCTGGAAGATGTCCCACTTGTCCTCGGCGGAGAACTTCCCTGAGGTGCTGATTCTGCGATGCTGAGCCACAGAAGATGCGAGTGCTGCTGCTGTGAGAAGCGGTGCACACCGGCCGAGGGACCCACGAGGAAGGGGGTGGAGCCAGACGCAGAGGCGCCGGTGGGCAGGGCGCAGTATGTCGGGCGGGAAAGAAGCCCGCCCGCAGAACCGGAAGTGAGGAGCCGAGAAACCGGAAGTAGGCCCCGGCGTAAGCCGGGACCTAAATTAGAGACCGGCGCCGCCGGAGAAGGGAACCGCGGCGCCGGAGCAGCGCGCCGCAGAGTCCGAGAAGAGCGACAGTCCGCCAAGGCTGCCCGAACGGAACCGGCGGGGCCGCGGCGCCAGAGGCAGGCCCCGGCAGAAGCCGGGATCCAAACTAGAGGCCGGCGCCGCCGGAAAATCGCGGCGCCGGAGAATCGCGGCGCCGGAGCGTCGCCAGAGGATCGCGGCGCCGGAGCGCCGCCTGAGAATAGCGGCGCCGGAGCGCCGCTGGAGAGTGGCGGCGTCGGAGCGCCGCAGAAAGCAAGCGGCACGGCACCCTGCCAAGGACGCCGTGCAGACACAGGACACACCGCGGCCGCCGAGAAGCGAGACCGCAAGGGGGAGCGGCGCGGCAGCCCGCCAGGCCGAGACTCCACAAGGGAGACACCGTGGCTGTGCGGCCGCCAATGAAGGAGAGCCCCGGAGGAAAATGAGCCACAGCCCCCGTGGCTGTCCCTGGGATCCCCCCAAAACAAACGCCATGAGGGAGGACCGGGGGACATCTGGAGAAAAGATCCCGGGGGAATGGAGAGCCCGCCAGGGGGAAATACTCACCTAAACATCCCACGCCGTTACTAACCTGAGGGGAATGAGACGTCCACGGAGCTGTGATGGACGTCCTCGTCTCCTCCGACCGACAGGCTCTGGTAGGCGAGTGGGTGGGGGACGGAGCCAGGACCGGACTTCTGAGCACGCTTCTGTGCTAGGATCTTGGTCCTGGAGAGGGATCTATGAGGATACGGGGTGGCAGTACACGCCGTACTCATAGTCCGTATTGTGGGACTACAGGCGTGACTGCTCACCCTGTATCCCTCTGGAAGAAAACCTGAAAAGAAACGACGCACATTGAGGTAGATAAGGGTCTAATGAAAGACCCGTGTCCACCTCCTACTGACACTAAGCTAAACTGAAGAGTTTAATGCCAGTCGGTGGGGTGTACACTGCAGAGGAGGAGCTAATTTTTTTATTTGCATAGTGTCAGCCTCCTAGTGGCAGCAGCATACACCCATGGTTCCTGTGTCCCCCAATGAGAGGCGATAAAGAAAACATTTTTCCCACAAAAATTATTTTTTTAGCCCCCAGTTTTGTATTTTCCCGAAGGTAAGAGGAGAAATTTGACCCCAAAAGTTGTTGTACAATTTGTCCTGAGTACGCTGATACCACATATGTTGGGGGGAACCACTGTTTGGGCGCATGGGAGGGCTCGGAAGGGAAGGAGTGCCATTTGGAATGCAGACTTAGATGGAATGGTCTGCAGGCGTCACATTGCGTTTGCAGAACCCCTAATGTACCTAAACAGTAGAAATCCCCCACAAGTGACCCCATATTGGAAACTAGACCCCCATGGAACTTATCTAGATGTGTTGTGAGAACTTTGAACCCCCAAGTGTTTCACTACAGTTTATAACGCAGAGCCGTGAAAATAAAAAATCTTTTTTTTTTCCCCCCCCCAAAATTATTTTTTAGCCCCCAGTTTTGTATTTTCCCAAGGGTAACGGGAGAAATTGGACCCCAAAAGTTGTTGTCCTATTTGTCCTGAGTACACTGATACTACATATGTTGGGGTAAACCCCTGTTTGGGCACACGGGAGAGCTCGGAAGGGAAGAAGCACTGTTTTACTTTTTCAACGCAGAATTGGCTGGAATTGAGATCGGACGCCATGTCGCGTTTGGAGAGCCCCTGATGTGCCTAAACAGTGGAAACCCCCCAATTATAACTGAAACCCTAATCCAAACACACCCCTAACCCTAATCCCAACAGTAACCCTAACCACACCTCTAACCCTGACACACCCCTAACCCTAATCCCAACCCTATTCCAAACTGTAAATGTAATCTAAACCCTAACTTTAGCCCCAACCCTAACTGTAGCCTTAACCCTAGCCCTAACCCTAGCCCAAACCCTAGCCCAAACCCTAGCCCAAACCCTAGCCCAAACCCTAGCCCAAACCCTAGCCCAAACCCTAGCCCAAACCCTAGCCCAAACCCTAGCCCAAACCCTAGCCCAAACCCTAGCCCAAACCCTAGCCCAAACCCTAGCCCAAACCCTAGCCCAAACCCTAGCCCAAACCCTAGCCCAAACCCTAGCCCAAACCCTAGCCCAAACCCTAGCCCAAACCCTAGCCCAAACCCTAGCCCAAACCCTAGCCCAAACGGAAATAAATACATTTTTTTAATTTTTCCCTAACTAAGGGGGTGATGAAGGGGGGTTTGATTTACTTTTATAGCGGGTTTTTTAGCGGATTTTTATGATTGGCAGCCGTCACACACTGAAAGACGCTTTTTATTGCAAAAAATATTTTTTGCGTTACCACATTTTGAGAGCTATAATTTTTCCATATTTTGGTTCACAGAGTCATGTGAGGTCTTGTTTTTTGCGGGACGAGTTGACGTTTTTATTGGTAACATTTTCGGGCACGTTACATTTTTTGATCGCTTTTTATTCCGATTTTTGTGAGGCAGAATTACCAAAAACCAGCTATTCATGAATTTCTTTTGGGGGAGGCGTTTATACCGTTCCGAGTTTGGTAAAATTGATAAATCAGTTTTATTCTTCGGGTCAGTACGATTACAGCGACACCTCATTTATATCATTTTTTTATGTTTTGGCGCTTTTATACGATAAAAACTATTTTATAGAAAAAATAATTATTTTTGCATCGCTTTATTCTCAGGACTATAACTTTTTTTTTTTGCTGATGATGCTGTATGGTGGCTCGTTTTTTGCGGGACAAGACGCTTTCAGCGGTATCATGGTTATTTATATCTGTCTTTTTGATCGCGTGTTATTCCACTTTTTGTTCGGCGGTATGATAAAGCGTTGTTTTTTGCCTCTTTTTTTTCTTTCTTACGGTGTTTACTGAAGGGGTTAACTAGTGGGCCAGTTTTATAGGTCGGGCCGTTACGGACGCGGCGATACTAAATATGTGTACTTTTATTGTTTTTTTTTTATTTAGATAAAGAAATGTATTTAGGGGAATAATATTTTTTTTTTTTTGTTCATTATTTAGGAATATTTTTTTTTTTTTTTTTACACATTTTTTAAAAATTTTTTTTACTTTTTTACATTGTCCCAGGGGGGGACATCACAGATCAGTGATCTGACAGTGTGCACAGCACTCTGTCAGATCACCGATCTGAGAGCAATGCAGGCTGCTTCACAGTGCCTGCTTTGAGCAGGCTCTGTGAAGCCACCTCCCCTCCCTGCAGGACCCGGATCCGCGGCCATCTTGGATCCGGGCCTGGAACAAGCAGGGAGGGAGGTAAGACCCTCGCAGCAACGCGACCACATCGCGTTGCTGCGGGGGGCTCAGGGAAGCCCGCAGGGAGCCCCCTCCCTGCGGGAAGCTTCCCTATACCGCCGGCACATCGCGATCATCTTTGATCGCGGTGTGCCAGGGGTTAATGTGACGGGAGCGGTCCGTGACCGCTCCTGGCACATAGTGCCGGATGTCAGCTGCGATAAACAGCTGACACCCGACCGCGATCGGCGGCGCTCCCCCCGTGAGCGCCGCCGATCGCGCTGGACGTACTATCCCGTCCGTGGTCATGGGGGCCCACCCCACCTCGACGGGATAGTACGTCCGATGTCAGAAAGGGGTTAATGAGCTGCACTACCTGAGCCACTTGTGTGGGTTGTAGAGTCCGTCTCATGCTACCACAAGTGTGAAAGCACAACCAACATTCAAAAGTGACCAAAACATCAGCCAGAAAGCATTGGTACTGAGATGTGGTCTGTGGTCCCCACCTGCACAACCACTCCTTTATTGAGTGTGCCTTGATAGTTGCCAATAATTTCCATCTGTTGTCTATTCCATTTGCACAACAGCATGTGAAATTGATTGTCAGACAGTGTTGCTTCCTAAGTGGACAGTTTGATTTCACAAAAGTTTAATTTACTTGGGAGTTACATTCTGTTTAAGTGTTCCTTTTATTTTTTTGAGTAGTGTATAAATGAATACCATGTGACTGCTAACATTTCAGTACTTTTACTACTAATGACACGATTTAGTGGGACACCATCAGCATAAAATGACCTACTTTTAAAATCAGGTTTCAGTGCCAATTGTTTTTTCCCCACATACAATATTAAAATAACATTTTTTAGTATTCGCATTAAAAACATCTTACAATTTTTCACGTTGGCCACTGGGGCTTTTTAGAGACTAACTTTCTGTTTCAGGAAACAATACATGTATAGCCACAATGGTCAGATCCCAACCCTATTTTTCGTACTGAAGTATCCAATGAACATGTGCAAAGATCATTAGGAACGGAGGGGGCACAGGATGAGCTCTGACATCACCTATTGTGATCGGTGGATCCTGTGTATAGAGACGTTACCGGTCATTGTCATCCTGCCTCTACTACGAAAGCTGAACATTTTTCCCATATTGACAAGAAATATATATGAACCTCACAATTCACAATTGCCACAGTGAAAATTATCAGATGACTAAATTGTGTTTTGCTTGTTTTTCTTTTTTAATTAAGATTGTGATATGGAGAGGAAAGAAGGCAAACATTATTCTAAAATAAACTGAACACAAAAATCCTGATTTAAAGAGTAGGTCCTTTCTTCATGATGGCTTCCCTTTAAAGGGAATCTGTCAGCAGGTTATTGCTACCTCATCCGAGAGCAACATGATGTAGGAAAAGAGACCCTGATTCCAGCGATATATCACTTGGTTTAACTGGGTGCAGCAGTTGTAACAGAGTTTCAAGATTTAGCAATGCAGCAGAGCTGAGAAAGCTAACCCAGAGAGCGGGTCTCTCATTGCGGGCATCGGGCAGGTTCAGAAGGCCATCAGACTGCAGATTAATCCCATATCTGCAGGTTAATAGAGTTTTTTTTTTTTCTTTTTCACATGACTGGTTCCCTTTAACTATCTGAATTTGGAATGCTTTATCATGGGTTCAAAAGTATCGGAGACTCTTCCTCTGGTTTGCAATTGTCTCACCACTTCATCACGCACAGCCTTTCGTGTATGTTTATACTGGGTGTATAAAAAGGTCTGGATGCAATGAAATCAAGTAATCTAAAACAAAGTATCACCACATACCGTTCTGGAATATGGATTCCCATGCAGAGCATCTCCTTCTGGAACTTCTCTTTATTATTGCATACTGTACACCGGAAGAAAAATAATCCAGCGCTCAGAGCTTGATGCTGAAATAGGAATAAAGGTGGAGGAGGAGGAAGAGAGGAGCTTTTAACGCTGGCACTACATAAACTGGATGGGGGAATAATGTGGGGTAAATCTCTAGGAGTTTAAATAAGACAGTTGTGATTTAGGAGGGATATTTTGGATAAGAACATTAAAATACCTGTAGGCAGTCTCTATGATACCAAGATGTCTTGCAACAAGGTCCTCGTATTACGTGGTAAGAAGGGACATGGTCAACATTCTCCAGGCAAATTGTGCATGGAGAAGACCCGTTACTTTGTCTGGAGAGGGCTTTCTGTACTGGTCGATGTTCCCAACAGTAGGACCTTTAAGATTAAAATCAGTGATGGCAAATATATCTTCACAGAAAACAAAAAGAATAGAGCCAGGGATAAGAGATCCACACTAATAAGAATTCATGCCAGGAAAATGCCAGGGTTCGGCGTGCTGCACTGCCCCTATGTGTATATATTGGATAGAGGTTTACTACAGACACTTCCAGAATAAGTAGCACTTTGCTTTATAAACGAAAAGGCGACTAGTGATGAGTTAACGTGTTTGGATAAGGTGTTATCCGAGCATGCTCGGGTACTAACCAAGTGTTTTCGGCGTGCTAGAATAATATGTCCATGCATGTAGAAAAGCCGCGGAGACACCATCACGTGTTTCTCAACGCAAGCAATAAATAGCCAGGTCTTTAACCGGGAAGGGCAGCATCCAAAAAGGAAAACCACCTATGCCAAAACATGGTATCCATCCACAGACAGCTGTTTCGGGGTATTTGCCCCTCATCAGTGTGGAGTAGGAAACTGGCTATTAGGAGCAGTGCCTAGTAAAAGGACTATAAACATGCAAATGCATGTAGAAAAGCCGCAGAGACACCATCTGTGGATGGATACCATGTTTTGGCATAGGTATTTTTCCTTTTTGGATGCTGCCCTTCCCGTGGTTGTTCCTTCCCGGTGAAAGACCTGGCTATTTATTGCTTGCGTTGAGAAACACGTGATGGTGTCTCCGCAGCTTTTCTACATGCCTTTGCATATTTCCCATAAGGGATGGGAGCAGTGTTCTGGATCACTGCCTTGAGAAACACGTGATGGTGTCTCCGCGGTGTTGGATGTTTTGATCTCCCCAAGGTCATTCATCCTTATGTTTATAGAATAATATGTCCGACACCCCGCACCTGTAAGTCTTGCGGCTGAAGTAGTAACATGAAACGCGCGTCGGGGTGAGGGACTCAGGACAGGATGGCACTACTCTCCATTGGATTAACTTTTTGTTAATTAGGTAAGTATACACACTATATGCCCACTACCAAATGCATATCTAGGATAACTATTGTATAATGGGGTAATATGTCTATTGCTAAAGTTATTAATTCTACCTTTTGTGGACATATGGACTGTTTAAGTCCTTGTTCTGTGTCCCGCTCTGTTGAGGTATCTTATTTTATTTATACTCTAATGAAATTATACATTCTTACCATCTTATGTGTGGTAGTCAGTCACTCTATATATCCAATCAGTGAATTTTTGGCTGTGATAATGGTTGATCTGTATTTATTCTGAAAGTGCCGATAGTAGTCATCTATCCAATATACAGGTTGGAGCAGCACAGCAGGCCTAGACCTGGCATTTTCTTGCCACGAACTCCTATTGACCAGATGAACGATTGCCCTATGAAGCACTTTCCCCATTCAGGACTTGTAGATCCCCACATTTCTGACAGGCACTCAAGTGACAGAAATAGACATAAGTTAATGATGGAACAAATAGAAAACATTGATAAGCTTTTTATTATTGGCTAGTGAAGCCCCATGTACAAATGATAAAGATGGGAATAATCAGATAGTCAGGTGGGAAGAGAGGTTCAAGAAACCAGATTTGTGATGACCACAACAACAGTATCTTTATAAAAAAAAACAAAAAAAAACAAAAACACATAATCCAGTAAGGCTACTTTCACACATCAGGTTTTCAGTGTCAGGCTAAATCCGGCGAATGTTGGAAAAACTGGCTCCGGCGCAGATTGTGAAAAACTGATGCGACGAATCCGTTTCTTTGACGGATCCGGCTAGCCTATCTAGATTATTGGATAAAAAAAAATTTTGGAGCATGCTCAGTTTAAAAAACCGGATCAGGCCGCCGGATCTGCCTTTTTCCAGATCCGGCACCTTCCGGCTCCCATTCTAGCAAACAGGCTTCAGGCTTTTTCGCCGGAGACAAAAAACGTTGCAGTGGACGTTTTTTCAAGAAACCGGAAGCGGCAGATTTGCTGGATCCGGCGAAAACCGGACGAAACGCAATGTCATCCGATGTAATCCAGCACTAATACAATTCTATGGGAAAAAAACCTGATCCGGCGGCAACATTCGCCTGATCCGGTTTTTTGAAATTTAGCCGGATTTAGCCTCACGACAAACACCTGATGTGTGAAAGTAGCCTTAAGGGTACACCGCCCCATGACTTATCATACAGCGGAGATGTTTTGTGCTGCTTAGCACAGCAGGACATCTATATTGATGGATCTTTTTACCATCAACTAGTGGTAATAAAGAAGGGGCAGCCTGAACAGAGTGGCCAGACACACAATTGAAATCTGAGCCAATTAATGGACCCGTGACGTGATTCATGCTGCCCAAGCTATAGGCAGCATCAATCGGAGCCTGCACGATGGCGGCCAGGTGTTTTGCTCACCAAATCTCCGGCTCCATTTGTGCACATTGGGGGAGACTTGTCAATGAAAGCAAGCGATGTTGTGAGAAGAGAGCCAGGGTTGGACTTGTTTCGTCTATTTCTATGCTCCCCATCTGGATCTGAAACTCTGGAGCGTTTCAATTAAAAACCATACCTGGATGCAATCGTGCAGACGACCTCTGATCATGCTGCTCACGGTGTGGAGTAAGCGCAGAGGAACGGATGTAAAAGGCGGCTGAGAGAGGCTGGGGAAGGGGATCAAATATTCTTCACCTATCTGGTAGTGGCATGACAAATATCTGATATGGAAAACCCTTAGATCTTACTAATACTCCAAACCATTTTGTTTAGCAATATTAATAAAATTAATTTTCCAGTGAAAGGATATGGGATATGGCACAAGATGTTATGCTGAGCAATGCTCTTATGCTGGCAATGTCAAATTTACATGACAGATTGTTAGTCCAGGGGATGATACGTCTCGTAAGCTTGCCAATTAATCTTAAGAAATAAATGTAAGAAGCAAGAAATTACCTGAACGTGTCCATGAATTGGAAAATGCACTGCTTTTCTATCCCACAAGGAAAATGATAACCACGTTTGCAACGAGGAAACACACAGCCGATGGATGCGCCGTTTCTTTTACAAACATGGCATTTCTAGGAAAAAAGAAAAATGGTAATCACAGAGAAATTAACAGTGCCATTTAACTGACAACCGGCAGACAATGTGAATGCTACACAATGACCCGTGAACACTGATAGGTAAGGTCTGAGGAGTTCAGCGAGCCCCTCTGGCTATACTTCGATAGATTTCATAATAATAATAATTATTATTATTTATATAATGCCAACATATTCCGCAGCACTTTACAGTTTAACAGTTTCAAACACAATAGTCATAAGTAACAATGTTAACAATATAATAATTAAAGCAAAATAAGACGACCCTGCTCGTGAGAGCTTACAATCTACAATGAGGTGGGGGAGATACAAAGTGCAGGTGTGTATTTACAATGATTTATTTACAATGATGGTCCAGCCATCTTCAGGGGGTGGGGGATAGATAAAGAAAGAGAATGAGTTACACACACACACACACACACACACACAAACATAACATGACTGATTAGTGAACGTGATAGGCCGCTCTGAACAAATGTGTTTTGAGCGAGCGTCTAAAACTATGCAAATTGTGGATGGTCCTAATATCTTGGGGTAGAGCATTCCAGAGGATTGGTGCAGCACGGGAGAAGTCTTGGAGTCGGGAGTGGGAGGTACGGATTAGTGCAGAGGTTAGTCGAAAGTCATTTGCAGAGCGCAGCGGTCGGTTAGGCCGATAGACAGAAATGAGGGAGGTGATGTAAGGGGGTGCCGCACTGTGGAGAGCTTTGTGGGTGAGAACAAGTACTTTGAATTGGATTCTATAATGAATGGGCAGCCAGTCTAACGACTGGCGAAGAGCGGACGCGTCCGAATACCGATTAGCCAGGTAGATGACCCTGGCTGCTGCAATAAGGATGGACTGTAGAGGGGAAAGTCGAGTGAGGGGGGGGGGGGGGGGGCAATTAGTAGAGCATTGCAGTAGTCCAGGCGGGAGTGGATCAGGGCGACAGTGAGGGTTTTTGTTGTTTCCATGGTGAGAAAAGGGCCAATTCTAGAAATGTTCTTTAGGTGTAAGCGGCACGAGCGGGCAAGAGATTGTATATGGGAGGTGAAGGAGAGATCGGAGTCAAACATAACACCCAGACAGCGCGCCTACTGCCGGGGTGTTATTATGGTGCCACCATCCAATTTCCCAGTTCTAGTTTATTGTAATAACCGTATAAAAATAGGTGCACCCTCTCTGATTTCAAAACATTAGTTAGCAAAAATTGCCAGGCGTGACAATACCCTAGAAAAAATACAGGGTACTCAAAAAACTTAATAAAAATTAAATTTATAAATGATTTAATATAATGAAAAATTGAAAATTTTAAAAATACCAAGAAAAATACTAGAAAAAGGAGGGATATGGGACTCAAAAATGAATGGCTGCTACATTGTAAAGGTAGGACCTTGTCCACACTAGTGATGTACTCCACTAGATTCTGAAAATTATCACTTGTATAATACAAAATGTATAACCAAAGCATATATGCAATACTAATTAATCAGTGGCCTTATTTTTGCTGCAGCTAATCAATATTCCGACATGGGTGACGTCGCTCTGACGCAATATTTGAGGCTGAAGCTGATGTAGCAGCTCATTGGCTGCAGCCTGCTTGTGAAAACAAGTCATGTCATTCTCCAGGAACAGCAGCACCAAAATCACCGCAACTACGCCACTGCGGAAGAAGAGTGTCCAATGCTTTTACATTAATTACGGTAGTAAACAATATTTACCCTATTAATATGATATGGCATAACTTTTTGAGTATAACTGCTGGGATATCGAGTATTGGGTTGAGATCGAGCATGAGCATCTGTGCTTCATTCATTGTCTACAGAGTTGATCGATATATATCCTAAGGAACCCCAGACTGGTAAGGGTCTCAAGTCAGAAAGAGTACAGCACTTCACATAGACCATCCATACTAGCAATAAGCCTACAGACCCGCACTAGTGCCAACTTGTGAGAAGCATCTTTAGTAATAAAAAAAAACAAAAGTGAAACATGCATGTATAACATTTAATCTACACTTACCAATTTCCTGGCTCTGTTTACTTCTCTCTTAATGTCATCAATAAGGAATCCATATATACCCTCATCTTCCTCACCCCTTTGCCAGATACCGCTGGAAAGCAGCTAGAAGAACAATTATTCATCTTAAGTTCATTCATTTCAGCAGTGCTCCACAAGTTTTTTCAGATATGTGCTTAATGCATTATCATGTTTTCTCGGCTACCACATATTTCATTGGAAGACATTCGGATTTGCCGTAAATGTTTGAGAGCGGAGACCCCTCTTTATCTGAAGGGTAGCTGAGACACGAGGTTAGCCAACGCGGACAAAACAAAGGGGAGCTGGACATTCCCCAGCATTACTAAAGGTACTTTCACACTCAGCAACTTTGCAACGAGAACGGCAACGATCCGTGACGTTGCAGCGTCCTGGATAGCGATCTCGTTGTGTTTGACACGCAGCAGCGATCTGGATCCCGCTGGTCGGAGCTAGAAGTCCAGAACTTTATTTGGTCGTCAGGTCGGCGTATATCGTCATGTTTGACATCAAAAGCAACGATGCCAGCAATGTTTTACATGGAGCTAACAACCAGCGAGAACGATAAGTGAGTCGCCGTTACGTCACTGGATCGCTCCTGCATCGTTCTGGAGCTGCTGTGTTTGACGTCTCTACAGCGACCTAAACAGCGACGCTGCAGCAATCAGCTCGTTGTCTATATCGCTGCGGCGTCGCTGAGTGTGACGGTACCTTAAGTCTGTGCATCTATCATTGACAACAATAGACACCATGACCAGATCTCCACCTTTATTGCAGTCTTCAAGAGATAGTTATCTTGGTACACAACAAGGCTCCCGTTACTGAGAATAGGCCCAAAGGGAGCGAGGGGCAGATTTATCTAAACAGGACCCTTATACCAGACTCAAAAGGGATATTCCCATCTCCAAGATACTATCCCAATATGTAGTAGGAGTAATCTACTATATAATTGTCTAAGGGTCATTTCCGTCATTCTGTCTGTCCTTCTGTCACGGATATTCATTGGTCGTGCCTCCGTCATGGAATCCAAGCCGCTGATTGGTCTCGCCAGCTGCCTGTCATGGCTGCCGCGACCAATCAGCAACGGCCACAGTCCGATTAGTCCCTCCCTACTCCCCTGCAGTCAGTGCCCGGCGCCCGCTCCATACTCCCCTCCAGTCACCGCTCACACAGGGTTAATGCCAGCGGTAACGGACCGCGTTATGCCACGGGTAACTCACTCCGTTACCACCGCTATTAACCCTGTGTGATCAAGTTTTTACTATTTTTAATGCTGCCTATGCAGCATCAATAGTAAAAAGATCTAATGTTAAAAATAATAATAAAAAAAACACACCTGCTATTCTCACCTTCCGTAGTCCGACGATGCGCTCCCGCCAGCTTCCGGTCCCAGAGATGCATTGCGAAATTACCAAAAGACTTAGCGAGACCGCTAAGTGATCTGGGTAATTTCGCAATGCATCCTGGGAACGCAAGATGGCGGCAACCACGCGCATCGTCAGAGGTTCGCTGGATCCCGCCGGGTGAGTATATAAATATTTTTTATTTTTTATTTTTTTTTAACAGGGATATGGTGCCCACACTGCCAAATACTACGTGGGCTGTGTTAGATACTGCGTGGCTGCTATATACTACCTGGCCAGTGTTAGATACTATGTGGGCTGTGTTCTATACTGCGTGGGCTGCGTTATATACTACGTGGCTGCTATATACTACGTGGGCAGTGTTATATACTACGTGGCTGTGTTCTATACTGCGTGCTATATACTACGTGGCCACTGTTAGATACTATGTGGGCTGTGCCATATATTACGTGGGCTGTGTTACATACTACGTGGGCTGTGTTATATACTGCATGGCTGCTAGATACTGTGTGGGCTGTGTTATTTACTGCGTAGCCTACATTAACGCATCGGGTATACTACAATATGTATGTATATATATAGCAGCCACATGGTATATACCACAGGCACTCCTGTGCTATATACTATGTGGCTGCTATATACATACATACATACATACTCTATAATACCCGATGTGTTTGAATCGGGCCACCATCTAGTAATAATAATAAAATTAGAAAATACTTCTAAATAGAAATGTAGTATAGGTTTTCTGAATCGCTAGGTCTTTCCTCATGTGCAGTCATTGAGAGACCTTAGGTAACCATGGTTACGAACGACCACTGATATAGCCATAGTAAGGTTCTAGAGGTTGTAACCATGGATACCCAAGGTCCTGCAATGCCTGCTCATAGGGAAAAGACCTAGTGAATTAGAAAAACTATACTACATTTCTAATTGGAGGTATTTGCTAATAATATTATTATTATACCTACTACATAATGAGATAGTATCTTGGGAGATGGGAATACCCCTTTAAAAGTCCACTTCACTAAAAGGCACACAACTCTTAAACGGAGGCTGTTAGACTCAAAATGCTAACTAAACCACTTATAAAAAGGTACCTGTAGTATAGATTTTAGTTATTTAGCTGCCAGAAAAATGAAAATTAATTCCATATGCAAATGAGGTGGCAATGAACAGTTTGTAGTACTTTGACAGCCCTCTAGTGGGCATTGCCAGAACTCAATCAGTGGCTCTGCACCTCCGGACGGACACAGCAGAAGCCCTGCCGCAGGTACACATTGCTAATGCAGGTTCCCATTGTTGCCTCCTGTCTACAGCACCGAGGGGAGGATGCAGACAGGAGTGCTGGCAATGGCACTATGTGAGCATGGCTGGGCTCATCCAGGAGGTGCAGAGCTGCTGATCCTGTGCTGTCAATCAAGATGTGACAAAATGGTCAGTATACAAAGTAATGAGGGGCGAAGCGATGCACTGAACCCTTGGCCACGCAAAGAGTGCACTGAAGGCCCCTTATCTGCATACAAAAAAAACTTTTTTTCTGACAGCTAACCCCTTAGTGACAGAGCCAATTTTGACAATTCTGACCACTGTCACTATGAGGTTATAACTCTGGAATGCTTCAACGCATCTCGCTGATCCTGAGATTGTTTTTTCGTGACATTGTACTTTAGGTCAGTGGTAAAATTTATTTGATGTGACTTGAGTTCATTAAAAAAAAAAAAAAAAAAACCAACAACAACAACAACAACAACAACAACAACAACAACATTTGGCAAAAATTTTGAAAATTTTACATTTTTAAATTTTTTTTAAAGGGAACCTGTCACCCCCCAAAATCAAAGATGAGGTAAGCCCACCAGCATCAGGGGCTTATCTACAGCATTGCATTCTGTAACCCGATGTATCCTGAAAGATGAGAAAAAGAGGTTAGATTATTTATACTCACCCAGGGGCGGTCCCGCTGCAATGGGCGCCGCAGTCCGGGGCCTCCCATCTTCTTACGATGACATACTCTTCTTGTAGCGGCTCTGGCGCAGGCGTACTTTGTCTGGCCTGCTGAGGGCAGAGCAAAGTACTGCAGTGCGCAGGCGCCGGGAAAGGTCAGAGGCCTGGCACCTGCGCACTGCAGTACTTTGCTCTGCCCTCATCAGGGCAGACAAAGTACGCCTACACCGGAGCCACGGCAGGAAGACAAGAAGAGAACGTCATCGTAAGAAGATGGGAGGCCCCGGACTGCGGCGCCCATTGCAGCGGGACCGCCCCTGGGTGAGTGTAATCTAACCTCTTTTTCAGGATACATCGGGGGCTTACCTACAGCATTCCAGAATGCTGTAGATAAGCCCCTGATGCCGGTGGGCTTAGCTCATCTTCGATTTTGGGGGTGACAGGTTCCCTTTAATTTCTGTGCCCTTAAATCAGCGGTGTCACACAAAACGGTTAATAAACAACATTTCTCACACGTCTAGTTTACATCAGCATAATTTTGGAAACAATTTTTTTTAATTCTATTAGGACATAGGGGTTAAAAGTTCACCAGCGATTTCTAATTTTTCCAACAAAATTTACAATCCCATTTCTTAGGGACCACCTCACATTTGAAGTGAGTTTGGAGGTCAATATGACAGAAAATACCCAAAAGTGACACCATTCTAAAAACTGCACCCCTCAGCAAAGACATTCAAGAAGTTTATTAACCCTTCATTTGCTTCACTGGAACTAAAGCAATGTGGTAGGAAAAAAAATGAACATTTTACTTTTGTCACAAAAAAATTACTTTGGACCCAAGCTTTTATTTTCACAAGGTTAACAGGAGAAAATGGGCCCTTAAATTTGTTGTGCAATTTCTCCTGAGTACGCCGATACCCTGTATGTGGGAGAAAGCCACTGTTTGGGCACATGGCAGGGCGCACCGTTTGTCTTTTTGAACGCAAGATTGGCTGGAATCAATGGTATGAGCCATGTCGTGTTTGGAGACCCCCTGATGTGCCTAAACAGTGGAAACCCCCCAATTCTATACCCAACCTTAGATTCAGCCCCAACCATATCCCCATCAGCAAATAATGGAAAAAAATGTATTTTATTTTGACCTAACTAAGGGGGTAACAGAGGGGTTTGATTTACTATTTTTTTTTATTTTGATCACTGTGATTGGGTCTATCACAATGATCAAAATGAACCAATAGGAAAAAAAAATCTATTGTTGCCAGGTACCATCTGTAAGATCTCGGTGGGCGCACCGTGTATGCGCCTGCCATTTTCTTCCATAAAGAAGAGGCGGAGGGCCAGGGAATGGAGCAGGAGGGTCTGGGGATGGCAGAGGTAGCGCGTGGCCCATTTCTCTCTCCTCTGGCATGCTAGATCATGTCAGAGGAGAGAGAAATCAGACTTTTTTTTTTTTTGCAATCGCAGTTATTCAATAAATAATGGCGATCACAAGACTGGGGACGGGAAAAACCGACCTGAATTATGTTCTCTGGGGTCTCAGCTACTCCTGGTAGCCGAGACCCTGAAGATTTTCCCCGACGCTGGGGGGGGGGGGCGCGATACCCTCATTTCTCAGCGCCGTTAAAAAGGCTTAAGGGCGCTGAGGAATAACGCCCCTTGACTGCTGCTGTTAAAAAGGTGTATCAACGGTCGTTAAGGGGCTAAACCACGAAGTTGTATTGCAGGTGTAATTTTATATAGAGGCCGAAACCATACATAAGTGTGTAAGTGGGCAATTTGTCATTTTGGGGGTGTAAGACTCCCTTTATTGAAACTGCTGCATGTTTACGCACCACAATCTGGCGTAGATTTCTGCTACTATAGATACCACTTTCCCTGGTGGGCAGTCACTGACTTTACATCCTTCATTAAAAAAATAAATTATGTGGTGTGACCCTTACAAAACAAAGAAAAAAGTCAACTTTAAGAGAAGAATTTGTACTATTGTTATTATTATATTTATTTATTTATTATTATAGTTATTATTATATTTAGGTCCAATTATGAATGGACCTAAATGTATGATGTAACAATGACCTGGAGGAGTCCGGCTACAATATGTGTATACAGAAACAAAAGAAAGAAAATATGTTGAAGAAATTATAACTTGTGGTTTCCGTCGTGTTGCATCTGGAGGCTCTGAGCACTCACCAGGCAGTAATAGTGCAGGGTCAACTTGTGCTCTACGTAGGTTTTCTTCTCCCCGTATTTCTCGGTGCAGTCGTCTCGACGTCCACAGAGGATGCAGGCTGTAAGGGTCATACAAGGATCCAAGGTATAAATGGGATAATTTTTTACATCAGAAATTACGTATACAGGCGTTACTGTGACTTCTGTGTGTACAAGTATATACGCACTATGCCCAAATGTAAGCGACATAGGAAACTAAACTGTCCTTTGCTCTCAGCCCATATTTAGTCCAGATATGGACTCTGGAAACAGCAACGCTCTTCCGCCTGCTACATATATTGTATAGCGACAGATGTCTACATATCTCATGTCAAAAACCCGAGACAAAGCAAAAGTGATTCTTTGCACAAATAAGAAGTAAATGACCTTTTTTTTTTTTTTACAAAGAATAAATTGACTTTGTACTCACGTAGGCTGTTTGTGGCCGAAGGGCTCAAGGTGCTTCTACGGACACTTTTAGCTTTTGGACTCCTGCAAATAAATATAATGAATATTAATGTGTACAGGCACTCTAGCTGCTAAGTTATGGCAATGTTTACTAAGTGCAGTTAAGGGGCTTGTCCAGCGACAAAGTAGAGACAGAGACCCTGATTCCAGTGATGGGTTGCAGCCATCAGCTATGAGTTTTGCCTGGCTGGTTACACAGGAGAACCCAGACCTTTCCCCCTTCCCCCCATTATTTAGAGCGTAGGAGCTGGCTGACAAATACACCCATCAGCCACGCCAGCTCTCGCCGATATTAGCGGCAGCAGGCTGATGGGAGCAGTAGTCCCATCAGCTGACACCAGTGACTGAAGGTAAACTTTATACCTCAGATTAAATCTGCAGGCTGACGCTGTCATTTGACAGAATGGGAACCGTGGCTGTTTGACTGGCGGTAATGATTTTGTCACCTATCAGAAGCAGTGTTTGCAGCGTTGTCATGCATATGACAGCGCAACACCCAATGTTTGAGCAGCCAAACCCTAACTTCCTGGTGAAGTCCGTGCCCGAACATTAGGTGTTCAGTACGGATGCCAAACTTTACTGTTTGGGTTGGCCCATCTCTATTCATGAGTTCTGTATAACCCCACCCCCAGCTCTTATTGGTAGCTTTCTGTCTATGTGCAGTGTACACGGCTGCCAATCAGGGGTGTGGGTGGGGTTAAACTGGGCTCAGCATTCTGAGAACTGCTAGATTTGTAGCAGATAAGAGGGATTTTTATCAAATCTACAGCAAGCACTCCAGTAAGTGACATCACTAGAATCAGGTTCTCTTTCTCTATATTATGCTGCAATCAGATGGAATAGCCAAAACCTGGCAACAGGTTCCTTTTCAACTCCATTCTATGTTTACATTTGGCTTTTGCCAGAGCTGGCAACAGCTCAACAGATAAGGCCCCGTCACACATAGTAGCGATCAGGCCCCTGCTGTGAGATCGCTGGTCGCTGGGCCATTTTTTGATCATTGAGGTCCCGCTGACATCGCTGAATCGGCGTGTGTGACGCCGATTCAGCGATGTCTTCGCTGGTAACCAGGGTAAACATCGGGTTACTAAGCGCAGGGCCGCGCTTAGTAACCCGATGTTTACCGTGGTTACCATCGTTAAAGTAAAAAAACAAACGCTACATACTTACCTACCGCTGTCTGTCTCCGGCGCTGGGCTTCTCTGCTCTGGCTGTGAGCGGCGGGCAGCCGGAAAGCAGAGCACAGCGGTGACGTCACCGCTCTGCTTTCCGGCCGCTGTGCTCACAGCCAGAGCAGAGAAGCCCAGCGCCAGGGACAGACAGCGGTAGGTAAGTACGTAGCGTTTGCTTTTTTTACTTTAACGATGGTAACCAGGGTAAACATCGGGTTACTAAGCGCGGCCCTGCGCTTAGTAACCCGATGTTTACCCTGGTTACCCGGGGACTTCGGCATCGTTGAAGACAGTTTCAACGATGCCGAAGTCTTTCCCCTGATCGTTGGTCGCTGGAGAGCTGTCTGTGTGACAGCTCTCCAGTGACCAAACAGCGACGCTGCAGCGATCCGGATCGTTGTCGGTATCGCTGCAGCGTCGCTAAGTGTGACGGTACCTTAAGGCTAAGGTCTCATGCAATGTTTTTGCAACATTTTTGCAGTCAAAACCTGCTCTCTTGGCAGTAACAATGCAGCATTTTCGATTACATTTGTGCTTTATCTACAGTACATGTTTAATAAAGTTATTATTTACCAAAATGCCATGAAAAAAAAACATTTGCTGAGTTTTCTCACTTTCTCATTGCTTTCTATGGGTCAAAAACACTGCAAAAACGATGAAAGCATTAAAACACCGCAGTTCTCAAATTCAATCAGGAAAATAAAAACAAGCATCCTCTGAAAAACACAGCTGAAATGCTGCATGTAAACATTGCCAAAGCTTGTTATCCCACCCCCACTGACAACAATTTTATATGCCGAAACAACTCCTACTATATCAATATATAGTCTGTTATATCAACAATATATTTTTACATTAAAAAAAGAAAAACCACATTTCTGCTCCATTCAGTGATGGTCAGCCATGTACAGCGCTCGACAATCCCTTAAAGGGAATCGGTCACCTTATTTTTCGCATTTAAGCTGCAGCCACCGCCATTAGGATCTTATCTACAGCATTCTGGAAAGATGAGAAACACCAAGGTTACTTACTGGTAGCCGGTTTTTCCGGAGCCCATGACAGCACACCTGAGAGAGGGGATCCGCCCAGTCAGGACAGGAAACCTACTGAAATAAAAGGGCGGTACCTCTCCCTCGCTTCAGTTGGTTTTCAGAGCATGAGAGGCCTCCTTGGTTAGTTCACATGGTAATCTACCACCACATTATAATAATAACAAAAAACACCCAACTAAAAGTGCGCACCAAAGGGTGAAAAAAGAAGGGAGGGAATATACAGGTGCTGTCATGGTCTCCGGAAAAACCGGCTACCAGTAAGTAACCTTGGTGTTTTCCCGTCTCCCATGACAGCACACCTGAGAGATTTTTGGAGAAAGGAACACCTTAGGGAGGGACCACCACTTGCAGCACCCTTCTACCAAAGGTAAGGTTAGTAGAGGAAGATAAATTCAGTGGTAGTGTTTAAAGAAGGTAGACAGTGAGGACCAGGTAGCGGCCTTACATATCTGATCAATCGATACCTCTGCTTTTTCAGCCCAGGAAGTAGCCACGGCCCTGGTGGAGTGAGCCTTGATGCCTTCAGGGATTGGAACGCCACATGCAGCATAGGATAAGCTAATGGCCTCCCTAATCCATCTGGCAATAGTACTTTTGGACACCCCATGACCTTTCCTGCTACCCTGGAAAGCTACAAATAGAGACTGATCTTTCCTCCACTGACTAGTTAAGAATATGTACTGTAACATAGATCTTCTTACATCAAGAGTGTGAAACCTCTCCTCGCCTGGATTTTTAGGATTAACACAAAATGAGGGTAAAACAATCTCCTGACTTCTATGAAATTTAAGAACTACTTTAGGTAGATAAGCCGGATCTGGTTTTAGAACCACCCTGTCATCATATATCTGAGTGTATGGAGGACAAACGGACAGGGCTTGTAAGTCGCTCACTCTACGTGCGGACGACAAAGCTAACAATAGCACTGTTTTTAGAGTGAGAAATTTTATCGATAACACTTGCAAAGGCTCAAAGGGACTTTTAGTTAGAGCATCTAAAACCAGACTTAAATCCCAGGGAGAAATTTTCTGAATTACTACAGGTCTAGACCTACTACATGATTTAATGAAATGGGCTACCCACTTGTTGGAGGCTAGATTACAATGATATAAAGCTCCTAATGCTGAAACCTGAACTTTAAGCGTATTGGTAGCCAATCCTAGTTGTAAGCCTGCTTGTAGAAACTCTAAAATAGCACCCACAGGAGCCTCATCCGACAAAGGTTGTCCTAAAAACTCTAGAAACCTCTTCCATGTCCTACCATAAATTCTCGATATAATCGGCTTCCTACTTCTCAACAGGGTGGAGATTAGCCCTGACGAGAATCCCTGTCGGCTTAGTAATGTCCTCTCAAATTCCAGGCTGCCAGATGGAAGCCCTTCACTTGAGAGTGGCATACTGGACCCTGGGTAAGCAGGTCCGGAACCTCCGGTAGGATCCATGGATCGGTTACCGACATTTGCCTTAGGATAGAAAACTATGGTCTCTTCGGCCAAAATGGAGCAATCAGAATCACTCTTGCTTGCTCCATCCTGATCTTCCTTACCACTACCAGAATTAATGCTATTGGTGGAAACACGTAAGCGAGGCTGAATTCCCACGGTATTCGGAGGGCATCTACTGCAACCGGGTTCCCCCTCGGGTCTAACGAGCAGAACCTCTCCACCTTCCTGTTGTGAAGCGTGGTAAACAAGTCTATTACCGGTTCGCCCCAGGCCTGCACTATTTGTTGGAACACCCTGGGATTCAGCGACCATTCTCCCTGTCTTAGCTTTTTGCGACTTAAGTAGTCCGCCTTCGTGTTTTCGACCCCCTTTATGTGCAAAGCTGAAGAAGCACCGATGCTGCCCTCATGAGTGAAAGGGACCTTGTTCCCCCCTGATGATTGATATAGGCTACTACCGTGTAATTGTCGGACATCACTCTGGTATGAGGACCCTGAAGGATTGGAAGGAAATGTCTTACTGCCCTTTCTACAGCCCATAACTCTTTTATATTGGATGCCTGATGTTTTTCTGTATGGGACCAGGATCACTGTATGGAAAGCGTCCCTAGATGTGCACCCCATCCTGTACCACTCGCGTCCGTTGTGATCACGTCTTCTATCGGAGTTAGCCACTGAACCCCTGAGCTCAAGTGATCCCTTACTGACCACCAGACTAGGGAATCTCTGACGCGTATCGAGAGGTGAATTTTTCCCTCCAAATGCCCTTCTAAGGCTACGTTCACATTTGCGGCTTTGGACGCAGCGGCGTCGCCGCAAAACAACGCACGCGTCATGCTTCCCTATCTTTAACATTGGGGACGCATGTGCGTTCGTTTTCATGCGTTTCGGTGCGTTTTGCGACACATGCGTCCTTTCGACGCACCTGGCAGTGCGTTGCAAACGCAACATGTTGCATTTTTTCTGCATCCAAAATTTTTAAAAAACGCTTGCGTCGCACTTGCGTTGTATTTGCGTCGTCGAAACTTCAAAACCTCCATTGAAGTGTATTGGCAACGCAGAAGACGCAAGTACTTGCGTTGTTGTGCGTTGTAGGACGCATGCGTTCTTTACTTTAAAAATAGAGACACTGAAAAGACCCTATAGATTAAAAAAGGGTTGAACGCATGCGTCAAAATGCATGCGTTCTACTTGCGTCTTTCGTGCGTTGCGTCCACGACGCTGCGTCCAAAGCCGCAAATGTGAACGTAGCCTAACAACCTTTGTGTTGACAGGACCTCCCACTGTAATTGCCTCAGGTGAAACTATGCCCATTTTACAGCGGGAATACAGGATGTTAGTGACCCTAGCAGGGACATCGCCTTTCTTAGTGTCATCACAGGCTGATGTATCGCCATTTCCACAAGACTTTGTATTTTGGATATTTTGCTCTCCGGCAGGAGACAGTTGCCGCGTGGAGTCCAGAACCAACCCCAGGAAGGACTGAACTTTCTCTGGTGTTAGCCTCGACTTGGCGACATTTATTTCCCAACCTAACACTGCTAGGGTCGTAGTCACTTCCTCTATTTGTGCAAGACAGTGATCCACTGATCTGCCTATTACAAGGAAGTCGTCTAGGTACGGAACGATGACTATGTTCCGGGAACGGAGGAAGGACATGACCTCTGACATTAATTTTGTAAATATTCTTGGCGCTATCGATAGACCAAATGGAAGGGCAGCGTACTGGTAGTGTTTGAGTTGCCCTTGGACAAACACTGCTACTCTCAGAAATTTTTGATAGTCCCGATGAATTGGGACATGGTAGTAAGCGTCTTTTAAGTCTATAGCTGCCATGAAGCAGTCCGGGAACAGCATCTTTATCGCTGAGCTTACCGACTCCATTTTGAAGGAGTAATTTATTACTGATCGATTGAGTTTTCTTAAGTTGACAATAGTCCTTAGTGAGCCATCTGGTTTTCGTATCAAAAAGAGAGGGGAATAAAACCCTTCTCCCTTTTCTTCCCTTGGAACCTCTACTAGGACCTTTTTTAGAACTAGCCCCAATACCTCCGTTTCCAGAGCTAGCTGTTCCTCTGGAAGTTTTCTGCGTGGTGTCAACACAAAAGTCTGTCGAGATGGATGAATACCGGTTTTTACGTACCGGTAATAGGATTTTACGGAGCCAAGACAGCACCCCTACGAGAGAGGGGATCCGCCCACCTTCCGGACAGGAACCTACAGGGTTTAAAGGGGCGGTCCCCCTCACCACTCCAGTTTGTGTTTCAAAGTATAAGGGACACCGCCATTGAGTTAGTACATAAACATATATACTTAAACATTACTAAATACCATCACCTTCTAAAGAGTGATTTTTTAACAAGCACACTTTCCCCAAAGGGTGCAGAAACCAGTGAATAACTACGGGGGGGGGGGGGGGGGGGGGGGAATGTGCGGGTGCTGTCGTGGCTCCGTAAAATCCTATTACCGGTACGTAAAAACCGGTTTTCTTATCGCCACGACAGCACCCCTACGAGAGATTTTCAAAGATCAATCACCTGGGAGGGACTACAGCACTAAGTACTGTACGGCCAAAAGCTAAATTGGCCTCTGAAGATAAGTCAAGACGATAATGTCTATAAAAGGTGGAAGGAGATGACCACGTTGCCGCCTTACATATTACGTCTATGGAGACGTCCGCTCTTTCCGCCCAGGATGAGGCCATGGCTCGAGTGGAGTGGGCCCTGATGCCATCTGGTGGTGTCTGGCCTTTAGCAGTATAAGCAAGATATATGGCATCTCTTATCCATCTGGCGATAGACGCTTTTGTTACACTCGCCCCTTTCCTTGGATTCTAACATGTGATATTTCTGCTCGTCAGCTGAATTCGGATTGTCACAGAAAGATGGTAAAATTATTTCCTGACTTCTATGAAATTTGGAAGCTACTTTTGGTAGGTATGCTGGATCAGGTATTAACACTACCCTGTCCTGAAAGACCATTAAATAAGGAGGATCTATCGATAAAGCTTGTAAGTCACTCACTCTCCTAGCAGAGGTCAGGGCTACTAGGAAGGCTGTTTTTAAAGTTAAATTTTTTATGGAGACAGAATCTTATGGCTCAAATGGGGGTTCTGTTAAGGCGTCTAAAACCAAATTTAAATCCCATGGTGGTAATCTAGGAATATACACTGGGTTACTACGTTCAGTAGCCCTGACAAATCGGGAAACCCATCTATTTCCCGCCACATCGCTGTTATATAACGCTCCCAAAGCTGATACTTGGACTCTAAGGGTATTTACCGCCAAGCCCAATTCTCGGCCTTTCTGTAAAAACTCAAGAATAGCCGGAATTGGGACCTTGCCAGAAACGGGATTTTGGTAGAAGGCAAGGAACTTTTTCCAAGTTTTAGCATAGATTTTAGTGGTAACTTATTTCCGGCTATTTAAAAGGGTAGATATGAGAGCCTCTGAAAACCCTCTTCGCCTCAATAACTCCCTCTCAAATTCCACGCTGTCAGATGCAGGGATTCCACATTGGGGTAACGGAATGGACCCTGAGAAGGAAGCTCCGGGCTGGTTGGCAGTACCCAGGGGTCGGACACAGACATTGCCCTGAGTAACGAGAACCATGCCCTCCTGGGCCAAAAGGGGGCAATCACGATCACTCTCGCTCTCTCCTCCCTGATCTTCCTGAGGACTAAAGGGATCAGACACATTGGGCGGGGGGGGGGGGGGAACGCATAAGCCAGAGAGAAATCCCAGTGTATTTGAAGGGAGTCTATTATACAGGGCTTGTCTGCCACCTGAAGAGAAGCGAACTTCCTGGTCTGTCTGTTCTCTCTCGTTGCAAATAGATCGATAACGGGCAACCCCCATAGGTCTACTATCTGATTGAACACCCGTCGATTTAGAACCCATTCTCCCTGACGTAGAGAATGACAGCTGAGGTAATCTGCTTCTGCGTTGAGCTCTCCCCGAATGTGAACAGCTGATAGAGAGCAAAAGTGGGCTTCGGCTACTTTGAGTATGTCTGTGGCGGTGTTCATTAGGGATCTTGACCTTGTACTCCCTTGATGGTTGAGATACGCCACTACTGTTGTGTTGTCTGTCTGGACTCTTACATGTGAATCCTGCAGAGATGGAAGCAACCTGAGTAAGGCCTTCTTTACTGCTGTGAGCTCTTTCCAATTTGAGGACTCTTGAGCCTCTAAGAGAGACCATTGCCCTTGAGTCCAAACATCTCCTATATGAGCTCCCCAACCTATTGGACTGGCATCGGTTGTGACCGTGTTGTCTGGTACTACACTCCAGCGTACTCCTTTTTCTAAATGTCTCCTGTTTAACCACCATCTTAGACTGTGTAGAGTGGCGGTGGACAGCCTGAGTCTTCCGCCTAATTGCCCTTGAAGACTCCTCTCTGCATCCAAGACTTGGGCCTGCAACACCCGAGTGTGGAATTGAGCCCACTGGACGGCTGGTATGCAAGACGTTTGGGATCCCAGAAGGGACATAGCGTCTCTTAAAGTCAGATCTGGCTTCCTTGTTACCGTACTGACTTTGTGCACAATCCTCTGCTTTTTGTCTTCCGGAAGGAAACATTGTTGCTCTTCCGAATTTAGCAGAATACCCAGGAAAGTCTGAGTTGTTGAAGGTTCCAATCTCGATTTTTCCATATTGACTATCCACCCCAAGTCCTGTAAGGAAGATATTACATGATTTAGGCGAGTACTACACTGAAAAAACGAATTTCCCACTACCAGGAAGTCATCCAAGTAGGGTACAATTAATGTATCCTGTTCTCTGACATGGGCCATTACTTCCGCCATGACTTTAGTAAACACCCTCGGTGCCATAGATAGACCAAATGGCATTGCAGTAAACTGAAAGTGTCTGACCTGGTCGTTTAAGCGCACCGCCATTCTGAGGAATTGTTGATGATCCTGGTGAATGGGCAGATGGTAATACGCATCTTTTAAATCCAGGACTGTCATATAACATCTGGGAAAAAGAAGTTTAGTCGCCGTTTTAATAGATTCCATCTTAAAGGCATGATACTCTAGATGTTTATTCAATCTCCTTAAATTTATGATGGTTCGAAAGGATCCATCTGGCTTGGAGATTAAAAATAAAGGGGAATAGAACCCTTTCCCCTGCTGATGTTTTGGAACCTCCACTATAACTTCCTTCCATCTTAACATATGGACTTCTTTTTCAAGGGCCTTTTGTTGGTCTAAGGAATCAGGGGCAGTTAAGGTATAAAAATCAGAAGGTTTTTCCCGAAACTCTAATTTTAACCCTGAATCAATTATACCTAAAACCCAATTACTCGCAGTTATTTTAGCCCACTGCGCATAGAAATATTTTAACCTGCCCCCTACTGGAAGATCTTTACTAGCGATAATTTCTTCTTCTTCTTGAGGAAGATGATGAGGCATTAAAGTCCGAACCTTTCTTTTTCGGGTCTGTTGGTTCCCAGTCTCGGTTGTGGTAAGGTCTTCGGTATTGGAAGCGTCTCCTGAAGGTATTCCTAAAGGTAGGATTGAAAGCTTTAGGAAAACCTTTCTTCCTATCTTCCGCCTTAGCTAGGATATCATCCAATACCGGGCCAAACAGGTACTCACCCCTACACGGTATTGTACACAGTTTAGCTCTCGTCTGGGCATCTCCTTTCCAGGTCTTAAGCCATAAGGCTCGGCGAGCAGCGTTTGAGAGGCCTGCTGATCTTGCCGCTACTTTTAAAGAATCCACTGATGCATCCGCTAAATACGCCACCCCTTCCCGTATTTGCGAAAGGAAGTTCAGCATCTTGTCTCTGGGCACTTTAGATTTTAGCTGTTCCTCCAGCTGAGATATCCACACCATGACGGATCTAGCCGTACACGTGCTAGAGATGGCAGGTTTGAACGCCCCTGCAGTTGATTCCCATACTTTTTTCAAATACATATCCGCCTTCCTATCTGACGGATCTTTCAGAAGGCCCACGTCCTCCAGCGGCAAAGCACCGGCTTTAGACGTAGAAGCCACCGCTGCATCCACTTTTGGAACTTTCATCCATTCCGCCAGATCATTGTCGTCAAAGGGATATCTTCTCTTGGCTGATGACGGCAGGAAACCTTTAGGGTATGTTCACACGTTCAGGATTTCCATCCTTTTTTTTTCAGGACAGTTTTTTTTAAAAAACTGCAGCTCTTGGCAGAAAACGCAGGTCCTTTTTTTGGTCCTTTTTTTGTCCTTTTTTGATGCGTTTTTTTATCCTTTTTTTATGCAGTTTTCTATGCAGAGACTGTGTGTTTCCTAGGAAGCTTTTTAGGGCTAAAATGGCTGAAAATACCCTAACCCTACCCCTATTCTAACCTTAGTAAAAAAAAAAAAAAAAAAATTCTTAATTTTTTTATTGTCCCTACCAATGGGGGTGACAAAGTGGGGGGGGTGTCATTTACTATTTTTTTATTTTGATCACTGAGATATAACCTATCTCAGTGATCAAAATGCACTTTGGAGCGAATCTGCCGGCCGGCAGATTCGGCGGGCGCACTGCGCATGCGCCCGCCATTTTGCAAGATGGCGGCGCCCAGGGAGAAGACGGCCGGACGGACACCGGGACGCCGGGTAAGTATAAGGGGGGGAGATTAGGGCACGGGGGGGGGGGGGGGGGGGGCATCGGAGCACTGGGGGGGGGGCATCGGAGCACGGGGGGGGGGCATCGGAGCACGGGGGGCGGGATCGGAGCACGGGGGCAGCCACACTCCGCCCACGCACTTCCGCCCGCTCCCCCGCACTTCCTGCTGCAGCGGTTCTGCACATCAAATCGCAGTAAAACCCGCAGATATATTTTTGATCTGCGGGTTTTACTGCGATTTTGACCTCACAATGGAGGTCTATGGGTGCAGAACCGCTGCGGTTCAGGAAAAAGAAGTGACATGCTCCTTCTTTTTTGCCGCAGCTATTCTGCGCGGCTTTTTAAACGAAATTACGGACCATGTGCACAGCAGTGACTGTTTTCCATAGGGTTACATTGTTATGTACCCTGCATGGAAAACTGCTGCGGAACCGCAGCGGCAATACCGCTGCGGTTCCGCAGTAAAAAACGCACTGTGTGAACATGGCCTGATTCTGCTTATCCCATTCCCGCTTTATAAGGGACTTATCTGTATCCACAACCGGGAATGCCTTACGACTCCTCTGGCACAAGCCCGCAAACATTATGTCCTGTGCGGACCTTGGTTCCTTGCTCTCTGCAACACCCATGGTTGCTCGGACTCCTTTAACTAACATTTCCATGTTTTCCACCGAGAAACAAGGCCTTCCCTCTTCATCTGAGGAGGATGGAGATGAGGAGCGGGAACATTCCCCTTCTTGCAGGGACAGACTAGATCCTGGAGATAAGTCCCTGCCCGACCTTTCCTGGCGGCTGCCTCTAAGGGAATAACTTATTTCCTCCCTGATGACCGCTCTAAGGTCTGATGACCGAAGGGGAGCTTCCTCTTCTAAGGTCTGACAGATGTAAGCCTGACAAAGCCTCTTGGTATAACTGTCAGGCATTGGAGTCATGCATAGAGCACATTGCTTGTGCTTAGATTTAGTTGTTTTTTTCCCCTAAAACAAAGCACAAATAACAGACCATATCAGCACCATGTGTTTAGTTAACACTCACCATTAAGGCTGACTCTGTGAATACCGGTTCTGGAGGAGTGGGATCCAAATGTGACGCTGGGGCGCTCGCACGCTGCTGCCCCCGTACCACGCTGCTGCTGCTTCTCCTTGAGCGGCCGCTACCGCTCTTACTGCCTCTCCATGAGGGTGCTCGGCGTCCCCTACTGAGGACATGGCTGCACAGTCTCATTCCATAGGCGCCGCTCTTTTACAGCGCTGCAGCGCTCCTCCCCCGGCTTACCCCGGAAGTGTACTAACTATTTCCGGGTTCACCAGCGCCGGTGTGGACGCTGCACACCGCGCTCAACTGCGGACCAGGACGGCACTGCCCGACTCCTGGGACGCGCTCCACATGGCCAGACGAGGGGGGGGGGGGGGGGGGGTCTGCGCGCAGGACACCCCCGACGCTGCTTCCGAGCCCCCGATTCTGCCGTTCTTTGAAGATACCGCGCAGAGGCATGGAGGCCCGGGTAATACTGCTGCTGCAGGCTCCCGCCGTCCGGACAGGAACCCAAACTGGAGTGGTGAGGGGGACCGCCCCTTTAAATCCTGTAGGTTCCTGTCCGGAAGGTGGGCGGATCCCCTCTCTCGTAGGGGTGCTGTCGTGGCGATAGGAAAAAATTTTATTTTTAGTCCTTCGCTGACAACATTTAACGCCCAATGACTGGTGGAAATACTTAACCAGGCGTGAAGAAAGAAGGAGAGCCTTCCCCCTACTTCTGGCTTGGCGTCATTGGGAGGGCTTTTTTGTGGATGTGGAGGGGCCCTTAAACATGTACCCAGATCCTTTTCTATCTCTATAGTCCCAGTTCCTTCTATCTCCCGGAGGTCGACCTCTATTGAATCTTCCTCTCCGAAAATAAGGCCTTCTGATATCCACTGGAAAGCGAGGAAAACCTTTTTTCTTGTCGCCTGCTTTTTCTAAAACATCCTCCAGCTTCTGACCAAAGAAGAATTTACCGTCGCACGGAATGGAACAGAGTCTATTTTTTGAGGGTAAGTCCCCTGGGCACCCCTTTAACCACAAGGCACGTCTTGCCGCGTTAGACAATCCCGCTGCCCTAGCTGCTAGTCTTACAGAGACTGCTGAGGAATCTGCTATAAAGGCTGCTGCCCCTTGTGCCATTGCCATATTGGCTAGGACCTCTTCTCTCGGCACTCTAGATTTCAGCTGATCCTCTATTTGTTGCAGCCAGACAATAAGGGAGCGGGCAACACATGTTCCAGCTATCGCCGGTTTTAGACCTCCTGCGGCTGCTTCCCAGGTATGTTTTAAAAAAGCATCCGCTTTTTTATCTAAAGGGTCTCTTAGGACGCCTGAATCTTCCAAGGGTAGGAATGACCTTTTAGATGACCTAGCCACCGCACCATCAATATTAGGGGCTTTATCCCATACTTCTGAATCCTTTTCCTCAAAAGGATATCGTCTCTTAGAAGCTGAGGGAAGACTACCAGACTTCTCAGGCTTCTTCCACTCTTTTTCTATAAGGGTTTTAACTTTAATATTTACTGGGAAGGTACGCTTCCTCTTCTCCTCCAAACCGCCAAACATAACGTCCTCTACCGATCTGGACTCATTCTCATCCTTAAGGCCCATTGTAGCCCTAACTGATTTTACCAGTTTATCTGTATTTTCAGTTAGGAAGCATGGTCGGCCCCCAACATCGCTATCTGAAGAGGAGCCAGAGAACACAGAAGGATGAACATGGAGATAGAGGTCCCTCTTGATATTCCTCGTCAGACTGAGGGGTACCAGAATCCGAAATAGTCTCTAGGATCTTGCTACTTCTCTTTTTAAGAACTGATTTTAAAGACCCTTTAACCTCTGCCCTAATCATGGCCCTGAGGCTAGCGGCAAAGTCAGGGGATTCAGCCTGAATAGTTTTTTGGATGCAGTCCGCACAGAGGCTTTTCTGCTATCGGACTGCTAGCGGGGCTTTGCAGAGGGCACATTCTTTGTTCTTGGACTTGGCACTAGCCTTCCTCGGCGCCTGACAAGCAAGCAGAGAAATGTAGCCCATTACCACCAATGTGACATTCACGAAGATCACTCACCACCCGCTGACACTCAAGGGTACCGGATTTTGAGGCTGATCTGGAGTACGGATAACATCCCTCCTAGAAGCTGAGGAGTCCTGCGACTTTCAATCCGGACGACTGCCGCTTCTCCTCCTAGTATGCTGGTGAGCAGACATGGCACCTGGTAAGATCTCTTGCTGCTGCTGCGGTGATGACTGATGTGAGCGCTGCTCCATACAATCCTCCATAGCGGAGCTCTGTAGATTGAGCGCTTTTTTCCTGTGGACTCACCCCCTTTTCAAGGGTGATCCACTCTGCTCACCGCCTCATCCGGTATAAAAAACTGCTCCTCCCCTACCTCTGCGCCCACCAGGAGACCGCCGGAAGGTCCCTGTGAATCGGCAGCGTTTGCCTATGGGCGCCGCCATCTTGGATCCGGCGCGCAGGAGTGATGTCACGCGGGCACAGCCATTCCCAGCGTGCCCTGCGCGCAACACCTGCCACGCACCCGGAAGCTAGGCCAGGGCCAAAGGCAGCAGCAGAGTGGGCAGAGAGCGGCGTGGCAGCCGCAGAAGAGCCACAGGACTCCGGACTGCGCTGCCTAACGCCCGCACGTGCGCAAAGGCCCCAGGACCTGCAAACGGCGCTTCCACAACATGAAGGCCAGCATACAGGCATCCTGCCTGTTCTTCAAGTGCCGGGACAGGAGTGGGTGAGTGTTCAAAAAAACGCTGTGATTCCAGAACTAGGGCTCCCATCAGGACAGGAAACCCAACTGAAGCGAGGGAGAGGTACCGCCCTTTTATTTCAGTAGGTTTCCTGTCCTGACTGGGCGGATCCCCTCTCTCAGGTGTGCTGTCATGGGAGACGGGAAAAAAAAAGAGGTTAGATTATACTCACCCAGGGGTGGTCCCGCTGCGGTCCGGTCCGATGGGCGTCGCATTCCGGCGCCTCCCATCTCCATACGATGACGTCCTCTTCTTGTGTTCCGGTGCAGACGTACTTCTCTTCCCTGTTGAGGGCAGAGCAAAGTACTGCAGTGCACAGGCGCCGGGAAAGGTCAGAGGCCCGGTGCCTGCGCACTGCAGTACTTTGCTCTGCCCTCAACAGTGTAGACAAAGTACGCCTGCGCCGGAGCCACGACAGAAGCAAGGAGGATAACAACAACGTAAGAAGATGGGAGGCCCCGGGCTGGACCGTGAAGGCCATTGGACAGGACCGCAGCAGGACCGCCCCTTGGTGAGTATAATGTAACCTCTTTTTTTCATCTTTCAGGATACATCTGGGGCTTATCTACAGCATTACAGAATGCTGTAGATAAGCCCCTGATGACGGTGGCCACAGCTTATATACGAAAAATGAGGTGACAGATTCCCTTTAAAGGAATTATTCAGGACTTTTAGGGTCTCACCACACCATTGGAGCTCCAAAGCTGAGACTTTCTCTGACCCTTTAACTTTTTGTGGGGGCTAAAAACCAATAGGAAGGCAGTTGCCAACAAGCTCCCTATTCTGTCCAAAGCCACCGAGTGGTCACAGATCGCTGCTGCTTCTGCTGAAGTGGCGTCAGACGAGCAGCACTTCTCTTAAGCTCTGCTCTATTGACAGGGTATCACTGCCGATGTCATGCTGATTAACTGCCGCCTCCTTGCTGCCTAACTTCAGGGAGCTGGCTGTCAATCAGCATGACATCTGGAGTGATGACTCATCCACAGAGCAGAAGAGGAAGAGCTGCTCTGTTATGAGTGATGGAGAGAAACAACAGAATTGCTGGGTGAGCAGCACAGATCATCTCCGTGCAGAACAGGCAGGCAGCAACTATTTGTATTGTTCAATAAAATACTAGTGATGTGCTGGGATAAGGTGTTATCTGAGCATGCTCAGGTGCTAACCAAGTGTGTTCGAAAAATATGTTCGAGATCCCGCGGCTCCATATTTCGCCGATGTTGGATAGCTGCAACACATACAGGGATTTTCTAAGGCTGGTTTCACATTTGCGTTTAAATCCGCAGCGTTTTAAACGCATCCGCAAGTGGTGGAAAAAACGCATGTAAACGCGTACAAACGCTGCGTTTTTTAGACGCATGCGTTGTCGCATGCGATTAAAAAAACGCCGCGTTTGTACGCGTTTACATGCGTTTTTTCCTGTGTTTGCGCTTTTGGTATGCATGATGACAAATTTCACAAGCTGGTTTTTGTTCATTCTGCTTCACAAAAATCGGAATAAAAAGCGATCAAAAATGTCACGTGCCCGAAAATGTTACTAATAGAAATGTCAACTCGTCCCTCAAAAAGACCTCACATGACTGTGGACCAAAATATGGAAAAATTGTAGCTCTCAAAATGTGGTAAGGCAAAAAATATTTTTGGGAATAAAAAGCGTCTTTCAGTGTGTGACGGCTGCCAATCATAAAAATCCACTAGAAAACCCCTTATAAATAGAAATCAAACCCCCCTTCATCAACTCCTTAGTTACGGAAAAATTAAAAAAATGTATTTATTTCCATTTTTCCATTAGGGCTAGGGTTAGGATCCCTTTATCACCTTCATGGTGGCTTAGGGTTAGTGCTAGGGTTAGGATCCCTTTATCACCTTGATGGTGGGGGGTGGCTTATCAGTGTCTAGTCTTGTTTTTCTCTATTGAAACGCATGCGTTCAAAAACGCAACCAAACGCATGTGCTTAAAAACGCATGCGTTTACATAGACAGCAATGCTTTTTTTTTGGACGCAAACCGTGCGCAATCGAACGCATGCGTTTCCTTGCGGCAAATAGACGCCTTTAAAATTACTACATGTTGCATTTCCGCGCCAAGCCGCAAGCGACAAAAAGACGCATGCGTCGTCAAACGTGAACAAAAAGAAAACGCATGCGTTTTTAATGTTAAATATAGGAAAACACAACGCATGCGTTTATATGCGCTACAGACGCAGCGGCAAAAAAATGCAAATGTGAAACCAGCCTAAACAGACAATCCCTCCATATGTTGCAGTTGCCTAACAGCCACGAAACATGCAGGCGCAGAGACTCAAACATATTATTCAAGCACACCGAAGACACTCTGATAGCATCCGAGCATGCTCAGATAACACCTTATCCCAAGACATTCGCTCATCACTATAAATACCATACAGAGAAAATCCAAACAGCAGCACTCCCCCACTGCCCGTGTGACAGAAGTGGTGACATCAGTCGTCTGCTGCCATTTAGCTCGGCGATTGTCTGCAGCGGTCATAAGACGCTGATATGACGGCACTGCCTTAGCAGAATCGATGAACACTGGAACAGCGGTGGTGAGCCATCATTATTTTTATGCACAGAAAACCATTAGATTTAGGACAAATAAATGACGCCGGTCTGTGCACGGTCACACTGACGGTCAGTCAGCTCTACATTGTGCAGCAGTGACAGCAGGCAGAGCTACTGAGGAAAGCCGCACACAAGTGTAGAATCATACCGCGATTGTTCTGCTTCTGACTGACACAACATGCGCCCATAGTAAAGCCTCAGTGCAGACAGCACACCACTGCCCAGCTGGCAGAACTACGTACCCAGAGCGGCGCTCCATGGCCCGGGACGTCACCTACTCCGCTTTCTCTTTCTCTCCCGTCAAAGTTGGAAGTTGAACTGCCACCGAAATTCAAACCCTAACATCCGGCTCCATCCCGGAAACCGCTCAATCCAGGAGGGAGGGGGCGGAGCTTGCGACTCACGCCTCGCTTTCACTGGACGGGTCCATTGTGTGACAGGGGGAGTAATATGGGGCGTGCAACGCATGCTACGGTGAGCAATGGTTTCCTCACTTTATCAGATTTTTTTTGTGGGGGTAAATATAACAAATTACGCTATCCATTTCTTATCTTTACAAAACATTACTCATGTTCGTACTTTTTTTTAGTTCCGCTCTACTGCGCATGCTCAAGTACGTGACACCGTGCGCTCAAGTTATAAGTGGTAGGATGTGATGTGACCTGTAGGGTTGTATACTGGACACTAGATGGCGCAGTAACACGAAAAAAAAAAATGAAAGGACGCTAAGCTGAAAACGGTTGAAGTTCAGCCTGTGCGGCTGCCGAATACCCCAGACAGACAGCTAGAGCTTTTTTTAATCATTGCGCTTTATTATTATTATCATTATTATTATTAATATTATTCCATGGCGCTTTACATTCTGTTTTTTCACGATTCTCCAGGTTAGTACAATTGCAACTCCTACCAAACGTAGGTTTTTACTATTATTTTAGTGGCTTAAAAAAAAAGGAATTTTCTTTAAACAAAAAAAAATGGTGTCGCCATTTCCCATGACTTTTTATTATTTTTCCATGGATGGCGCTGTGTGAGTCTTCTTTGTAGCTGGAATGGTGCTAGTTTGGGGCACATACAATGATCTGATTGTTTTTTATTGGATTTTTTTTTTGTCGGAGAAAAACATTTTTTTACTCTCTAAAGTGTCTAATAAGAGGTCAGACAATTTTATATTTTCACAGATTGGACTTTTACGGACACAGCGATCCCTGATATGCTTATTATTTTTTTATTATTATTTCTTTCTTTATTTCGGGAAAAGGGGGCATTCAAAATTTTTAAAAACTTTTTAAAGTTTTTTTTAATAAAAAGAGGAAAATTGACCTCCTGTTTTTACACGGAGCTTAGAAGGATTCAGCTAGTCAGTTTATAATCACTTGATGTCAGAGACCTAATGGAAACGAGAAGAATTCGCTGAGTAGAAAGGCAAAATGAGCAATTGTAGGTACACAGTGCTATATAATAGGATGACTGCATTATATTAAGAGGATGAAAAGTTTGATGGGATGAGGAGGAGTGCTTCTTTAAAGGGGTTGTCTGGCCCTAACCTTCAAGTCTGTATGTGGCTGTAGACTTGTGAATCCGCATTCCACGCTGTGAGGATTCTCTGGCGCTGGAGATCACGTGACTCAGGCCCGTATTTAGAGTTTCTGCTGCCCTAGGCACTTTTCGTGCTGCCTCCCCCATTGGTGAGTATGACTTAGGCCGGGGTCACACTAGACCGTAATACGGACGAGTGCAATGCGCTAAAAAATCGCATAGCACTCGTCCCAATGTTAATCAATGGGGCAGCTCCCATCATCTGATATTTTCTCGGCCGTATTCAGGATCCGAGTGAAATCGCAGCATGCTGCGATTGTCAGCGTTTCTCGGCCGAGAATCGCCAATGAAAGTCTATGGAAGCCCCAAAAATACGGATTACACACGGACCAGCAGTGTGACTTGCGAGGAATACGCAGCGCTGTTAGAGAGAAAAGCCGGTAATTCAGTGCTGGCGTTTTCTAGATCGTGGGAACTTTCCTAGAAAGCTCCCAGGCTCCAGATCATAAGAGGGCGCCCTCTGCTGGTTGTCCTCATATGAACTCGAGCCTGGGAGCTTTCTAGGAAAGTTCCCACGATCTAGGAACAGCCAGCAGAGGGCGCCTCACCGCAAATGCAGGTAAATATAGGTCATTGACCTACTTTACCTACATTCCCCGGGGTTTTGCAGACATGAGCTCCTGCATTAGCAAAGCTCGTGTCTGCAAAATATTTTAACCCCTTCAGATGGATTTACATCGTTGGACTTTACAGATCTGCGGAAGGTAAGAATATTGTTGGTTTATTATGTTTTTTTTGTTACAGATCGAGGGTCTTCAGTGAGTGGATTGGGCGTTCAATAAAATATTACAACAACCTTTGTTTTTATTTCATTAAAATAATTTTTAATAATGTGTTTGTGTTTTTTTTTAACCCTCTCCTAGTATTGGATTAATAATGGATAGGTGTCATAATTGACGCCTCTCCATTATTAATTTGGCTTAATGTCACCTTACAATAGCAAGGTGGCATTAACCCTTCATTACCCCATATCCCACCGCTACACGGGAATGGGAAGAGAGTGGCCAAGTGCCAGAATAGGCGCATCTTCCAGATGTGCCTTTTCTGGGGTGGCTGGGGGCAGGTGTTTTTAGCCAGGGGGGGGCAATAACCATGGATCCTCTCCAGGCTATTAATATCTGCCCTCAGTCACTGGCTTTACCACTCTGGCGGAGAAAATTGTGCGGGAGCCCACGCCAATTTTTTCCGCCATTTAACCCTTTATTTTAATAGCTAGAACGGCCAAATTTTGCATAGACACACTACTGACATTAGTAGTGTGGAATATGCAAAAAAAAATGGTGATATGAGATGGTTTACTGTATGTAAACCATGTCACATATCATGTCGGGTTTTAGGAAGGAGAAAGCAAAAGCCGGTAATTGAATTACCGGCTGTCTGCTATATCGCGCTGGATGAAATATTAATATATATACATATATGTGTCTACTGACATATATATATATATATATATATATATATATAGACAGTATATATGTTTTTATTTTTTGTCACATGGATCCCTTGTATAGCCGTATGTCGGTTTTGCAAGCCTGCAATAAAAACACGCAGTACGGATGCCATACGGATGTCACACGGATGTCACACGGATCATTTGATGCGAGGAAATCGCATCCTCGCACTGCACACGGATCAATGTTTTGGTAACATTTGTGCGATTCTCGTCCGTCAAAAACGGTCCGTTTTTTATACGTTGTGTGTGTCCCCGGCCTAATGCAGAGACTGTCGGCAGTGACTTAGGCTACTTTCACATCAGCGATTTTTGACATTTGCGGCAGATCCGGCAGTTTTTCCGCATCCATAATGGATCACTTATGGCAACACTGTGTTTGGCCTCATTCATTCCCTATGGGACTTGCGGCACTTGCGGTTTTGCTGCGATCCGGCAAATGCGGTACTTGCAGCAACAGGAAAAAAAATGCTGCTGTGTTTTTTTTTTGTCTCACCTCAAGTGCTGCACATGTCCGCAAGTCCCATAGGGAATGAATGAGGCCGAACGCAGAGTTGCCGGCCTGTAAGTGATATGTTACACGACAGAGATGGAAAAACTGCAGTATCTGCTGCGAACGGAGAAAATCGCTGATGTGAGAGTAGCCTTAGCAAACCTTTCCATTAGTTGTCATGTGAGAATCTGGTGGATCTCATACACAGTACATGGTCAGTTGATTCTGCCACGGTTGCAAGGTTTGGCTGACAGGTTTTTAAGGGGAACCTGTCAGTCGATTCATACTACCAAAACAACGGGCAGCATCACTCAGACTGCAAACAGGGAAGTTTATCTCTGCAATGCTGGGACGTTTCAGAGAGAATAGTTTGAAGAGCTGGATGGGTAATTTAGTGAGAGAACGGACTAATCTGTTGCTATCGTCTGTGGGCTTCTCACTCCATGTCTCTAGATCAGGGGTGGGCAATTTATTTTCCCGAGGGGCCAGATGAAAGACCATGACTGTTGTGGAGGCCGAACCAATAGCATGAAAATAATTCTACTCAATATTAATTAATATTAATTGTATCACTTAATATTGAGCAGAATTAAGTATGTTGACACCCCCTATATATCTTTAAACCCCCCACAGCCCCTTAAATACAGCATGAGCCCCACACAGCCTCCCCATATACAGCATGAGACCAGCCTCTCATCTCTCCTCAGCAGCCTCCCCTCTCCTCACCAGCCTCTCACATGCTCCCATCACCAGCCTCCCCTCTCCTCTCCTCAGCAGCATCCCCTCACCAGCCTCTCATCTCCTCTCCTCAGCAGCCTCCCCTCACCAGCCTCTCATCGCCTCTCCTCAGCAGCCTCCCATGTCCTCTCCTCAGCAGCCTCCCCTCACCAGCCTCTCATGTCCTCTCCTCAGCAGCCTCCCCTCACCATCCTCTCATCGCCTCTCCTCAGCAGCCTCCCATGTCCTCTCCTCAGCAGCCTCCCCTCACCAGCCTCTCATGTCCTCTCCTCAGCAGCCTCCCCTCACCAGCCTCTCATGTCCTCTCCTCAACAGCCTCCCCTCACCAGCCTCTCATGTCCTCTCCTCAGCAGCCTCCCCTCACCAGCCTCTCATCTCCTCTCCTCAGCAGCCTCCCCTCACCAGCCTCTCATCGCCTCTCCTCAGCAGCCTCCCATGTCCTCTCCTCAGCAGCCTCCCCTCACCAGCCTCTCATGTCCTCTCCTCAGCAGCCTCCCCTCACCAGCCTCTCATGTCCTCTCCTCAGCAGCCTCCCCTCACCAGCCTCTCATGTCCTCTCCTCAGCAGCCTCCCCTCACCAGCCTCTCATCTCCTCTCAGCAGCCTCCCCTCACCAGCCTCTCATCTCCTCTCCATTCCAGCCTCTCCTCTCCTTTCCAGCCTCTCCTCTCCTGCCTCTCCTCTCCAGCCTCTCCTCTCCAGCCTCTCCTCTCCAGCCTCTCCTCTCCAGCCTCTCCTCTCCTTTCCAGCCTCTCCTCTCCAGCCTCTCCTCTCCTTTCCAGCCTCTCCTCTCCAGCCTCTCCTCTCCAGCCTCTCCTCTCCTTTCCAGCCTCTCCTCTCCTTTCCAGCCTCTCCTCTCCAGCTTCTCCTCTCCAGCCTCTCCTCTCCAGCCTCTCCTCTCCTTTCCAGCTTCTCCTCTCCAGCCTCTCCTCTCCTTTCCAGCCTCTCCTCTCCTTTCCAGCCTCTCCTCTCCAGCCTCTCATCTCCTCTCCTTTCCAGCCTCTGATCTCCTCTCCTTACCAGCCTCTCATCTCCTCTCCTTACCAACCTCTCCTCTCCAGCCTCTCCTCTCCTTTCCAGCCTCTCCTCTCCTTTCCAGCCTCTCCTCTCCTTTCCAGTCTCTCCTCTCCTGCCTCTCATTTCCTCTCCTTACCAGCCTCTCATCTCCTCTCCTTTCCAGCCTCTCACCTCCTTTCCAGCCTCTCCTCTCCTGCCTCTCATCTCCTTACCAGCCTCTCATCTCCTCTCCTTACCAGCCTCTGATCTCCTCTCCTTTCCAGCCTCTCCTCTCCTGCCTCTCATCTCCTTTCCAGCCTCTCCTCTCCTTACCAGCCTCTCATCTACTCTCCTTTCCAGCCTCTCCTCTCCTGCCTCTCATCTCCTTTCCAGCCTCTCCTCTCCTTACCAGCCTCTCATCTCCTCTCCTTTCCAGCCTCTCCTCTCCTTTCCAGCCTCTCCTCTCCTGCCTCTCATCTCCTTTCCAGCCTCTCCTCTCCAGCCTCTCATCTCCTCTCCAGCCTCTCCTCTCCTGCCTCTCATCTCCTTTCCAGCCTCTCCTCTCCTTACCAGCCTCTCCTTTCCAGCCTCTCCTCTCCTTTCCAGCCTCTCCTCTCCAGCCTCTCATCTCCTTTCCAGCCTCTCCTCTCCTTACCAGCCTCTCATCTCCTTTCCAGCCTCTCCTCTCCTTACCAGCCTCTCATCTCCTCTCCTTTCCAGCCTCTCATCTCCTCTCCTTTCCAGCCTCTCATCTCCTTTCCAGCCTCTCCTCTCCTTTCCAGCCTCTCCTCTCCTTACCAGCCTCTCATCTCCTCTCCTTTCCAGCCTCTCCTCTCCTGCCTCTCATCTCCTGCCTCTCATCTCCTTTCCAGCCTCTCCTCTCCTTACCAGCCTCTCCTTTCCTGCCTCTCATCTCCTTTCCAGCCTCCCCTTTCCTTACCAGCCTCTCATCTCCTCTCCTTTCCAGCCTCTCATCTCCTTTCCAGCCTCTCCTCTCCTGCCTCTCATCTCCTTTCCAGCCTCTCCTCTCCTTACCAGCCTCTCCTCTCCTTTCCAGCCTCTCCTCTCCTGCCTCTCATCTCCTTTCCAGCCTCTCCTCTCCTTACCAGCCTCTCCTCTCCTTACCAGCCTCTCCTCTCCTGCCTCTCATCTCCTTTCCAGCCTCTCCTCTCCTGCCTCTCATCTCCTTTCCAGCCTCTCCTCACCTTACCAGCCTCTCCTCTCCTTTCCAGCCTCTCCTCTCCTGCCTCTCCTCTCCTTTCCAGCCTCTCCTCTCCTTTCCAGCCTCTCCTCTCCTTTCCAGCCTCTCCTCTCCTGCCTCTCATCTCCTTTCCAGCCTCTCCTCTCCTTACCAGCCTCTCATCCCCTCCCCTTAGCAGCCTCCCCTCTCCTCACTCACTCACATCAGCAGACTCCCGTCTCCTCTCTCACCTCACTCCTCTCTGCAGCTTCCTCTCCTCTGAGTCCTCACACACTGCCCGCCTCCTCCTCTCCCTGCTCACCGCCGACTTCAGTATCTTCTCCCACAAACATTACCTGCTTCTCTGCAGTCTGCTCCAGTGCTCTACAGTAAGAAGAGCGCGCAGCCTGTCACATGACCGGCGTCAGGAGGAACATGATGCACTTGGGCTGCTGCTGCTTAAAGGTACAGCACCCATTTCTGCCCCATACAGTAGTCAGAGCAGCAATGCCCTGATGGCGGCCTTGCGCCCGAGACCCCCTCCACCCGCAGCAGCTGGGACTGAGGTGGGAGGGCGGGGACACCCCCCCACCCCCCCTCCCCCCCGGACTTAAAAAAAAAATATATATTTTTTTAAACTTGCTCAGGTGCCGCCCCCTGCATTGTCCCCGCCCTAGGCACGTGCCCTCAAGTGCCTAGTGGCAAATACGGCCCTGACGTGACTGCAAATCACATGCCTGCATTCTCCTGGCCACATTCCAACTAGACTGTTTTCAGCCTCGCTCAATACAGTTGCATTGAACAAGACTGCGCCCATCTAGTCGGCATGTGACTGCATGTATGCAAATCACATACGTGCAGTCACGCGCCCACTGCTCTTAGCGCCAGCACCAGAGAATCCTACAAATGCCCACACCTGCTACATGATGTATTAATAGGTCAAGTAGCAGTAAGAAGCTAAGATTATGTGATTCTGCAGGGAGACTGAAAGCAAACTGCATTGTCACAAGGCTGCTGCAGTTAAAAGCTGCGGTATAACTGCTGCATGTGAACACACGGCCTTAAGGATTATTCTCGTATTCATAAACGTAACTTGTTGTCCCCTTTTTGTATATAAAAGACACTGCCACATGTGATCAGTTTTCCAAAATGAGTTGTTTATCTGCCATGACTCCGCCCACACTCATATATGCAAATAGCCTCTTTATAAACGAAAAGGGCACGATCTTTAGCTCCACCTATTGGCTGTAGCAATCTTTAAGGTCAATATCACCCATGAACTAGCCCTGCCACATGACTTAAGGTACCTTCACACTGAACGATATCGCTAGCGATCCGTGACGTTGCAGCGTCCTGGCTAGCGATATCGTTGAGTTTGACACGCAGCAGCAATCAGGATCCTGCTGTGACATCGTTGGTCGGAGCAGAAAGTCCAGAACTTTATTGCATCGCTTGATCTCCCGCAGACATCGCTTAATCGGCATGTGTGACGCCGATTCAGCGATGTCTTCACTGGTAACCAGGGTAAACATCAAGTTACTAAGCGCAGGGCCGCGCTTAGTAACCCGATGTTTACCCTGGTTACCAGCGTAAACGTAAAAAAAAAAACACTACATACTTACATTCCGGTGTCTGTCCCCCGGCGCTGTGCTTCTCTGCACTGTGTAAGCGCCGGCCGGAAAGCAGAGCACAGCGGTGACGTCACCGCTGTGCTTTCCGGCTGGCGCTCACAGTCAGTGCAGAGAAGCACAGCGCCGGGGGACAGACACCGGAATGTAAGTATGTAGTGTTTTTTTTGTTTTACGTTTACGCTGGTAACCAGGGTAAACATCGGGTTACTAAGCGCGGCCCTGCGCTTAGTAACCCGATGTTTACCCTGGTTACCAGGGGACTTCGCATAGTTGGCCACTGGAGAGCTGTCTGTGTGACAGCTCTCCAGCGACCACACAGCGACCCTGCAGCGATCGGGATCGTTGTCTAGATCGCTGCAGCGTCGCTAAATGTGACGATACCTTTAGGATAAGAAGCCAAACCAGATACTATATTTACAGACACATGTTTCAGGGTGCTTGCTCCTCATCAGTGCAAAGCCGCAGGTCTGATTTGATTGATCAGTTTTCTTGCTTTGCACTGATGAGGGGCAGACACCCTAAATCACGTGTCTGTAAACAGAGTATCTAGTTTTGGCTTCTTATACTATCTCGTGTTGCAAAAGAATTTTGCTCAATTTTTGCAACATTTTCTGAAATATTAGACTTTTTGTGCTAAAAATTGTGTTTTTCTCCCATGGGTCTTGAGGGTCAGACCACCCTCTGATTCCTTCTTGCTCATTCCATATATAAGGTGTTAACACCTGCAAAGGCTTCCTAAGCGTTCAAAAGGGTTCCTTAGCCTATTTCACAATCATGGGGAAGACTGCTGACTTGACAGATGTCCAGAAAACAGCCACTGACACACTCCACAAGGAGGGTAAGCCACAAAAGATCATTCCTGAAGAAGCCGGCTGTTCACAGAGTGCTGTATCCAAGCATATTAATGGAAATTTGAGTGGAAGGAATAAGTGTGGTCGAAAAAGTCACACAAGCAACCGGGATAACCACAGCCTTTAAAGGATAGTTAAGAAAAGGTCATTCAAAAAGTTCGGGAGATTCACAAGGAGTGGATTGCTGCTGGAGTCAGTGCTTCAAGAGAGGTATCCAGGACATGGGTGTTGTAGCTGTTTTTCATTCTGACCCAAATGTCAGCTTACAGATCACCAGTGAGACCAAATTGTGGAGTTACGCCCGTCATTTTACAAGCGCGCTTGGAGACAAAAAGACACCTCACACATATCCTGTGAGCAAGTCACTTTTATCTGAAGTAATACAGCAAGAAGCAATATTTTATACCATTTACAACAAATGTAATTCTCAATGCAATTCATGTAGCCCCCACCATCACCCAGGGTCATACTGACCTTTATTCTCTCACGTACCCGGAGCATGTTGTGACTGACTATTGGGAACATACATGATAAGAAGTATGGTCTCCTTGAAGCGGAGACACTAAGACTACTGCATCAACAGATTCTAGTAATTCTAACAATTAAAGGCAAGAGGCACTTAAAGGCAAACTATTAACCCTTCTATATCAATTTCCCCCTTTTGTAAATGGTATAACCTCTGCTACGCGGTCAGCTGATGTCCACAAAGGAGCTCCTGTCTCATGGGTCTAGTACCCACAAGGGGACTTCCTACCTGCTTCACCCATCCACCCTCAGTGTGGACGCTCACCTCCCCCGTCAACAGTGGCCATACGGGGCCTATGATATACTACAGAAGGTTCAGCCTTAGATTTTTTTCTACACCTACATTATTCCATAGCTTAGGTAATACATATATTAACGCTTTTACGGCTACATAAAAGGATAAGCAAAGCAACAAAATGTGCATACAAGTCTGTAAAACACCAAAAATAATCCATCCCGCTAGGCCGCTAAGCCAATTGGCTGGATTTAAAAAGGAGTCTCTATATTGTATTAGTCTCATTAAGAGCCTTAAGGAACCTCGAAAATCTGAGTCCAAGTCTCACTTGTGCATGCAGTGTGGTGTTAATACCTTCCTTGGGTCCTGGGGTAAGGCTAAGTACAGCATAGTCCTTGCAGATACTGGGCTGTGTGCACAGATCCAACAGTCCAGCAGTTTTTGTCCTTCCGCGTCTTTTATAAGAAAAGCAAGATGTTGAATAAGTTTGTTAATCCAGTGTCTCTGTAAGGTGCAAACATCCTACCACTGCCAGCACGGTGATTAGGACAACAGCCATTCTGCTGGTGAAAAGATCTTTTTGCAGTGACTGGCATGGATCCAGGTGGGCTTTCCCTCAAGTTTCCGAGGTGAATGTGGTCAGCTGGACTTTAAAACGGGCCGTCAAACCGTGGATCTAGGCTCCTTCTCACGTGTCTGTGTATGACCACCAATCACCTGGATTCAGCTGATGTACGTCTGCACTGGCATTAGGATCTGGAATGGATGAAAACACATGTTTATGCACCACATTAAGTCTTTTCTGTAAGGCCTGGACATGGGCTGTCATAGCACCGTGTTGCTTTTGTAGCACCTGTGGGAAATACAGACCAGCCTCTGGCAAACTACTAAACAGGACTTCAAAAGGACACAAGACTGTATTTCTATTTGGAGTGTGTGTGACTGAAAAGAGTGCAAGAGACAAGCACTCTACCCCGCTCTTTCCTTTGTCTGCCATGGCCTTTGATTTTCCAGTTTAAGTGTCCCGTTTAGTCTCATCACTTTCCCACTACTTTGTGGTCTATATGGTGCATGATATGCTTGCTGTACTCCCAGGACCTGCATGACTTCCCTCATTATTTATCCCGTGAAGTGTGTGTCCCTATCGCTGTCTATGGTTTCTAGGACACCCTACCTGCAGATCAGTTTTTTTCATCAGGTTGTCTGCAGTCGCTTTAGTATTTGCACATTTTACCAAATAGGCTTCCAGCCAACCAGAGAAGAGATCTACACATACTAGGATATTTTTCACACACTCCTACCTTGGGTAGCTGTATGTAGCCAGTCTGCAGTCTCTGAAATGGGTAGAGAGGCCTGGGTGTCGCTTTCTTAGGGATTTTTACTGTTTTACCTGGGTTGTGCTGTGCACAGATGAGGCATGACTGTACGAGCTTTGCAGCTGCGTAACTGAAACCAGGAGCGATCCAGAAGGCATCTTGTGTTGCTTGCGCCATGATTGGGAGCAGGGATCTTGGTATATACGATTTATCCTGATTCTCCCATATTCTTTCTGAGTTCAGCTCAGCTCCCATTCTCCCAGTGTTCCTTCTCTGTTTGGGCAGCTGGAGGGATTTCAGGACATCTAGGCTCAGTGTGGCTGGAATACGCTGACTCCCCGCCACCGTCCACTGCTCCCTAGGCCGCCTTGCTGCTACTTTAGCAGCCTCGTCTGTCCTTCTGTTGCCCTTTTCCTCCACAGAGTCACCGTCCGTGTGTGCTTTTTACCTTGACGATGCCAACCTGGACTGATAACGTCAATGCCTCCACTAATTGTTTCACCAGCTCTACGTTTTTAATGGGCTTACCGGCTGATGTAAGAAACGCTCTGCTTCTCCAGATAGGGCAATATTCATGGGATATTCCCCATGCACAATTCGAATCTGTGTAACTGTTAGCGACTTTACCTGCAGCAGCTCTACACGCCTCAGTGAGTGCCTTCAACTCTGCCTCCTGCACTGACATGTGAGGAGGGAGTGGTTCAGCTCGGATTACCTCATGTGAGGATACTACTGCATATCCAATGTAGAGTCGCTCATTCTGGTGGTATCTGGAGCCATCTACAAAAATAAAAAACCTCAAAATATGCATTAGGAACAGGTTTTTTTTTCTTCCCACGAACATATGTAAAACCCACTGTCTCCTGACTCATCAGTTCCTATGCAGTCATGTTCGTGCGTCATGTCAACGTCATGTCATGTTCTCTTTCCCACCTGCCAATGCTGTCACCAATTCCCCCTTTTCTGAATCCACAGGCAAATGAGTGGCTGGATTCAGAACATTATGTCTTTTGAGGGTGACATATTCAGGAATTAGTATTAGAGCACATTCAAGTCTGATCTGTCTATCCATAGACAGGTGTTTTGGTTGAACTTGTACGAGTATGGCATTAATGTCACGTGGGGAACAAATTGTCAAAAAGAAAAAGTCAGTGTGATTTCACATGCCTTTCAGTAATACAGCAGCTCCTACAAGTTCAACCAAAACACCTGTCTATGGATAGACAGATCAGACTTGAATGTGCTCTAATACTAATTCCTGAATATGTCACCCTCAAAAGACATAATGTTCTGAATCCAGCCACTCATCTGCCTGTGGATTCAGAAAAGGGGGAATTGGTGACAGCATTGGCAGGTGGGAAAGAGAACATGACATGACGTTGACATGACGCACGAACATGACTGCATAGGAACTGATGAGTCAGGAGACAGTGGGTCATGTCAACGTCATGTCATGTTCTCTTTCCCACCTGCCAATGCTGTCACCAATAATTTGCTCAGGTGCCGCCCCCCTGCATTGTCCCCGCCCTAGGCACGTGCCCTCAAGTGCCTAGTGGCAAATACGGCCCTGACGTGACTGCAAATCACATGCCTGCATTCTCCTGGCCACATTCCAACTAGACTGTTTTCAGCCTCGCTCAATACAGTTGCATTGAACAAGGCTGCGCCCATCTAGTCGGCATGTGACTGCATGTGTTGTAGCTGTTTTTCATTCTGACAGATGTCCAGAAAACAGCCACTGACACACTCCACAAGGAGGGTAAGCCACAAAAGATCATTGCTGAAGAAGCCGGCTGTTCACAGAGTGCTGTATCCAAGCATATTAATGGAAATTTGAGTGGAAGGAATAAGTGTGGTTGAAAAAGTCACACAAGCAACCGGGATAACCACAGCCTTTAAAGGATAGTTAAGAAAAGGTCATTCAAAAAGTTCGAGAGATTCACAAGGAGTGGATTGCTGCTGGAGTCAGTGCTTCAAGAGAGGTATCCAGGACATGGGTGTTGTAGCTGTTTTTCATTCTGACCCAAATGTCAGCTTACAGATCACCAGTGAGACCAAATTGTGGAGTTACGCCCGTCATTTTACAAGCGCGCTTGGAGACAAAAAGACACCTCACACATATCCTGTGAGCAAGTCACTTTTATCTGAAGTAATACAGCAAGAAGCAATATTTTATACCATTTACAACAAATGTAATTCTCAATGCAATTCATGTAGCCCCCACCATCACCCAGGGTCATACTGACCTTTATTCTCTCACGTACCCGGAGCATGTTGTGACTGACTATTGGGAACATACATGATAAGAAGTATGGTCTCCTTGAAGCGGAGACACTAAGACTACTGCATCAACAGATTCTAGTAATTCTAACAATTAAAGGCAAGAGGCACTTAAAGGCAAACTATTAACCCTTCTATATCATGGGCTACAAGTGTTGCATTCCTTGTGTTAAGCCACTCATGACCAATAGACAACACCAGAAGCGTCTTATCTGGGCCAAGGAGAAAAAGAACTGGACTGTTGCTCAGTGGTCAAAGGTGTTGTTTTCAGAGGAAAGTAAATTTTGCATTTCATTTGGAAATCATGGTCCCAGAGTCTGGAGGAAGAGTGGAGAGGCCACAATCCAAGCTGCTTGAGGTCTACTGTGAAGTTTCCACAATCAATGATGGTTTGGGGAGCCATGTCATCTGCTGGTGTAGATACACTGTATTATCAAGACCAAAGTCAGCACAGCCATCTACCAGGAAATTTTAGAGCACTTCATGCTTCCCTCTGTCAACGTGCCTTTTTAGATACAGAATTTCATTCTCCTCCAGGACTTGGCACCAGACAACACTGCCAAAAGTACCAATACCTGGTTTAAAAACAAAAGTATCACTGTGATTGATTGGCCAGCAAACTCGCCTTACAATTAACTCCATAGTGAATCTATGGGGTATTGTCAAGAGGAAGATGAGAGACACCAGACCCAACAATGCAGGTGAGCTGAAGGCTGCTATCAAAGCAACCTGGGCTTCCATAACATTTCAGCAGTGCCACAGGCTGATCGCCTCCATGCCACGCCGCCTTGATGCAGTATGTTCTGTCCTCACTAGCTGAGGCAGGCTCATACGTAGCTATACAGTCAGCTAAACCGCTATACCGGGGTCCAATAAGGAGACTGTGGTTGAGTCTGTGCTTTATTAAACGTAGTGGTATATTGATGCGGTGAAACTGTGAACAATGATATAAATAGAATCAGTGCATGGTATAGAACAGATACATACTACACATGAGGTACATTATGCATAACATTTAGGAAGCTAGTAACTGAACTGGGAGTACAACTGGCTAGGCTAGGCTAATATGGAGCAGAAATATCTATAGGAAGCATAAAGACATACCGGCAATGCAATCGCAAGGGGGATGAAGTGAAGCGTCTTTCCTTGAAGGCAGACTGAGGAAAGTGAAAGGAAAAATGGAGGGAAATGGAGGCTGAGCTACCATAATGCATTGCAAAGGAGGAGGAGAATCAGACATGGATAATACAAAAACAAGATTGAACTGCCAACATAACTCTGACCGCTAGAGGGAGCCAAAGCATCACAGATGAATAAAGGCATGAATATATCAATACTGTATACTGAGGAAACTGCAATTATGCAAGCAAATAATCAGGGTAACAATATTAGATGGCGGAGACAGAACACAGTAATTGATGCAAAAGGAGACACAACCAAGTATTGAGTGCATTTACCGAACATACATTTCAGTAGGCCAACATTTTAGATTTTAAAATCATTTTTCAAGCTGGTGTTATAAAATATTCTAATTTACTAAGATAATGACTTTTGCGCTTTCATTGGCTGTAATCCATAATAATCAACATTAACAGAAATAAACACTTGAAGTAGATCACTCTGTTTGTAATGACTCTATATATTATAGGTGTTTCACCATTTGTGTTGAAGAACTGAAATAAATTAACTTTTTGATAATACTCTAATTTAATGAGAAGCACATGTATCCATAAGATTGCTTTATTAGGTTTGTAAACTACCGTATATACTCGAGTATAAGCCAAGATTTTCAGCCCACTTTTTTTTTCCCGTAGAGGTGGAGCCGCATATTCATTACTGTAATGAGTGGTAACGGTGACCGCTCAGTACAGGATGAAGCGGCGTCGGGGAAGCCAGGGACCTGCACAGCGCCAGGAGCAGGTGAGTATATCGAGGAGGGGAGCGCAGAGATGCGCGATAGTCACCTTTCCTCATTCCAGCCACCACTCTGTCTTCAGCAGTGACGCTCAGGTCAGAGGGCGCGGTAACGTGGTTAGTGCGCGCCCTCTGCTGAACATCAGTGCTGAACATGAAGTTGCGCCGGAACGAGGAGCAGGTGACTATTGAAAGCGCCGGTGGCCTGAGCGACGCAGAGGTGAGTATGTGATTTTTTTATCGCAGCAAATGGGGCAAGTGTCTGTATGGAGCATCTATGGGGCCATAACGTTTGTGCAGCACTATATGGGGCAAGTGTTTTGTATGGAGCATCTATGGGGCCATAACGTTTGTGCAGCACTATATGGGGCCATAACGTTTGTGCAGCATTATATGGGGCCATAATGTTTGTGCAGTACTGTATGGGGCCATAACGTTTGTGCAGCATTATATGGGGCAAGTGTTTTGTATGGAGCATCTATGGGGCCATAACATTTGTGCAGCACTATATGGGGCAAATATCTTTATAGAGCATCTTATGGGGCCATAATCATTTGTGCAGCATTATATTGGGCAAATGTGTCTATGGAGCATCTTATGGGGCCTTTATTAACCTTTATGCAGGATTATATGGGGCATATTTTAATATGGAACATCTTATGGGGCCATCATAAACTGTATGGAGCATTATATGGGGCTCCTGATTCAATATGAATATTCAAAAACACTTAACCTACTGATGTCTCAGTTAATTTTACTTTTATTGGTATCTATTTTTACTTTTGACATTTACCGGTAGCGGTTGCATTTCCCACCCTAGGCTTATACTTGAGTCATTACGTTTTCCCAGTTTTTTTGTGGCAAAATTAGGGGGGGTCGGCTTATACTCGGGTCGGCTTATACTCGAGTACAGTACAGACCAAAAGTTTGGACACACCTTCTCATTTAAAGATTTTTCCGTATTTTCATGACTATGAAAATTGTACATTCACACTGAAGGCATCAAAACTATGAATTAACACTTGTGGAATTATATATTTAACAAAAAAGTGTGAAACAACTGAAATTATGTGTTATATTCTAGGTTCTTCAAAGTAGCCACCTTTTGCTTTGATGACTGCTTTGCACACTCTTGGCATTCTCTTGATGAGCTTCAAGAGGTAGTCAACGGAAATGGTTTTCACTTCACAGGTGTGCCCTGTCAGGTTTAATAAGTGGGATTTCTTGCCTTATAAATGGTGTTGGGACCACCAGTTGTGTTGAGCAGAAGTCTGGTGGATACACAGCTGATAGTCCTTCTGAATAGACTGTTAGAATTTGTTTTATGGCAAGAAAAAAACAGCTAAGTAAAGAAAAACGAGTGGCCATCATTACTCTAAGAAATGAAAGTCAGTCAGTCCAAAAAATTGGGAAAACTTTGAAAGTGTCCCCAAGTGCAGTTGCAAAAACCATCAAGCGCTACAAAGAACCTGGCTCACACATGAGGACCGCCCCAGGAAAGGAAGACCAAGAGTCACCTCTGCTTCTGAGGATAAGTTTATCCGAGTCACCACCCTCAGAAATCGCAGGTTAAAAGCAGCTGAGATTAGAGACCAGGTCAATGCCACACAGAGTTCTAGCAGCAGACACATCTCTACAACAACTGTTAAGAGGAGACTTTGTGCAGCAGGCCTTCATGGTTAAATATCTGCTAGGAAACCACTGCTAAGGACAGACAACAAGCAGAAGAGACTTGTTTGGGCTAAAGAACACAATGAATGGACAATAGACCAGTGAAAATCTGTGCTTTAGTCGGATGAGTCCAAATTTGAGATCTTTGGTTCCAACCACCGTGTCTTTGTGCGACGCAGAAAAGGTGAACGGATGGACTCTACATGGCTGGTTCCCATCGTGAAGCATGGAGGAGGAGGTGTGATGGTGGATGGTGTGGGCCTGCTTTGCTGGTGACACTGTTGGGGATTTATTCAAAATTGAAGGCATACTGAACCAGCATGGCTACCACAGCAACTTGCAGCAGCATGCTATTCCATCCGGTTTGCGTTTAGTTGGACCATCATTTATTTTTCAACAGGACAATGACCCCAAACACAACTCCAGGCTGTGTAAGGGCTATTTGACCAAGAAGGAGAGTGATGGGGTGCTACGCCAGATGACCTGATGGTTTGGGGTGAGCTGGACCGCAGAGTGAAGGCAAAAGGGCCAACAAGTGCTAAGCATCTCTGGGAACTCCTTCAAGATTGTTGGAAGACCATTTCCGGTGACTACCTCTTGAAGCTCATCAAGAGAATGCCAAGATTGTGCAAAGCAGTCATCAAAGCAAAAGGTGGCTACTTTGATGAACCTAGGATATAAGACATATTTTCAGTTGTTTCACACTTTTTTGTTAAGTATATAATTCCACATGTGTTAATTCATAGTTTTGATGCCTTCAGTGTGAATTTACAATTTTCATAGTCATGAAAATACAGAAAAATCTTTAAATGAGAAGGTGTGTCCAAACTTTTGGTCTGTACATACGGTAGCTTTATTAAATTAAACAGAATTACTGTATGTAAAAGATGATATTAGAAACGCATTGCATGCAGATTGCATACGCATGTCATACGGATGCTAGGTGAGGAAAAAAATCTCACATTCACATAGCACTTGCATGACATAAGTTGAACCATATGGATTCCACTCTACTTGTCTAACTTTTCAGCAGCAACATTGGAGCTACTCTTTATACGCTATTGTGAGCGAGTCCTAGTAGTGTATTCCAGTTTATAACAACACTGAGAAGAGGATCCCTTAGAAGGTGATGATGTATATCTATATTAACACATGTACATATGCTGTACATAGATTTTGTAAAAAGAAACTTGATAGAATTTCTTCTATAAATAAATAAGGTTTTAGGTGAGAAGAGTAATAACTCTAACCTAAGAGAAAACAGCTTTTCTTGCTAAGACCTCATTCATACATCCATTTTTTTTTTTGTGGGGGGGGGGGGGGGGGGGTAGGATTTGTGGTATACAAAAAATGGATTGTTTATCATCAGTGTGCTGGATGAGATTTTTGACATTTTTTGGTTCATATGTCTATTTTCGCCATCAGTACGTCCATTTTTCTCCTGTGCATATTTTCTGCTATGCAAAAGAAAAAAAAATCCAGGCTTCTCTTACCCATTAGACAGTAAAAAATGGATAATACATGGATGGCATCAGCTCCATTTTTTTTCTATTGATTTAATGGGCAAGTTTGATTTGTGGCTTGTATCAAAAAACAGGTATGCATGTCTGCTTTTCTTTTTCTTTTGTTTTTTCAGACACTATGTCCACCACAAAACACGAAAAGACACGTGAGCAGCAAAATAGCCTATGACGGGTACGCGTTCTTTTTGCGAAAAACCACTAATAGAAAATATAAGTGAAAAACAGACTTGTGAATGAGGCCAAAGAGATGCAATGCAATAAGGAGCAGGTTACAATATTGCATGATGAAGACGTCTGAAGTGACAGCAAAGTCAGTGAGTTTGTTACTCATCTGAGCATCAGCTGAAGTCTTCCTCTCCCATGAAAGCTTGCAGCTATGTGAATTGTTGCAGCTCTTTGGAAAAAAAACACTACCTACGTTCCTGTTAGGTAATTTAACATTTTAACACCACTAGCTCCCCTTATTCTTAGGGTATTGTTTCCCTTTAAACTAATACACCTCCTCCTGAGACTATTTCGCTCATGCTGAGTTTGGTAAATCAAGTAATATAAGTATCAGCTTGAAGTTTTTTTGCTGACTTGACGTGTTCATCTTGCTAAAAAAACAGCATGAGCCATTCATTAATGCATTGCAATGCATTCAGTCCAACATTGTCCTATTACGAGTATTGCATAGACCTGGAATTAATTATTTCCTAATTAGCTCACATTTGGGACCAGGGGCAAAAATATGCACATGTGGTAATTGGTACTGTGAGATGGGGCATGTCTGTGGAGCTGTAACCATCCTCACTTCATTCCAAACAGATGGTATCTTTCTAATATTGCATTTGTCTCCCGCTAAGTGAAAATAGCAAATGAAACAAACAAAATAATTTTGTAACCTGCAATGGCAGAGAACAGAAATAACATCCTACCATTTAGTTTGCTGATTCAACTTTTTTTTACTCCAGCTGATAACGACATACAGATAACATATAATCACATTCTGCAGGTTCTTGTTGTTGTTCCAGATGAAAAACATCTCCTACAATACACTCCAAAACTTCAGCTAAATTTAGTTTTATGGAAACTCCACCACACCGCAGAACCCATTGTGGTTCCCCCAGGGGTGGATTAAGGGTAGCCAGGGCCCCGGGCTGTTCAGACACTGTGGGCCCCCCCCCCGGTCATGTGACTGGGGTCATGATATACCCGAACCAGATTATTCCAGAAAAATGGCCGGGCCTTACTCTACTGTAACCTATTAAATATTTGTTAAAATCTGCAATACAATTTAGGTATATTTTGACCAATAATATCACATACAAGGAACAAATACCACCGCACCATGACCACACCACAAATTACAATTACAGTGATCTAATAATATCACATACAAGAAACAAATACCACTGCACCATGTCAAGACCACATATTACCACCACTTGGTGACCAAATAGCACATACAAGGGACAAATACCGCAACACCATTTCCAGACCACATATTACCACCACATAGTGACTGAATACTACAATACTGATCAGTAATAAAAAACAAAACACAATACTATCACCATAAGTGCCAGTATTCACAGGAGATCTGTACTTAGTATGCAGTGTCTGTGTAGATGTAATAGAGAGATCACTGGTGGTATTATACACAGGAGCTCTGTATATAATGTATAGGTAATACAGTGATCACTGGTGACATTGTACACAGGACATCTGTATATAGTATACAGTGTATAGTGTCAGTGTATAGGTAACACTGACTTACCAGTGACGTCTCTAGGTGAATTCCTTCATCTTTCATCCAGCACAGACCGCCATCATTTCTTCCAACCAGGACTCGTTTATGCAGGAAATAACACAGTTATCTTGAGCTCCGCTTGCAGAATACATTACTTAATTTTTCACAACTTCTACATTACATGACATGAAGAAAAAAAGGCGATATAGTGTCACTCTGCACAGTAACAGGACCGCCCCCCCATTTAAAACAGTATACTCAAAAAATAAAATAAATACATCACTGCAATAATAATATCCCTTAATTAGCCCCTATGGTAATAATATTCCCCACCCTGGCCCCGTGTGTCTCATTCCTGGCTCCAGCCATATGTTCTCCCATCCTGCCCTCATGAGTATCCATTCTACCCCATATGATCTCCCCATCGTGCCCCATCTGTCTCCATCGTATCCATCCTGCCCCATGATCCAATCCTGCCCCATGTCTTTCATTCTGCTCCGTGTCTCCAATCATGCCCCGTGTCTACATTCTGCCCATGCCTCCAGTCCTGCCCCCAGAGTGTCCAGCAATCTGCCCCAGTGTGTCCAGCATATTACCCCCAGTGTGCCCAGCATATTACCCCCAGTGTGTCCAGAAATCTGCCCCAGTATGTCCAGCATATTGCCCCAGTGTCCAGCAATCTGCCCCAGTGTATCCAGCATTGCCCCCAGACAGTGTCTCCAGCATATTGCCCCCAGTGTGTCCAGCAATCTGCCCCAGTGTGTCCAGCATTGCCCCCAGACAGTGTGTCCAGCAATCTGCCCCAGTGTGTCCAGCATTGCCCCCAGACAGTGTATCCAGCAATCTGCCCCAGTGTGTCCAGCATATTACCCCCAGTGTGTCCAACAATCTGCCCCAGTATGTCCAGCATATTGCCCCAGTGTGTCCACCATTGCCCCAGACAATATGTCCAGCAATCTGCCCCAGTGTGTCCAGCATTGCCGCCAGTGTGTCCAGCAATCTGCCCCAGTGTGTCCAGCATATTACCACCAGTGTGTCCAGCAATCTGCCCCAGTATGTCCAATTGTCCAGCATTGCCCACAGTGTGTCCAGCAATCTGTCCCAGTGTGTCCAGCATTGCCCCAGTGTCTCCAGCACTCTGCCCCAGTGTCTCCAGCATTGCCCCAGTGTCTCCAGCATTGCCCCAGTGTCTCCAGCAATCTGCCCCAGTGTCTCCAGCAGTCTGCCCCAGTGTGTCCTCCAGCATTGCCCCAGTGTGTCCATCAATCTGCCCCAGTGTCTCCAGCATTGCCCCAGTGTCTCCAGCATGGCCCCAGTGTCTCCAGCAATCTGCCCCAGTGTCTCCAGCAATCTGCCCCAGTGTCTCCAGCAATCTGCCCCAGTGTGTCCTCCAGCATTGCCCCAGTGTGTCCATCAATCTGCCCCAGTGTCTCCAGCATTGCCCAGTGTCTCCAGCAATCATCTGCCCCAGTGTGTCCTCCAGCATTGTCCCCAATGTGTCCACCGTTATAAAAAAAAAAAAAAAAAAAACAAGTCTCCTCACCTGACCTGTGCGCTCCAGCGGCGAGCTCCCTCCAGCAGCACACACTCGCCGGCGACTGACAATGACGTCAGACGCCGGCGACGTGTGCGCTGCGGCCGACCTCAGCTGCCAGCCTCCAATTGGCAGGCGGCTGTTAACTATTGACGTGCGGCCGTGCAGCGCCGGAAGGGGCCCAGTGAGCGCCGATGCGGGCCCCCTCTCTCTGTCCACCGGGTCCGAGGGCACATAAATGCCGGCGGGCAGTCACACTCGGGCGGATTAGCAGAGGGTCAATCTGTGCGGTAGCCCAGGGCCCCCCCACACCACTGGGCCCTGGGTTACCGCCCATATTGACCCTCTGATATTCCACCCCTGGGTTCCCCATCTTCAGTATGGGGGACCATACTGTAAGGAGATGGACATATTGCCCACGTTCCCCCTTGAAGAACGAGTGTTTTATTATATGGTGTCATGTGAACTGTGATTTGTTAATAATGTTGGTATTGTGTGTTGTCCGACTGTAAGGAGAGTTAGAGTTAATGGTTGGGACTAGTCCAGAGTGGTAGGGGCTAAGGTGAAGGGACAGAGACAGTTTCCTTTCAGAACGTCAGATAGGGCCTAGTTTGCGTAAAAAGCAGATGTAAGGTCTGATGTGACCAGTGCCGCTTGAAGTGGGTGTTCTTAACGTAAAAGGAGACAGACGATAGCAAGATCCTAGCAGAAAGAAGCCGAAGTGATCAAATGAAGATGGATCCAGGAAGAGGACGCCTAGCAGTACGACCCAGAGTTTATAACTCTGAGGTGCAACGGGCCAAGATGGGACAGAATATGTGATATATAGGGAGAGTACCCCAGGTGGGAGTTCAAGAGTGTCAGGGACAAAGATGATAAATACCGGCCATACAGGCAATATAGTTCACTAGAGTGGAAAAAAGACGCAGAATCGCCGCTGAAGAAAAGGGCTCTTGGTATCTGGACTCTGGTACCGACCTGAGTTGTGGTGAGGTAGTGAGGAACGATGAAGATAGAGGACAATCGAGTAAAGAACAAGGGATTGAATCTGTGTGTGGAAAGTGCTCCATATTGTGGAGGAAAGTTGTGTGCCGCTATCTACTTTACATAATCCTTGCCAAATTATCGTTTAGTAAAAAGTATATTTTTGACTGATGGTTTCTCTCATTGAACTGTCAAACATCTGATCTTGGCCAACCAAAGTCATCAACATCATCTGCAAGGGCATAGCGCCACCATAGTAAAAGTCTGCACACCCAGCTGGGACTCCCACTTTCATGTAATGTGCGAGGGCGTAAGAGACAAGTACCTCCCCCATGGCTAATGCGCCGCACCACGTTACAGTAGAGAAGTCGATTTTAAGACCATACTGCATATATAACAATAAGCAAGTAGAGCAAAGTTGTGCTGAATTTTTTTATTGCAAAATCACAGATGCCTGACATCTCATGCCTGCTTGTGCCCCCACAAACTTACATTACAGATGATATAACATTGCTTGTTAACATAAATGTGCTTATTGTAAGTCATATGCATCACTCCAGGGTGTTTTAAAGGATTATTACAATCTTCATAAAAAGATAGTGCTTATAAAACCAAGCACTTTTGCAATTTGATACTTGTTAAAATTTCTATCCGTTCTTGAGATATTAGCACTGTTCTTTATAGCGCCTTGTTTTGGAGACTGACCACTGCTGCTGTTTATTTTGTAAGCATTGCGTTCAAGCTAGCCACGATTAGTAGGTAACATCGTGCTCCAGAGATCCAGACTAGCTTCAAAACTGTGATTAAAAAAATCAATAGAAAAGAGATAAAACTTAGACATTGATCATACAGGATAAAAAACTTGGGAGAATGCGTACATATTAAAAAATAGTAATTATGCCTTACGGGTAGAGAAACCCACTGAAATTGACACTTTTTCTATTTTTTGTCAGAAAGGTGCTTGTAAGCACTGCACATGTTCTGCTGTCTAGAAGCAGTGGTCGGTGTCCAAGGAAGCAAGCTGTAAACCAAAGTGTTAATATCTCAAGGACGGCTGAAACTTTTAATAAGAAATAAATTGCAAAATTGCTTACAAGCACTATCCGACAATGCTTATTTTTGCAGATGCACATAACCTTTTACCGTGTACTAGTGGTGTTAGACAAGGTCTAAAAACAATTCTTTTCTATTAAATTTTGAGCTGTGCAATTCTTACTGGTTATGAAAACATAATAAAATGGCTACTTTTCATGACATGTGAACTATATTAGAAAGCTGTAGAACTGCTAATAATGCAGAGATTAAAGGAAAGCTGTCAGGACAATTTTTCTAATAAAACTAATAGTGTAATGGAAGAACAATAGAAATGATACCTGTTCTGTAGTAATATATTTGTAGCGGGATATAATCCAAAAAAATAGTATATATGAAGCAATTGGACTAAAAATTAACTTTTAATTAAATATGCTTAAAAAAGACAAACCAACGTGATATCGTCACAAAGTGAAGTACAAACAAGGGAAAATTAAAAAAGAGGAACTTGCGGTCACTCTTAAAGACACAAGAGGGTATAAGGGAATAACTAACACACTCGTGCTGGTCCGTTAGAACTCATAGACCCAGCACGTCTGTTAGTAGTTACTCACAGAGGAATACGTCAGTGTATCAACAAGTGCTGACAAGGCGAGAGTGGTATAATGTACTAAGAATTATGCTGTATCTACTAGAGATGCATAGGGTCATATATTCATAGTTACCCTACTTGTATGTATACATTCAGAATACCCTCTCAAACCACATAATCAGTCTTTTCACTTTGCCAAACTGACAACGTATCCATAACTCAAAGAGTAAACATATATAATTTACCTGATATCCCTGTCATTCCCCTGATGAGTCCTAGTTAGGACGAAACGCGTCGGGAGACGCTATCTGACATGAATGAGGCCAGAAACATTTCTCACATAAAGACATATGGGTGAGATTGTACCATGCTATTTGTGCCACTAGGCATTAAAGCTTTTATGGCTAAGACAGTTTACACCTGTCAATTTTGATTGGAGCATAATATTATTTAAGTACACGTGGAAACCCTGTTTATGAAAGGGAGTTTACATTTTCCTGGCATATGTGTATGAGATTTGATGGGCTCCATTATGACGGTGTTCTCACGGCCTCTATGCTGCTGAAATTATATATGTTTACTCTTTGAGTTATGGATACGTTGTCAGTTTGGCAAAGTGAAAAGACTGATTATGTGGTTTGAGAGGGTATTCTGAATGTATACATACAAGTAGGGTAACTATGAATATATGACCCTATGCATCTCTAGTAGATACAGCATAATTCTTAGTACATTATACCACTCTCGCCTTGTCAGCACTTGTTGATACACTGACGTATTCCTCTGTGAGTAACTACTAACAGACGTGCTGGGTAGTGTTGAGCATTCCGATACCGCAAGTATCGGGTATCGGCCGATACTTGCGGTATCGGAATTCCGATACCGAGATCCGATACTTTTGTGGTATCGGGTATCGGTATCGGATCCATAGGGATGTGTAAAATAAAGAATTAAAATAAAAAATATCGATATATTCACCTCTCCGGCGGCCCCTGGACATCACGCTGGTAACCGGCCGGCTTCTTTGTTTAAAATGAGCGCCTTTAGGACCTGAGAATGACGTCGCGGCTTCTGATTGGTCGCGTGCCACCCATGTGAACGCCACGCGACCAATCAGAAGCCGCGACGTCATTCTCATTCACTAAACTCCTAATTCTAGGAATTGAGGACCTGCGAATGACGTCGCGGCTTCTGATTGGTCGCGTGGCGGTCACATGAGCGGCACAGGACCAATGAGAAGCCGCGACGTCATTCGCAGGTCCTAAAGGCGCTCATTTTAAACAAAGAAGCCGGCCGGTTACCAGCGTGATGTCCAGGGGCCGCCGGAGAGGTGAATATATCTATAATTTTTATTTTAATTCTTTATTTTACACCTCACTATGGATCCCAGGGCCTGAAGGAGAGTTTCCTCTCCTTCAGACCCTGGGAACCATCAGAATACCTTCCGATACTTGATGTCCCATTGACTTGTATTGGTATCGGATATCGGTATCGGCGATATCCGATATTTTTCGGGTATCGGCCGATACTATCCGATACCGATACTTTCAAGTATCGTACGATATCGCTCAACACTAGTGCTGGGTCTATGAGTTCTAACGGACCAGCACGAGTGTGTTAGTTATTCCCTTATACCCTCTTGTGTCTTTAAGAGTGAACGCAAGTTCATCTTTTTTAATTTTCCCTTGTTTGTACTTCGCTTGGTGACGATATCACATTGGTTTGTCTTTTTTAAGCATATTTAATTAAAAGTTAATTCCTGTTCTGTAGTAATCAGATTTGCCATCACTCACAAATCAAACCTTGAAGAATGAAGACATATTTAAATTTCCTTATTAATGCATTGGGGCGTGTTGATACACATAATGGGCGTGAACACTTCCCCAATGCACTTTCAGGGTGATCTGTATGTGGATTTAAAGGTCAATTTCAAATTTGATGAGACATCAGATTATTACACAGCACCAGATTACTATATGACATCAGGTTATTGCATGGCATCAGATTACTAAACAGCATCAGATTATTACATGACATCAGATTATTACATGGCATCAGATTACTACACAGCATCAGATTATTACACTGCATCAGATTATTACCCAGCACCAGATTACTATATGACATCAGGTTATTGCATGGCATCAGATTACTCCACAGCATCAGATTATTACATGACATCAGATTATTACATGGCATCAGATTACTACACAGCATCAGATTATTACATGGCATCAGATTATTACACAGCACCAGATTACTATATGACATCAGGTTATTGCATGGCATCAGATTACTACACAGCATCAGTTTATTACATGACATCAGATTATTACATGGCATCAGATTACTACACAGCATCAGATTATTACATGGCATCAGATTATTACATGACATCAAATTACTACATGACATCAGATTATTACACGACACCAGATTATTACATGACACCAGATTATTACAAGACATCAGATTATGACACGGCACCAGATTATTAAATGACATTAGATTATTATACAAAACCAGATTACTACATCACATAAGATTATTACAAGGCATCAGATTATTACATGACATCAGGATATCACATGGCACCAGATTATTACCTGACATAAGACTATGATATGGTACCAGGTTATTACATGGTACCAGATTATTACACAACATCAGATTATTACATGACTTGCAACAACACCTCAACCTCCAAACTAGATCTAAGCCAATGTTTGGTCACTTTATTTCTCCCTTGTGAGATTCCTTTTATCGAGCTTACCACAGGGTCTTTGGAGGCCTTTCCCCAAATTCATTCCTTTGCCTGACAAATTGATTTTCACTGATGTTATTTACATTCGCATTGAATCTGACAGAATTTATTATTACCGGTTATTTTTCTTTTGTCACTTTTTTTTATGATATAATAATAATTTTATTTATATAGCGCCAACATATTCCGCAGAACTTTACATTTTAGAGTGGACTTGTATAGACAATAGACATCTCATCGTAACAATAAACACAGATCAACAGATACCAGATACAAATTATGAGGAAAAAGGGGAGACATGAAAGGTGGATGGTAGCAATTGCTTTCAGTGTTCGGACCAGCCATAGTTTAAGGCTAGGTTCACATTGCGTTTGGGCGATCCATTTAACGGATCCGTTACTTAGCAGCATTAACAAATCCATTAACGCGCTCATAGACTTCAATTATCGTAACACATCATAACGCATGTCAAAATAGGCATGCGTAAGCGATGATGTGTTACTTTGTGATGCACCCTCGAATGCGGTTTAACACGTTTTCGGGTACATTAGGTCTAACGCACAGCGAATGGACACGTTCGCTGTGCATAGACCTCTATTGCTAATGCATGCCAACGCAATGGTACCATGCGTTAGTGCAATTGTATTAAAAAAGAGATTTTGTGCATCAGCGTTAGCGTATCCGTTTAACAGGTCCATTAAATGGATGGCACTAACCCAATGTGAACCTGGCCTAAGAATTGGGTGTTCATGTAAAGCTGCATGAACCGGTTATCAGCCTAAGTATGTAACAGTACAGACACAGAGGGCTGTTAAATGCATAAAGTGTGTGAGAATATGATACAAGGAACCTGGTTATGGTAAAAATTTTGAATGGGCAACACAGGGATAGCAAGATTAATGTGTTGAGGCAGTAGGCCAGTATAAATAAATGAGTTTTTAGGGCACGCTTAAAACTGTGGGTATTGGGAATTAATCAAATTAAACTGGGTAGTGCATTCCAAAAAATTGGCAAAGCACGTGAAAAGTCTTGGAGACGGGAGTGGGAGTGTTATGACCTGGTGGTTAAGAGGCCACACTGATATGACCTGGTGGCTAAAACGCAACATGGAGCAAGCTCTGAGAAGGTGGTATCTCTACTGACCACAGTCCCTAATCCTAACAACAACACTAGAAATAGCCGTGGGATGTTCCTGACTCTCTCTAGACACCTCTTCACAGCCTAAGAAATAACTACCCCTAAAGAAGGAAATAGAAAGCTATCTTGCCTCAGAGAAAACCCCCAAAAGGAAAGATAGCCCCCCACAAATATTGACTGTGAATGGAGAGGGAAATGACGTACAAAGAAATGAAAACAGAATTCAGCAAAGGAGGCCAATACTAAACTAGATAGACAGAGAGAAAAGGATACTGTGCGGTCAGTATAAAAACTACAAAATCCACACAGAGTTTACAAATATGAACTCCACACCGACTCACGGTGTGGAGGGGCAAATCTGCTTTCCCAGAGCTTCCAGCTAGCCTGAATACCACATAGTGACAAGCTGGACAAAAAGATACATATTTGCAAAGCAATAGAGTCCAAACAAATGGACAAACAAAAACTAGCAAAAACTTATCTTTTGCAGACAAGGACTGGCCATATGAGAATTCCAAGGAAAGAACCAAATCCAACCAAGAACATTGACAGCAGGCATGGACTAAAGACCAGAGCAGGTTTAAATAACAAACCCAGGCAAGGCGATTAGTGAAGGCAGCTGCTACAGCTACCTAAAGGAGCAGCAGTTCCACTCGAAACCACCAGAGGGAGCCCAAGGGGAGAACTCACAAAAATACCATTAGCAACCACAGGAGGGAGCTCCAGAACGGAATTCACAACAGTACCCCCCCCCCCTTGAGGAGGGATCACCGAACCCTCACCAGAGCTCCCAGGCCGATCAGGATGAGCCAAATGGAAAGCACGAACCAAATCGGCAGCATGAACATCGGAGGCAACAACCCAAGAATTATCCTCCTGGCCATAACCCTTCCACTTGACCAGATACTGAAGCTTCCGCCTCGAAAAACGAGAATCCAAAATCTTCTCCACCACATATTCCAATTCCCCCTCAACCAACACCGGAGCAGGAGGATCAACGGAGGGAACCATAGGTACCATATATCTCCGCAACAAGGATCTATGGAACACATTATGAATGGAAAAGGAAGCTGGAAGGGCCAAACGAAAAGACTCTGGATTGATAATTTCAGAAATCTTATAGGGCCCAATAAAGCGAGGCTTGAACTTAGGGGAAGAAACCTTCATAGGAACATGACGAGAAGACAACCAGACCAAATCACCAACACGAAGCCGGGGACCAACACACCGACGACGGTTAGCAAAACGTTGAGACAACGTCAAATTGTCCACCACATGAGTCCAAATTTGCTGCAACCTGTCCACCACGGAATCCACACCAGGACAGTCAGAAGGCTCAAGCTGCCCTGAAGAAAAACGAGGATGAAAACCAAAGTTACAAAAGAAAGGCGAAACCAAGGTAGCAGAACTAGCCCGCTTATTAAGGGCAAACTCGGCCAACGGCAAAAAGGTCACCCAATCATCCTGATCAGCAGACACGAAGCATCTCAAATAGGTTTCGAAGGTCTGATTGGTTCGCTCCGTTTGGCCATTTGTCTGAGGATGGAATGCTAAAGAAAAAGACAAATCAATGCCCATTCTAGCACAAAAGGACCGCCAAAACCTAGAAACGAACTGGGAACCTCTGTCAGACACAATATTCTCCGGAATACCATGCAAACGAACCACATGCTGAAAAAACAACGGAACCAAATCAGAGGAGGAAGGCAACTTAGGCAACGGCACCAAATGGACCATCTTAGAAAACCGGTCACAAACCACCCAGATGACAGACATCTTCTGAGAGACAGGAAGATCAGAAATAAAATCCATGGAAATATGCGTCCAGGGCCTCTCAGGAATAGGCAAAGGCAAAAGCAACCCGCTGGCACGGGAACAGCAAGGCTTAGCCCGAGCACAGGTCCCACAGGACTGCACAAACGAACGCACATCCCGCGACAAGGAAGGCCACCAAAAGGACCTAGCCACCAAATCTCTGGTACCGAAAATCCCAGGGTGACCAGCCAACACCGAACAATGAACCTCAGAAATTACCCTACTAGTCCATCTATCAGGAACAAACAATTTCTCCACAGGACAGCGATCAGGTTTATCAGCCTGAAACTCCTGAAGTACCCGCCGCAAATCAGGGGAGATGGCAGAAAGAATCACCCCCTCCTTGAGGATCCCAGGCGGCTCAAGAACTCCTGGAGAATCAGGCAAAAAACTCCTAGAAAGGGCATCAGCCTTCACATTCTTAGAACCCGGAATATACGAGACCACAAAATCAAAACGTGAGAAAAACAGAGACCACCGAGCCTGTCTAGGATTCAACCGCTTAGCAGACTCGAGGTAAATCAGATTCTTGTGATCAGTCAAGACCACCACGCGATGCTTGGCTCCCTCAAGCCAATGTCGCCACTCCTCAAATTCCCACTTCATAGCCAACAACTCCCGATTGCCGACATCATAATTACGCTCAGCAGGCGAAAACTTTCTGGAGAAGAAAGCACACGGTTTCATCAAAGAGCCATCAGAATTTCTCTGAGACAAAACGGCCCCTGCCCCAATCTCAGAAGCATCAACCTCAACCTGAAAAGGGAGAGAAACATCTGGCTGACGCAACACAGGGGCAGAAGTAAAATGACGTTTAAGCTCCTGAAAGGCCTCAACAGCCGCAGAGGACCAATTCACCACATCAGCGCCCTTCCTCATCAAATCGGTCAGAGGCTTCACCACACTAGAAAAATTAGCAATAAAGCGGCGATAAAAATTGGCAAAGCCCAAAAATTTCTGAAGGCTCTTTACAGATGTAGGTTGAGTCCAATCATGAATGGCCTGGACTTTAACAGGGTCCATTTCAATAGCCGAGGGGAAAAAAATGAAACCCCAAAAAGAAACCTTCTGAACTCCAAAGAGGCACTTAGACCCCTTCACAAACAACGCATTAGCACGAAGGACCTGAAATACCATCCTAACCTGCTTTACATGAGACTCCCAATCATCGGAGAAAACCAAAATATCATACAAATACACAATCATGAATTTATCCAGATAATTCCAGAAGATATCACGCATAAAGGACTGAAATACCGATGGAGCATTAGAGAGCCCGAATGGCATCACAAGATATTCAAAATGGCCTTCAGGCGTATTAAATGCTGTTTTCCATTCATCACCTTGTTTAATACGCACGAGATTATACGCCCCTCGAAGGTCGATTTTAGTAAACCAACTGGCACCCTTAATCCGAGCAAACAAATCAGAAAGTAAAGGTAAAGGGTACTGGAATTTGACAGTGATCTTATTGAGAAGGCGATAATCTATACAGGGTCTCAAGGAGCCATCCTTCTTGGCAACAAAAAAAAATCCCGCTCCCAACGGTGACGAAGACGGGCGAATATGCCCCTTCTCCAAGGACTCCTTTACATAACTCCGCATAGCGGCATGCTCTGGCACAGACAGATTGAAAAGTCGGCCCTTAGGGAACTTACAGCCAGGAATCAAATTAATGGCACAATCGCAGTCCCTATGAAGAGGCAGGGAACTGGACTTGGGCTCATCAAATACATCCTGGAAATCCGACAAAAACTCAGGAACTTCAGAAGAAGGGGACGAGGAAATGGACATCAAAGGAATATCACTATGTATCCCCTGACAACCCCAACCAGTTACAGACATAGATCTCCAATCCAGCACTGGGTTATGTACCTGTAACCATGGAAAACCCAGCACAACAACATCATGCAAATTATGCAACACCAAAAAGCGAATATTTTCCTGATGTGCTGGAGCCATGTACATGGTTAACTGAGTCCAATACTGAGGTTTATTCTTGGCCAATGGCATAGCATCAATCCCCCTTAAGGGAATAGGACTCTGCAAAGGCTCCAAGGAAAAACCACAGCGCTTGGCAAATTCTAAGTCTATTAAGTTCAGGGCAGCGCCAGAATCCACAAATGCCATAACAGAAAAGGACAACAATGAGCAAATCAGGGTAACAGACAAGAGAAATTTAGGCTGTACAGTACTAATGGTAACAGACCCAGGAACCCTCCTAGTACGCTTAGGGCAATCAGAAATAGCATGAGCAGAATCACCACAGTAAAAACACAGGCCATTCTGACGTCTGAATTTCTGTCTTTCTGCTCTAGTCAAAATCCTATCACATAGCATAGAGTCAGGACTTTGCTCAGAGGACACTGCCATATGGTGCACCACCTTGCGCTCACGCAAGCGCCGATCAATCTGTATGGCTAGAGACATAGATTCGCTCAAACCGGTAGGCGTAGGAAAGCCCACCATAACATCTTTAAGGGTTTCAGAAAGACCTTTTCTGAAAATAGCAGCCAGAGCCTCTTCATTCCACTTAGCGAGCACAGACCATTTTCTAAATTTCTGGCAGTATACCTCTGCCGCTTCTTGACCCTGACATAGGGCCAACAGTGTTTTCTCAGCATGCTCTACTGAGTTAGGTTCGTCATACAACAATCCGAGCGCTTGAAAAAATGCATCCACACTCAACAATGCCGGATCCCCTGTTTCAAGAGCAAAAGCCCAGTCTTGAGGATCACCACGCAGCAAGGATATGATGATTTTTACCTGCTGAATGGGATCACCAGAAGAACGGGGTTTCAAAGCAAAAAACAATTTGCAGCTATTTTTAAAGTTCAAAAACTTGGATCTGTCCCCAAAAAACAAATCAGGAGTAGGAATTCTAGGCTCTAGAGCCGGAGTCTGGACAATATAATCTTGGATACTCTGGACTCTTCCAGCAAGTTGATCCACACGAGAAAACAAACTCTGAACCTCCATACCAGAGCATATATCCAGCACCACCCAGATATCAAGAGGGAAAAAAAGACAGAATAGAGCACAGAAAAAAAATGGTTCAGAACTTTCTTTTCCTTCTTTTGAGATGCATTTAATTCATTTCTGGCCTGCTGTACTGTTATGACCTGGTGGTTAAGAGGCCACACTGATATGACCTGGTGGCTAAAAAGCAACATGGAGCAAGCTCTGAGAAGGTGGTATCTCTACTGACCGCAGTCCCTAATCCTAACAACAACACTAGAAATAGCCGTGGGATGTTCCTGACTCTCTCTAGACACCTCTTCACAGCCTAAGAAATAATTACCCCTAAAGAAGGAAATAGAAAGCTATCTTGCCTCAGAGAAAACCCCCAAAAGGAAAGATAGCCCCCCACAAATATTGACTGTGAATGGAGAGGGAAATGACGTACAAAGAAATGAAAATAGAATTCAGCAAAGGAGGCCAATACTAAACTAGATAGACAGAGAGAAAAGGATACTGTGCGGTCAGTATAAAAACTACAAAATCCACACAGAGTTTACAAAAATGAACTCCACACCGACTCACGGTGTGGAGGGGCAAATCTGCTTTCCCAGAGCTTCCAGCTAGCCTGAATACCACATAGTGACAAGCTGGACAAAAAGAGACATATTTGCAAAGCAATAGAGTCCAAACAAATGGACAAACAAAAACTAGCAAAAACTTATCTTTTGCAGACAAGGACTGGCCATATGAGAATTCCAAGGAAAGAACCAAATCCAACCAAGAACATTGGCAGCAGGCATGGACTAAAGCCCAGAGCAGGTTTAAATAACAAACCCAGGCAAGGCGATTAGTGAAGGCAGCTGCTACAGCTACCTAACGGAGCAGCAGTTCCACTCGAAACCACCAGAGGGAGCCCAAGGGCAGAACTCACAAAAATACCATTAGCAACCACAGGAGGGAGCTCCAGAACGGAATTCACAACATGGGAGGTTCTGATTATTGAGGATGTTAACCTCAGGTCATTAGCAGAACAGAGGGAACGGGTAGGGTGGTAGACTGAGAAGAGGGGAGATGTAGGGTGGAGCTGAGCCATGTAGTGCTTTGTGGGTGAGGGTAATAAGTTTATACTGAATTATGGAGTGGATGGGTAACCAGTGTAATGACTGGCACAAGGTAGAGGCATCGGTGTAACGGTTGGTGAGGAATATGATCCTGGCTGCAGCATTCAGGACAGATTGGATCGGGGAGAGTTTGGTAAGAGGGAGGCCGATTAGTAGAGAGTTACAATAGTCCAGACGAGAATGAATAAGAGAAACAGTAAGAGTTTTTGCATAGTTGAAAGTAAGAAAGGGTCGAATTCTGGAAATGTTTTTGAGGTGCAGATAACAAGAGTGAGCCAGTGATCGGGGTGGGGGGGGGGAGGGAGGTGAATGAAAGCTCGGAATCAAGTAAGACCCCAAGACAGCGGGCATGTTTCTGGGGAGTAATGGTAGAACCACACACAGAAATGGCAATGTCAGGCATAGGTAGGTTAGTAGAGGGAGGAAACACGAGTTCAGTTTTTGACACGTTCAGTTTCAGATAGAGGGAGGACATGATGTTGGAGACAGTGGTAAGACAATCACTGGTGTTTACTAAAAAGTCAGGAGTGATGTCAGGAGAGGAGGTGTATACGTGGGTGTCATCAGCATAGAGATGGTACTAAAAACCAAATCTACTGGTTGTCCAATAGGGGCAGTATACAAAGAGAAGAGAGGGGGGCCTAGGACTGAACCTTGAGGAACCACAAAGGAAGAAGAAGGTGAGAGGAGGAGGAGCCAGCAAAAGATACAGTGAAGGATCGGTCACATAGATAGGAAGAGAACCAGAAGAGAACGGTGTCCTTCAGGCTGATGGAGCGGAGCATAGTGAGGAGGAACTGATGGTCCACAGTGTCGAATGTTGCATGGAGTAGTAACCATTAGATTTAGCTGTCAGTAGATCATTAGAGACTTTAGTGAGGGCAGTTTCAGTAGAGTGTAAAGATAGGAAACCGGATTGAAGAGGGTCGAGAAGAGAGTTATCTGAGAGATAGCGGGTGAGACGGGAGTGGACCAGGCGTTCGATGAGTTTAGAGATGAAGGGAAGGTTAGAGACAGGTCTATATTTAGCGGCACAGTTTTGGTCGAGGGATGGTTTTTTTAAGATTTAGCCAGTGGTATAATCCAATGTACAAGTTTTTAATATTCCGCATTTTGGACTAAAACATAACTTTTAATATATAGAATTATCTTAAAAACAATTCCTACCAAAATTATTCACCACCTACATAGAAAAAAGGTGCCAAGTGCATAAGACATATAACACTAAAAACGCGTGGAGTACATATATTGTTGGGGCATTAGTCACACTTACACTCTATATGCAGAAAAAAGGGTGGCTAATTTTTTAAGCTTATTTCTATATGGCCGGTACCGTATTTTTGCGATCAGCTTTTTATAGGCAATTATTAGCCCAGCTGTATTCTATATACACAACCCTAATCTACACGGTACCAACGGTTAGATAAATGTACCATATGTTTTGGTTAAATATATTTTTATTAAAGAGAAGAGAATTTTACAAGAAAAACAGTAGTTGAAAACTACGTCAATGATCAAAGTACTTTTTCTTATAATATACAATTCGAGAAGAGTAAAACAAAAAACACTCGTTCACAAACCTTGCATAAATCTTACATAAAAGAGAGAAAGAATAAAAAAAAATTAGAGGGAGTAAACCCTCTAGAATGACTACGGTATCTTTAACATATAAGCAATAACTCCTTGCCCCCGCAACAGGCGAGGACTTTCCTTACTGTGAATAAAATAAAGCATACCTAAAATCAGTCCGCCCATGTCCCCTAGAGCGAGACATGCACGCAAGTATCATTATAAAAGTAACTGATAAATCATGGTATAGACCTATCACACCGAGCTGGTGGAAGGTGAACAGCTCACCCAGGGGGGAGATTGAAAGAAGAGGAAATAGAGGTGGGAGCCCGAGTAAGTGAGGCTCAAGAAAAGAAATATAAAATGAGAACACGAAAAGAAAGGAAGAGTAGCATAGTAATCGACTGTAGAATAGACAGGTGTATTCAGGTAAACAGGTCAGGGAAACGAGCAGAATCTTTAAATAGAATCCATTCAGTCCAGATACCTAAAAAGGAGACCCTTGTCTGTGAAAGGTCTGAATCAATTTCCTCCATCCTAAAGATGGTTTCAAATTCTGAAAACCACTCCACAATATCGGGGGATCGGCCATCGGCGGGGGATCACCGTTCTAGCAACCGCTAGACAAAATTTAAGGATGGCCTTTTTTTGGGATCTCACCGAACCGGGAATCATGGAGAGCAATGCCATCTCCGGAGTACCGGTGATGTGCTTGCCTGTGATCAAACCATAATTTCTGAACACTTGGTCCCAGAATGTTCTAATCAAGGGGCAGCCCCACCAGATATGCAAAAGGGAGCCAATGCCATTTCCACACCTCCAACAGCAGTTTGAAATTGTGGGAGAAAATTTGTGCAACCTGTCAGGTGTGAGGTACCACCTATATTGCAGTCTATACCCCTTCTCCGAGGCCTCACTGGAACTCGGGAGTTTATGGTTCATCAGGAAGCAACGCTCCCATTCCTCATCCGACAGAATTCGCCCTAAATCCTTCACCCAAGCAGACTGGAAATAGAGCCTTGCGTCAGAGACAGGTGTTGAAAAAATTGAGTAGAGGGAAGAGATTCCCCTGCTCGGGGCGTCACCACCGGCAAACAACAGTTCCAAGGGAGAGAGTCTACAGTTCGAACCCCTTGGCAAATTCAAAGAGGCCAGGAAGGACCGGACCTGTAAGTACTCCCACCATAGAATTTTAGTGGAGGGAGATTGGGTTTGGAGGGAACAGAAGGTGGGAATCTCGCCACGCTGAAAGATATCACCAACCCGTATGTCATCCTTGTATTTCCATCCCATGAAGGCTTTCCTGTGAATGCCCGGAGGAAATGCCAGGTTGCAAAAAATAGGTGTAAGAAGGCTGGCCCCAGCAGGAGTGGACCCCTTCACACCACTGCAGTGCCATGCCCTCATAGCCTCTGAGGTTAGGAAGGAAAATCTCCCCCGTTGAAGAGCATATTGCTTTGGGATCCACTGAAGATAATGAAGAGGCAAATCGGACCATTCTTGTTCCAACTCTACCCATTTTTTAAATTTAATTTTATATTTCCAGTCCAAGAGGCGAACTAATATGGGCGCCCTGCAATAGTTTCGGAGGTTGGGTAGACCAACCCCACCAAACTGGCGTGGCCTAGATAAAACCTTGTAACTCACCCTCGGTGTTTTCCCCTTCCAGATAAAATGGGAAATCAAGGACTGTATTTTAATAAAAAACGATTTATGTGGCCAAATGGGAATCGCCTGAAAGATATAAAGAAATCTCGGCAGGATATCCATCTTAACCACCTGAATCCTACCGAGCCACGACAGCCTCAATGGGCCGTCAGACTCCAGAAGGGATCCCACCTTGTTCAAAATGACCTGATGGTTCAAAGAAAATAATTGAAGAGGATCCGAGGTGAGGTTCACCCCGAGATATGAAATCTGATCCTGTTGCCATCTGAAGGGGAAGGTCTGCTTCAAGGAAGCCACCACGGAAGAAGATAGAGAAATGTTTAGGACCTCAGTTTTGGAGTAATTAATCTTGAAGTTACTTAAATCCCCGAAGGATTCGAACTCCTTCATAAGCACTGGAAAAGAGACGACTGGGTTAGAGACGAAGAGGAGGATGTCGTCGGCAAATAGGGCCGTTTTATGGTTAGAGTTTCCAACCTGAATCCCTGAGATACTGTCATTAACTCGGATAGCCTTAGCCAAATGTTCAATAACTAAAACATATAAAAGGGGCGACAACGGGCAGCCTTGTCTAGTACCGTTCTGGATATAAAAACGATCGGACAAAGATCCATTGAATCTAACATGAGCTGAGGGTTTTGAATATAATGACATAATTTTCCCCAGGAAATTGGATTGTAAGCCAATATGGGTCAGGGTCTCCCGTAAAAAATCCCAATGGACTCTATCAAAGGCCTTTTCCGCGTCAATCAACAGAAGACAAAGAGGGGACTTTTGCATCTTGGTCCTCTCAATAAGGAGAAGAGACCTGATAATGCTGTCCCGCGCCTCCCGGCCTCTGACAAAGCCCACCTGATCAAGGTCAATAATAGATGGGAGAAGTCCCGACAATCTGTCAGCCAATACCTTAGCAAATAATTTTACATCAACGTTGATCAGGGAGATTGGCCTATAACTCCCGGCCAGCAGGGATCTTTATTAGGCTTTGGCAGAACAGAAATATGAGCCTCTAGGGACTGGGGGGTAAAACTATTCTCCTCAGAAATCACATTAAAGGTGAGGACCATTTGGGGAAGCAAGTCAGATAGAAGGGATTTATAGAATAAGGGAGTGAACCCATCCGGCCCAGGACATTTAGAGGTGGACGTGGATTTAACAGCTTCTGCCAGCTCCTCAGGGGTTACGTCCTTTTCCAGGACCGCCAAATCTGCCTCAAGAAGGATGGGACCTTGATCCTATTCATATAAGATTTAATTTTATTTTTCAACGTGGTGGGATCCAAATCAGCGAACCTGCCCCTAATGTTGTATAGGGATTTATAGAACTTTTGAAAGACCTCTAGGATCTCCTCATTACTATGGACCAGTTGGCCCTTATCATTTTTGAGTGATGAGATAAGGGTGGGACCCGATCTGGGATGAAGCAGTCGTGCTAGAGGGCGCCCACAAACATTAGCTCTTTTGTAGAAAAACCCTTTAGTTCTATCCTTGTCACCCATAAACCGTCTATCCAGCAGGCCTTTAAGTTCCAGCCTTTTTGTAGTAAGCTCGACCAAAGTCTCAGAGGACCTCAAATTCTTATGCCTGCTTTCCAGGGTCTGAATTTGTGACAGCAAAGCGTCTATTTCCTCAGTCTGGAGTTTTTTGATTCTAGCCCCATGTTTGATTAAGGTGCCTCTCATGACGCACTTCAATGCTTCCCATTTAATTGCCTGAGGTGTGGGATCTGTCGCATGAGTATGGGCAAACACTGCAATGTCAGATTTCAAATCACTCAAACAGGTGGTGTCTCGTAAAAGGTTGCCATTCAATTTCCATGAGAATTTTTTCATAGCCAGCCCGGGTATCTCCAAGGATAGAAAAATAGGGCAATGATCCGACTGAACCATATTACCAATCTTGGCATCAGGCCTCCAAGATAAGACCCCCCTGCTGACCAGAAAAAGGTCAATTCTGCTGTAGGAGTTATGTGGAGTAGAATAGAAAGTATAATCCTTACCTCTAGGATTGAGGATTCTCCAGACATCTATCAGATGTAGTTTAAGTAAGAATTTTTGTAGGGCTCTCACCTTTCTCGATGGAACCGCCCCCCGACCAGAGGAGGTATCTAGTTTGGGATCAAAGACAAAGTTAAAATCTCCACCTATCACAACCTGGCCCTCCGCAAATGAAGACAGTTTCAACAATAGAGACTTGCAGACCTTAGGCTGTTCCCGGTTCGGGAGATACCAGTTAACTAGGGTCAGGATCCGTTCAGCAACTTTAACTTTCATAAAAATATAGGGTCCCCCTTCATCTATGACCGTGTCTATCAATATGATATTTAAATTCTTACAAAAGGCTATTGAGACACCTTTTGTCCTCGAATCGGGGTTGGAACTATGGGACCATCTATCATAAAGTCTACCCCCGACAACTGGTATCCGGTCAGTTCTAAAATGAGTTTCTTGAAGAAAAAGTATCTGATCCCCTAGCTTGTGCATATCTGAAAGTACGTGACTTCGTTTTTGGGGAGTATTGAATCCCCGTACATTTAGGGAACCAAATTTTAAAGAACCCATTTTTCAATAGAACGTCGAGTACCCAACCGTTAGGCCCTAAAAAGGGGGTTATCCTGCCACCTGAGAGATGAGAGCAGAAAACAAGACGCAGCAAATTAGAAGAAAAGGAAAAGAAAAAGAGTAGGCAAATATAGAAGAAAAAAAGGGAATGTAGCAGTAAATTGTACCCCTGGGGGAGCTGAAAATTAAAAACTCTTACTTAAGATATGGGGTATAGTCGTTTCACGAATATCACGGTTTGGGCCAACCGTATAACCCCTTAACGGGTCGTGTCCTTTCCACTGAAGAAAGGAAGAAAGTCAAAACAATATGTAACAAAATAAATCGTATACCGACGGATTCAATAAACAATATATCTGTATAACACACTATGTTCCCCGGCGAACTTCCCTGAGACAAAGAAAATACACAAAATTACCCAGTACAACCGAACCATCAGAGGTAAAGGGAAAGGGAGAAGAAAAAAAGGGGGGGGGGGAAGGGGTAATCAAAGGAGAGGAGAGGGAGGGGGAAAAATATGAAGGGGGAAGGAAGAGAATGGAATAGTGGAGAGGGAAGGGAAAATGATCAAGGGAAAAGAGCAAAGCATATATCAACACGGCCATTACTGCCTAAAGCTAGACCAAAGACCTAAGGGTCCACAACCGACTCAACCAAAAATACTGGACGCTTGCATATCAGCCGTCTTCAGATACATCATTACAGTTCTGTCCTCTACCACGAGATCTGGTGCGGCCTCTTCCACGGTTGCGACGCGCCCTCTTTCGGCGCTGTGGCATAGGGCCCATATCCTGACCAACGGGATAAGGCCAGTCAGGGAATTGTAGGCCCGGATCCTCGAGGTTCAGAAGGGAGAGAAATGAACGATGCTCCCTGGGGTGAGCTAAGGAAACCATCTGGGTTCCCCGCCGAACCTGAAGGCGGAACGGATATCCCCAAGAATAGGGGATCTGGCTCTGGCGAAGGAGGTTAAGTAGAGGTCGCAGAGCTCTCCTCTTTTGGAGGGTTCTCCGTGACAGATCCGAGAGGAACTGTAATTGGTAATCTTGGAATCGGATCTCCTGGGTCTTTCTGGAACAGGTGGGGATTTCTTCCTTCACTTGGTACCTATGAAAACGACAAATCACGTCTCTAGGCAGACCTCCGTCCTCAGGGGGAGGACCCAGTGACCTATGAGCTCTGTCAAATTCAATACCCAACTCTGGGGCAGTATTCCTAACGGAATTGAACAAAGCTTGACGAGTCGCAGTTAAGTCACAGGCTTGGACTGATTCCGGTAGACCCCTCACTCTCAGATTTTGCCTTCTCTCCTGATTCTCCAAGTCCTCCATATGGTCTAGAAAGCTCTCAAAGGTGGACATCTGGGCTGACAGTTTATCCTCAAGGGCTAGGATCTTGCTGGAGAGATTTTCCACATTAGTGTCAGTAAGTGTGACTCTGCCCGCCAGAGCTGAGACATCCCCTCTCAGGGCCATTGTTTCAGCTTTAAAGGAGTTCTCCACCCTGGAGATAAAGCCCTCAAGTTCCTCTTTAGTTGGAACGTTGCTAATACGGGCCTTAAAAGCTTCCCACAAGTCTGGGTCAGGGCTATCTTGTGGCCGCATATTTGGTAGAATAGGGGAACCACTGGGGCCTCCACTGATGGTCAGCTCCACTCGTCGCTCACCCCCTGTGGCTTCTGTGGGGTGGTTTAATAGAGGGGGAGATAACTAAATGTACCATATGTTAACTCCATGTTATCAAAGCCATCTGTTTACCACATATGAATGGTTGATTCTCATATCCATTTCTATACCACCTATACTATACACAGGTTCTCTATTGATGTAATCAGCTTTTAGTGGACCCCAAGCCACCAGAAAAAATCCTTCTTATGCCCTCCACACAAATGCAACAGCTGGTAATTTATTTATATAGCTTAGATCCTATATCTATGCTTTCAGGATCATCTATTTGCCACATATAAGATGTTCTCCCATACCTTGGTGTCCCTTAGGATAAATGTACCATAGAAAAAGGGGTCATCAAATGCCGGCAATACTCAATCCCAGGTAGAGCAAATATATTCATATACCCAATCTTGTGCATACCTTCTGAGAGCTTAATACCACTCTCCTTCACCATATAGAGGGGATTGAAATGACACATATATTTTTAATATGAATGGCAATTTTAGAAAGATCTCACCCATGTCGATGTCATTCTTATAAACATCCTTTACTTCAAACACCGTGGTGGATACTTTCTCCCCCTGTTCCCGACGCTTTTCGTTCTCCTCATCAGGGGATAAATTTGGGGTCAATATATTCTGCCATAAAAGACGCTGTCTTTGTACTGTGTACATATCATCCATTATAAGTTTATGCTTAAAACACACAACACTGCCCTTCACCTCTCCAAACAAACCTATTTCAACACCCTCATCACCTCACTATTAGTGATGAGCGAGTGTACTCGTTGCTCGGGTTTTCCCCGAGCACGCTCGGGTGATCTCCGAGTATTTGTTAGTGTTCGGAGATTAAGTTTTCATCACGGCAGTTGAATGATTTACAGCTATTAGCCAGCTTGATTACATGTGGAGATTCCCTAGCAACCAGGCAACCCCCACATGTACTCAGCCTGGGTAGCAGTGGTAAATCATTCAGCTGAAGGGATGAAAACTTAATCTCCGAACACTAACAAATACTCGGAGATCACCCGAGCAACGAGTATATTCACTCATCACTACTCACTATCCAATAACCCTAAACGTCTCTTTGACACTTTCCAGTCCCTACTCAACCCAAGAGTGCAGGCCCCAACCACAGATCTCCACGCTGACGATCTGGCCAATTACTTCAAAGAAAAAATTGACCATATCCGACAGGAAATTTTCTCCCAATGCCCTCATACCATGCACTGTCCTCCTTCCCCCACTGCATCTAGCTCACTCTCTGATTTTGAACCAGTCACAGAAGAAGTGATCAGGCTCCTTGCATCTTCTCGCCCCACTACGTGTTGAAGCCAACAACCATTTCTGATTAATGAAAATGCTCTAGTATCTCCTGGTACAATGAATTGTGATCTATGTATCACAACAGTATTATTTCTAGGATATGGCACGAAAAACACATACATCCGATGGCCACGCTCTCAGCTATGCCAGTCTTTATAAATCTATTTTAAAAGAAACATATCAGGACAATTTTACTAATCAGTCTTTATAATTCTGTTTTTTTTTTTTCAAAATAATTTTTATTGGATTTTAACAATTATATTTAACCGGGAAGGGTAAACTAGGGAGGGGAGGAAGGGAGGGAAGGGACACGAGACCAGGGAAGGACCCCTATACAATAGGGGAGACAAGCAGACATTAGTTCAGTAGAATTAAACATGGTAGCTGTATCATAAGAGAACCACTTAAGAGTAGGTTAGATGAAATATGCATAGACAAGAATAGTATATGTATCTCTCTAAACTATGTAATAACAGATGAATATATCAACTTTAAAGGAGCAGTAGGATACGGGTTAACTAAAAATAGTGTAGGCCAGCGGCTGAGATTATGTATAAAGCTGCATAATAAAATAAGTAGCCTCACTTAATCAATATTGCAAAAATTTAGTAACCAGAATTAGCGTAACTGATGGGAAAAAATGACAGCCTGTCAAGGTAGGACCATCGATAATGGTCCAATACTAATTGGGCAACAAGATCGGTTCAATCACATGTTGTGACCTTGGCTATACAAAGAGAAGAGAAACATTCAGGAGTTAATTTTGGTTTTGGAAGTAGGGTCAGAAGAAGATCTGGGATGTCCTATACCCGCACGATCTAGGAAGTTCATCGCCTCTGCTGGAGAAGTAAAAGTACGCCATTTTGCCGCGAAGAGGAATCTCAGGTTAGAGAACTGGTGCCAGTTATATTGCATTCCAGCCTGGTGCAGTCTATTGGTGGCGAGCTGAAACATTTTACGTTTTTGCATAGTGTCCTTGCACAGATCCCTGTACAATGTCAAGTGTCCATAGTGAGACGAGAGGAACCTTGGCTCCCTTGCGGCGACGAGCAACGAGTCTCTAAGCCAATTGGGGTATAGTGAGACGATAACATCCGCGGCAGTATTAGGCGGGAGAAAGGGAGGTCTCCGTATCCTGAATGCTTTTACTATTAGGTTTTTACCTTTAGTTTCGGGGAGCATGTAAGATATCATAGAGGAAATATATTTTTCTAGCTGGGATTTCCCCACCGATTCCGGGATACCGCGGACTTTCAAGTTGTTTTTTCTTTTGTAATTTTCAAAATCAGTTAATTTGGCTCTGAAGGAGTCTATATCGTTTTTTAGATTGACCAGGGGATCTGGACGTGCAGGCTCGCCCTCCGCATTATTGCAAGACGCCAACCCTTGGTGTTTGCTTGGAGAGTAGGATTTATTCGGGATGTTAGGGGAATCATCAGAGGTCGTGTTGGTGATAGAGAATGGGGCACCGCCAAAATGCGAGAAAACTTCTCTGAATAGTTTTTTGAATATTTTTTCAGATAACCTAGTTCCTTTTAGCTCCATAGATGACAAAAGAGCCCTACACAGGTTGACCATGAATTTCATAGAGGGATACTCGTCAGAGGCCACAATTTTATCAATTGGGGAATAATTAGGGACCTCAGTACAAGGCTGCTCGTGCTCCATGTCGCTCACATATGAGGTTTTTGATGTGTCATCTGAGCCACTTAAGTCCTCCATATCGCTGGACTCCTCTGAGCACCCCTCTAAATCTGTTAACCCCTCATTGTCACAGTCATCCATAAGATCTTTATAATCACGTTCGGAGGAAGCTGAAGACGCTGTGTGACTGATTGATTGCGCCTCCCTCCCCACCAAAGATGTCATAGAGAGGTCAGGGGTCAAGTAAGGGTTATCAAAAATAGACTGTTCTTTAAGTTTTTCTTCAAGCCCAATGGCGAAAGATTTAATAAGTGATTTGGGCAGCAAAGCAGCATGTTCAGCCATTTTACCAAATGAGGTGTATTCCTTATCATATAGGCACTCATTGGTGGTGTTCATTTGGTTACTCGATTTTATTTCTAATGCCTCCTTCCTATCAAAAGTCCGTAGTGGGGGTGAGAGGGAGCCACAACCAAGGCTGAGTCCCTGCTGTGAATATGGCTCCGCCCCATCTCTCACAAACCTGCCCCCTCTTTGATTATCTCTCTCAGTCTCACCTTTAATAGCGTTGCTTTTATTGGGGATCAACCTCCCCCCCTACTCTGGGGGGGCGATCGCTTCCCCAAGCACTCTCCCTCGAAAGCCAATGCAGCAGGCGAGACCCGCCGCTTCTCTGTATATTCGCTGTCCCCTGCTGCAGCTCCCGGCGTCTGGCATCTCCTGTCACTTCCGGGTACGAACTCCTTCGCATCGTACCTCAATGAGCTGCGCTGCGTCGGCGGGATCACTCCGCCGCCGGTCTGTCGCTCCGTCCCGTTCTCCGCTCCTGGCTCCCATAGCGACGCGGTGGCTTGCGTCGCTGATATGGATCCACGGCTCCCTCTCCTCTCCTCACCGCCCGGCGTCTCTGATTTGCCCGGCGCCGCTGGTTTGACAGGCGTCGGGATCCCCGAAGCCGGCACCTCTGCGCCGTCCAGCGTATCCCTCCGCCGCGTCGCTGCATTGTAAATCTCAGCGGTCCCTCTGCCTCCCACCGATGTACCTGCAGTCTTTGTCAGAGTTGGTGCAGGGGCAGGGGACCTCGGAGCTGCAGTCTGGGTGATTTTCTGTGCACTTTGGTGCCGCAGGACCGCTGGTTTTCGGCTGTTAGTTCCACTGCTTAGGCTCCCGGGACTTCTTTCTTTCCCACCAGGGGGAAGCCTGCTGCTGCCGCCATTGTTTTTCTCCCGGGTACTTCTCTGCCCAAATGAGGGAGAATTCTTAGGTGTGCCAGCGATTTTCCTCTTCCCTCTTGATCCTGGCATGTTTATAGGTGTTGAGGAATAGAATAGTCCAGATATATGTAGGCTAAATTAGTAGCAATTAAGGGATTAGCAGGAGCCCTGCACAGGCACGTCCACTCCTGTCCCTTGGCAAACCACGCCCCTATAATTCTGTTTTAAAATAAACATATCAGGAGAATTTTACTAATCAAATTCATGGAATGGCTAAATACAGTGGCATGTTAAAGTTTGGGCACCCTGGTCAAAATTACTGTTATTGTGAACAGTTAAGCAAGTTAAAGATGAAATGATCTTTGAAAGGCCTAAAGTTACAGATGACAAATGTCCTTTGTATTTTAGGCAAAAAAAGTACCGTATATACTCGAGTACAAGCCGAGATTTTCAGCCCATTTTTTTTGGCTGAAAGTCCCCCTCTCGGCTTATACTCGAGTCATACCCGGGGATCGGCAGGGGAGGGGGAGCAGGGGCTGTCTAGTTATACTCACCTGCTCCCGGCGCGGTCCCTGCAGTCCCTGGCTTCTCCCGGCGCTGCATCTTCTTCCTGTATTGAGCGGTCACATGGTACCGGCTCATTACACTCATGAATATGCGGCTCCACCTCCCATAGAGGTGGAGCCGCATATTCATGACTGAAAATGAGCGGTAACTGTGACCACTCAATACAGGAAGAAGATGCAGCACCGGGAGAAGCCGGGACTGCAGGGACCGCACCGGGAGCAGGTGAGTATACGGGGAGGGGAGCGCTGCGCGATATTTACCTTCTCCTCGCTCCGGTGTGGCTCCGTCTCCAACGTCCTCTGGCAGTGACGCTCAGGTTAGAGGGCGTGGTGACGTAGTCAGTGCGCGCCCTCTGCTGAGCGTCAGTGCTGGAGACGGAGCCGCACGAGGAGCAGGTAAATATTGAAAGTGCAGGCGTCCTGAGCAGGAGAGGTGAGTATGTGATTTTTTTTATTGCAGCAGCAGCAGCATTATATATTAGACAGCTTTATATGGAGCATCTATGGGGCAATAATCAACGGTGCAGAGCATTATATATGGCACAGCTTTCTATGGAGCATCTATGGGGCCATAGTGAACAGTATGGAGCATTATATGTGGCACAGCTTTATATGGGGCCATAATGAACGGTGCAGAGCATTATATATGGCACAGCATTATATGGAGCATCTATGGGGCCATAATGAATGGTGCAGAGCATTATATATGGAACAGCTTTATATGGAGCTTCTATGGGGCCATAATGAATGGTGCAGAGCATTATATGTGGCACAGCTTTATGTGGAGCATCTATGGGGCCATAATGAACAGTGCAGAGCATTCTATATGGGGCACAGCTTTATGTGGAGCATCTATGGGGCAATAATGAACAGTATGGAGCATTATATGTGGCACAGCTTTATATGGGGCCATAATGAACGGTGCAGAGCATTATATATGGCACAGCATTATATGGAGCATCTATGGGGCCATAATGAATGGTGCAGAGCATTATATATGGAACAGCTTTATATGGAGCTTCTATGGGGCCATAATGAATGGTGGAGAGCATTATATGTGGCACAGCTTTATGTGGAGCATCTATGGGGCCATAATGAACAGTGCAGAGCATTCTATATGGGGCACAGCTTTATGTGGAGCATCTATGGGGCCATAATGAACGGTGCAGAGCATTCCATATGGCACAGCTTTATGTGGAGCATCTATGGGGCCATAATGAACGGTGCAGAGCATTCTATATGGCACAGTTTTATATGGAGCATCTATGGGGCAATAATGAACGGTGCAGAGCATTCTGTATGGCACAGTTTTATATGGAGCATCTATGGGGCCATAATGAACGGTGCAGAGCATTCTATATGGCACAGTTTTATATGGAGCATCTATGGGGCCTGTTGTGTTAGGCAATTCAGGAACACAATGTACATAGCGATCAGAGCACACACAGTGATCTGACAACAACCCAAAATAATAGAACGAGCTCTGAGACGTGGGAACTCTGTAGACCGCAATTCCTAATCCTCTCCAAACACAACTAGAGGCAGCTGTGGATTGCGCCTAACGCTCCCTATGCAACTCGGCACAGCCTGAGAAACTAACTAGCCTGAAGATAGAAAAATAAGCCTACCTTGCCTCAGAGAAATACCCCAAAGGAAAAGGCAGCCCCCCACATATAATGACTGTGAGTAAGATGAAAAGACAAACGTAGGGATGAAATAGATTCAGCAAAGTGAGGCCCGATATTCTAGACAGAGCGAGGATAGGAAAGATAACTTTGCGGTCTACACAAAACCCTAAAGAAAACCACGCAAAGGGGGCAAAAAGACCCTCCGTACCGAACTAACGGCACGGAGGTACACCCCTTGCGTCCCAGAGCTTCCAGCAAAACAAATAGACAAGCTGGACAGAAAAAATAGCAACAAATAGCAAAGAAGCACTTAGCTATGCAGAGCAGCAGGCCACAGGAAAGATCCAGAGAAACACAAGTCCAACACTGGAACATTGACAGGAAGCATGAATCAAAGCATTAGGTGGAGTTAAGTAGAGAAGCAGCTAACGACCTCACCAGATCACCTGAGGGAGGAAACTCAGAAGCTGCAGTACCACTTTCCTCCACAAACGGAAGCTCCCAGAGAGAATCAGCCGAAGTACCACTTGTGACCACAGGAGTGAACTCTGCCACAGAATTCACAACAGTACCCCCCCCTTGAGGAGGGGTCACCGAACCCTCACCAGAGCCCCCAGGCCGACCAGGATGAGCCACATGAAAGGCACGAACAAGATCGGGAGCATGGACATCAGAGGCAAAAACCCAGGAATTATCTTCCTGAGCATAACCCTTCCATTTAACCAGATACTGGAGTTTCCGTCTTGAAACACGAGAATCCAAAATCTTCTCCACAATATACTCCAATTCCCCCTCCACCAAAACCGGGGCAGGAGGGTCAACAGATGGAACCATAGGTGCCACGTATCTCCGCAACAATGACCTATGGAATACGTTATGTATGGAAAAAGAATCTGGGAGGGTCAGACGAAAAGACACAGGATTAAGAACCTCAGAAATCCTATACGGACCAATAAAACGAGGTTTAAACTTAGGAGAGGAAACCTTCATAGGAATATGACGAGAAGATAACCAAACCAGATCCCCAACACGAAGTCGGGGACCCACACGGCGTCTGCGATTAGCGAAAAGTTGAGCCTTCTCCTGGGACAAGGTCAAATTGTCCACTACCTGAGTCCAAATCTGCTGCAACCTGTCCACCACAGTATCCACACCAGGACAGTCCGAAGACTCAACCTGTCCTGAAGAGAAACGAGGATGGAACCCAGAATTGCAGAAAAACGGTGAAACCAGGGTAGCCGAGCTGGCCCGATTATTAAGGGCGAACTCAGCCAAAGGCAAAAAGGACACCCAGTCATCCTGATCAGCAGAAACAAAGCATCTCAGATATGTTTCCAAGGTCTGATTGGTTCGTTCGGTCTGGCCATTAGTCTGAGGATGGAAAGCCGAGGAAAAAGACAAGTCAATGCCCATCCTACCACAAAAGGCTCGCCAAAACCTCGAAACAAACTGGGAACCTCTGTCAGAAACAATATTCTCTGGAATGCCATGCAAACGAACCACATGCTGGAAGAACAAAGGCACCAAATCAGAGGAGGAAGGCAATTTAGACAAGGGTACCAGATGGACCATCTTAGAAAAGCGATCACAGACCACCCAAATGACTGACATCTTTTGAGAAACGGGAAGGTCAGAAATAAAATCCATAGAGATATGTGTCCAAGGCCTCTTCGGGACCGGCAAGGGCAAAAGCAACCCACTGGCATGAGAACAGCAGGGCTTAGCCCGAGCACAAATCTCACAGGACTGCACAAAAGTACGCACATCCCGCGACAGAGACGGCCACCAAAAGGATCTAGCCACTAACTCTTTGGTACCAAAGATTCCAAGATGACCAGCCAACACCGAACAATGAAGTTCAGAGATAACTCTATTCGTCCACCTATCAGGGACAAACAGTTTCTCCGCTGGGCAACGATCAGGTTTATTAGCCTGAAATTTTTGCAGCACCCGCCGCAAATCAGGGGAGATGGCAGACACAATTACTCCTTCCTTGAGGATACCCGCCGGCTCAGATAAACCCGGAGAGTCGGGCACAAAACTCCTAGACAGAGCATCCGCCTTCACATTTTTAGAGCCCGGAAGGTACGAAATCACAAAGTCAAAACGGGCAAAAAACAACGACCAACGAGCTTGTCTAGGATTCAAGCGCTTGGCAGACTCGAGATAAGTCAAGTTCTTATGATCAGTCAATACCACCACGCGATGCTTAGCTCCTTCAAGCCAATGACGCCACTCCTCGAATGCCCACTTCATGGCCAGCAACTCTCGGTTGCCCACATCATAATTTCGCTCAGCAGGCGAAAACTTCCTGGAAAAGAAAGCGCATGGTTTCATCACTGAGCAATCAGAACCTCTCTGCGACAAAACAGCCCCTGCTCCAATCTCAGAAGCATCAACCTCGACCTGGAACGGAAGAGAAACGTCTGGTTGACACAACACAGGGGCAGAAGAAAAACGACGCTTCAACTCTTGAAAAGCTTCCACAGCAGCAGAAGACCAATTGACCAAATCAGCACCCTTCTTGGTCAAATCGGTCAATGGTTTAGCAATACTAGAGAAATTGCAGATGAAGCGACGATAAAAATTAGCAAAGCCCAGGAACTTTTGCAGACTTTTCAGAGATGTCGGCTGAGTCCAATCATGGATGGCCTGGACCTTAACAGGATCCATCTCGATAGTAGAAGGGGAAAAGATGAACCCCAAAAATGAAACCTTCTGCACACCAAAGAGACACTTTGATCCCTTCACAAACAAAGAATTAGCACGCAGGACCTGAAAAACCGTTCTGACCTGCTTCACATGAGACTCCCAATCATCCGAGAAGATCAAAATGTCATCCAAGTACACAATCAGGAATTTATCCAGGTACTCTCGGAAGATGTCATGCATAAAGGACTGAAACACTGATGGAGCATTGGCAAGTCCGAACGGCATCACTAGATACTCAAAATGACCCTTGGGCGTATTAAATGCAGTTTTCCATTCATCGCCTTGCTTAATTCGCACCAGATTATACGCCCCACGAAGATCTATCTTTGTGAACCAACTAGCCCCCTTAATCCGAGCAAACAGGTCAGATAACAATGGCAAGGGGTACTGAAATTTAACCGTGATCTTATTAAGAAGGCGGTAATCTATACAAGGTCTCAGCGAACCATCCTTCTTGGCTACAAAAAAGAACCCTGCTCCTAATGGCGACGATGACGGGCGAATATGCCCCTTCTCCAGGGATTCCTTCACATAACTGCGCATAGCGGTGTGCTCAGGTACAGATAAATTAAACAATCGACCTTTTGGGAATTTACTACCAGGAATCAAATTGATAGCACAATCACAATCCCTATGCGGAGGTAGGGTATCGGACTTGGGCTCATCAAATACATCCCGGTAATCAGACAAGAACTCTGGGACCTCAGAAGGGGTGGATGACGAAATTGACAGAAATGGAACATCACCATGTACCCCCTGACAACCCCAGCTGGACACAGACATGGATTTCCAATCTAATACTGGATTATGGACTTGCATCCATGGCAATCCCAACACGACCACATCATGCAGATTATGCAACACCAGAAAGCGAATATCCTCCTGATGTGCAGGAGCCATGCACATGGTCAGCTGGGTCTAGTACTGAGGCTTATTCTTGGCCAAAGGTGTAGCATCAATATTACCCAATGCAGGATCTCCCGGCGCAAGGGAAAATGCCCAGTCTTGAGGGTCCCCACGCAAAAAAGAAATAATAATTCTCACTTGTTGAGTGAGGTTTCAAGGCCAAAAACAGCTTGCAATTATTTTGAAATTCATAAACTTGACTCTATCACCAAAAAACAAATCAGGAATAGGAATTTTAGGTTCTAACATAGGCTTCTGAACCACCAAGTCTTGAATCTTTTGTACATTTATAACGAGATTATCCATTGAAGAGCACAGACCCTGAATATCCATGTCCACACCTGTGTCCTGAACCACCCAAATGTCTAGGGGAAAAAAAAGACAAAACACAGTGCAAAGGAAAAAAAATGGTCTCAGAACTTATTTTTTCCCTCTATTGAGAAACATTAGTACTTTTGGGCTTCCTGTACTGTTGTGTTAGGCAATTCAGGAACACAATGTACATAGCGATCAGAGCACACACAGTGATCTGACAACAACCCAAAATAATAGAACGAGCTCTGAGACGTGGGAACTCTGTAGACCGCAATTCCTAATCCTCTCCAAACACAACTAGAGGCAGCTGTGCATTGCGCCTAACGCTCCCTATGCAACTCGGCACAGCCTGAGAAACTAACTAGCCTGAAGATAGAAAAATAAGCCTACCTTGCCTCAGAGAAATACCCCAAAGGAAAAGGCAGCCCCCCACATATAATGACTGTGAGTAAGATGAAAAGACAAACGTAGGGATGAAATAGATTCAGCAAAGTGAGGCCCGATATTCTAGACAGAGCGAGGATAGGAAAGATAACTTTGCGGTCTACACAAAACCCTAAAGAAAACCACGCAAAGGGGGCAAAAAGACCCTCCGTACCGAACTAACGGCACGGAGGTACACCCCTTGCGTCCCAGAGCTTCCAGCAAAACAAATAGACAAGCTGGACAGAAAAAATAGCAACAAATAGCAAAGAAGCACTTAGCTATGCAGAGCAGCAGGCCACAGGAAAGATCCAGAGAAACACAAGTCCAACACTGGAACATTGACAGGAAGCATGAATCAAAGCATTAGGTGGAGTTAAGTAGAGAAGCAGCTAACGACCTCACCAGATCACCTGAGGGAGGAAACTCAGAAGCTGCAGTACCACTTTCCTCCACAAACGGAAGCTCCCAGAGAGAATCAGCCGAAGTACCACTTGTGACCACAGGAGTGAACTCTGCCACAGAATTCACAACAGGGGCCATAATGAACGGTGCAGAGCATTCTATATGGCACAGTTTTATATGGAGCATCTATGGGGCCATAATGAACGGTGCAGAGCATTCTATATGGCACAGTTTTATATGGAGCATCTATGGGGCAATAATGAACGGTGCAGAACATTCTATATGGCACAGCTTCATTATGGCCCCATAGATGCTCCATATAAACGGTACAGAGCATTCTATATGGCACAGTTTTATATGGAGCATCTATGGGGCCATAATGAACGGTGCAGAGCATTCTATATGGCACAGTTTTATATGGAGCATCTATGGGGCCATAATGAACGGTGCAGAGCATTCTATATGGCACAGTTTTATATGGAGCATCTATGAGACCATAATGAATGGTGCAGAGCATTCTATATGGCACAGTTTTATATGGAGCATCTATGGGGCCATAATGAACGGTGCAGAGCATTATATGTGGCACAGCTTTATGTGGAGCATCTATGGGGCAATAATGAACGGTGCAGAGCATTCTGTATGGCACAGCTTTCTATGGAACATCTATGGGGCCATAATGAACGGTGCAGAGCATTATGTGGGGCACAGCTTTATATGGAGCATCTATGGGGCCATAATGAACAGTATGGAGCATCTATTTTTATTTTTGAAATTCACCGGTAGCTGCTGCATTTCCTACCCTAGGCTTATACTCGAGTCAATAAGTTTTCCCATTTTTTTGTGGCAAAATTAGGGGGGTCGGCATATACTCGAGTATATACGGTAATATTGTCATTTCTTTACATTTAAAAAATTACAAAAAGGAAAATGAGCCAATACAAAGGTTTGGGCGCCCTTGGAGGTGTGTATGCTCAGATACCTTTGACCAATGTTTCAGACCTTAATTAGCCTGTTAGGGCTATGGTTTGTTCACTATCATCGTTAGGAAAGACCAGTTGATGCGAATTTCCCAGCTTTATAAAAACCCATCCTCCTCTAACCTTGTGCCAAAAATAGCAGCCACAGGTTCTTCTATGCAGCTGCCTAGCGCAGAAAATGAAAATGATGGAGGCCCACAAAGTAGGAGAAGGCTATAATAAGACAAGGAAGCGTTTTCAAGTTGTCCTTTCCTCAGTTTGAAATGTAATTAAGAAATGGCAGTTAACAGGAACAGTGGAGGTCAAGATAAGGTCTGGAAGACCAAGCAAAATTTCAGTGAGCTGCTCGTAGGATTGCTAGAGACAACATCCCCTTAGAATAAGCACCTGAGAAATTACGGCGTCCACGTCTCTTTACACAACATGTGGATATGAATGGATGATTAACTGTAAAGGTACCGTCACATTAAGCGACGCTGCAGCGATATAGACAACGATGCCGATCGCTGCAGCGTCTCTGTTTAGTCGTTGTGTGGTCGCTGGAGAGCTGTCACACAGACAGCTCTCCAGCGACCAACGATGCCGAAGTCCCTGGGTAACCAGGGTAAACATCGGGTTGCTAAGCGCAGGGCCGCGCTTAGTAACCCGATATTTACCCTGGTTACCATTGTAAATGTAAAAAAAAAACACTACATACTTACATTCCGGTGTCTGTCACGTCCCCCGGCGTCAGCTTCCCTGCACTGTGTAAGCGCCGGCCGTAAAGCAGAGCGGTGACGTCACCGCTGTGCTCTGCTTTACGGCCGGCCGGCGCTGACACAGTGCAGGGAAGCTGACGCCGGGGGACACGACAGACACCGGAATGTAAGTGTGTAGTGGTTTTTTTTTTACATTTACAATGGTAACCAGGGTAAATATCGGGTTACTAAGCGCGGCCCTGCGCTTAGTAACCCGATGTTTACCCTGGTTACAAGTGAACACATCGCTGGATCGGCGTCACACACGCCGATTCAGCGATGTCAGCGGGTGATCCAGCGACAAAATAAAGTTCTGGCCTTCTAGCTCCGATCAGAGATGTCACAGCAGGATCCTGATCGCTGCTGCGTGTCAAACACAACGATATCGCTATCCAGGATGCTGCAACGTCATGGATTGCTATCGTTATCGTTCTAAAGTTGCTCAGTGTGAAGGTACCTTTAGTCTATCTGACTTCTTGCTGTATTTAACGCTTTAGTAATGTAATTGAGAACCCTAAGATTGCACTAAGCACTTTGCACTATGTCTGTTTGCATTGAACTTTAAATCTTTCATTATCATTTGATCCCATATCAAATAACAGCAATATTTGGTATCCAACTAGCAGAAATACCTTTAGGCTAAGTTCACACTAGGCGTTTTAGCTGTGTTTTTTAATGCTTTTTTAAATAATAATTTTCAACTGCGTTTTACAGTACCAGCAAAGCCTATTAGATTTCAGAAATCTCAAGCACACATATTGTTTTTTGTCATCAGTATTTTATGCTTTGGATGTTTTTATGGACAATTATTTATTTTTATTATGCTTTGCTTATATACCGCTATCTTAATCCTTAGCGCTTTACATACATTATCATCGCTGTCCCCAGTAGGGCTCACAATCTAGAATCCCTATCAGTATGTGTTTGGAGTGTGGGAGGAACCCGGAGAACCTGGAGGAAAACCACGCAAAAACGGGGAGAACATATAAACTCCTTGCAGATGTTGTCCTTGGTGGGATTTGATCCCTGGACCCTAGCGCTGTGAGGCCGGCTTCACACTTGCGAGTTTTACGGACGTAAGAGCGCAGAAACTACGTCCGTAAAACTCGCAAAACATACGGCACAATTATTCTCTATGCCCCTGCTCCTATCTGCCGTATTAAACTGATCAGTATTATACGGCTTTCTACGGCATGCTGCGTTTGTCACCGTATTGCGCAAATAAAACATCAATGAAAGTCTATGGAAGCCCCAAAAATACGGATCACACACGGACCAGCAGTGTGACTTGCGAGAAATACGCAGCGGTGTTAGCGAGAAGAGCCGGCAATTCAGTGCGGTGTACAGTAAAATCACACTGACAGCTTCCAGTAGAATAGGTAGAATAAATGTGTACACATAGAATAGGTATATATATATATGTCAGTGAGACACATATATATATATATTAATATTTCTTCCAGCGCTAGACAGCTTTAAAGCCGGTAATTCAATTACCGGCTTTTGCTTTCTCCTTCCTAAAACCAGACATGATATGAGACCTGGTTTACATACAGTAAACCATCTCATATCCCCATTTTTTTGCATATTCCACACTACTAATGTCAGTAGGGTGTCTATGCAAAATTTGGCCGTTCTAGCTAGTAAATTAAGGGGTTAAGTGGCGGAAAAAATTGGCGTGGGCTCCCGCACAATTTTCTCCGCCAGAGTAGTAAAGCCAGTGACTGAGGGCAGATATCTGCAGATATCTGCCCCCAGCCACCCCAGAAAAGGCACATCTGGAAGATGCGCCTATTCTGGCACTTGGCCACTCTCTTCCCATTCCCGTGTAGCGGTGGGATATGGGGTAATGAAGGGTTAATGCCACCTTGCTATTGTAAGGTGACATTAAGCCAGATTAATAATGGAGAGGCGTCATTTATGACACCTATCCATTATTAATCCAATACTAGTAAAGGGTTAAAAAAATACACAAACACATTATTAAAAATAATTTTAATGAAATAAAAACAAAGGTTGTTTTAATATTTTATTGAACGCCCAATCCAATCACTGAAGACCCTCGTTCTGTAACAAAAAAAAACACAATAAACCAACAATATCCTTACCTTCCGCAGATCTAATAAAGTAATAAACAGGAAAACACCTGAAGCTATGGGGCAACATATTAACCCCTTCCCGACCCATGACGCCACGTAGGCGTCATGAAAGTCGGTGCCAATCCGACCCATGACGCCTATGTGGCGTCATGGAAAGATCGCGTCCCTGCAGATCGGGTGAAAGGGTTAACTCCCATTTCACCCGATCTGCAGGGACAGGGGGAGTGGTAGTTTAGGCCAGGGGGGTGGCTTCACCCCCCAGTGGCTACGATTGCTCTGATTGGCTGTTGAAAGTGAAACTGCCAATCAGAGCGATTTGTAATATTTCACCTATTATAACGGGTGAAATATTACAATCCAGCCATGGCCGATGCTGCAATATCATCGGCCATGGCTGGAAACACTAATGTGCCCCCACCCCACCCCAACGATCGCCCCCCCAGCCCCCCGATCTGTCGGGTACACTGCTCCGGCTCCCCTCCATCCTGTGCGCCGCTCCCCCCGTGCTCTTGTCCGCTCCCCCCGTGCTCCAATCACCCTCCCCCGTGCTCCAACCACCCCCCTGCACTCCGATCCACCCCCCCTGCAGTCCGATCCACCCCCCCTGCAGTCCGATCCACCCCCCGATGCTCCAATGCACCCCCCCGTGCTCCGTTCCACCCCTCCCGCGCTCCGATCCACCCCCCCATGCTCCGATCCCCCCCCCGTGCTCCCCCCCACCCCATCATACTTACCAATCCGCCGGGGTCCGTCCGTCTTCTCCCTGGGCGCCGCCATCTTCCAAAATGGCGGGCGCATGCGCAGTGCGCCCGCCGAATCTGCCGGCCGGCAGATTCGTTCCAAAGTGCATTTTGATCACTGAGATATAATCTATCTCAGTGATCAAAATAAAAAAAATAATAAATGACCCCCCCCTTTGTCACCCCCATAGGTAGGGACAATAAAAAACTAAAGAATTTTTTTTTTCCACTAATGTTAGAATAGGGTTAGGGTTAGGGGTAGGGTTAGGGCTAGGGTTAGGGTTAGGGGTAGGGTTAGGGTTAGGGTTAGGGCTAGGGTTAGGGGTAGGGTTAGGGGTAGGGTTAGGGGTAGGGCTAGGGTTAGGGCTAGGGTTAGGGTTTTGGTATGTGCACACGTATTCTGGTCCTCTGCGGATTTTTCCGCTGCGGATTTGATAAATCCGCAGTGCTAAACCGCTGCGGATTTATGGCGGATTTACCGCGTTTTTTTTGCGCATTTCACTGCGGTTTTACAACTGCGATTTTCTATTTGAGCAGTTGTAAAACCGCTGTGGAATCCGCAGAAAGAAGTGACATGCTGCGGAATGTAAACCGCTGCGTTTCCGTGCAGTTTTTCCGCAGCATGTGTACAGCGATTTTTGTTTCCCATAGGTTTACATTGAACTGTAAACTCATGGGAAACTGCTGCGGATCCGCAGCGTTTTCTGCAGCGTGTGCACATACCTTTAGAATTAGGCTATGTGCACACGGTGCGGATTTGGCTGTGGATCCGCAGCGGATTGGCCGCTGCGGATTTGCAGCAGTGTTCCATCAGGTTTACAGTACCATGGAAAACCAAATCCGCTGTGCCCATGGTGCGGAAAATACCGCGCGGAAACGCTGCGTTGTATTTTCCGCAGCATGTCAATTCTTTGTGCGGATTCCGCAGCGTTTTACACCTTTTCCTCAATAGGAATCCGCAGGTGAAATCCGCACAAAAAACACTGGAAATCCGCGGAAAATCCGCAGGTAAAACGCAGTGCCTTTTACCCGCGGATTTTTCAAAAATGATGCTGAAAAATCTCACACGAATCCGCAACGTGGGCACATAGCCTTAGGGTTAGGGTTGGAATTAGGGTTGTGGTTGGGGTTGTGATTAGGGTTATGGCTACATTTGGGATTAGGGTTAGGGGTGTGGGGGGGTTAGTGTTGGAGGTAGAATTGAGGGGTTACCACTGTTTAGGCACATCAGGGGTCTCCAAACGCAACATGGCGCCACCATTGATTCCAGCCAATCTCGTATTCAAAAAGTCAAATGGTGCTCCCTCAATTCCGAGCCCCGACGTGTGCCCAAACAGTGGTTTTCCCCCACATATGGGGTACCAGCATACTCAGGATAAACTGCGCAACAATTACTGGGGTCCAATTTCTCCTGTTACCCTTGTGAAAATAAAAAAATGCTTGCTAAAACATCATTTTTGAGGAAAGAAAAATGATTTTTTATTTTCACGGCTCTGCGTTGTAAACGACTGTGAAGCACTTGGGGGTTCAAAGTGCTCACCACATATCTAGATAAGTTCCTTGGGGGGTCTAGTTTCTAAAATGGGGTCACTTGAGGGGGGTTTCTACTGTTTAGGCACACCAGGGGCTCTGCAAATGCAACGTGACGCCCGCAGACCATTTCATCAAAGTCTGCATTTCAAAAGTCACTACTTCCCTTCTGAGCCCCGACGTGTGCCCAAACAGTGGTTTACCTCCACACATGGGGTATCAGCGTACTCAGGAGAAACTGGACAACAACTTTTGGGGTCCAATTTCTCCTGTAACCCTTGGGAAAATAAAAAATTCTGGGCTAAATAATTATTTTTGAGGAAAGAAAACATATTTATTATTTTCACGGTTCTGCATTATAAACTTCTATGAAGCACTTGGGGGTTCAAAGTGCTCACCACACATCTAGATAAGTTCCTTTCGGGGTCTAGTTTCCAAAATGGGGTCACGTGTGGGGGGTTTCTACTGTTTAGGCATACCAGGGGCTCTGCAAACGCAACGTGACGCCCGCAGACCATTTCATCAAAGTCTGCATTTCAAAAGTCACTACTTCCCTTCCGAGCCCCGGCATGTGCCCAAACAGTGGTTTACCTCCACACATGGGGTATCACCGTACTCAGGAGAAACTGGTCAACAACTTTTGGGGTCCAATTTCTCCTGTAACCCTTGGGAAAATAAAAAATTCTGGGCTAAATAATTATTTTTGAGGAAAGAAAACGTATTTATTATTTTCACGGTTCTGCATTATAAACTTCTGGAAGCACTTGGGGGTTCAAAGTGCTCACCACACATCTAGATAAGTTCCTTTCGGGGTCTAGTTTCCAAAATGGGGTCACTTGTGGGGGGTTTCTACTGTTAAGCCACATCAGGGGCTCTGCAAACGCAACGTGACGCCCACAGAGCATTCCATCAAAGTCTGCATTTCAAAACGTCATTACTTCACTTCCGAGCCCCGGCATGTGCCCAAACAGTGGTTTACCCCCACATATGGGGTATCAGCGTACTCAGGAGAAACTGGACAACAACTTTTGGGGTCAAATTTCTCCTGTTACCCTTGGGAAAATAAAAAATTGCAGGCTAAAAGATCATTTTTGAGAAAATATATATATATTTTTTTTTTCATGGCTCTGCGTTATAAACTTCTGTGAAGCACTTGGGGGTTCAAAGTCCTCACCACACATCTAGATTAGTTTCTTTGGGGGTCTAGTTTCCAAAATGGGGTCATTTCTGGGGGATCTCCAATGTTTAGGCACACAGGGGCTCTCCAAACGTGACATGGTGTCCGCTAATGATTGGAGCTAATTTTCCATTTAAAAAACCAAATGGCGTGCCTTCCCTTCCGAGCCCTGCCGTGCACCCAAACAGTGGTTTGAGCATTCCATCAAAGTCTGCATTTCAAAACGTCACTACTTCAATTCCAAGCCCCGGCATGTGCCCAAACAGTAGTTTACCCCCACATATGGGGTATCAGCGTACTTAGGACAAACTGGACAACAACATTTGGGGTCCAGTTTCTCCTAATACCCTTGGCAAAATAGGAAATTCCAGGCTAAAAAATCATTTTTGAGGAAAGAAAAATTATTTTTTATTTTCATGGCTCTGCGTTATAAACTTCTGTGAAGCACCTGGGGGTTTAAAGTGCTCAATATGCATCTAGATAAGTTCCTTGGGGGTCTAGTTTCCAAAATGGGGTCACTTGTGGGGAAGCTCCAATGTTTAGGCACACAGGGGCTCTCCAAACGCGACATGGTGTCCGCTAACAATTGGAGCTAATTTTCCATTCAAAAAGTCAAATGGCGCGCCTTCCCTTCCGAGCCCTGCCGAGTGCCCAAACTGTGGTTTACCCCCACATATGAGGTATCGTCGCACTCGGGAGAAATTGCCCAACAAATTTTATGATCCATTTTATCCTATTGCCCATGTGAAAATGAAAAAATTGAGGCGAAAAGAATTTTTTTGTGAAAAAAAAGTACTTTTTCATTTTTACAGATCAATTTATGAAGCACCTGAGGGTTTAAAGTGCTCACTAGGCATCTAGAAAAGATCCTTGGGGGGGTCTAGTTTCCAAAATGGGGTCACTTGTGGGGGAGCTCCAATGTTTAGGCACACAGGGTCTCTCCAAACGCGACATGGTGTCCGCTAACGATGGAGATAATTTTTCATTTAAAAAGTCAAATGGCGCTCCTTCCCTTCCGAGCCTTACCATGTGCCCAAACAGTGGTTTACCCCCACATGTGAGGTATTGGTGTACTTAGGAGAAATTGCCCAACAAATTTTAGGATCCATTTTATCCTGTTGCCCATGTGAAAATTAAAAAATTGAGGCTAAAAGAATTTTTTTGTGAAAAAAAAGTACTTTTTCATTTTTACGGATCAATTTGTGAAGCACCTGGGGGGTTCAAAGTGCTCACTATGCATCTAAATAAGTTCCTTGGGGCGTTTAGTTTCCAAAATGGGGTCACTTGTGGGGGAGCTCCAATTTTTAGGCACACGGGGGCTCTCCAAACGTGACATGGTGTCCGCTAAAGAGTGGAGCCAATTTTTCATTCAAAAAGTCAAATGGCGCTCCTTCCCTTCCAAGCCCTGCCGTGCGCCCAATCAGTGGTTTACCCCCACATATGAGGTATCAGCATACTCAGGGCAAATTGGACAACAACTTTCGTGGTTCAGTTTCTCCTTTTACCATTGGGAAAATAAAAAAATTGTTGCTAAAAGATAATTTTTGTGACTAAAAAGTTAAATGTTCATTTTTTCCTTCCATGTTGCTTCTGCTGTTGTGAAGCACCTGAAGGGTTAATAAACTTCTTGAATGTGGTTTTGAGTACCTTGAGGGGTGCAGTTTTTAGAATGGTGTCACTTTTGGGTATTTTCAGCCATATAGACCCCTCAAACTGACTTCAAATGTGAGGTGGTCCCTAAAAAAAATGGTTTTGTAAATTTCGTTGTAAAAATGAGAAATCGCTGGTCAAATTTTAACCCTTATAACTTCCTAGCAAAAAAAAATTTTGTTTCCAAAATTGTGCTGATGTAAAGTATACATGTGGGAAATGTTATTTATTAACTATTTTGTGTCACATAACTCTCTGGTTTAACAGAATAAAAATTCAAAATGTGAAAATTGCGAAATTTTCAAAATTTTCGCCAAATTTCCGTTTTTATCACAAATAAACGCAGAATTTATTGACCTAAATTTACCACTAACATGAAGCCCAATATGTCACGAAAAAACAATCTCAGAACCGCTAGGATCCGTTGAAGCGTTCCTGAGTTATTACCTCATAAAGGGACACTGGTCAGAATTGCAAAAAACGGCAAGGTCTTTAACCCCTTAGTGACAGAGCCAATTTGGTACTTAATGACCAGGCCAATTTTTGCAATTCTGACCACTGTCACTTTATGAGGTTATAACTCTGGAACGCTTCAACGGATCCCGCTGATTCTGAGATTGTTTTTTCGTGACATATTGTACTTCATGTTAGTGGTAACATTTCTTCGATATTACTTGCGATTATTTATGAAAAAAACGGAAATATGGCGAAAATTTTTAAAATTTTGCATTTTTCAAACTTTGTATTTTTATGCCCTTAAATCAGAGAGATATGTCATAAAAAATAGTTAATAAATAACATTTCCCACATGTCTACTTTACATCAGCACAATTTTGGAAACAAAATTTTTTTTTGTTAGGGAGTTATAAGGGTTAAAAGTTGACCAGCAATTTCTCATTTTTACAACACCATTTTTTTTTAGGGACCACATCACATTTGAAGTCATTTTGAGGGGTCTATATGATAGAAAATAATGAAGTGTGACACCATTCTAAAAACTACACCCCTCAAGGTTCTCAAAACCACATTCAAGAAGTTTATTAACCCTTTACGTGCTTCACAGGAACTGAAACAATGTGGAAGGAAAAAATGAACATTTAACTTTTTTTTGCAAACATCTTAATTCAGAACCATTTTTTTTATTTTCACAAGTGTAAAAACAGAAATGTAACCATAAATTTTGTTATGCAATTTCTCCTGAATACGCCAATACCCCATATGTGGGGGTAAACCACTGTTAGGGCGCACCGCAGAACTTAGAAGTGAAGGAGCGCCGTTTCACTTTTTCAATGCAGAATTGGCTGGAATTGAGATCGGACACCATGTCACATTTAGAGAGCCCCTGATGTACCTAAACAGTGGAAACTCCCCACAAGTGACACCATTTTGGAAACTAGACCCCTTAAGGAACTTATCTAGATGTATGGTGAGCACTTTGAACCCCCAAGTGCTTCACAGAAGTTTATAACGTAGAGCCGTGAAAATAAAAAATCGCTTTTGTTTACACAAAAATGATCTTTTCGCCCACAAATTCTTATTTTCACAAGGGTAACAGGAGAAATTAGACCACAAAAGTTGTTGTGCAATTTCTCCTGAGTACGCTGATACCCAATATGTGGGGGTAAACAACTGTTAGGGCGCACCGCAGAGCTTGGAAGAGAAGGAGTGCCGTTTTACTTTTTCAATGTAGAATTGGCTGGAATTGAGATTGGACGCCATGTCGCGTTTGGAGAGCCCCTGATGTGCCTAAACAGTGGAAACCCCCCACAAGTGACACCATTTTGGAAACTAGACCCCTTGAGGAACTTATCTAGATGTGTGGCGAGCACTTTGAACCCCCATGTGCTTCACAGAAGTTTATAACGTAGAGCCGTGAAAAAAAAAATTGCATTTTTTCTACAAAAATGATCTTTTTGCCCACAAATTTTTATTTTCACAAGGGTAACAGGAGAAATTAGACCACAAAAGTTGTTGTGCAATTTCTCCTGAGTACGTCGATACCCAATATGTGGGGGTAAACCACTGTTTGGGCGCACCGCAGAGCTTGGAAGAGTTTTACTTTTTCAATGTAGAATTGGCTGGAATTGAGATCGGACGCCATGTCGCGTTTGGAGAGCCCCTGATGTGCCTAAACAGTGGAAACCCCCCAATTCTAGCTCCAACCCTAACCCCAACACACCCCTAACCCTAATCCCAACCTCATCCATAATCCTAATCACTAACCCTAACCATAATCACAACCCTTACCCCAAAACAACCCTAATGTCAACCCTAACCATAACCCTAATCAAAACCCTAAATCCAACACACCCCTAATCCTAATCTCAACCCTAACCTCAAACCTAACCCTAATCCCAATACACCCCTAATCACAACCCTAACCTTAACCCTAATCCCAAACCTAACCCTAATCCCAAGCGTAACCCTAATGCCAACCCTAACCCTAATACGAACCCTAATCCAAACCCTAACCCTAATCTCAGCTCTAACCCTAACTTTAGCCCCAACCCTAGCCCTAACTTTAGCCCCAACCCTAACCCTAGCCCTAGGGCTACTTTCACACTTGCGTCGTTTGGCATTCCGTCGCAATCCGTCGTTTTGGACAAGAAACGGATCCTGCAAATGTGCCCGCAGGATGCGTTTTTTGCCCATAGACTTGTATTGCCGACGGATCGTGACGGATGGCCACACGTCGCGTCCGTCGTGCACTGGATCAGTTGTGTTTTGGCGGAGCGTCGGCACAAAAAAACGTTCAATGAAACGTTTTTTTGTACGTCGCATCCGCCATTTCTGACCGCGCATGCGTGGCCGTAACTCCGCCCCCTCCTCCCCAGGACATAGATTGGGCAGCGGATGTGTTGAAAAACTACAGCTGCTGCCCACGTTGTGCACAATTTTCACAACGTGCGTCGGTATGTCGGGCCTACGCATTGCGACGGCCCCGTACCGACGTAAGTGTGAAAGAAGCCTAACCCTAAGTTTAGCCCCAACCCTAACCCTAAATTTAGCCCCAACCCTAACCCTAAATTTAGCCCCAACCCTAGCCCTACCCCTAACCTAACCCTACCCCTAACCTAACCCTACCCCTAACCCTACCCCTAACCCTACCCCTAACCCTACCCCTAACCTAACCCTAACCTAACCCTAACCCTACCCCTAACCCTACCCCTAACCCTACCCCTACCCCTAACCTAACCCTACCCCTAACCCTAACCTAACCCTAACCTAACCCTACCCCTAACCCTAACCCTACCCCTAACCCTAACCCTAACCCTACCCCTAATTTTAGCCCCAACTGCTGTTCTCCTGCCGGCCGGCAGATGGAGACAGATGGCGGGCGCACTGGGCATGCGTCCGCCATGTTCTGCTGCCGGCGGCCAGGAGGAGCAGCAAGAGGATCCAGGGACCTAGGTGAGTATGCTAGGGTCCCCGAATCCCCCTATTTCTCTGTCCTCTGATGTGCGATCACATCAGAGGACAGAGAATTACACTTTACTTTTTTTTTTTTTTGCGGTCGCCGGTAAACAGTTAATTACCGGCGATCGCAAAACAGGGGTCGGTAATACCGACCCCGATCGTGCTCTTTGGGGTCTCGGCTACCTCCGGCAGCCGAGACCCCAAAGATTCTCCCGGTGCCGGCCGGCGGGCGCACTGCGCATGCGCCCGCCATTTTGAAGATGGCGGCGCCCACCGGGAGACACGAGGAGCATCGGGGGAGCTAGGTGAGTATTGGGGGGCCACCTGGGACCCCTTTTCTCTGTCCTCCGATGTGCGATCACATCGGAGGACAGAGAAATTAAAAAGAGATCGCTTTTTTTTTTTTTGCGATCGCCGGTAAACGGTTAATTACCGGCGATCGCAAATGCGGGGTGGGTTAAAAACCCCCCGAATCATGTTCTCTGGGGTCTCGGCTACCCTCGGCAGCCGAGACCCCGGAGAAAATCGGCCTCTGGGGGGCGCTATGGACTTTTTCCACAGCGCCGTTAATTAACGGCGCTGTGGTTTAAGTACCCTTAGTGGCCGCCGTTAAAAGGCGTATCGGCGGTCGCTAAGGGGTTAAGGTCAAAATAGGCTGGGTCATGAAGGGGTTAATATAATGTATCTAGAGTATGTAGAAATAGCCCATAGTATATTATCGGACATGTACGGACACACTGAAGTCCATAGAACAAACACCACAAGAAAAAATCAGTGTAAAAACGTCCAGAAGCTAGTATTAAGATCAAATACAAAAGTTTATTAAATATACACAAACAGACCTACAGACAGGACAGATGATAAAAGGGTGACAGATCTTCCCACATAAAAGATAGGCGGAAGGGCCGTATGTGGAACAACCTGGGAGACAGCACATAATCATACATGTAAATACAAGCAGGACATCCTGCACCGTGACCATGTCTCACATAACATACCTGTAAATACAGCAGGGTCACACACAGGCAGGGCGGGTGTGCCTGTGTGTGACCCTGCTGTATTTACAGGTATGTTATGTGAGACATGGTCACGGTGCAGGATGTCCTGCTTGTATTTACATGTATGATTATGTGCTGTCTCCCAGGTTGTTCCACATACGGCCCTTCCGCCTATCTTTTATGTGGGAAGATCTGTCACCCTTTTATCATCTGTCCTGTCTGTAGGTCTGTTTGTGTATATTTAATAAACTTTTGTATTTGACCTTAATACTAGCTTCTGGACGTTTTTACACTGATTTTTTCTTGTGGTGTTTCTTCCGCAGATCTGTAAAGTCCAACAATGTAAATCCATCTGAAGGGGTTAAAATATTTTGCAGCCACGAGCTTTGCTAATGCAATGTTGCTCATGTCTGCAAAACCCCAGAGAATGTAGCTAAAGTAGGTCATTGACCTATATTTACCTGCATTTGCGGTGAGGCGCCCTCTGCTGGCTGTTCCTAGATCGTGGGAACTTTCCTAGAAAGCTCCCTGGCTCGAGTTCATATGAGGACAACCAGCAGAGGGCGCCTCTTATGTTTTCGAGCCAGGGAGCTTTCTAGGAAAGTTCCCACGATCTAGGAACAGCCAGCAGAGGGCGCCTCACCGCAAATGCAGGTAAATATAGGTCAATGACCTACTTTACCTACATTCTCCGGGGTTTTGCAGACATGAGCAACATTGCATTACCAAAGCTCGTGGCTGCAAAATATTTTAACCCCTTCAGATGGATTTACATCGTTGGACTTTACAGATCTGTGGAAGGTAAGGATATTGTTGGTTTATTATGTTTTTTTGTTACAGAACGAGGGTCTTCAGTGATTGGATTGGGCGTTCAATAAAATATTAAAACAACCTTTGTTTTTATTTCATTAAAATTATTTTTAATAATGTGTTTGTGTATTTTTTTTAACCCTTTACTAGTATTGGATTAATAATGGATAGGTGTCATAAATGACGCCTCTCCATTATTAATCTGGCTTAATGTCACCTTACAATAGCAAGGTGGCATTAACCCTTCATTACTCCATATCCCACCGCTACACGGGAATGGGAAGAGAGTGGCCAAGTGCCAGAATAGGCGCATCTTCCAGATGTGCCTTTTCTGGGGTGGCTGGGGGCAGATGTTTTTAGCCAGGGGGGAGCCAATAACCATGGACCCTCTCCAGGCTATTAATATCTGCCCTCAGTCACTGGCTTTACTACTCTGGCGGAGAAAATTGTGCGGGAGCCCACGCCAATTTTTTCCGCCATTTAACTCCTTAATTTACTAGCTAGAACGGCCAAATTTTGCATAGACACACTACTAACATTAGTAGTGTGGAATGTGCAAAAAAAAAATGGGGATATGAGATGGCTTACTGTATGTAACCATGTCTCATATCATGTCGGGTTTTAGGAAGGAGAAAGCAAAAGCCGGTAATTGAATTACCGGCTTTCTGCTATATCGCGCTGGATGAAATATTAATATATATACATATATGTGTCTACTGACATATATATATATATATATATATATATATATATAGACAGTATATATGTTTTTTTAAAAAAAAACATGGATCCCTTGTATAGCCGTATGTCGGTTTTGCAAGCCTGCGATAAAAACACGCAGTACGGATGATATACGGATTACATATGGAGGATGCCATGCACAAAAAACGCTGAAACACCCTGCCTACGGAGGAGCTACGGACCACTATTTTTGGGACTTTGCAGCGTATTACGGCCGTAATATACGGACCGTATTTTCATACGCTGAGTGTGAAGCCGGCCTAAGGGTATGTTTCCACGTTCAGGAAACGCTGCGTTTTTGACGCAGCATTGAGCCGCAGCGTCAAAAACGCAGCATCCAGATGTTACAGCATAGTGGAGGGGATTTAATGAAATCCCGTCTCCACTATGCAGTAAAAGACGCATGCGGCATAGCCGCGAAAACGCACATGCGGCGCGTCTTTTAAGAACGCAGCATGTCCTTACATTGCAGAAACAACGCAAGGACAGCGCAGGTGACCTGCCAGTGACCTCAAGTGCAGATTTGTTCAGGATTTTACCTGCATAAAATCCTGACCAAATCCTGATGCAATCCTGAACGTGGACACATACCCTTAGGCAGCCGTCACACTAGCAGTATTTGGTCAGTATTTTACATCAGTATTTGTAAGCCAAAACCAGGAGTGGAACAAATAGAGGAAAAGTATAATAGAAACATATGCACCACTTCTGCATTTATCATCCACTCCTGGGTTTGGCTGAGAAATACTGATGTAAAATACTGACCAAATACTGCTAGTGTGACGGCAGCCTAAGGTTGCAGTGCTAACCACATAGAGCATGTCACTTATTTCAGCATTTTTTCAACATGTTTTCAGCATTTTTCACCCACTGACTTGATTGCGTGATGAAAAAAAGCTGAAAAAAAAGCCACCAAAAACACAGGTATCATGTTTTGCTGCATGTTTTGTGCCAAAACCTGATTCTTTGAAATAGGACTTTTTTTCAACACTAAACTTCATCAGCATGCACAAGAGAGAAATCTAGCATGCGAAAACCACCGCAAAAAATCCCCAAAACGCAAGAAAAAAACAAGGAAAACATCCTTTTTTCTGTAGCTTCTTTCCTGCCAAGAGATCAAAGTCTTCTGCAGAATAAAACCACTGAAAAAACGCCTAGTGTGAACTTAGTCTTATAACTTTATCTGAATGTACTTTTACACTTGCACCTGATTTTTATACCTGGTTGCAGTATTTGATATTTAGACAGCATTTGGTCACTTATACTGTTGTTCATAGGATTTGTTCCGCATTTTGTGTAAGAGTTCAGGTTTTTCTCTGTGTTTTTATGGCGTATATTTTTAAATACAATTTCTAAATAAAAATAAATATTTTAATGCATCATTAATAAAAATCTGTGAAATCAGACTCGCAGGTTGTGGTGCTATGTACTGTATTATTTAGAAGTGGTATGCACTAATTTGATATTTAGACAAACGTGTTAATTGTTAGGTTCTCTTTTTTTGTTTGTTGCTTTATTTCTTTTTTCTTTTGTTTTCTTCATTTTTTAATCTATACTTGACAGTTACATCAGAGTTTTTGTAATTATAAGCCGAGCTGTGGACACTTTTGATTCATATGTTATACATAAATCTGCCACTGAGTGTCACCACAATCTAGATAAATGAAACCTGTCATCTATGGAATGACTGGAGTCAGCTGTTTTCAACCATTTGTATAAAAAAAAAATCCTAAAATGTATGTAGCAGACAATAGTGGATCATAATCTGATCTCTGTTAGGCCGGTTTCACATGTCCAGATAATTCCAGTACCGGAAAAAATCGGTACCGGAATTATCCGTGTCCGTGTGCCCCTACGTTTCTGTGGCACATCAGTGTGGCACACGTGTGCCGCCGTGTGCCCACTGGGTACCACACGCACCGTGCTGGGTACCACACGTACCAGCATCTGGTGCTGAAGCCTCGATTCATATCTTCCGTGCAGCAGCATTTGCTGCAGAGAAGATATGAATAATAGTGTTTAAAATAAAGATCTATGTGCCCCTCGCCCTCCCACCCCCTGTGCGCAAACCCCCCGCTGTTCTGAAAATACTCACCCGGCTCCCTCGTTGGCTGTCGCTTCTTCCTGTTCTGGCCGCAGCTTCTCCTGTATGCGGTCACGTGGGGCAGCCGATTACAGTCATGAATATGCGGCTCCACCCCTATGGGAGGTGGAGCCGCATATTCATTACTGTAAATGAGCGGCCCCATGTGACCGCATACAGGAGAAGATGCAGCCAGGAGAGGAAGCAGCGCCGGCGAGGGAGCGAGCCGGGTGAGTATTTTCAGAACAGCAGGGGGGCGCACAGGGGGTGGGAGGGCGCACAGGGGGTGGGAGGGTGCACAGGGGGTGGGAGGGTGGGGGGAAGATAGATCTTTGTTTTAAACACTATTATTCATATCTTCTCTGCAGCAAACGCTGCTGTAGGGAAGATATGAATGGCGGCTTCAGCACCAGTGGGGGGGACAGCGCTTAATGTAGCGCTGTCTCCTGCATGGCACACGGACTGCACACGGACAACGTCCGTGTGCGGTACGTGCTTTACACGGACCCATTGATTTTAATGGGTCCGTGTAATACGTGCGCTCCCACGAACACTGACATGTCTCCGTGTTTGGCACACGGAGACACGGTCCGCAAAAAATCAATGACATCTGATTTTTATGTGTCTACGTGTGTCAGTGTCTCCAGTACGTGAGGAAACTGTCACCTCACGTACCGGAGACACTGACGTGTGAAACAGGCCTTAGATACAGATGTATATTATTGTCTTGGATATTGCATTATAACACCTGACGACATTACAGGTATTCCAGCAGCATGCAGACATTTGTGTAATGTCTTTATTTTTTGAGTGCAGATTAATATTATATGTGTTTGGAAAATAACAATTTCTCTTATTTCTGAGCTTTTTTTTAGATAGGGGGTTATATACATGTATATATTTAAAAATTGCCCAATATAAAATACAGAAAATCTTACAAATCTGTAAAAATTCTGGCATTAGGATGAGAATTCTGTGTTCCCGGATGTATCTGATTTTCATTCTATAGTCTGGGACCACAACAAGGTGCAAAGAAAAATTTTACATGTGTGATGTCCAGCCTTGACCACAGGATTTGCTGCTGCTTTTTTTAGCATTTGATATGTGCTTTGTTATGACAAGCTTTTATAGCATTTCTGTCTTTTATGGAATTAAGGTCATACAATTGTAATGGCGCAAAGCCAAAAATCCATCCTGACGTTGCAAAAGCAATTAGTCATTTTTATTCTACAATTATTGCTAATTGTCCCATTGCTTCGCTGTTCTCTCAAATCTATATGTAAAATATGATTTGTACCAGGCGTTAAAACACTGTGGAGTCCTGGTCCAATAGAGCAAGAATGGAACGTTTCTTAGATGATTGTGCCCATCAATTGCAGAAAAATTGCTCCTGTATCAGTGAACCCAGCCATGTTTTAGCGGTTGTGAACATACAGGTAGGTAGCTTCCTACAGTATATCATAACATCGCCGCCTCCCCCCACTGTAGTATTTGAGGGGTTGTCCAGTCTTAAAGGGACACTGTCACCTGCATTTGGAGGGAACAATCTTCAGCCATGGAGGCGGGGTTTTGTGGTGTTTGATTCACCCTTTCCTTACCCGCTGGCTGCATGCTGGCTGCAATATTGGATTGAAGTTCATTCTCTGTCCTCCGTAGTACATGCCTGCACAAGGCAATCTTGCACAGCGCAGGCGTGTACTATGGAGGACAGAGAATGAACTTCAATCCAATATTGCAGCCAGCATGCAGCCAGCGGGTAAGGAAAGGGTGAATCAAACACCCAAAAACCCCCCTCCATGGCTAAAGATTGTTCCCTCCAAATTCAGGTGACAGTGTCCCTTTAAGCTGCAAGTCTGCAGTCACTCTTTGTGACTTCAGACTTGTAAATCCTCACATTGCGTGGACTGCACGCCATGAGGATTCTACAGTGCCGGCGGCGTGTTATTTGTATACATGTGGTCACATGCTGACTAGAAGTACACACCTTCCCTCAATGCAAGTGTATTGAGTGAGGTTGGATACTGTCTAGTCTGAATGTGGTCAGAAGCAAATTGCATACTGGAGGCCACGTGCCAGCCACTTCAGGCATTGGAGAATCTTCACAGTGAGCATTGTGCGCAATGTGAAGATTCACAACTTTGCAGTCACATAGAGTGACTGCAGACTTATAGCTTAAGGCTGGACAACCCCTTTATTTGGGGAAATTGGACAGTAAACCCAATAGTAAAGCCACAAAAAAAGGACTAAAAATCATCCAAAAATTAGTACAGCAAAAAAGGGCAGCAGTATATACCTGACCAGGTCTTCGAAAGAATGCACATGACCTCAGCAGCCAATCACTGAATTCAGTGGCTTTTCTGAGTTAAGTGGCATGAGATGCTAAGTGATTGGCTGCAGCAGTGATGTGAACTGTAGTCATGTAATCACCTGTGCAGACAATACACCGAAGATCGGAGCAGCAGCAGAGAGCAGGCTCTAGGCCCAGCGTGAATGAGTGCCATCTGTGTTTTTTGTTTTTAGAGGTATATAAGAGTTGGGGGGCATAAACTTGAATGTGGGAATGCCCTTTAATATTTTTTTTATATTTTGTTAAACTCTTACATTTTTGTTTGTGCAACTAGGAAACATAAATATGCACTCACGTGATTGCTGGTGCAGTACTTGTGTACCGCAGTGTATTGTGCCTGGACAATTTCCCCTCACAGCTTAATGAATGGAAGGGGTGGCTGCATAGTATATGATTGCACAAAAGAGGCTTGTATACGGTGCTGTTCACATGCAGGTAATGCACAATGTCTGATTTACAGCCGATTAGTCACGTCCATACTATTCGGCTGCCCAGCACTAAATGCATCCCATGTGGACACCCTAGTACACAAGACCTAACATGTTGGGCCTGGCTTCACCCTGAAAAATAAAGTGCAAAAAATACATATAAATATGTGAGGTATTGGTCAATATTTTGGCCAATATATGCAAGCTCGCAACCCGCGTCAAGGGTCCTCATACTTGCGAGTCCTAATACTAAACTTAATAGCAAAGCCGCAAAAGAGGACTAAAATCCTCCAAAAATTCAAGAATTAATACAGCAGAAAAGGGGCAGCAGTATATACCTAAAATGCAAATGAATTTATATAATTTATACAATATGATTTTCTGGATTTTATTTTTGATATTCTATGGCCGGGGTCACACTTGTGTGTGCAATGTGAGAAACTCGCGTGAGTCTCTCTCATCAATACCTGGCACTGCCATCGGCACTCGGGACTCTCCTACCTGGCATTGCCACAGGCACTCGGGACACTCCTACCTGGCACTGCCACCGGCACCCGGGACAGGAGTGTGCGGCAGCATGTATTTCTATGCAGCTGAACGCTCCGGTCTGAACTGCCGGTGGTAGTGCCGGGTATTGATGCGAGAGACTCGCGTGAGTTTCTCGCATTGAACATGCAAGTGTGACCCAGGCCTATCAATGTTAAAATTAACCTATCCTTAAAATTATAGACTGTTCATGTCTTTGTCAGTGGGCAAACTTACAAAATCAGCAAGGGATCAAATAATTATTTCCCCTACTGTAATACATTTTACAATATTTATCCCAGGCTGTGGCAAGACACGGTTAAAGGGGTATAATGACAGCTGCTGAATTCTGCACTGTTAGAACTCCCCTCTTTCGGGAGCTTGATGGTCCGATTTTTACCGGTCTCTCAGTGGCTTGTCTCAACAGAACATTGCAGGATGCAGAAATGTTGGCATTTGGCAAATGGACACAAGAATGCAAATTTCTTACTTGCAGTCACGTTACGACGACTGCCGAAGACGACAAAAGAGCAAAATCTTGACAGTGTGCAAGTTGCACACTGTCATAATTTAGCAATCTGCAGAGACATAGAGAGACTGCAGAAATTTTTGTGGAACCTGGAAAACCCCTTTAAAAAAGTTGATACATTTTTCAATATTATGCACAGTTACACGTCTGACCACGTATTTGTGTGAAGCATACTAACCTGTGGCTCTAAGTATGAACTCAGAATGAGTTGTGAATTTAGCCCAAGTACAGATCCATTTTTCTCTTTATTGCATTGGATCACATAAGGTAAATTTTCATTAGATTGCACTATAAACTATTCTTAAGGTACCGTCACACATAACGATATCGTTGCTTTTTGTGACGTAGCAACGATATCGTTAACGAAATCGTTATGTGTGACAGCGACCAACGATCAGGCCCCTGCTGGGAGATCGTTGGTTGCTGGGGAAAGTCCAGGACTTTATTTTGTCGCTGGGTCACCCGCTGTCATCGCTGGATCGGCGTGTGTGACGCCGATTCAGCGATGTCTTCACTGGTAAGCAGGGTAAACATCGGGTTACTAAGCGCAGGGCCGCGCTTAGTAACCCGATGTTTACCCTGGTTACCATTGTAAATGTAAAAAAAACAAACACTACATACTTACATTCCGGTGTCTGGTCACGTCCCTCGCCTTCAGCTTCCCGCACTGACTGTGAGCGCCGGCCGCCGTAAAGCAGAGCACAGCGGTGTCATCACCGCTGTGCTTTACGGCCAGCGCTCAGTCAGTGCGGGAAGCTGAAGGCGAGGGACGTGACCAGACACCGGAATGTAAGTATGTAGTGTTTGTTTTTTTTTACATTTACAATGGTAACCAGGGTTACCCACGGCTATTGCGGGCACATGTCAGCTGTTCAAAACAGCTGACAGGTCCTGGGAAAGATGTGGGATCACCGCCGGAGCCCACATCAAAGGAAGGGATACCGACATCGGTGTACTATTACGCCCGATGTCGGTAAGGGGCTAATGCATCAGATGGGAGTGATTTCTAATGACTCAAATTGAACATATTTGTGTTAGCATGGAATATTTGTGTCCATTGATCATTATCACTGGCTACAATTTGGCAGGTCAAAGGAATCCTATCAGCAAACCCCCCCCCCCCAAACAACAAATAATTGTAGTGTAGTGGAAATCTACATAAGGCTATGTGCACATGTTTAGGAATTTTTGCATTTTCTCCCTACAAAACTGCGAAAAAAACGCATACATTAAGCATCCTATTATTAGAATGCAATCCGCATTTTTTGTGCACATGCTGCATTTTTTCCGCGGCAGAATCGCATTCCAGAAAAAAACGCAGCATGTTCATTAAAGTGCGGAATCGAAGGGATTCTGCACACATAGGAATGCTTACTTAACGCATGTGAATATGCCCACCATGCGGGAAGTAAGCGGATCATGTGCGGTTGGTACACAGGATGGAGGAGAGGGGACTTTCTTCCAGGCCCTGGGTACCATATAACTGTTGAAAAAAAGAATTAAAATAAAAAATCATGATATTCTCACCTTCCGGCGTCCCCGACAGCCTTTCCCGCTCCTCGCGATGCTCCCGTTCCCAATAATGCTTTGGGAAAATGACCTGTGAAGACGTAGCAGTCTGGCGAGACTGCTACGTCATCTGAGGTCATTGCTGCAAAGCATTATTGGGAACGGAGCATCGCGAGGAGCGGGAAAGGCTGTCGGGGACACCGGAAGGTGAGAATATCATGATTTATTATTTTTTTTATTATTGTTAACATTCTATCTTTTTACTATTGATGCTGCATAGGCAGAATCAATAGTAAAAAGTTGGTCACACTTGTCAAACACTGTTTGACAAGTGTGACCAACCTGTCAATCAGTTTTCCAAGCGTTGCTACAGATCACTTGGAAAACGCTAACATTCTGCAAGCTAATTACGCTTTTACATCCCCTTTGAGAAAGCCATCACGCGAAACGCACATCAGGGGTTGTGGGGTAGGTCACGACGATATCTGGACTTACTATGGGTGAGCATTGCCTTTGACTTATGTTTTTAATTGATGTAGCGGCACCTTACGTAGTATAGTTGGGAACACTTGTGTACTTGGTTGCTCTACCATCCTATATATGTGCGTGGTCCCTCAGGTCTTATAGTGGATATGTGACCTTCCCCCTGTTTTTGTACCACTCTTTGTCTCCTCCTTCATTTGCTTATTTATTGAAGTATGTTATATGTAACTTAGATATATGTCTAATAAAAATTGAATTTTTTAATAGTTATCTTGTGGGTGTTGTATATACTCTTTTTCCATTGGTGTTAATTAAGCTAATTACGCTTGTAAAACGCTAGTGTTTAGCGGGAATACGCATGCCAATTCTGCATGCAATATACCTGCTGCAATTCTGCAACGTGTGCACTTAGCCTTAATGCTATCTTGAGCTTGTGCCGGAAGTTTGGCCGCAGGGAGAAAACTTAGTCAGGCTGACAATTTGCAGTGCAAAAATGCTCCCATAAGAGGCTCATGTGAAACTGACCTATGATCTATGGAAGCAGGATTGTTGTGAATTCTGTGGCAGAGCTCCCTCCTGTGGTCACAAGTGGTACTTCGGCTGATTCTCTCTGTGAGCTTCCGTTGGTGGAGGAGAGTGGTACTGCGGCTTCTGAGTTTCCTTCCTCAGGTGATGTGGTGAAGTCGTTAGGTGCTGCTCTATTTAACTCCACCTAGTGCTTTGATCCTGGCCTCCAGTCAATGTTCTAGTATTGGACCTGTTTCCTCCTGGATCGTTCCTGTGGCCTGCTGCTCTGCATAGCTAAGTTCCGCTTTTGCTATTTGTTTGCTGTTTTTTTCTGTCCAGCTTGCTTATTTGTTTTTTCTTGCTTGCTGGAAGCTCTGGGACGCAGAGGGTGTACCTCCGTGCCGTTAGTTCGGTACGGAGGGTCTTTTTGCCCCCTTTGCGTGGTTGTTTGTAGGGTTTTGTGTTGACCGCAAAGTTACCTTTCCTATCCTCGCTCTGTTCAGAAAGTCGGGCCTCACTTTGCTAAATGTATTTCATCTCTACGTTTGTCTTTTCATCTTAACTCACAGTCATTATATGTGGGGGCTGCCTTTTCCTTTGGGGTATTTCTCTGAGGCAAGGTAGGCTTATTTTCTATCTTCAGGCTAGCTAGTTTCTCAGGCTGTGCCGAGTTGCATAGGGAGCGTTAGGCGCAATCCACGGCTGCCTCTAGTGTGGTTGGAGAGGATTAGGGAATGCGGTCAGCAGAGTTCCCACGTCTCAGAGCTCGTTCTATGTTTTTGGGTTATTGTCAGGTCACTGTATGTGCTCTGACTTCTATGTCCATTGTGGTACTGAATTACCAGATCATAACAGTACTGGAGGCCCAAAGTACTAATGATTCTCAATAGAGGGAAAAAAGAAGTTCTGAGACCATTTTTTTTTCTCTGCACTGTGTTTTACCTTTTTTTTCCCCTAGACATTTGGGTGGTTCAGGACACAGGTGTAGCGATGGACATTAAAGGTCTGTCTTCATGTGTGGATCAGCTCACGGCAAGAGTACTAAATATTCAAGACTTTGTGGTTCAGAATTCTATGTTAGAACCAAGAATTCCTATTCCTGATTTGTTTTTTGGAGATAGAACTAAATTTCTGAGTTTCAAAAATAATTGTAAACTATTTCTGGCTTTGAAACCTCGCTCCTCTGGTGACCCAGTTCAACAAGTTAGGATCATTATTTCTTTTTTACGTGGCGACCCTCAGGACTGGGCATTTTCTCTTGCGTCAGGAGATCCTGCATTAAGTAATATCGATGCGTTTTTCCTGGCGCTCGGATTGCTGTACGATGAACCTAATTCAGTGGATCAGGCAGAGAAAAATTTGCTGGCTCTGTGTCAGGGTCAGGATGAGATAGAGGTATATTGTCAGAAATCTAGAAAGTGGTCCGTACTCACTCAATGGAATGATGGTGCGCTCGCAGCTATTTTCAGAAAGGGTCTCTCTGAAGCCCTTAAAGATCTCATGGTGGGATTTCCTATGCCTGCTGGTCTGAATGAGTCTATGTCTTTGGCCATTCAGATCGGTAGACGCTTGCGTGAGCGTAAATCTGTGCACCATTTGGCGGTATTATCTGAGCATAAACCTGAGCCTATGCAGTGCGATAGGACTTTGACCAGAGTTGAACGGCAAGAACACAGACGTCTGAATGGGCTGTGTTTCTACTGTGGTGATTCCACTCATGCTATCTCTGATTGTCCTAAGCGCACTAAGCGGTTCGCTAGGTCTGCCACCATTGGTACGGTACAGTCAAAATTTCTTTTGTCCGTTACCTTGCTCTGCTCTTTGTCATCTTATTCTGTCATGGCATTTGTGGATTCAGGCGCTGCCCTGAATTTGATGGACTTGGAGTATGCTAGGCGTTGTGGGTTTTTCTTGGAGCCCTTGCAGTGTCCTATTCCATTGAGAGGAATTGATGCTACGCCTTTGGCCAAGAATAAGCCTCAGTATTGGACCCAGCTGACCATGTGCATGGCTCCTGCACATCAGGAGGTTATTCGCTTTCTGGTGTTGCATAATCTGCATGATGTGGTCGTGTTGGGGTTGCCATGGCTACAAGTCCATAATCCAGTATTAGATTGGAAATCCATGTCTGTGTCCAGCTGGGGTTGTCAGGGGGTACATGGTGATGTCCCATTTCTGTCTATTTCGTCATCCACCCCTTCTGAGGTTCCAGAGTTCTTGTCTGATTACCGGGATGTTTTTGATGAGCCCAAGTCCGATACCCTACCTCCGCATAGGAATTGTGATTGTGCTATCGATTTGATTCCTGGTAGTAAATTCCCAAAGGGTCGACTGTTTAATTTATCTGTGCCTGAGCACGCCGCTATGCGGAGTTATGTGAAGGAGTCCTTGGAGAAGGGGCATATTCGCCCGTCATCGTCGCCATTAGGAGCAGGGTTCTTTTTTGTGGCCAAGAAGGATGGTTCGCTGAGACCTTGTATAGATTACCGCCTTCTAAATAAGATCACGGTTAAATTTCAGTACCCCTTGCCGTTGTTATCTGATTTGTTTGCTCGGATTAAGGGGGCTAGTTGGTTCACCAAGATAGATCTTCGTGGTGCGTATAATCTTGTGCGTATTAAGCGAGGCGATGAATGGAAAACTGCATTTAATACGCCCGAGGGCCATTTTGAGTATCTAGTAATGCCATTTGGACTTGCCAATGCTCCATCGGTGTTTCAGTCCTTTATGCATGACATCTTCCGAGAGTACCTGGATAAATTCCTGATTGTGTACTTGGATGACATTTTGATCTTCTCGGATGATTGGGAGTCTCATGTGAAGCAGGTCAGAACGGTGTTTCAGGTCCTGCGTGCTAATTCTTTGTCTGTGAAGGGATCAAAGTGTCTCTTTGGTGTTCAGAAGGTTTCATTTTTGGGGTTCATCTTTTCCCCTTCTACTATCGAGATGGACCCTGTTAAGGTCCAAGCCATCCATGATTGGACTCAGCCGACATCTCTGAAAAGTCTGCAAAAGTTCCTGGGCTTTGCTAATTTTTATCGTCGCTTCATCTGCAATTTTTCTAGTATTGCTAAACCATTGACCGATTTGACCAAGAAGGGTGCTGATGTGGTCAATTGGTCTTCTGCTGCTGTGGAAGCTTTTCAAGAGTTGAAGCGTCGTTTTTCTTCTGCCCCTGTGTTGTGTCAACCAGATGTTTCGCTTCCATTCCAGGTCGAGGTTGATACTTCTGAGATTGGAGCAGGGGCTGTTTTGTCGCAGAGAAGTTCTGATTGCTCGGTGATGAAACCATGCGCCTTCTTTTCCAGGAAGTTTTCACCTGCCGAGCGAAATTCTGATGTTGGCAATCGAGAGTTGCTGGCCATGAAGTGGGCATTCGAGGAGTGGCGTCATTGGCTTGAAGGAGCTAAGCATCGCGTGATGGTCTTGACTGATCATAAGAACTTGACTTATCTCGAGTCTGCCAAGCGGTTGAATCCTAGACAGGCTCGTTGGTCGCTGTTTTTTGCCCGTTTTGACTTTGTGATTTCGTACCTTCCGGGCTCTAAAAATGTGAAGGCGGATGCTCTGTCTAGGAGTTTTGTGCCCGACTCTCCGGGTTTATCTGAGCCGGCGGGTATTCTCAAAGAGGGAGTAATGGTGTCTGCCATCTCCCCTGATTTGCGGCGGGTGCTGCAAAAATTTCAGGCTAATAAACCTGATCGTTGCCCAGCGGAGAAACTGTTTGTCCCTGATAGGTGGACGAATAAAGTTATCTCTGAGGTTCATTGTTCGGTGTTGGCTGGTCATCCTGGAATCTTTGGTACCAGAGAGTTAGTGGCTAGATCCTTTTGGTGGCCATCTCTGTCGCGGGATGTGCGTTCTTTTGTGCAGTCCTGTGGGATTTGTGCTCGGGCTAAGCCCTGCTGTTCTCGTGCCAGTGGGTTGCTTTTGCCCTTGCCGGTCCCGAAGAGGCCTTGGACACATATCTCTATGGATTTTATTTCAGATCTTCCTGTCTCTCAAAAAATGTCAGTCATTTGGGTGGTTTGTGATCGCTTCTCTAAGATGGTCCATTTGGTACCCTTGTCTAAATTACCTTCCTCCTCTGATTTGGTACCATTGTTCTTCCAGCATGTGGTTCGTTTACATGGCATTCCAGAGAATATCATTTCTGACAGAGGTTCCCAGTTTGTTTCGAGGTTTTGGCGAGCCTTTTGTGGTAGGATGGGCATTGACTTGTCTTTTTCCTCGGCTTTCCATCCTCAGACTAATGGCCAGACCGAACGAACCAATCAGACCTTGGAAACATATCTGAGATGCTTTGTTTCTGATGATCAGGATGGCTGGGTATCCTTTTTGCCTTTGGCTGAGTTCGCCCTTTATAATCGGGCCAGCTCGGCTACCTTGGTTTCGCCGTTTTTCTGCAACTCTGGGTTCCATCCTCGTTTCTCTTCAGGGCAGGTTGAGTCTTCGGACTGTCCTGGTGTGGATACTGTGGTGGACAGGTTGCAGCAGATTTGGACTCATGTAGTGGACAATTTGACCTTGTCCCAGGAGAACGCTCAACGTTTCGCTAATCGCAGATGCTGTGTGGGTCCCCGACTTCGTGTTGGGGATTTGGTTTGGTTATCTTCTCGTCATATTCCTATGAAGGTTTCCTCTCCTAAGTTTAAACCTCGTTTCATTGGTCCGTATAGGATTTCTGAGGTTCTTAATCCTGTGTCTTTTCGTCTGACCCTTCCAGATTCTTTTTCCATTCATAACGTATTCCATAGGTCATTGTTGCGGAGATACGTGGCACCTATGGTTCCATCTGTTGATCCTCCTGCCCCGGTTTTGGTGGAGGGGGAGTTGGAGTATATTGTCAAGAAGATTTTGGATTCTCGTGTATCAAGACGGAAACTCCAGTATCTGGTTAAGTGGAATGGTTATGCTCAGGAAGATAATTCCTGGGTCTTTGCCTCTGATGTCCATGCTCCCGATCTTGTTCGTGCCTTTCATATGGCTCATCCTGGTCGTCCTGGGGGCTCTGGTGAGGGTTCGGTGACCCCTCCTCAAGGGGGGGGGTACTGTTGTGAATTCTATGGCAGAGCTCCCTCCTGTGGTCACAAGTGGTACTTCGGCTGATTCTCTCTGTGAGCTTCCGTTGGTGGAGGAGAGTGGTACTGCGGCTTCTGAGTTTCCTTCCTCAGGTGATGTGGTGAAGTCGTTAGGTGTTGCTGTAATGAGATTATGCTATTGTTCTATGGAGACCGATGACGTGAGTCAGAATGATGACACGGTAGATCACAGTTCAAGATATATATATATATATTGTAGGAAGATGAACTTCAGATAACTGATGAAAACTGCAGCTTTACAGATAAGCAATTAAACAGTCTCAAGAATATGCAGATATTAGAAGTACAGACCGAGGGTGCAAGTACAAGTCCAGCAATGCAGTATCCAGAGGTCAGAGTCCAGGCTGGCTCCCAGCTGAGGGGCAGACCGTAGCAGAGGTGGGTGCAGAGCAGGTGAAGAGTAACAGAGTCTTTCCGGTGGTACGTAGATCCAGAAGCAAGCGGGGTATCCCGAGGAGTAGAAGAACAAGCAGGTTGCAAGTCCTTGAGCTTGGCAGCAAGTGAGATACAAGATACACAAGCAAGGTATAGTGTGCAGAGTTCCTTTATATATGCAGCAGACAGGAAACAAGGCGTATCAGACAGGAAACAAGATGGCCCCCATGAAGCCAGCCACTCCATCTTGGGTAAGGGCAGAATCCAACAGAACTAAGGGCAAGAACAGACAAAAACAGGTATGCAGTCTCAGTCCTTACATTACTCTCCTCTTTAAAGATGTCCTCTGGACGTTCTTATATCTGGTTTATTGGGATATCTGCTGTGGAACTCTCTGATCAGATGAGGAGCGTGAATATTTTCTAGAGGTTCCCAGGAATTCTCCTCAGATGAATATCCTTGCCACTTTACCAGATACTGAAGTCGTCGCCTATGAATCCGAGAATCGGTGATCTTCTCCACGATGAATTCCTCCTGCCCATCTATGAGAATTGGATCAGGAGGAGCAGATGTGCGCCCGGAGAAAGGATTTGCCACTACCGGTTTAAGCAGGGAAACATGAAAGACAGGATGTATTTTTAAAGAATTAGGCAACTTGAGTCGGCATGCTACAGAACTCACTATGCTACTGATCTTGTACGGACCAACATATTTTTGCCCCAATTTAGATGTTGGAACCCTGAGTTTCAAGTTCTTTGTTGAGAGCCAGACCATGTCTCCTACCTTGTATGTGGGTACTGGTTTACGGAATCTGTCTGCTGCCTTCTTGTATCTTTCTTGTGCTGTGGTCAGCGTCTGCTTTAGAACTTCCAGATTCTGCTGCAGAGACGAAATGCGGTCGGCTACCGCAGGTACAGACATGTCTATCGGAAGTCTAGGAAGAATGCTGGGATGATATCCCTTATTAGCAAAAAATGGAGACATTTTGGTGGATGCACTCTGTGAGTTATTGTATGTGAATTCAGCCAGCGGAAGCAGATTCACCCAGTCATCCTGTAAGTGACAGACATAGCAACGCAGATATTGCTCCAAAGTTTGATTGGTCCGTTCAGTTTGGCCATTAGACTGCGGATGGAAAGCAGATGACAAATTTACCTTGATGTCCAGAGCAGCACAAAAACTTTGCCAAAATTTTGAAGTAAATTGGACCCCTCGATCAGATATTACTTCATCCGGGACTCCATGTAATCGAAAAATATTTTGTACGATAAGATCCGCAGTCTGTTTGGCCGTCGGTAACCCGGTACAAGGAATGAAATGAGCAGCTTTGGTTAATCGGTCAACTACTACTAGAATCGTGCTCTTCCCTTGGGATGTAGGCAACTCTACGATAAAGTCCATAGATATAGACCCCCAGGGACGAGATGGAATAGGAAGAGGTTGCAATAGTCCAGTAGGCAAGTGGCTAGAGACTGGATAGATGTATCAGCCACATTTGCATTATGATTAGTTTGAGACTCCAATGCCCCCAGCTGTGTCTTAATTGCCTGAAGCTCTGCATGCAGTCCTGTGACAAATGAGCACAGCTTTTTCACCCGTGCCTCCATAGAATCTGACCCAGTGATCTCCATTTTCTTTGAGGCTTGTGTATTCTGTAATGAGATTATGCTATTGTTCTATGGAGACCGATGACGTGAGTCAGAATGATGACAAACACGGTATATCACAGTTCAAGATATATATATATATATATTGTAGGAAGATGAACTTCAGATAACTGATGAAAACTGCAGCTTTACAGATAAGCAATTAAACAGTCTCAAGAATATGCAGATATTAGAAGTACAGACCGAGGGTGCAAGTACAAGTCCAGCAATGCAGTATCCAGAGGTCAGAGTCCAGGCTGGCTCCCAGCTGAGGGGCAGACCGTAGCAGAGGTGGGTGCAGAGCAGGTGAAGAGTAACAGAGTCTTTCCGGTGGTACGTAGATCCAGAAGCAAGTGGGGTATCCCGAGGAGTAGAAGAACAAGCAGGTTGCAAGTCCTTGAGCTTGGCAGCAAGTGAGATACAAGATACCCAAGCAAGGTATAGTGTGCAGAGTTCCTTTATATATGCAGCAGACAGGAAACAAGGAGTATCAGACAGGAAACAAGATGGCCCCCATGAAGCCAGCCACTCCATCTTGGGTAAGGGCAGAATCCAACAGAACTAAGGGCAAGAACAGACAAAAACAGGTATGCAGTCTCAGTCCTTACATTTGCTCTATTTAACTCCACCTAGTGCTTTGATCCAGGCCTCCAGTCAATGTTCTAGTATTGGACCTGTTTCCTCCTGGATCGTTCCTGTGGCCTGCTGCTCTGCATAGCTAAGTTCCGCTTTTGCTATTTGTTTGCTGTTTTTTTCTGTTCAGCTTGCTTATTTGTTTTTTCTTGCTTGATGGAAGCTCTGGGATGCAGAGGGTGTACCTCCGTGCCGTTAGTTCGGTACGGAGGGTCTTTTTGCCCCCTTTGCGTGGTTGTTTGTAGGGTTTTGTGTTGACCGCAAAGTTACCTTTCCTATCCTCGCTCTGTTCAGAAAGTCGGGGCCTCACTTTGCTAAATCTATTTCATCTCTACGTTTGTCTTTTCATCTTAACTCACAGTCATTATATGTGGGGGCTGCCTTTTCCTTTGGGGTATTTCTCTGAGGCAAGGTAGGCTTATTTTCTATCTTCAGGCTAGCTAGTTTCTCAGGCTGTGCCGAGTTGCATAGGGAGCGTTAGGCGCAATCCACGGCTGCCTCTAGTGTGGTTGGAGAGGATTAGGGATTGCGGTCAGCAGAGTTCCCACGTCTCAGAGCTCGTTCTATGTTTTTGGGTTATTGTCAGGTCACTGTATGTGCTCTGACTTCTATGTCCATTGTGGTACTGAATTACCAGATCATAACACAGGATGTACCTGAGGTCAAGTTTAAGCTAAAATCAGGTTTCTGATTAGCAAAACAAAATGTGGAAAAAGTGAAGGGGTTGAATGCATTGTGGAAAATAAAAGGAATACCCTAAACAAGAAATGAACATGCAAAAAAGGTGATACATTTATGGGGCAGGGTAATAGGAAAAGATTCCTTTAAAAGAATAGGTCCAAATCGATATTTTTTACGTGCCTATAGAAAGTTGATTTCATCAAACCACGCAACCACAACAATCACCCGACTTATCTAATGAAGCGCAGTCTAGTTTGCAATTAAACAGTGCGATTGACAAATAGGGTGCGGCGCTGATTTACCTACTGTAGAACACTTATTTCTTACATTGGTTTGGAACCACAGAAAATATAATAAGGCACTTCCCGTATGGAGGTGTTCTTGCGGGTTTCAAGGTGGTAGGAAAAGATTTGGCATACACTGGCAGCAATTTCCCTAAGCTGCATGAGCTCATAAAATCCCAGCTGCGGAATATAAAAGGCAGCCGACGAGCAGGCTGGCGATTCCTCTCCTGGGGAACGATGGATATTGAAAATTCTTCCTAACTATGGAGAGCAGCCTTAATTTGCCTATACAGCAGAGCAGGAGAGATTCTCCAGGCTCTGACACTTGTTCACAGCTCCCTCCGGGCTTGATAATCACTTTCTGATATTCTTATTTTTATTCTTATTTCCAAATGAGGAGTGACACCTGAAAACGAGGAGCGCTAACGAAGCAGTGCCCCCCTACCTACTAACGAGAGACCTTTGTACTCATCTTTCTAAAGGGGTGGGGGTGGAAATTCAGTTCCCTGTATATGCAAGCAGTCAACTCACAAGGGATCGGTGCACCTGAGCTCACGATCAGAATGATTACACACTAACTAATAGCTTCATTAATGAGCGATTCACATGGGATGCACCGAAACAAAAAAAACACCATATGAAAACAGTGTTATGTTTGTCTAGCAAATTAACAATGGGCTTTCTGTTGTTGCCTAAGATGCTGAATCAGTGAAAATCTTCAAGTATTTGGATAAAACAGTGTGATAAATAGCTACTGGAAAATAGGAAATAAACAAATCATGTATAATGGTAGGAACAGGTCATGATCAGTTGAATTGGTTGTCCTGATTTGGGACAAAAGTCTACAGTCACTCTATGTAACTGCAGACTGATAAATTATGTCAGCACAGAGGTGTGTCTAGAGGGAAGCCGCCGGGGTATGTGCCTTGGGCACAGCCAGCAGGAGGGTGCAGTTGGGCCGCCTAATGCGGCAGTCCGAAGAGTCTCCCCTGGCGGCTGCATTCTGCCGCCCCCAGAACGGAGTCAATAGTTTTCAGATCTGGCTGTCAAGCTGACAGCTGGCACAGAAAAGCTGCAGTGCATCGGCTTCCAGTGTTCAATTGTACTCACGTTTTACAGATGCAAGTACAACTGTGGCTCTGACCGCCGGGTCACGGAGACGCCAGCTGCGTGATCAGGTCATGTGATCATGCTGCTGACGTCACTCGCCGGTGCACAGAAGCGCGAAGTGCATCGGTGGTAAGTGTACCCACTCTGGAGCTGGGTTTGTATTCCTGTACTTTTTGTATATACTGTATATACAGTACTTTTTGTATTCTTTCTATTGCAATAAAGTCTCTTTACATGCATTAAGCAGCACTTCGACACTTTGTGTACCTTCAAGATTATTTGGGTGAATCATCACTATTGCCAATGTGTGTTGTATGCAGTGCGCTTGAATATATGTATGATTGTCTTCCTCCTAGCATTTCGAGCCCCATTTATGTGCTGCGCTCACATAATTTGATTGTTTCGGGTTTGCGTCCTACACGATCCCGGGTCTGCTGAGCCAGTGCGCACGCACGCCTTATTCTTTTCAGTCATTTGCTCTAACAGGCACTAACATCACCCAGCTATTACGCACGCGTGATCGAATACATCAGGCGCATGCGCAGACTGATGTTGTGAATTCTGTGGCAGAGCTCCCTCCTGTGGTCACAAGTGGTACTTCGGCTGGTTCTCTCTGTGAGCTTCCGTTGGTGGAGGAAAGTGGTACTGCGGCTTCTGAGTTTCCTTCCTCAGGTGATGTGGTGAAGTCGTTAGGTGCTGCTCTATTTAACTCCACCTAGTGCTTTGATCCTGGCCTCCAGTCAATGTTCTAGTATTGGACCTGTTTCCTCCTGGATCGTTCCTGTGGCCTGCTGCTCTGCGTAGCTAAGTTCCTCTTTGCTATTTGTTTGCTGTTTTTTTCTGTCCAGCTTGTCAATTTGTTTTTTTCTGCTTGCTGGAAGCTCTGGGACGCAGAGGGTGTACCTCCGTGCCGTTAGTTCGGTACGGAGGGTCTTTTTGCCCCCTTTGCGTGGTTTTTGTAGGGTTTTGTGTTGACCGCAAAGTTACCTTTCCTATCCTCGCTCTGTTCAGAAAGTTGGGCCTCACTTTGCTAAATCTATTTCATCTCTACGTTTGTCTTTTCATCTTAACTCACAGTCATTATATGTGGGGGCTGCCTTTTCCTTTGGGGTATTTCTCTGAGGCAAGGTAGGCTTATTTTCTATCTTCAGGCTAGCTAGTTTCTCAGGCCGTGCCGAGTTGCATAGGGAGCGTTAGGCGCAATCCACGGCTGCCTTTAGTGTGGTTGGAGTGGATTAGGGATTGTGGTCAACAGAGCTTCCACGTCTCAGAGCTCGTTCTTGTTTTTTGGGTTATTGCCAGGTCACTGTATGTGCGCTGACCTCTATGTCCATTGTGGTACTGAATTACCTCTCATAACAGTACTGGAGGCCAAAAGTACTAATGATTCTCAATAGAGGGAAAAAAGAAGTTCTAAGACCATTTTTTTTTCTTTGCACTGTGTTTTGCCTTTTTTTTCCCCTAGACATTTGGGTGGTTCAGGACACAGGTGTAGCAATGGACATTAAAGGTCTGTCTTCATGTGTGGATCAGCTCACGGCAAGAGTACAAAGTATTCAAGACTTTGTGGTTCAGAATTCTATGTTAGAACCGAGAATTCCTATTCCTGATTTGTTTTTTGGAGATAGAACTAAATTTCTGAGTTTCAAAAATAATTGTAAACTATTTCTGGCTTTGAAACCTCGCTCCTCTGGTGACCCAGTTCAACAAGTTAGGATCGTTATTTCTTTTTTGCGTGGTGACCCTCAGGACTGGGCATTTTCTCTTGCGTCAGGAGATCCTGCATTAATATCGATGCATTTTTCCTGGCGCTCGGATTGCTGTACGATGAGCCTAATTCTGTGGATCAGGCAGAGAAGAATTTGCTGGCTCTGTGTCAGGGTCAGGATGAAATAGAGGTATATTGTCAGAAATTTAGAAAGTGGTCCGTACTCACTCAGTGGAATGAAGGTGCGCTCGCAGCTATTTTCAGAAAAGGTCTCTCTGAAGCCCTTAAGGATGTCATGGTGGGATTTCCTATGCCTGCTGGTCTGAATGAGCCTATGTCTTTGGCCATTCAGATCGGTCGACGCTTGCGCGAGCGTAAATCTGTGCACCATTTGGCGGTATTACCTGAGCTTAAACCTGAGCCTATGCAGTGCGATAGGACTTTGACCAGAGTTGAACGGCAAGAACACAGACGTCTGAATGGGCTGTGTTTCTACTGTGGTGATTCAACTCATGCTATCTCTGATTGTCCTAAGCGCACTAAGCGGTTCGCTAGGTCTGCCACCATTGGTACGGTACAGTCAAAATTTCTTCTGTCTGTTACCTTGATCTGCTCTTTGTCATCGTATTCTGTCATGGCATTTGTGGACTCAGGCGCTGCTCTGAATTTGATGGACTTGGAGTATGCTAGGCGTTGTGGGTTTTTCTTGGAACCCTTGCAGTGTCCTATTCCATTGAGAGGAATTGATGCTACGCCTTTGGCCAAGAATAAGCCTCAGTACTGGACCCAGCTGACCATGTGCATGGCTCCTGCAAATCAGGAGGTTATTCGCTTTCTGGTGTTGCATAATCTGCATGATGTGGTCGTATTGGGGTTGCCATGGCTACAAGTCCATAATCCAGTATTAGATTGGAAATCCATGTCTGTGTCCAGCTGGGGTTGTCAGGGGGTACATGGTGATGTCCCATTTCTGACTATTTTATCATCCACCCCTTCTGAGGTTCCTGAGTTCTTGTCTGATTACCGGGATTTATTTGATGAGCCCAAGTCCGATACCCTACCTCCGCATAGGGATTGTGATTGTGCTATCGATTTGATTCCTGGTAGTAAATTCCTAAAAGGTCGACTGTTTAATTTATCTGTGCCTGAGCACACCGCTATGCGGAGTTATGTGAAGGAGTCTTTGGAGAAGGGGCATATTCACCCGTCATCGTCGCCATTAGGAGCAGGGTTCTTTTTTGTAGCCAAGAAGGATGGTTCACTGAGACCTTGTATAGATTACCGCCTTCTAAATAAGATCATGGTTAAATTTCAGTACCCCTTGCCATTGTTATCTGATTTGTTTGCTCGGGTTAAGGGGGCTAGTTGGTTCACCAAGATAGATCTTCGTGGTGCGTATAATCTGGTGCGTATTAAGCGAGGCGATGAGTGGAAAACTGCATTTAATATGCCCGAGGGCCATTTTGAGTATCTAGTAATGCCATTCGGACTTGCCAATGCTCCATCAGTGTTTCAGTCCTTTATGCATGACATCTTCCGAGAGTACCTGGATAAATTCCTGATTGTGTACTTAGATGACATTTTGATCTTTTCGGATGATTGGGAGTCTCATGTGAAGCAGGTCAGAACGGTGTTTCAGCTCCTGCGTGCTAATTCTTTGTTTGTGAAGGGATCAAAGTGTCTCTTTGGTGTTCAGAAGGTTTCATTTTTGGGGTTCATCTTTTCCCCTTCTACTATCGAGATGGACCCTGTTAAGGTCCAAGCCATCCATAATTGGACTCAGCCGACATCTCTGAAAAGTCTGCAAAAGTTCCTGGGCTTTGCTAATTTTTATCGTCGCTTCATCTGCAATTTTTCTAGTATTGCTAAACCATTGACCGATTTGACCAAGAAGGTTGCTGATTTGGTCAATTGGTCTTCTGCTGCGGTGGAAGCTTTTCAGGAGTTGAAGCGTCGTTTTTCTTCTGCCCCTGTGTTGTGTCAACCAGATGTTTCGCTTCCGTTCCAGGTCGAGGTTGATGCTTCTGAGATTGGAGCAGGGGCTGTTTTGTCGCAGAGAGGTTCTGATTGCTCGGTGATGAAACCATGCGCCTTCTTTTCCAGGAAGTTTTCGCCTGCTGAGCGAAATTATGATATGGGCAATCGAGAGTTGCTGGCCATGAAGTGGGCATTCGAGGAGTGGCGTCATTGGCTTGAAGGAGCTAAGCATCGCGTGGTGGTCTTGACTGATCATAAGAACTTGACTTATCTCGAGTCCGCCAAGCGGTTGAATCCTAGACAAGCTCATTGGTCGTTGTTTTTTGCCCGTTTTGACTTTGTGATTTCATACCTTCCGGGCTCTAAAAATGTGAAGGCGGATGCTCTGTCTAGGAGTTTTGTGCCCGACTCTCCGGGTGTATCTGAGCCGGTGGGTATCCTCAAAGAGGGAGTAATTGTGTCTGCCATCTCCCCTGATTTGCGGCGGGTGCTGCAAAAATTTCAGGCTAATAAACCTGATCGTTGCCCAGCGGAGAAACTGTTTGTCCCTGATAGGTGGACGAATAAAGTTGTCTCTGAGGTTCATTGTTCGGTGTTGGCTGGTCATCCTGGAATCTTTGGTACCAGAGAGTTAGTGGCTAGATCCTTTTGGTGGCCATCTCTCTCGCGGGATGTGCGTATTTTTGTGCAGTCCTGTGGGATTTGTGCTCGGGCTAAGCCCTGCTGTTCTCGTGCCAGTGGGTTGCTTTTGCCCTTGCCGGTCCCGAAGAGGCCTTGGACACATATCTCTATGGATTTCATTTCAGTCATTTGGGTGGTCTGTGATCGCTTCTCTAAGATGGTCCATTTGGTACCCTTGCCTAAATTGCCTTCCTCCTCTGATTTGGTGCCATTGTTTTTCCAGCATGTGGTTCGTTTACATGGCATTCCAGAGAATATCGTTTCTGACAGAGGTTCCCAGTTTGTTTCGAGGTTTTGGCGAGCCTTTTGTGGTAGGATGGGCATTGACTTGTCTTTTTCCTCGGCTTTCCATCCTCAGACTAATGGCCAGACCGAACGAACCAATCAGACCTTGGAAACATATCTGAGATGCTTTGTTTCTGCTGATCAGGATGACTGGGTGTCCTTTTTGCCTTTGGCTGAGTTCGCCCTTAATAATCGGGCCTGCTCGGCTACCTTGGTTTCACCGTTTTTCTGCAACTCTGGGTTCCATCCTCGTTTCTCTTCAGGACAGGTTGAGTCTTCGGACTGTCCTGGTGTGGATACTGTGGTGGACAGGTTGCAGCAGATTTGGACTCATGTAGTGTACAATTTGACTTTGTCCCAGGAGAAGGCTCAACGTTTCGCTAATCGCAAACGCTGTGTGGGTCCCCGACTTCGGGTTGGGGACTTGGTTTGGTTATCTTCTCGTCATATTCCTATGAAGGTTTCCTCTCCTAAGTTTAAACCTCGTTTTATTGGTCCGTATAGGATTTCTGAGGTTCTTAATTCTGTGTCTTTTCGTCTGACCCTTCCAGATTCTTTTTCCATACATAACGTATTCCATAGGTCATTGTTGCGGAGATACGTGGCACCTATGGTTCCATCTGTTGATCCTCCTGCCCCGGTTTTGGTGGAGGGGGAGTTGGAGTATATTGTGGAGAAGATTTTGGATTCTCGTGTTTCAAGGCGGAAACTCCAGTATCTGGTTAAGTGGAAGGGTTATGCTCAGGAAGATAATTCCTGGGTCTTTGCCTCTGATGTCCATGCTCCCGATCTTGTTCGTGCCTTTCATATGGCTCATCCTGGTCGTCCTGGGAGCTCTGGTGAGGGTTCGGTGACCCCTCCTCAAGGGGGGGGGTACTGTTGTGAATTCTGTGGCAGAGCTCCCTCCTGTGGTCACAAGTGGTACTTCGGCTGGTTCTCTCTGTGAGCTTCCGTTGGTGGAGGAAAGTGGTACTGCGGCTTCTGAGTTTCCTTCCTCAGGTGATGTGGTGAAGTCGTTAGGTGCTGCTCTATTTAACTCCACCTAGTGCTTTGATCCTGGCCTCCAGTCAATGTTCTAGTATTGGACCTGTTTCCTCCTGGATCGTTCCTGTGGCCTGCTGCTCTGCATAGCTAAGTTCCTCTTTGCTATTTGTTTGCTGTTTTTTTCTGTCCAGCTTGTCAATTTGTTTTTTTCTGCTTGCTGGAAGCTCTGGGACGCAGAGGGTGTACCTCCGTGCCATTAGTTCGGTACGGAGGGTCTTTTTGCCCCCTTTGCGTGGTTTTTGTAGGGTTTTGTTTTGACCGCAAAGTTACCTTTCCTATCCTCGCTCTGTTCAGAAAGTTGGGCCTCACTTTGCTAAATCTATTTCATCTCTACGTTTGTCTTTTCATCTTAACTCACAGTCATTATATGTGGGGGCTGCCTTTTCCTTTGGGGTATTTCTCTGAGGCAAGGTAGGCTTATTTTCTATCTTCAGGCTAGCTAGTTTCTCAGGCCGTGCCGAGTTGCATAGGGAGCATCAGGCGCAATCCACGGCTGCCTTTAGTGTGGTTGGAGAGGATTAGGGATTGCGGTCAACAGAGTTTCCACGTCTCAGAGCTCGTTCTTGTTTTTTGGGTTATTGCCAGGTCACTGTATGTGCGCTGACCTCTATGTCCATTGTGGTACTGAATTACCTCTCATAACAGACTGACTTTCAATGGACTTTATTGACTGGCGATCACAGACGAACAATAACAAGATGGCGGTAACCATGTGCGTTTCCTCGTCTCTGAGCCAGCCGGCTCTCTTGCCTTTCAGGTGACCTATTTTAACTAATTTTGTTTATTGCATATATATTCCACGTCTACGGGACACAGGACATTACTTTCCCTGAGGAAGCCACATCTATTGTGGCGATACGCGTGGGTCTCATCCCACATCATTTTCCTCCTAGCACTCATGGCTACATTCATGCGCCCTTCACTTTGTTGCTTCTCCATTTTCAGAGAAAATCGGGTAATTTTCAAACCATTTTGGCTTTATTCAGTGCCTCAACAAGCTATTTGGCTTGTCACCTGGTTCATGTACTTATATCCGTGTATTTATTTATACATGCTAGGTTCTTCTGATTTCATGGTGGCCATTTGGCTCATATACATGGTACTGTGAATGAGTATGATCCCAGACGCATTCATTTAATTATGCTGTGTATTGAATTTATTTCTTATGCTTTGAGGATCATTGTGTGGGCAGCCTTGGCCTCTATACTAAGGCATGGCTAGGCAAAACACTCTTTGCAGTTTTTATTGTTTTTATTTGTTACTGTGTCATGTTCTAGTCTCGTGTTTTCTCAAATAAAGTATATGTAATTTATAAATATTTGAGTGTTCCCATTCTTGTGGGAATGTTCCTTTTTTGTTTTGTTGTTCCACTCTGGATCTGAAGACACTGAAGATTAAATGTAAATGTGGGGGGTGAGATTTATTCTATGGGAGGAAGATTTATTCTGTATGGGGGGAATTTATGAGAGAAAGGAGATGTGTTACAGCTTCTTTGAATCCAAAAATGTATTAGAAAATACAACTTAAAAATCCATGGCAAAGGTAAAGTTCACATGGCAAGATATAGTATATATGCCGCTGTGGATGAGCTTGTTCATTCTTTTTACTCTTGGGGGGGAGATTTATTCTCTGGGGAAGATTCATTCTGTGGGGGGAAGATTCACTCTGTGGGGGAATTTATTCTGTGGGGGGGATTTATTCTGTGAGGGGGTTTTATTCTGTTATTGGAAGATTTATTCTGTTGGGGGGATTTATTCTGTGGGGGGATTTCTGTGTGGGGAAGATTTATTCTGTGGGGGGAGATTCACTCTGTCGGGGAATTTATTCTGTGGGGGGGATTTATTCTGTGAGGGGGATTTATTCTGTTATTGGAAGATTTATTCTGTTGGGGGGATTTATTCTGTGAGGAAAGATTTATTCTGTGGGAGGATTTATTCTTTGGGGGAATGATTTATTCTGTGAGGATTTATTCTGTGGGGGGAAAATTTAGTGTAATGGGGGAAGATTTGAGGACACAAGTTTGGGGAGCAAGGGAGGAACAGGTCCAGACACAAAATGGAGAATGGGAAAGATTTGAAACCACAGTATGAGGGATAATGGGGAGGTGGGGGCATGTATGAAGAAACAGTATGGGGGAGATGGGTGCAGACACAGTATGGGGAGTGGGGGATTGGTGCAGATACAGAAGGGGGTGATGGATGCAGACACAGTATAGGGTGTTGGAGGAATTTGTAAGGAAATAGTATAGTTAGCAGGGGGGATGTCAAAGAAGACAACATGAAGAGGGAAGGGGAAATGTATAAGTAGACTATTGAGGGGAATAATGTGAGCATATAAAAGCTATGAACGACATGAATCCACTGGATGTCCTTGGAATGCACATATTACGATAAATGGACTGTGTAAACAGGCTACCAGTCACCAGACAATAAAGCAAATTGCTTGAAATAAATGTTTAAACTTGCTTCTCAGAAGCACAACATCCTGTGTAAATAGGACGTGCTGGGAATAATGGTATTTTAGGTGCACAGCGAATCATATTAACAATTGTCTAAATAGGCGATTAAAAGATTTCCAATTGACCTGCATGTTGCCAATCAGCGGATGTTTAACAGTTGCAGACCAACAAGTTTAAACCCAAGGATGAGCTTAACCCCTTTACCCCCAAGGGTGGTTTGCACATTAATAACCGAGCCAATTTTTACAATTCTGACCCCTGTCCCTTTATGAGGTTATAACTCTGGAACGCTTCAACGGATCCTGATGATTCTGACAATGTTTTCTCATGACATATTGTACTTCATGATAGTGGTAAAATTTCTTTGATATTACCTGCTTTTGTATGTGAAAAAAATGGAAATTTGGCGAAAAGTTTGAAAATTTCACAATTTTTCAACGTGCCATTTTTTGATCGCTTTTTATTCCAATTTTTGTGAGGCAGAATGACCAAAAACCAGCAATTTATGAATTTCTTTTGGGGGGAAGGGGGCGTTTATAACGTTCCACATTTGGTAAAATTGATAAAGCAGTTTTATTTTTCGGGTCAGTACGATTACAGCGATGCCTCATTTATATCATTTTTTTAATGTTTTGGCACTTTTATACGATAAAAATTATTTTCTATAAAAAATAATTATTTTTGCATCTCTTTATTCTGAGGACTATAACTTTTTTATTTTTTCGCTGATGATGCTATATGGGCTTGTTTTTTTGCGAGACAAGATGACATTTTCAGTGGTACCCTGTTTTTTTATATCTCTCTTTTTGATCGTGTGTTATTCCACATTTTGTTCGGCGGTATGATAATAAAGCGTTGTTTTTTTGCCTCTTTTTTAATGTTTTACGGTGTTCACTGAAGGGGTTAACTAGTGGGACAGTTTTATAGGTCGGGTTGTTACGGACTCGGCGATACTTAGATAAAGAAATGTATTTATTGGAACAATATATTTTTTTTTTCTTTATTTAGGATTTTTTTTCTTTTACATGTGTAAATATTTTTTTTTTACTTCAGAACATTGCCCCACGGGGGACATGACTATATATTGTCAGATCGCTGATCTGACACTTTGCACAGCACTGTGTCAGATCAGCGATCTGACAGGCACTGCAGGGAGGCTTGCCGGCGTCTGCTCTGAGCAGGCGCTTGCATGCCACATCCCTGCAGGACCCGGAAGGCCCCACGTGGCCATTTTGGATCCAGGGCCTGCAGGGAGGAGGAGGTAGGAGACCCTCGGAGCAATGCGATCACATCGCATTGCACCGATGGTCTCAGGGAAGCACGCAGGGAGCCCCCTCCCTGCGCGATGCTTCCCTATGCCGCCGGAACGCTGCGATCATGTTTGATCACAGTGTTCCGGGGGTTAATGTGCCAGGAGCGGTCCGTGACCGCTCCTGGCACATAGTGCCGGATGTCAGGTGCAATAGTCAGCTGACACTCAGCCCCGATCGGCAGCGCTCCCCTCGTGAGCGCGGTTGATCAGTGATGACGTACTATCCCGTCGGTGGTCATACGGGCCCATACCACCTCGACGGGATAGTACGTCATATGTCAGAAAGGAGTTAAACTTGTTGACCTGCGACTGTTAAAAGTCTGCTGATTGGTCAGAAATCTGTGTTTACATGCCTATCAGAACAACCTTCAGGTGCATTTACAGTGCACGATTATTGTATACAAGGACTCCTAAAAAATATTCTTTTCACAAAAAATGTGCAGTCTAACCAAGCTGCTGATCTCCCAACGAATGAGTAAGGCTGGTTTCACACTTGCGTTTTGATCTGCAGCGTTTTAAATGCAAACGCATTTGGTGCAAAAACGTGTTTAAACGCGTTTAAACGCTGCGTTTTTTAGGTGCATGTGTTTTTGCATGTTTTAACGCAAACGCTGCGTTTTGACGCGTTTACAAGCGTTTTTTCCTGCATTTGCGTTTTTGAAACGCATGATGAGAAGTGTGTGACAGCTGCCAATCATCAAAATCAACTAGAAAGCCCACTATAAACAGAAATACCTAGGGTTAGGGTTATGGTTAGGATCCCTAGTAACCCTAGGGATCCTAACCCTAACCCTAAAACACAAACTCTAACCCAAACACAAACTCTAACACAAACTCTAACACAAACTCTAACACTAACTCTAACACAAACTCTAATACTAACTCTAACACTAACTCTAACATTAACTCTAACACTAACACTAACTCTAACACTAACTCTAACACTAACTCTAACACTAACTCTAACACTAACTCTAACACTAACTCTAACTCTAACACTAACTCTAACACTAACTCTAACACTAACTCTAACACTAACACTAACACTAACTCTAACACTAACTCTAATACTAACTCTAACACTAACTCTAACACTAACTCTAACACTAACACTAACTCTAACTCTAACACTAACTCTAACACTAACACTAACTCTAACACTAACACTAACACTAACTATAACACTAACTCTAACACTAACTCTAACACTAACACTAACTCTAACACTAACTCTAACACTAACTCTAACACTAACACTAACACTAACTCTAACACTAACTCTAACACTAACTCTAACACTAACTCTAACACTAACACTAACACTAACTCTAACTCTAACACTAACTCTAACACTAACTCTAACACTAACACTAACACTAACTCTAACACTAACTCTAACACTAACTCTAACTCTAACACTAACTCTAACTCTAACACTAACACTAACTCTAACACTAACTCTAACTCTAACACTAACTCTAACACTAACTCTAACACTAACTCTAACTCTAACACTAACTCTAACACTAACACTAACTCTAACACTAACTCTAACACTAACTCTAACACTAACACTAACACTAACTCTAACACTAACTCTAACACTAACACTAACTCTAACACTAACTCTAACACTAACTCTAACACTAACTCTAACTCTAACACTAACTCTAACACTAACTCTAACACTAACACTAACTCTAACACTAACTCTAACTCTAACACTAACTCTAACACTAACTCTAACTCTAACACTAACTCTAACACTAACACTAACTCTAACACTTACTCTAACACTAACACTAACACTAACTCTAACACTAACACTAACTCTAACACTAACTCTAACACTAACTCTAACACTAACTCTAACACTAACACTAACTCTAACACTAACACTAACTCTAACACTAACTCTAACACTAACTCTAACACTAACTCTAACTCTAACACTAACTCTAACTCTAACACTAACTCTAACACTAACTCTAACTCTAACACTAACTCTAATACTAACTCTAACACTAACTCTAACACTAACTCTAACACTAACACTAACTCTAACACTAACACTAACTCTAACACTAACACTAACACTAACTCTAACACTAACTCTAACACTAACACTCACACTAACTCTAACACTAACACTAACACTAACACTAACTCTAACACTAACACTAACTCTAACACTAACTCTAACTCTAACACTAACTCTAACTCTAACACTAACTCTAACACTAACTCTAACTCTAACACTAACTCTAATACTAACTCTAACACTAACTCTAACACTAACTCTAACACTAACACTAACTCTAACACTAACACTAACTCTAACACTAACACTAACACTAACTCTAACACTAACTCTAACACTAACACTCACACTAACTCTAACACTAACACTAACACTAACACTAACTCTAACACTAACACTAACTCTAACACTAACTCTAACACTAACACTAACTCTAACACTAACTCTAAGGCTATGTTCACACTTTGCAGATTCCACTGCGGATTTTTCCGCAGCAGAATTACAAAATCCGCAGTGAAAACCCGTTGCGGTTTTTACTGCGGATTTATCGCGGTTTTAACTGTGGTTTCTTCTGCGGATTTTCATTTGCAGTTTTCTATTGGAGTAGGTGAAAATCCGCAGAAAAGAAGTGACATGCTGCGGAATGTAATCCGCAGCGTTTCCGCGCGTTTTTTTCCGCAGCATGTGCACTGCGTTTTTTGTTTCCCATAGGTTTACATTGTTCTGTAAACTCATGGGAAACTGCTGCGGATCCGCAGCGGTCAAATCCGCTGCGGATCCGCAGCAAAATCCGCAAAGTGTGAATATAGCCTAACACTAACTCTAACACTAACTCTAAAACACAAACTCTAACCCTAACCCACAAACCCTAACCCTAAAACACAAACTCTAACCCTAACCCTAAAACACAAACTCTAACCCTAACCCTAAAACACAAACTCTAACCCTAACCCAAACTCTAACCCTAACCCTAGGGATCCTAACCCTTAAGGTTAGGGTTAGGATCCCTTAGGGTTAGGGTTTGGGGGTGGCTTATCAGTGTGTGTTCTTGTGTTTTTCTATAAAAACGCATGCAAACGCATGTGCTTTAAAACGCATGTGTTTACATAGACATCAATACGTTTTTTTGCTGCAAAAAAACCGCATGCGTTTTTTTGTGGCATAAAAAGCCGCTAAAATTACTACATGTTGCATTTCTGCAATACAACGCATGCAGAGAAAAAACGCACGCGTTGCAAAAACGCGTCAAAACGCATGCAAAAAAACGCATGCGTTTTTAATGTTAAAGGGACACTGTCACCTGAATTTGGAGGGAACAATCTTCAGCCATGGAGGCGGGGTTTTTGTGTTTTTGATTCACCCTTTCCTTGCCCGCTGGCTGCATGCTGGCTGCAATATTGGATTGAAATTCATTCTCTGTCCTCCGTAGTACATGCCTGCACAAGGTGCAATCTTGCCTTGCGCAGGCGTGTACTATGGAGGACAGAGAATGAACTTCAATCCAATATTGCAGCCAGCATGCAGCCAGCGGGTAAGGAAAGGGTGAATCAAACACACAAAAACCCCGCCTCCATTGCTGAAGATTGTTCCCTCCAAATTCAGGTGACAGTGTCCCTTTAAGTATAGGAAAAAAAGCATGCTTTTTTTGCGTTTTTTTAGCGCAAAAACGCAAAAAAAAAAAACCGCAAATGTGAAACCAGCCTAAAATATGTGAATTGATTTTTTTGATTTGCCCAAAAGATCATCGTTCTCAGCAGCGCATCGTCCTGTGTATTCACGAAGTGTGCTGCCAAGCATAATGGCAGTCTATATGCACTGTATAGTCATTCTATGTGGATCTGAAGTTTGTCGGCCTGGGTAAACAAGTGATTAAAAGACCGGCTACATGTTGATCTATAATCTATAAGGGGTGTAGTTCAAGTGCACCCCTTATAGATTATCGTCTTCCTTATTTGATGTAATCATGCTAAAATAAAGCCTTCATAAACTTCTAATGGAGTTATTTTTCAGATAAACGTTTAGGCACTGCAATCATGTTTGACAGACAACATTTTTAGTAGCTAACGTCAATTTTTTTAGGGTATGTGCAGACGACGTCTCATAGCCATTGGCATACCTGCAGAGTTTTAGCTATAAGTCACCTGGTTTTCCTGAAGTGTCTTCTTTGTCATCTTTTGTGTCATTTTGGCAACAGCTTTGTTACCAACATCTTTTTTTTTTGTTATCAATAAAGTAGGAAGCAGCTTCCAAAGTGGAAACCACTCAAAGAATGGACAAGCCACTTCTTTTAGCCACTTTGCTGCTTTCGAAGACTGAAGTTGTTATAAGAAGCTACAAAAGACAGAACATACGAACAAGTGGTTTTGACATTGTACTATATGTAGTAATTCTTTTTAACCATCATTGAGCACCTTTAAGGTACTGTAGTTTCCAGGTAGAATCCACCTGAAATAGACATTGGCCTTAATTCATCAAAGCATTTAGGTCAAAAAGTGGCATAAAAGCTTTCAAAAGCTGCAAATTTTTGCTATTTTGGGAGTTTTTACACCAGTTTCTCCTAGCTCCGCCAAACTGGGTATGATGGGGATGTAACACCAGAGCATGTCTAATTAGCTGTGGTGTTTGTTTTTTGGTGTAGTTAATGGAAACGCTCGTTACTCATCAGACGAGTCAGATTCATAAAGATGTGTGCACCTCTTAGGCTGGGTTCACATTGCGCTAGGTGTATCCGTCTAAGGCTGGGTTCACATTGCGCTAGGTGTGTCCGTCTAACGGACTCGTTTTTAAGTAGTAAAAACGCAATGTAACGCACATACTAACGCGCCCATAGACTTGCATTGTCTGACGCATCCCTAAATTGGTATGCGTTTGTCACATAACATTTTTTTTCTGACGGACCTTCAACGCGGCTTGCAGCGTTCTCGGGTCCGGCCAAGCTAACGCACTACTAACGGAAGCGTTCATTCTGCCATAGAAGGCTATGGCAAACGCAGTCAGACGCAAATCATGAAAAATTTCCAAATAGGACCACACGTTTTAATAGCGTTTGAGGGTGGTCACATGTGGTCATGTGACAGGAAATGTGATTTCGGCCATTAAAGGAGGAATATCCCACTCACACAAAGTCTCCTGCACGTGACAGAGTGTTTTGCCGTAGCTCTTCTAAAATGTAAGTACATTTCTATATATATATCTCAGTAAACATCATGGGAGTCTGTAATGTCCGTCGGATGTGTGTGTACTAAAAATGTATTGCTTTGTTGCACACAGATGTCGGATACAGATGTCAGCAGCAGCAGCAGCAGCAGCGTGTCTGCGATTTTTTTCTTCTGAGTCGGTAGGCTTGCACTTTAAAAAACCATGTTGTGTGAATCTCCATTGTATTGAGCTAGGCATAACAATCCTGTTTATTGTTTAATTGTGAATAGGAGTCTTCTGAGCCCGAGGCTGTTAGACCTCCCCCCAAAAAACACGCTAAAACAACAAAGGTACATAGCACACATGTTGAATTTTTCAGGCATAAATTTATTGATCCAATGAATGTTAACATTATTTAATGTTAAAATATTTTTTTTTACATTTTACATACACAATAGGTTGTGGCACACGGAGGACAAAAAAGAAAAAAGGTCCCTAGACGTCTGTCGTCGCCACAACTGCCAGTGGTAAATATAAAACTAGAAATATTCTATCCAATATTTACCAACAATCTATCTATTCACTTTCTATCTACTATATCTATAAACTATCTATCAACTATCTATCGCTCCATCTATTTGTCTATCTATATCTATGTATCTATCTATCAATATCTATCTATCTATCTATCTATCTATCTATCTATCTATATCTATGTATCTATCTATCAATATCTATGTATCTATCTATCTATATCTATCTATCAATATCTATGTATCTATCTATCTATCTATCTATCTATATCTATGTATCTATCTATCAATATCTATGTATCTATCTATCTATATCTATCTATCAATATCTATGTATCTATCTATCTATCTATATCTATGTATCTATCTATCAATATCTATGTATCTATTTATCTATCTATCAATCTATATCTATGTATCTATATCTATGTATCTATCTATTGCTATATCTATGTATCTATCTATCTCTGTATATATGAATATGGCCATCCAGTGAAATTGACACTATCAACATAACGTTTTGTGTTTACATAGTCCAAGTCAGCGACTAAAAAAAAAAGATTATGAGACACTTATTAACCTTGTGGAAGCCAACCCCTCCATATGGGACCAGAGCGACAGCTCCCACCATGACATTGTGAAGAACCGCAAGTTGTGGGATCAAATAATCTGTCACTTTGATCCCCGATACATGAAGAAGTCGACAACCTCAAAGAAAAAAATTGGTAAATATTGGTGACGTAACATCTGAAAAGTTTAAAAAAAAAAAAAAATTTCTATCCTATCAACCTATCCACTTGTTGTCTGCTATCTATCTCTCAATTATCAACTATCTGTACACTATATATCTATCTATCTATACACTATTTCTAAACTATTTCTTATCTAACAACTATCTATCTACTATTTATATATAAACTATCGTAGCAAACTATGAACAATTTTTCCTATATCTTAAAACTATCTATCTACTATTTTTTTATATATATATATATTTTTTTTTAATTTAAAGCCGATGCTGTCCATACCCGTTGGAAGTCCATCCGCGATCGCTTTGTCCGTGACTACCGGAACAGTCAGAATGCACCAAGCGGATCAAGTGGCAAACGGGTGACACCGTATGTGCATTATCACCAACTGCTCTTTCTTCAGAAAACAGTGTCTCAGCGCTCGTAAGTACAAAAAGGTCTGTGTGCGAGACTAAATTGTTTAAAGGAAAATAATTAATTTTTGTTTTTGGGTTACAGCACAATATGCAGTACCGCTGCTCCTAGACCAGCAGAGGAACTTGAGCCTTCTCCAGTGGAACCAACGCAACCTGAAGATGTGTCTGGCATCAGCGAGCCACGATCTGCGGATAGAAGCACTATTGCTGCAGGTGTGAGTGCCCGGTTGCAATCACAGCGTGGACGCAAGCGAGCATCTCAAAAAGATGAAGCAGATGCAATTATCGTGGATGGACTCCAACGGGTAGAGGACATGTGTCGCAGTGAGCTCAAAGACCTGAGACGAGAAATTACCGAGCTGCAAGCACGCGAGTCTGTATACTCTGCTAATGAGTGGAAGCTACTTTTCTTATCCTATGTGCCTGTAGCACAAAATATCCCGGCACATAGAAACCTTATGTTTCGACAAAGACTGAACGAGCTTCTAGAGGAATTTGTGGGCCCCCAGGAACCCGCTCCATCGGGAAGAAGAAGACTGGACATGCCGGCCTACAACCCTCAATATAGAGGCCGGGGTGAAATGAGCGTGGAACCTGAAAGACAATGTAGCAGTCCATCATATAGTTGGGCAGACAATACTCCCGTGCAGTACCAAAGTCTTTAGTACCGTTCACTGTCCCCAGCCAGGTGCAATTACCGCGTTGCAATTTTTTTTTTATTTTTTGGGGTTTTTTTGTTGTTAAGTTCTATTTTCCTTTTTTTTTTTCATCCCTATGGGATATCATATGTTACACCTGTGTACCAACAGTTTGTTGGAAAAATACAAAAACATTTAGTAAACTGTTTCAAAGTTCAGATTCTTGTATGACTTTAACTTTTACTTTTTACACGACATAAGGTAACTTTTTACACGACATCAGGTTAAACAACATAACTTTTTACACTACGTAACTTTTTACACGACATCAGGTTAAACAACATAACTTTTTACACTACATAACTTTTTACACGACATAAGGTTATACATCATAACTTTTTACACTACGTAACTTTTTACACGACATCAGGAAGACTTTAAATTATTTTCACACGTGTCTGTCTTGCCATGGAACCTGGCCTTCATGTGTGAAGTAGTGTGCAAATTGATCACGAATCCTCATTATTTGTGATGCAGAACGAACTGCAGTCGATTCAATGCTACTGAGGTTCGACTCACAATCATTGGGGTCTACCAACTGGGGTTCATGTCTCGCCACAAAATTATGTAGACAGATGCACGCCTTCACAACACGGTCCACATTGTCTGGTTGCAGTTGCATGCAGGTTAGTAAAATACGCCATTTTAAGGTCAAAATCCCAAAGGCACACTCCACATAACGTCTAGCCCGGCTCAAGCGATAATTAAAAATGCGCCTGCTGGAGTCTAGACTACGGCTTGAGTAGGGCTTGAGGAGATTTTGTCCTAGTTGGAAGGCCTCATCACCAACTAAAACATAGGGCAAACTTGGGCCTTCGGTCCCCGGAAGAGGCCGTGATGACGGTATATTTAAACTTTGGCTGTACAAACATTGGCCCATGTTTGAGTCTCTGAATACTCTGGAATCGGTAGTCCTGCCATAAGCTCCAATATCCACAGCAACAAAACGGTACCTGGCATCCGCAATCGCCATCAATACTATAGAAAAGTATTTCTTATAGTTATAGTAGAGGGAACCACTATGCGCAGGTTTCTGAATCCGAATGTGCTTTCCGTCCACGGCACCAATACAATTGGGGAAATTAGCCACATCCTCGAACTGTTGGGAAATTGCTAGCCACATTTCTGATGTTGGTGTTGGTAGCACAAGTGGTTGCAAGTTGTTCCAAATGGCATCACAAGTTTCCCGAACCAGTTGACAAATTGTTGACTTCCCAAGTCGAAACTGGTAATGCAGTGACGCAAAAGTTTCTCCGGTAGCCAGATATCTGTCGACATTCAAAAACAAAAAAAAAAAAAATTAGGATTTTAATGATCATCTAAAGGCTAGTTTACAATAGAATATACAATTGCTAAATGAACGTTAGGCAACACGATACCGAGATCTAGTCTTTGTCAATAGAATGATAAAAAAAAATGTATAATTACCTCACAGTCACTACTAAACGTTGCTCCGCACTGATGCTTTCACGAAAAGTGCTGCGATGATGATGTATCTCATCCTTCACATGTGTGAGCAGAACATCAAAGGTCTCAATGGACATCCGTAGATAGCGTTGGAATTTGAAGGGATGATCCCGAAGCTGCACATACAGGGTGTGAAAGGCACCATATGTACTCCGCAAGAAATTCACTTCGTGGATCCAATATCTCCTTTGCGAACTACGCTTTCTCTGCCTAAGTCGCAACCGCATCAAGCGAAATCTGACGAGCTCAGACACAAACATCTTGCTAGCAGAAGTTCACTCAATGCTTTCAAAATGGAGAATGAGTCTGTGCCCACACCCGACAATGACAAAAGGGAAAAAAAAAAAAAAAAAGAACAACTTTATTGACAGTGACAAACGCAGACAAACGGATACTTCGTAAACGGACATCAAAATGAAAAAACGCGATCACATGCGTTAACGCTAGCGTTACCGTGACGACGAATTTCACATATTTTTGCTCCGTTTCTGTACATGCGTTTAACGCATCCGTTTAATGCCATGTACTTGACGCAATGTGAACCTAGCCTTAATGAATCCGAAATGTCTTACTCCACCATGCCCCCTCATCAAGTCTAGCCAGAAAATTACTGGTCTTGGTGAATAGGAGCCATAATGTGCAGATACCCTACTGTTCAGTTGATATGGATCAGGGACATGACGATAGACGGTGCAAAGCTAGGAGGGGATCAAAAGACCTCTCAAATGTATAAGGCCGCCGTCACACATGCGAGTTTTACGGACGTAAGAGCGCAGAATCTACGTCCGTAAAACTCGCAAAAAATACGGCACAATTATTCTCTATGCCCCTGCTCCTATTTGCCGTATTTTACTGATCAGTATTATACGGCTTTCTACGGCCGTACAAAATCGCAGCATGCTGCGTTTGTCACCGTACTGCGCAAGAAATACGCCAATGAAAGTCTATGGAAGCGTGAAAAATACGGATTACACACGGACAAGCAGTGTGACTTGCGAGAAATACGCAGCGCTGTTAGAGAGAAAAGCCGGTAATTCAGTGCGGTGTACAGTAAAATCACACTGACAGCTTACAGTAGAATAGGTAGAATAAATGTGTACACATAGAATAGGTATATATATATATATATGTCAGTGAGACACATATATGTATATATATTAATATTTATTCCAGCGCTAGACAGCTTGAAAGCCGGTAATTCAATTACCGGCTTTTTCCTTCTCCTTCCTTTAGGAAGGAGAAGGAAAAAGCCTTATGACATATATATATATATATACCTATTCTATGTGAATTACCGGCTTTTCTCTCTAATATATGTGTCTACTGACATATATATATATATATATATATATATATATATATATATAGACAGTATATATATATTTTCTTTTCTTTTTGGGACACATGGATCACTTCTATAGCGGTATGTTGGTTTTGCTAGCCTGCGAGAAAACCACGCAGTACGGATGCCATACGGATTACATACGGAGGATGCCATGCGCAAAAAACGGTGACACACCCTGCCTACGGAGGAGCTACGGACCACTTTTTTCGGGACTTTTCAGCGTATTACGGCCGTAATATACGGACCGTATTGTTTTACGCTGTGTGTGACGCCGGCCTAAGAAGACACCGGTGGTGAGCGCCTGCTACATAGCTTTTCTTCTGACATATATTTTAATTTTGCGGCTAGGAAAGATATTCATCCTACAGTCTGCAAATCTTTTGTTGGGTCCATCCTCTACCTCACAAGTCAGAATACTGGACATGTCTACAATTTCTGTAACCAATAGTTCTATTCTTCCAACAAAGGTGAAGAGATCTAAGAATGAATGTTATAGTCAGGGCAGTGTGCTGTATCATGCTCAGCTAGGAATGTCAGCTAGTACACTCGCTGAACTGGATAAACCTTCGGTCTCATGCACAAGGCTGAGCTTGGAATCTTCATTACGTGGATAAGGACTTCAGTGCTTATGGAGCGCCCCCAGACACAGGGCCACACGTTCTCGGTACCGGGCCTCTCTGGTTCGGTTCTGAGGCTGTCACGGTGGCTAGACCCGGTCCGCGACCCTGCTAAGGGGCGTCCAATAAAGGTGGTGCAGTCTGTCAGGGGTTCGTGACGCCACCTGTGGTGTTCGGTCAGGGTGACCGAGGCTGCTGTGGGGTCCGCTGGGGTGATGGAATGGCAGCTGGATGGTATACCTTCCCACAGGTGAAGTATGTCCCCAGGGCTTCCCAGTAAGGTAGATGGTGATGGTGTGAGGTGCAGTCAATAACGAGGACACAGGGTTGCAGTCTCTTTACCTCTTTACTGAAGACTTCAGGATCCTCAACCCAGAGCACGTTTAACAGGGCTATCTGAGACCGGCCTGTCCGATGTGCACTTCCAGAGTTTCCCTCGCAGATGGAATTCGTTGCCTACCACTAGCGCCTGTGTGTTGTAGTCCTACCCTGCTGAGCATTCGGAATAGTCCCCACAACTGCTGTTCTCGTTCGTTCATTCTCTACAGCTCTCTCTCTCTCTTTAGTTCCAGATGTTACTAGTTTCTCGTCCCCCAGGTATGTTATGGCTAGGACGCACCCGTATGACGGGAAGGCCTGGAGGTCTTCTGGGACCCTAGAGATGCCCCTCTCCCACTGTTGCCCCCTATGTCTTCATAGGAAATTTAAGGTAGACAGCCAACCTATAATTAACTCCAACAGAATAGCAAAATGGCCGACAGCACATGGGATAAGTGGATGCACGTCCTAGTTCCACTGGACCCCCATGGAAAGTGTACATACCAAGTAAACAATGAAGGACAGCATCCAATCCAGGTGAAAGTGTTCAAAAATGGATTCCTTTATTTGCCAAAGTGCAACGTTTCAACCCACATGGGTCTTTGTCAAGAGATGCATGCTTGACAAAGACCCATGTGGGTTGAAACGTTGCACTTTGGCAAATAAAGGAATCCATTTTTGAACACTTTCACCTGGATTGGATGCTGTCCTTCATTGTTTACTTAACCTATAATTAACTGTCCTGCGGAGTTCGAAGTAAGGCCTAGAGTCAGTTACTCCCGCGGTGTTCCGGCCACCGGCTACGCGCCTCAGTAGGATGTTGCCTCGCTCTCACGGCACGACTCCTACTGGTACTCCTTTTTGCTTGATCTCGTTTACACTGTTCCACAATATCCTCCCCTTCGTGTCTCTTCCTTAGGATACCGCCGCAAGGTAGAGCAGGCGCGGTTCCGTTACGTTCTGTTCTGTTCGCTAGGCACCTGCCAGGTTCCCACGCCTGACAGGGACCCCCCTGTGTCTTCTCCCTGCAACACCCCCTGCCACGGGATGTTGCCTGAATCCAACCCAGTCAGCTTCTGACTAACTTCCTCCCCGACCCCTAGTTTTACCAGTGTGAGGAGTGGCCCAATAAATAAAGCCTTTTTCTCCCCCTAGTGGCCGGAGTGTGAAGTGTAATGTGTTCTGGTGATACCTGGTCAGGAGAACTCCTTTAGTGCCATCAGATGTACCATCACTCCCCTTAGTGGCAGAGCGTCATACTGCAACGACCAGATCTCTGGGGCGCTGCACTCCACCCCGGTTAAATCCAGTACTCCTGGACTGGGAAGAAGAACAACAATACATTGCAGCAAAAGACATACAAAATTTTCGAAATGCTAAAACAAGTAAATAGAACAATGCTTCCCTTTATGGGAGGTGAGGACACTTGAACGTTACAAACAAAATTAAATATTTTTAAATAACAGGTTGACTATAAATAACTCTCAGTACCCAGCCGGGTATTCTACCAAGTGCAAACTCTGAACAATAAGTTAACTTTTCCTTTAAGGGCATATACGCTGAACCCACTAAAGGCCTACCATAAAATACTATATAAATAACTCAACTTTTCTTTCCGTTCTAGCTTCCCCACTGCAGGACCGCCTAGCTCCTTGGCTGGGCCTACTGTCATTGTACCGACCATCATTCTACGGTTCTCAGGAGGACTCTCTCTCTAACCCCTACGGGTTCACTTCAAGCTTTCCTGTCCTCAATCTTTATTAACATTATCAAACTTTATTAACGTTCAACATCATTAACGTTTCGATCTTTTCTACGGCAACATGTCAACATTCCCTTTAAGAGGGAACCAAGTCTCTAGGAAATAGTGCAGATTCTCTCTGTCTGCAAGTCCACTGAAAGCAAGACCTTCTGCGTCATGTCCAGAAGCATTATCTTCGCAAAGTCTTGTTTCGCTTGTAAAACTAGTAGGGAGCACCTTTAAGAAGGTACAAACCATATACAAAACAGTTTTGAATCATTCACCATCCATGATCCGGCAGTCTTTTAAACAATGATGAACTTGTGCAACAATTGAAAAAGAAATATAAACAATAGGGATCCCGGGTAAACAAGGGGATCCCTAGGAGTTAACCCTGGACGGGTTTAAGTAGAAAGGGGTAAGGAAAACAAAGAGTTAACTATGTACAATTGCGGGCTTCCGAGGTTTATTCTCGCGACGGTAGATTGCAAGGCATCCGTTGGTAGCGAACACTTCCCGGCCTGGAAAGATCTGTGTTCGACCTCTCATCCGATGCGGTATCAATGTCACTAATCAGTTTTTCAGGTATCATCTGGGTTCGAATGTCAATTTTGGTAGTAGGTTCAGTAGCGGCAATAATGCCCACTGTGGTAGTAGTATTAGGATTTGTCAGTTCAGAGTTAGTCTTAGTCATGGCAGCAGGTGGTGCTGCTATGGAGCTTATCAGTAGGTCTTCTGTCACTGGGGCAGGGTCGTTCTTCATACCCGCTTCAAATGTGGTCCCTCCGGTGCCAGCCTGCTTCGTCTCCGCGGGGATCTGGAACGCTAGGCACCTGCCAGGTTCCCACGCCTGACAGGGACCCCCCTGTGTCTTCTCCCTGCAACACCCCCTGCCACGGGATGTTGCCTGAATCCAACCCAGTCAGTTTCTGACTAACTTCCTCCCCGACCCCTAGTTTTACCAGTGTGAGGAGTGGCCCAATAAATAAAGCCTTTTTCTCCCCCTAGTGGCCGGAGTGTGAAGTGTAATGTGTTCTGGTGATACCTGGTCAGGAGAACTCCTTTAGTGCCATCAGACGTACCATCACTCCCCTTAGTGGCAGAGCGTCATACTGCAACGACCAGATCTCTGGGGCGCTGCACTTACAACATCTTAGGCCTCTTTCACACTTCAGTCTTTTGTTGTCAGTTTCAAACTGCCATTTTCGTCAAATAGCGGATCCGCCTTTTTTGTTTGGCGGATCCGCTATTTTCCTATTGACTTGCATTAGCGACGGATTGTGGCAGATGGTCGTCCGTCCCATCCGCCATGCGACGGATCCATCGAGATTTGGTGGACGTTGTCTAGACATTGACGGACTTTGTAACGTTTTTTGTCGCCGCCGAAATGGCGGACCGCGGCGGATCCGTCACGTCCGCCACTTTCTAGCATGGGCGCCTATGGGCGACGGATCCATCGCGATCCGTAATTTGGTGGATCCGTCGCCCCAATCCGCTTTTTTTTATTGAGCATGCTCCAAAAAGTGGATACTTTGCCCAGACAACCCCAAAACTCTATAAAGAGGACAGGTCATTCCCAAATGTGCCAGCCAGCAAGAGAGACCCTGCCACCCAGAGAGACCCTGCCAGCAAGACCCTGCCAGCAAGAGAGACCCTGCCAGCAAGACCCTGCCAGCCAGAGAGGCCCTACCAGCCAGAGAGGCCCTGCCAGCCAGACCCTGCCTGAGACAGCCATGTGAATACTGCCATCCAGTATGAGGTGTGTGTGCGTGCGTGTGTGCGTGTGTGTGTGCGTGCGCCTGCCTTGTTTATATATTTTTTTTCATACTATGCTGGTATTTTGAATAGCTGTGCTGTAACATGTGTTTTGTGTGTGTATAAATGTTGTGTGATATGTTCTGCATTTTTGTTGTTTTTCATAATTTACTGGTATTTCAAATAAAGAGCAGTGTAGCTCCTACTTTCCAAAAAACAAAACAAAACATTTTTTTTAAATATAGTAATAACATTTTCACAAAACTGTCAGTAGTCTCATTTCAAGATAAATGTACAATTGGGTATACATGCAGTAAAGGTTATATATACAAATGCGGAATGCAAATCTTTGCTATAGAAAATGTTATCAGGTTTTAGAAAATACAAACTGTAGGGTAATCATAATTAACAATTTAGGGAATTGGTATTTTAATTTTGAACGAGGAACATTTTTTAGAAGGTTAATACTTTGTTTAGGTGGGTTTACCAACATGCACATGGCGCATATCAAGTTCCAAGTAGTTTTGGTGTTGCTTTCAAGGGATTTTTTTTTGGTGGGGGGGGGGGGTTTGTGGGGAAACAGGAGGTAGAGGGTTTGGCAGCTTGTGCATCAAGCATATCTAGCATATCAAGTTTGACGGTTTAGACATTTTTTTTGTGGTGGGGGAAATCAAAAAGTAAGTTGGCATACTTATTTATAATCATTCTAATTAAAACTGTCTTCAAATTGGAAGATGTTACAGGAACCAAGCAAGGTACTGACCCAAGACGTACGCAGGCAGGCTCCCCAAGTTTTGGAAAAAGATGTAAGTGTAAAGTCCTGAAAGCTGCATCTATCCATCTATCCTTTTGTATAGTAGCTTAGAACTCTCTTTATACTTACAGATTCTAGGGACCAAGAGGGACGCAAGCAAGGGACCGACCAACCCAAGATAGACGCAAGACCCCAAGTTTTTGAAACAGATGTAAGTGTAAAGTCCTGAAAGCTGCATCTATCCATCTTTCCTTTTGTATAGTAGCTTAGAACTCTCTTTATACTTACAGATTCTAGGGACCAAGAGCGACACAAGCAAGGGACCGACCAACCCAAGATAGACGCAAGACCATAATGTCTTCTTCTGAGAGCCCCCAGCACATCAGCAGCAAACTGAGGTGTTTATTTTTTTTCTTCATAATTTTTTTATTTTGGTACAACAATGGCAATTGTATTTTAAGCCTTTATGTGTTTATTCTGTATTCACAGGAAGATGAAGCAGAGAGGCTTACAGAAGGAGACTGACAGGGTGGAGAAATTCAAGGAGTGTAAGTTTTGCACAGACCAATCCTCACATACAACACACTACACCCAACACAAACATTCAGCACAGCACACACAATACATATGCCTCTATCCAAGCACATTATTTATTTATTTATTTATTTATTTTATTAGTCTTCACAATCCGGGGCTCGACGTAGAGTTCCTCAAAGCACCTCCCATAGTCGTCGGATTAATAATCGCGGCAGTCGCCGAAAAGTAAGTTCCTTTTTGGTTTGGTGTTTAGTAAACTGTAAAATTCATGTGGTGTAATCTTTCCCTTTTTATTCTTATCTTTTTGTTAGGCTTCACAGCGTGCTCCCGAACAGGATGACGAAGAGGAGGGCATTGACGTGGACACCCTCATCCAAGCGGTACAAATTCGGGAGCCGCTGTGGAACATATCGGACCGCCGCCATGCTGACCAGTTAATCACCCGACGGCTATGGGAGGAAGTGTGCAGTGCTGTTATGGATAACTGGGAGGAACTCGATGCTGGGGCCCCGCGTAAGTATTCACACTTCATTAGCTTATGTTAGCATGAGTTGTATAGTAACCAATTTTTGCTTTCTCTTTCCAAGTAACAGGATTATCGTGCGGTGGCGGTCACTCAGGGATCGCTTCAAGAGGGAATTTAATAAGGAGATGCAGGCCCCGAGTGGATCTACAGGACGCAGGAGCAGGTACAAACATGCCAGAGCCCTGTCGTTCCTCCAGTCGACGCTGCTGAGCAGAAGGTAAATATTCAACACCACATGTTTTCAGTCAAACTGTAAAAATGTGTAACCTTCAATATTTTTTTTGCAGCAAGGGCAATTGTAATATCAAGATACTAATTTTTTTTCTTCTTCTTTAACAGCACTTTCTGCAGCACTCGGGAGCCTGCATCAGAGTTGCACCCCTCTGGAGCGATCTCTAGGGAGTCCGCCACCGGGGGACCACGTCGACCCCTCTGTATCTGTACCTTCCCTTTTGTTTGATCCCTCAGACCCATCCACCATCAGGAAAGGAGCTATGCGCCTGACTTTTTGCAGCTGAATGCATCCTTCCACAGTGCCGTCAAGCTTTTGAGTGAGCAAACGTCTGCTGGGTACAATATGCTTAACAAAAGCATACTTGAACTCAGCAGTCGTCTGGATAGGATGCAATCAGAGGCAAACCAGTCACCAAGACACTGTTTTTTTCAGTCGGTCCTCAGGCACATGGAAAATCTAACTCCTGACCTGCAGATGCATGTGATGCAAGGCTGCCACACTGCTCTAGTGCAGGTGATGTCCCAAACCCCTCTACCTACCCTTCATGTTTCTACACCTTTCCCCTCTCAAACCACCGTCTATCCTCCTGTCCGTCCTCCTCCCGTCCGTCCTCCACCCGTCCATTCTACTCCTTCGCCATTCGTTCCTTCCCCCCTTAGTCTTTCCCAGTTTTTACCGTCCCCTTTCCATTCTTCCCCTTTAACTTCACTGTTAACTATCCCACCAACATCTTCATACCTCTCACAAACCACATCTGCACCTCAACTCTCTACCCAACCTCATGTTTTCACCACCCATTCCACTTCTGTTCCTCCCCGTGATGTCCATGATGTCCTGTCCCCCCATCTCGACGTGGTCCGCCCTGTCAGCCCCTCCGCTACTATCTCCACCCAAAATTATGAAAATCTGTAATGTACATAATAAATAAACTTTTTTTGGTTTAAAAACAATTTTATTGTATTTCTTTTTTTTTTTGTAAAAAAATGTATTAAAGCCACCAAGGTTATGGTAATAGGAACAGTAGAAAAAGTTTAAAGGGTACCTGTTCAAAACATACAATACTGTAAGGTTAAAGTACAAGGTTTTGTAACCAAACAAAAAATGGTATTTTTACAAGTGTGAAAAAAAAAATTTTTTTAAACTATTTCAACTGATCCTGGAGGAGACATGAAGTAGTCTGCAAAATTGTCCCGCATTCTTGAGACTGCTATTGGACTGCGAAAACTTGTGTTGTGGTAATCCCGCAAGGTGCTTTCTGACACATTATCCTCCAGGGAAACTTGTTCTTTTGATAAAACAAAATTGTGAAGTACCACGCAAGCCTTCACCACATCATCGACAGTTTCAGTCTGCAGTTTAATTGCAGTTAGTAGTATTCTCCATTTAGCAGTTAAGATGCCAAAAGCACATTCCACTACTCTTCGTGCTCTGGTTAAGCGGTAATTAAAAATTTTCTTCCTCTGGGTCAGTCCACTACTTCCAAAGGGTTTCAGCAAATGTGGGGAAAGCTGGAAGGCATCATCTCCAACGCAAACAAATGGTAATGGTGGACCAGTGGTTCCAGGGAGAGGTCTAGGGGGCGGAAAGTCAAATGTCTCTCCATACAAACGACGCCCCATTGGTGAACTTTTAAAGATCTGTGAGTCATTTGCACGTCCATACGCACCGATATCCACAGCGATGAACTTGCAGTGTGCGTCGGCTATGGCCATCAATACAATTGAGAAGTACTTCTTGTAGTTGTAAAACTATGATCCAGAGCCAGAAGGTTTGACGATCCTTATGTGCTTCCCATCGACTGCTCCGACACAATTTGGGAACTGGCATATTTGTTGAAAATTTTGTGCAATCTCCAGCCACCTCTCCTGTGATGGCTCTGGAATGTATTCCGCTTGTAGGCACTCCCACAATGCCCGGCAGGTATCTCTGATGATCCCCGAGATGGTGGATATCCCAAGCCGAAACTGAAAATGTAGGGATGAGAACGACTCTCCAGTTGCAAGGAATCTGTTAACAAAAGGAAAAGACAATAATTAATAAAAACGTCAAAAAACAACATTACAGTTATAAGTCTGATGACTGAGAATCATTTAAAAAAATAACTTACCGAATAGTCACCATGAGACGCTCCGCTGGTGATATAGAGAAGCGCATCTGGGTGTCTCGTCTCCGTATAGAGTCTTCCACATGGCCCAATAAAATTTCAAAATTTTCCGCTTTCATCCTCACATAGTTGAAGAACTTCTGAGGGTTTTCCCTCAGTTCAATGTAAAGTGTGGAATAAACACCACGGGTCATGCGTTGGGCGGTGATGGATCCACAGCCTTCTCTTCCGCTGCTGCCGTAGGATGCGCAGTCTTTCTTCCTCCTTGTCTCAAACGATGGCTGCCAACCGATTTGCCTCAAAAGTAAAATCCGCAGATATCTTCATAATGTTCGCCAGTACTCCTTCCATCTCTGCCACTTTCTCTACAACCTTTCAAAGATGTGGTGTCAATACACAGTATATATAGTTTTCCAGTAGTTTCCAGTAGCCAACCACATTGAGATCCTCCCTTTTTTAAAAAACGGATCCATCAAAAAACGGTTACAACAGATGGGAAAACGGTCGCAACGGTTCTAACGGATCCATTTTTTTTACGGATCAGGGCAGCTGATCCATCAAAAAACGGATCTGTTATAACCGTTTTCTCAACAAATTTGACGGATCCGTCGATCTGCCACGATGTCGGACCTAACTGACAACAAAAGACTGAAGTGTGAAAGTAGCCTTATGCGCCATACTTTAACCTCGTTTGTTACTGATTTTTAAAATAAAAAATAAAAAATACAAATTGTGACATGTTCCATAGCTTGCTGTAATTTAATAGTTTTCTCCCTTAGAAACATTACTCCTATTCCAGAAGATAATACCCCAAATAGGCCCTTTATGGTGGAATAAAGGGCCTATAAATCCATAATACAGACCCAGAGTCGTGACCCATAGACACACATATATAGGATATACACATGTCATCCGTTCACATGACAGTTTTGCCACTGTATTAAATTAACGTTTAGGTTTTAGTAAATAAAATTTTGTAACATCCAGTTCACATCAGTTGTACGTCATTTAGGCCTCTTTCACACTTCCGTCTTTCTTTTTCCATCACAATGCGTTGTTTTGTGAAGAAAAAGGATCCATCAAATGTTTCTGCTGGATCCGTTTTATTCTCATAGACTTGTGTTATGGCCTTCCGTTTCATCCGTCGTGCGCTGGATCCATCGGAAAATTGCTGTCAGTCGAGCAGAGACATCGCACAGAGGAACGTTTTTGTGCACGTCGGAAAATCGCTCAGCGACGGATCCTGCGCTGTCCGTTGCTGAGTGTCAAAAGCAGGAATCCAGCGATGGATGCAGTCTTTTGAAACTGAGCATGCGCCGAAGAATTTCCAGTCATGGAAATTCTCTCACTCGCTCGCTCTCTTTTTTTTTTTTACTATTGATGCTGCCTGTGCAGCATCTATAGTAAAAAGATATAATGTTAAAAATAATTTAAAAACTAAAAAATCGTGATATTCTTACCTTCCGGCATCCCGCGCAGCCTTCGCGATGCTCCCAGCAGCTGCCGTTCCCAATAATGCCTTGCAAAATGACCCTATGATGTCGCGGTCTCGCGAGACCGCTACGTCATCAGAGGTCATTGTCTCGCAAGGCATTACTGGGAATGGGAGCTGCCGGGAGCATCGCCAGTATTGGGAAGGCTGCATGGGACGCCGGAAGGTAAGAATATTGCGATTTTTTTTTTTTATTATTATTTTTATCATGGGTTGTGTTGTGTATGCGTTTTCGCAGCGGAAAACTGCTGCGGAGACACATACACAACAGGTGCACATAGCCTCGACGGGTCCGTCAAAAAACCGGGCCCAATGCGCCCGATTTTTACAATCTGCGCAGAATCCGTCATTTCAACATTTTGACGGATCCTGTGCAGATTGTAAAAACGGAAGTGTGAAAGAAGCCTTAGAGAATAATATTATTCTTTTTTTTATATGACACCGATTTAATCACATTGGTTTCCTGGTAGCTTACTCTTAAAACCACTAAGGGTATGTGCACACGCTGCGGATTTTGCTGCGGATCCGCAGCTGCGGGTCCGCAGCGGTTTCCCATGCGTTTACAGTATAATGTAAACCTATGGGAAATTAAATCCGCAGTGCACATGCTGCGTAAAAAAACGCACAGAAACGCAGCGGTTTACATTCTGCAGCATGTCAATTCTTTGTGCGGATTCCGCTGCGGGTTTACACCTGCTCCAATAGAAAACTGCAGGTGTAAGCCCGCAGCGGAATCCACAATAGAAACCGCGATAAATCCGCAGAAAAAAACAGCGGTTTTGCACTGCGGATTTATCAAATCCGCTGAGGAAAAATCCGCAGCACTCACAGATACGTGTGCACATACCCTTAGGAAAGATTATTGCTGCATATTTTTATAAGAGTTTAACCCCTTCATGACCCAGCCTATTTTGACCTTAAAGACCTTGCCGTTTTTTGCAATTCTGACCAGTGTCCCTTTATGAGGTAATAACTCAGGAACGCTTCAACGGATCCTAGCGGTTCTGAGATTGTTTTTTCGTGACATATTGGGCTTCATGTTAGTGGTAAATTTAGGTCAATAAATTCTGCGTTAATTTGTGATAAAAACGGAAATTTGGCGAAAATTTTGAAAATTTCGCAATTTTCACATTTTGAATTTTTATTCTGTTAAACCAGAGAGATATGTGACACAAAATAGTTAATAAATAACATTTCCCACATGTTTACTTTACATCAGCACAATTTTGGAAACAAAATTTTTTTTTGTTAGGAAGTTATAAGGGTTAAAATTTGACCAGCGATTTGTCATTTTTACAACGAAATTTACAAAACCATTTTTTTTAGGGACCACCTCACATTTGAAGTCAGTTTGAGGGGTCTATATGGCTGAAAATACCCAAAAGTGACACCATTCTAAAAACTGCACCCCTCAAGGTACTCAAAACCACATTCAAGAAGTTTATTAACCCTTCAGGTGCTTCACAGCAGCAGAAGCAACATGGAAGGAAAAAATTAACATTTAACTTTTTAGTCACAAAAATTATCTTTTAGCAACAATTTTTTTATTTTCCCAATGGTAAAAGGAGAAACTGAACCACGAAAGTTGTTGTCCAATTTGTCCTGAGTACGCTGATACCTCATATGTGGGGGTAAACCACTGTTTGGGCGCACGGCAGGGCTTGGAAGGGAAGGAGCGCCATTTGACTTTTTGAATCAAAAATTGGTTCCACTCTTTAGCGGACACCATGTCACGTTTGGAGAGCCCCCGTGTGCCTAAAAATTGGAGCTCCCCCACAAGTGACCCCATTTTGGAAACTAGACGCCCCAAGGAACTTATCTAGATGCATAGTGAGCACTTTGAACCCCCAGGTGCTTCACAAATTGATCCGTAAAAATGAAAAAGTACTTTTTTTCACAAAAAAATTCTTTTAGCCTCAATTTTTTCATTTTCACATGGGCAACAGGATAAAATGGATCCTAAAATGTGTTGGGCAATTTCTCCTGAGTACACCAATACCTCACATGTGGGGGTAAACCACTGTTTGGGCACATGGTAAGGCTCGGAAGGGAAGGAGCGCCATTTGACTTTTTGAATGAAAAATTATTTCCATCGTTAGCGGACACCATGTCGCGTTTGGATAGCTCCTGTGTGCCTAAACATTGGCGCTCCCCCACAAGTGACCCCATTTTGGAAACTAGACCCCCCAAGGAACTTATTTAGATGCCTAGTAAGCACTTTAAACCCTCATGTGCTTCACAAATTGATCTGTAAAAATGAAAAAGTACTTTTTTTCCACAAAAAAATTATTTTCGCCTCAATTTTATTCATTTTCACATGGGCAGTAGGATAAAATGGATCATAAAATTTGTTGGGCAATTTCTCCCGAGTACGTCGATACCTCATATGTGGGGGTAAACCACTGTTTGGGCACTCGGCAGGGCTCGGAAGGGAAGGCGCGCCATTTGACTTTTTGAATGGAAAATTAGCTCCAATTGTTAGCGGACACCATGTCGCGTTTGGAGAGCCCCTGTGTGCCTAAACATTGGAGCTCCCCCACAAGTGACCCCATTTTGGAAACTAGACCCCCCAAGGAACTTATCTAGATGCATATTGAGCACTTTAAACCCCCAGGTGCTTCACAGAAGTTTATAACGCAGAGCCATGAAAATAAAAAAAAATTTTTCTTTCCTCAAAAATGATTTTTTAGCCTGGAATTTCCTATTTTGCCAAGGATAATAGGAGAAATTGGACCCCAAATATTGTTGTCCAGTTTGTCCTGAGTACGCTGATACCCCATATGTGGGGGTAAACCACTGTTTGGGCGCACGGCAGGGCTCGGAAGGGATGGCACGCCATTTGGCTTTTTAAATGGAAAATTAGCTCCAATCATTAGCGGACACCATGTCACGTTTGGAGAGCCCCTGTGTGCCTAAACATTGGAGATCTGTTATGTTTGCTAATGACAGGTGTTATGAAGGCAATCCAGAAACACAGTGTGCTTAGCGATCAGAGCGCACACAGTGATCTGACAAATACCCAAAAATACAAGAACGAGCTCTGAGACGTGGAAACTCTGTAGACTGCACACCTGATCCTATCCTAAACACAACTAAAAGCGGCTGTGGATTGCGCCTAACAACTACCTAGGCAACTCGGCACAGCCTAAGAAACTAGCTAGCCTGAAGATAGAAAAATAGGCCTGACTTGCCCCAGAGAAATTCCCCAAAGGAAAAGGCAGCCCCCCACATATAATGACTGTGAGTAAGATGAAAAGACAAAACGTAGGGATGAAATAGATTCAGCAAAGTGGGGCCTGATATTCTAGGACAGAGCGAGGACAGTAAAGCGAACTTTGCAGTCTACAAAAAACCCTAAAGCAAAACCACGCAAAGGGGGCAAAAAAAACCCACCGTGCCGAACTAACGGCACGGCGGTACACCCTTTGCGTCTCAGAGCTTCCAGCAAAACAAAAGACAAGCTGGACAGAAAAAAAGCAACAAAAAAGCAAAAAGCACTTAGCTATACAGAGCAGCAGGTCACAGGAACAATCAGGAGAAGCTCAGATCCAACACTGAAACATTGACAAGGAGCAAGGATAGCAGCATCAGGCGGAGTTAAGTAATGAGGCAGTTAACGAGCTCACCAGAACACCTGAGGGAGGAAGCTCAGAAGCTGCAGTACCACTTGTGACCACAGGAGTGAATTCAGCCACAGAATTCACAACAGTACCCCCCCCTTGAGGAGGGGTCACCGAACCCTCACCAGAGCCCCCAGGCCGACCAGGATGAGCCGCATGAAAGGCACGAACAAGATCGGAAGCATGAACATCAGAGGCAAAAACCCAGGAATTATCTTCCTGAGCATAACCCTTCCATTTAACCAGATACTGGAGTTTCCGTCTAGAAACACGAGAATCCAAAATCTTCTCCACAATATACTCCAATTCCCCCTCCACCAAAACCGGGGCAGGAGGCTCAACAGATGGAACCATAGGTGCCACGTATCTCCGCAACAACGACCTATGGAATACATTATGTATGGAAAAGGAGTCTGGGAGGGTCAAACGAAAAGACACAGGATTGAGAACCTCAGAAATCCTATACGGACCAATAAAACGAGGTTTAAATTTAGGAGAGGAAACCTTCATAGGAATATGACGAGAAGATAACCAAACCAGATCCCCAACACGAAGTCGGGGACCCACACGGCGTCTGCGATTAGCGAAAAGTTGAGCTTTCTCCTGGGACAAGATCAAATTGTCCACTACCTGAGTCCAGATCTGCTGCAACCTATCCACCACAGAATCCACACCAGGACAGTCCGAAGACTCAACCTGTCCTGAAGAGAAACGAGGATGGAACCCAGAATTGCAAAAAAATGGAGAAACCAAGGTAGCCGAGCTGGCCCGATTATTAAGGGCGAACTCAGCCAACGGCAAAAAGGACACCCAATCATCCTGGTCTGCAGAAACAAAACATCTCAGATATGTTTCCAAGGTCTGATTGGTTCGTTCGGTCTGGCCATTAGTCTGAGGATGGAAAGCCGAGGAAAAGGATAGGTCAATGCCCATCCTACCACAAAAGGCCCGCCAAAACCTTGAAACAAACTGGGAACCTCTGTCAGAAACAATATTCTCAGGAATGCCATGCAACCGAACCACATGCTGAAAGAACAAAGGTACCAAATCAGAGGAGGAAGGCAATTTAGCCAAGGGCACCAGATGGACCATTTTAGAAAAGCGATCACAGACCACCCAAATGACTGACATCTTTTGAGAAACGGGAAGGTCAGAAATGAAATCCATCGAAATATGTGTCCAAGGCCTCTTTGGGACCGGCAAGGGCAAAAGCAACCCACTGGCACGAGAACAGCAGGGCTTAGCCCTAGCACAAATCCCAGAGGACTGCACAAAAGCACGTACATCCCGTGACAGAGATGGCCACCAGAAGGATCTAGCCACTAACTCTCTGGTACCAAAGATTCCAGGATGACCAGCCAACACCGAACAATGAAGTTCAGAGATAAGTTTATTAGTCCACCTATCAGGGACGAACAGTTTCTCTGCTGGACAACGATCAGGTTTATTCGCCTGAAATTTTTGCAGCACCCGCCGCAAATCAGGGGAGATGGCAGACACAATGACTCCTTCCTTGAGGATACCCGCTGGCTCAGATAAACCCGGAGAGTCGGGCACAAAACTCCTAGACAGAGCATCCGCCTTCACATTTTTAGAGCCCGGAAGGTACGAAATCACAAAGTCGAAGCGGGCAAAAAATAACGACCAACGGGCCTGTCTAGGATTCAAGCGCTTGGCAGACTCGAGATAAGTCAAGTTCTTATGATCAGTCAATACCACCACGCGATGCTTAGCTCCTTCAAGCCAATGACGCCACTCCTCGAATGCCCACTTCATGGCCAGCAACTCTCGATTGCCCACATCATAATTACACTCAGCGGGCGAAAACTTCCTGGAAAAGAAAGCACATGGTTTCATCACTGAGCAATCAGAACCTCTCTGTGACAAAACCGCCCCTGCTCCAATCTCAGAAGCATCAACCTCGACCTGGAATGGAAGAGAAACATCTGGCTGACACAACACAGGGGCAGAACAAAAACGACGCTTCAACTCCTGAAAAGCTTCCACAGCAGCAGAAGACCAATTAACCAAATCAGCACCCTTCTTGGTCAAATCGGTCAATGGTTTGGCAATGCTAGAAAAATTACAGATGAAGCGACGATAAAAATTAGCAAAGCCCAGGAACTTTTGCAGACTTTTCAGAGATGTCGGCTGAATCCAATCCTGGATGGCTTGGACCTTAACTGGATCCATCTCGATAGTAGAAGGGGTAAAGATGAACCCCAAAAATGAAACTTTCTGCACACCGAAGAGACACTTTGATCCCTTCACAAACAAAGAGTTAGCACGCAGGACCTGAAAAACCATTCTGACCTGCTTCACATGAGACTCCCAATCATCTGAGAAGATCAAAATGTCATCCAAGTAAACAATCAGGAATTTATCCAGATACTCACGGAAGATGTCATGCATTAAAGACTGAAACACAGATGGAGCATTGGCAAGTCCGAACGGCATCACTAGATACTCAAAATGACCCTCGGGCGTATTGAATGCAGTTTTCCATTCATCTCCTTGCCTGATTCTCACCAGATTATACGCACCACGAAGATCTATCTTAGTGAACCAACTAGCCCCCTTAATCCGAGCAAACAAGTCAGATAACAATGGCAAGGGATACTGAAATTTAACAGTGATCTTATTAAGAAGGCGGTAATCAATACACGGTCTCAGCGAACCATCCTTCTTGGCTACAAAGAAGAACCCTGCTCCCAGTGGTGATGACGATGGGCGAATATGTCCCTTCTCCAGGGATTCCTTCACATAACTGCGCATAGCGGCGTGTTCGGGCACGGATAAATTAAATAATCGACCTTTAGGGAATTTACTACCAGGAATCAAATTGATAGCACAATCACAATCCCTATGCGGAGGTAGAGCATCGGACTTGGGCTCTTCAAATACATCCTGATAATCAGACAAGAACTCTGGGACCTCAGAAGGGGTGGATGACGAAATCGACAAAAATGGAACATCACCATGTACCCCCTGACAACCCCAGCTGGATACCGACATGGAATTCCAATCCAATACTGGATTATGGGTTTGTAGCCATGGCAACCCCAACACGACCACATCATGCAGATTATGCAACACCAGGAAGCGAATAACTTCCTGATGTGCAGGAGCCATGCACATGGTCAGCTGGGCCCAGTATTGAGGTTTATTCTTGGCCAAAGGTGTAGCATCAATTCCTCTCAATGGAATAGGACACCGCAAAGGCTCCAAGAAAAACCCACAACGTTTAGCATAATCCAAATCCATCAGATTCAGGGCAGCGCCTGAATCCACAAACGCCATGACAGAAAACGACGACAAAGAGCATATCAAGGTAATGGACAGAAGGAATTTGGACTGTACAGTACCAATGACGGCAGACCTAGCGGACCGCTTAGTGCGCTTAGGACAATCAGAAATAGCATGAGTGGAATCACCACAGTAGAAACACAGACCATTCAGACGTCTGTATTCCTGCCGTTCAACTCTAGTCATAGTCCTATCGCACTGCATAGGCTCAGGTTTAACCTCAGGCAGTACCGCCAAATGGTGCACAGATTTACGCTCGCGCAAGCGTCGACCGATCTGAATGGCCAAAGACAAAGACTCATTCAAACCAGCAGGCATAGGAAATCCCACCATGACATCCTTAAGAGCCTCAGAGAGACCCTTTCTGAACAAAGCTGCCAGCGCAGATTCATTCCACTGAGTGAGTACTGACCATTTCCTAAATTTCTGACAATATACTTCTATATCATCCTGACCCTGGCACAAAGCCAGCAAATTTTTCTCAGCCTGATCCACTGAATTAGGCTCATCGTACAGCAATCCGAGCGCCAGGAAAAACGCATCGACACTACTCAATGCAGGGTCTCCTGGCGCAAGAGAAAATGCCCAGTCTTGAGGGTCGCCGCGCAAAAAAGAAATAATAATCAAAACCTGTTGAATAGGATTACCAGAAGAATGAGGTTTCAAGGCCAGAAATAGCTTACAATTATTTTTGAAACTTAGAAACTTAGTTCTATCTCCAAAAAACAAATCAGGAATAGGAATTCTTGGTTCTAACATAGATTTCTGATCAATAGTATCTTGAATTTTTTGTACATTTATAACGAGATTATCCATTGAAGAGCACAGACCCTGAATATCCATGTCCACACCTGTGTCCAGAATCACCCAAATGTCTAGGGGAAAAAAAAAGTGAACACAGAGCAGAAAAAAAAAAAAATGATGTCAGAACTTTTTCTTTCCCTCTATTGAGAATCATTAGTTTGGCTCCTTGTACTGTTATGTTTGCTAATGACAGGTGTTATGAAGGCAATCCAGAAACACAGTGTGCTTAGCGATCAGAGCGCACACAGTGATCTGACAAATACCCAAAAATACAAGAACGAGCTCTGAGACGTGGAAACTCTGTAGACTGCACACCTGATCCTATCCTAAACACAACTAAAAGCGGCTGTGGATTGCGCCTAACAACTACCTAGGCAACTCGGCACAGCCTAAGAAACTAGCTAGCCTGAAGATAGAAAAATAGGCCTGACTTGCCCCAGAGAAATTCCCCAAAGGAAAAGGCAGCCCCCCACATATAATGACTGTGAGTAAGATGAAAAGACAAAACGTAGGGATGAAATAGATTCAGCAAAGTGGGGCCTGATATTCTAGGACAGAGCGAGGACAGTAAAGCGAACTTTGCAGTCTACAAAAAACCCTAAAGCAAAACCACGCAAAGGGGGCAAAAAAACCCCACCGTGCCGAACTAACGGCACGGCGGTACACCCTTTGCGTCTCAGAGCTTCCAGCAAAACAAAAGACAAGCTGGACAGAAAAAAAGCAACAAAAAAGCAAAAAGCACTTAGCTATACAGAGCAGCAGGTCACAGGAACAATCAGGAGAAGCTCAGATCCAACACTGAAACATTGACAAGGAGCAAGGATAGCAGCATCAGGCGGAGTTAAGTAATGAGGCAGTTAACGAGCTCACCAGAACACCTGAGGGAGGAAGCTCAGAAGCTGCAGTACCACTTGTGACCACAGGAGTGAATTCAGCCACAGAATTCACAACAGAGATCCCCCAGAAATGACACCATTTTGGAAACTAGACCCCCAAAGGAACTAATCTAGATGTGTGGTGAGGACTTTGAACCCCCAAGTGCTTCACAGAAGTTTATAACGCAGAGCCATGAAAATAAAAAAAAAAAAATATTTTCTCAAAAATGATCTTTTAGCCTGCAATTTTTTATTTTCCCAAGGGTAACAGGAGAAATTTGACCCCAAAAGTTGTTGTCCAGTTTCTCCTGAGTACGCTGATACCCCATATGTGGGGGTAAATCACTGTTTGGGCTCATGCCGGGGCTCGGAAGTGAAGTAGTGACGTTTTGAAATGCAGACTTTGATGGAATGCTCTGCGGGCGTCACGTTGCGTTTGCAGAGCCCCTGATGTGGCTTAACAGTAGAAACCCCCCACAAGTGACCCCATTTTGGAAACTAGACCCCGAAAGGAACTTATCTAGATGTGTGGTGAGCACTTTGAACCCCCAAGTGCTTCATAGAAGTTTATAATGCAGAGCCGTGAAAATAATAAATACGTTTTCTTTCCTCAAAAATAATTATTTAGCCCAGAATTTTTTATTTTCCCAAGGGTTACAGAAGAAATTGGACCCCAAAAGTTGTTGTCCAGTTTCTCCTGAGTACGCTGATACCCCATATGTGGGGGTAAACCACTGTTTGGGCACATGCCGAGGCTCGGAAGTGAAGTAGTGACGTTTTGAAATGCAGACTTTGATGGAATGCTCTGTGGGCGTCACGTTGCGTTTGCAGAGCCCCTGATGTGGCTTAACAGTAGAAACCCCCCACAAGTGACCCCATTTTGGAAACTAGACCCCGAAATGAACTTATCTAGATGTGTGGTGAGCACTTTGAACCCCCAAGCGCTTCATAGAAGTTTATAATGCAGAGCCGTGAAAATAATAAATACGTTTTCTTTCCTCAAAAATAATTATTTAGCCCAGAATTTTTTAATTTTCCCAAGGGTAACAGGAGAAATTTGACCCCAATAATTGTTGTCCAGTTTCTCCTGAGTACGGTGATACCCCATATGTGGGGGTAAACTACTGTTTGGGCACATGCCGGGGCTTGGAATTGAAGTAGTGACGTTTTGAAATGCAGACTTTGATGGAATGCTCTGCGGGCGTCACGTTGCGTTTACAGAGCCCCTGATGTGCCTAAACAGTAGAAACCCCCCACAAGTGACCCCATTTTGGAAACTAGACCCCGAAAGGAACTTATCTAGATGTGTGGTGAGCACTTTGAACCCCCAAGTGCTTCATAGAAGTTTATAATGCAGAGCCGTGAAAATAATAAATACGTTTTCTTTCCTCAAAAATAATTATTTAGCCCAGAATTTTTTATTTTCCCAAGGGTTACAGGAGAAATTGGACCCCAAAAGTTGTTGTCCAGTTTCTCCTGAGTACGCTGATACCCCATGAGTGGGGGTAAACCACTGTTTGGGCACACGTCGGGGCTCAGAAGGGAAGTAGTGACTTTTGAAATGCAGACTTTGATGGAATGGTCTGCGGGTGTCACGTTGCGTTTGCAGAGCCCCTGGTGTGCCTAAACAGTAGAAACCCCCACAAGTGACCCCATTTTAGAAACTAGACCCCCCAAGGAACTTATCTAGATATGTGGTGAGCACTTTGAACCCCCAAGTGCTTCACAGATGTTTACAACGCAGAGCCGTGAAAATAAAAAATCATTTTTCTTTCCTCAAAAATTATGTTTTAGCAAGCATTTTTTTAGATTCACAAGGGTAACAAGAGAAATTGGACCCCAGTAATTGTTGCGCAGTTTGTCCTGAGTATGCTGGTACCCCATATGTGGGGGTAAACCACTGTTTGGGCGCACGTCGGGGCTCGGAAGTGAGGGAGCACCATTTGACTTTTTGAATACGAGATTGGCTGGAATCAATGGTGGCGCCATGTTGCGTTTGGAGACCCCTGATGTGCCTAAACAGTGGTAACCCCTCAATTCTAACTCCAACACTAACCCCAACACACCCCTAACCCTAACCCTAATCCCAACTGTAGCCATAACCCTAATCACAACCCTAACCACAACCCTAATTCCAACCCTAACCCTAAGGCTATGTGCCCACGTTGCGGATTCGTGTGAGATATTTCCGCACCATTTTTGAAAAATCCGCGGGTAAAAGGCACTGCGTTTTACCTGCGGATTTTCCGCGGATTTGCAGTGTTTTTTATGCGGATTTCACCTGCGGATTCCTATTGAGGAACAGGTGTAAAACGCTGCGGAATCTGAACAAAGAATTGACATGCTGCGGAAAATACAATGCAGCGTTTCCGCGCGGTATTTTCCGTACCATGGGCACAGCGGATTTGGTTTTTCATATGTTTACATGGTACTGTAAACCTGATGGAACACTGCTGCGAATCCGCAGCGGCCAATCCGCAGCCAAATCCGCACAGTGTGCACATAGCCTAATTCTAAAGGTATGTGCACACGCTGTGGAAAACGCTGCGGATCCGCAGCAGTTTCCCATGAGTTTACAGTTCAATGTAAACCTACGGGAAACAAAAATCGCTGTACACATGCTGCGGAAAAACTGCACGGAAACGCAGCGGTTTACATTCCGCAGCATGTCACTTCTTTGTGCGGATTCCGCAGCGGTTTTACAGCTGCTCCAATAGAAAATCGCAGTTGTAAAACCGCAGTGAAATGCGCAGAAATACCGCGGTAAATCCGCAGCGGTTTAGCACTGCGGATTTATCAAATCCGCAGCGGAAAAATCCGCAGAGGACCAGAATACGTGTGCACATACCGAAACCCTAACCCTAGCCCTAACCCTACCCCTAACCCTACCCCTAGCCCTAACCCTACCCCTAACCCTAACCCTACCCCTAACCCTACCCCTAACCCTACCCCTAACCCTACCCCTAACCCTACCCCTAACCCTAACCCTACCCCTAACCCTACCCCTAACCCTAACCCTATTCTAACATTAGTGGAAAAAAAAATTTCTTTATTTTTTTGTTGTCCCTACCTATGGGGGTCATTTATTATTTTTTTTATTTTGATCACTGAGATAGATTATATCTCAGTGATCAAAATGCACTTTGGAACGAATCTGCCGGCCGGCAGATTCGGAGGGCGCACTGCGCATGCGCCCGCCATTTTGGAAGATGGCGGCGCCCAGGGAAAAGACGGACGGGACCCCGGCTGGATCGGTAAGTATGATGGGGTGGGGGGGGACCACGGGGGGGGGATCGGAGCACGGGGGGGGAATCGGAGCGCGGGAGGGGTGGAACGGAGCACGGGGGGCGTGGAACGGAGCACGGGGGGCTGGAATGGAGCACGGGGGGGTGGAACCGAGCATCGGGGGGGTGGATCGGAGTGCAGGGGGGGTGATTGGAGCACGGGGGGGGTGATTGGAGCACGGGGGGAGCGGACAAGAGCACGGGGGGGAGCGGAGCACTGGACGGAGGGGAGCCGGAGCAGTGTACCGGCCAGATCGGGGGGCTGGGGGGGCGATCGGTGGGGTGGGGTGGGGGCACATTAGTATTTCCAGCCATGGCCGATGATATTGCAGCATCGGCCATGGCTGGATTGTAATATTTCACCCGTTATAATAGGTGAAATATTACAAATCGCTCTGATTGGCAGTTTCACTTTCAACAGCCAATCAGAGCGATCGTAGCCACGAGGGGGTGAAGCCACCCCCCCTGGGCTAAACTACCACTCCCCCTGTCCCTGCAGATCGGGTGAAATGGGAGTTAACCCTTTCACCCGATCTGCAGGGACGCGATCTTTCCATGACGCCACATAGGCGTCATGGGTCGGATTGGCACCGACTTTCATGACGCCTACGTGGCGTCATGGGTCGGGAAGGGGTTAATGTAACACTATTTCTTTTATGATTTTTATCAAAATTCTTGTTGGCTCCTCCCATAGCTCCTAGAAATAGTTTGCTATGTAAAAATAAAATCAAAAAGATTTTACTTATTCCAGTATGCTTATATGTGCTAAGTGACTAAAATAAATAAATAAAATATGCTTTGTCCAGTACTGGGGAGACCACTTAGTTGTCTTTTTTGCTGCAAACCAAAAACAAGAAACGTGTGTATGAGACTTCACTAATCTCATTCAGTTTGCTGGCCTCAGAAAATCCTTTAGCTTTTGTGACAAAACTGCACAGAAAAAAAAACGCAACAAATCTGCAACGTGTATACAAGCTCTACTGCTAATTCACAGACGATACTACAAGCTATTTGTATGAAAAAAAACGATTCACGATTCTCTCTGTTATATGTAAATTTAATGTCCAAAAAATTGTTAAAAAGGCAGAAGAGTGAGAAAAAAAAAGAATAGGAGGCCATTAGAGGCATAACACTATATATACCAAAGTGGCCAATGTACATTTACCTATGCAACATAAGCAGTAACAAAAATACTGTAGTATATACGGTACCCTTTCACAAATAAAACAAAAATTATTCATATATTACCGAAAGTACTCAGAAGATCAATAAGCCACCCCTTGACTAAGCTTAGAGGCGAAACCCATGGCTATGCTGACTTCTTGGCCTTTTGAGCAGTTTTGGTAATGTATGAGTGATTTTTTTTAATGAACATAATCATATATGTAATTTATTACTTGCTTTGACCAGGTCACCTCGTTTTTGTTTTTTTCTTGTTCTCACTCTTGTGCAGTTTTAACATTTTATTTGAACATAGCATTTTTAAATGTAAAAAATGAAGATAATCCGGACATGTACGGTGTCCAAAGTGCTGCCATGTTTTGAACACAGGTGATTCCGCATGTGTTCATTGAACCGTACGGAATCACCGCGCCCAATACACTGCACGGGTGAGATTTCTCTTGCGGAGACTCGCATCTACGCAAGATAAATTGGCATACTGCTGTGTGGAGAGACGTGCCTCATGTCCGTCTCTGCGGCTGATGTGCGGGTTTCAGCGCACGCATAGTAGAGATGGAATTTCTTGAAATCCTGTCCACTATACTGTAACATCTGGCCGCTGTTGGTTGGGCGCTGTACAAGTACATAGTAGCCCACCGGCAGCGATTACTGATTGTGGACACATACCCTTACAGCTTTTGCTCTTTGTTTTTTTTTTGCAGTATGTATTTTGTCTACAGTACATGTTTAATAAAGTTAGTTTTATTCACCAAAAACGCAGCAAAAAACAACGTTGCAACATTTGTACCTTTTTTTAAACTTTTCATTGCTTTCTACGTGTGAAAAAATTGCTGAAAGAAGTGACATGCTGCAGATTTAAAAAAAACCTGCAGTTGTGAAATTCAGTCAGGAGAAAATAAAAGGGTGTGCAGGAGATTTCTGAAAATCATTTTGTGCTGTAAAATGCTGTAAACATCTTATTTGCAGAAGAAAAAGCTGCAAAAACTTATGAGATTTCCGAAATCTCCTGATTGTGCTTGTTTTTTTTTTTCTGACTGGATTTCAGAACTGTAGCGCTTTTTAAATCTGCAGCGTGTCACTCAGTGTGTTGTCACTCATAGAAAGCAATGATAGAATAAGGCTATGTGCACACGTTGCAGATTTTGCTGCAGCTGTTTTCCATGCGTTGTACAGTGCCATGTAAACGTATGGAAAACAAAAACCCGCGGAAACGCAGCATTGTTTTTTTCAATTCTTTGTGCGGATTCTGCAGCGGTTTACACCTTATACTCAATAGGAATCCACAGGTTTAAAACCGCAGGTCGAACCCGCACAAAAACCGCGGTAAATCTGCGGCAAATCCACTGGTAATCCGCAGTGCGGTTTACCTGCGGATTTTGCAAAGACAGTACGGAAAAATCCGCAACGTGTGCACATAGCATAAAAAAGCTGAAGATATTGCAACAGCATTTTTCGCTGCAATTTTTTAAGTGGTCTTGGTGAATTAAACTATTAGGGTAGGATATGTGCACACGTTGTGGATTCCATTGCTGATTTTTCCGCGCGGCTTCTGTTTTACCTGCGGAATCCCTGCAGAGTTACTGCAAATTTAGTGCAGTTTTTGTGCGCATTTCGCCTGCGTTTTTACACCTGCGGATTCCTATTAAAGGGAACCTGTCACCCCGTTTTTTGAGATTGAGCTATAAATACTGTTAAATAGGGCCTGCGCTGTGTGTTCCTATAGTGTATGTAGTGTACCCCGATTCCCCATGTATGCTGAGAAATAACTTACCAAAGTCGCCGTTTTCGCCTGTCAATCAGGCTGGTCAGGTCGGGAGGGCGTGGTGACATCGGTGGTTCTTCCTCAGCTTTACGTTGGTGGCGTAGTGGCATAGTGGTGAACAAGCAGCGCGCGATCTGCGCTGTAATCCCTTGCATCGGTGGGGGCGGCCATCTTCCTGGGGCCGCGCGTGCGCAGATCGAGTGCTCTGCTGCACGGGGCTTCAGGAAAATGGCCGCGGGATGCCGCGCGTGCGCATTAGAGATCGCGGCGGCCATTTTCCCAAAGCCGAGATGCAAACTCGGCTTTGGGAAAATGGCCGCCGCGATCTCTAATGCGCACGCGCGGCATCCCGCGGCCATTTTCCTGAAGCCCCGTGCAGCAGAGCACTCGATCTGCGCACGCGCGGCCCCAGGAAGATGGCCGCCCCCACCGACGAAAGGGATGACAGCGCAGATCGCGCGCTGTGTCTTCGCCACTACGCCACCAACGTAAAGCTGAGGAAGAACCAGCGATGTCACCACGCCCTCCCGACCTGACCAGCCTGATTGACAGGCGAAAACGGCGACTTTGGTAAGTTATTTCTCAGCATACATAGGGAATCGGGGTACACTACATACACTATAGGAACACACAGCGCAGGCCCTATTTAACAGTATTTATAGCTCAATCTCAAAAAACGGGGTGACAGGTTCCCTTTAAGGAATAGGTGTAAAACACTGTGGAATCCGCACAAAGAATTGACATTCTGCAGAAAATAAACCGCAGCATTTCCACGCGCTTTTTTCCGAAGCATGTGCACAGCGGATTTGGGTTTCCATAGGTTTACATGGTACTGTACACCGCATGGAAAACTGCTGTGGATCCTCAGGGCCAAATCTGCTGCGGATCCGCAGCCAAATCTGCAACGTGTGCACATAGCCTTAGGTCTCGTTCACATGTTCAATATTTCACATCAGTATTTGTAATTCAGAAATAGTAGTGGAACAATGAGAAACACGTCACTATTTCTGCATTTCTCACCCTCCGGGTTTTGGCTTACACATCCTGAAGTGAAATACTGACCAAATACTGAATGTGTGAAAGTGGCCTTAAACATACTGTAGACAAAGCAAACATCTGCACTCCAAAAGAAACAGCTAAAAAAAGTGTGAAGAACACCACAAAACAAGCTGAAAAACAGGTTTTTTGAACGCAACATTTTTACTGCCAATAGAAAAGGTTTTGGCTGCTGAAACAAATGCTGCATGTGAACATAGCCATAGCGTTTCAGAGTAAGACTATCTGTGGTGTTACATAGGACTGCAGGTGATATCTACTACATTATCTGTCCTCAGAGAGTTATCACTGCTATCTCTGGTGTTACATAGGACTGCAGGTGACATCTACTGCATTATCTGTACTCAGAGTGCTCACTGTGTTATCTGCATTGTTAAAAAAAAATTAAGAGGGGGTTGGGGGGCAACTCTTTGTCTTGGGGCTTGGGCCCCCAAACTTTTCTGACCCTAGCAACGCCTCTGCTTACTGCTAATATTGGCAGACCTGTTGGCCGATATAAGGTCCCTAAATATGGGTGCCACAGTGCGAGCACTGGCTCCAGGCCCCTCCACCAACTGTATTCGCATCCTTATTGGAGCGCCCCCAGACACAGGGCCACGAGTTCTCGGTACCGGGCCTCTCTGGTTCGGTTCTGAGGCTGTCACGGTGGCTAGACCCGGTCCGCGACCCTGCTAAGGGGCTTCCAATAAAGGTGGTACAGTCTATCAGGGATTCGTGACGCCACCTGTGGTGTTCGGTCAGGGTGACCGACGCTGCTGTGGGGTCCGCTGGGGCGATGGAATGGCAGCTGGATGGTATACCTTCCCACAGGTGAAGTATGTCCCCAGGGCTTCCCAGTAAGGTGGATGGTGATGGTGTGAGGTGCAGTCAATAACGAGGACACAAGGTTGCAGTCTCTTTACCTCTTTACTGAAGACTTCAGGATCCTCAATCTAGACCACGCTTAACAGGGTTATCTGAGACCGGCAGGTCCGATGGGCACATCCAGAGTTCCCTTTGCAGGTGGAAATCAGTGCCTACCACTAGCGCCTGTGTGTTGTAGTGCTACCCTGCTGAGCATTCGGAATAGTCCTCACAACTGCTGTTCTCGTTCGTTCCTTCTTTCTAATTCTCTCTCGCTTGTTCCAGATGTTACTAGTTTCTTGTCCCCCAGATATGTTATGGCTAGGATGCACCCGTATGACGGGAAGGCTCGGAGCTCTTCCGGGACCCTAGAGACGCCCCTCTCCACGCGTTGCCCCCTATGTCTTCTCCCTGCAACACCCCCTGCCACGGGATGTTGCCTGAATCCAACCCAGTCAGCTTCTGACTAACTTCCTATCCAACCCCTAGTTTTACCAGTGCGAGGAGTGGCCCAATAAATAAAGCCTTTTTCTCCCTCTAGTGGCCGGAGTGTGAAGTGTAATGTGTGCTGGTGATACCTGGTCAGTAGAATTCCTTCAGTGCCATCAGACGTACCATCACTCCCCTTAGTGGCAGAGTGTCATACTGCAACGACCAGATCTCTGGGGTGCTGCACTCCCCCCCGGTTAAATCCAGTACTCCTGGACTGGGAAGAAGAACAACAATACATTTCCGCAAAAGACATACAAAATTTTTGAAATGCTTAAAACAAGTAAATAGAACAATGCTTCCCTTTATGGGAGGTGAAGACACTTGAACGTTACAAACAAAAACAGGATTAAATATTTTTAAATAACATTATGACTATAAATAACTCTTATCACCCAGCCGGGTATTCTACTAAGTGCAAATTCTGAACAATAATTTAACTTTTCCTTTAAGGGCGTATAAGCTGAACCCACTAAAGGCCTACTACAAAATACTATAAAATAACTCAACTTGTGTTTTCTTTCTAGCTTCACCAATGCAGGACCGCCTAGCTCCTGGGCCAGGCCTACTATCATTGTCTCTCTTCCAACAACCAAGTGTCGTTCTACGGTTCTCAGGAGGACCCCCTCTCTAACCCCTACGGGTTCACTTTCAATCTTTCCTGTCCTCAATCTCTATCAACATTATTAAACTTTTCTAAATTTCAACATTATCAACATTTCAACCTTTCCTAAGGCAACATGTAAACATTCCCTTTAAGAGGGAGCCGAGTCTCTAGGAGGTAGTGCAGATTCTCTCTGTCTGCAAGTCCAATGAAAGCAAGACCTTCTGCGTCATGTCCAAAAGCATTATCTTCGCAAAGTCTTCTTTCTTTTGTTAAACCAGTAGGGAGCACCTTTAAGAAGGTGCAAACTATATACAAAACAGTTTTGGAATCATTCATTGTTCATAGTAACATAGTAACATAGTAACATAGTTAGTAAGGCCGAAAAAAGACATTTGTCCATCCAGTTCAGCCTATATTCCATCATAATAAATACCCAGATCTACGTCCTTCTACAGAACCTAATAATTGTATGATACAATATTGTTCTGCTCCAGGAAGACATCCAGGCCTCTCTTGAACCCCTCGACTGAGTTCGCCATCACCACCTCCTCAGGCAAGCAATTCCAGATTCTCACTGCCCTAACAGTAAAGAATCCTCTTCTATGTTGGTGGAAAAACCTTCTCTCCTCCAGACGCAAAGAATGCCCCCTTGTGCCCGTCACCTTCCTTGGTATAAACAGATCCTCAGCGAGATATTTGTATTGTCCCCTTATATACTTATACATGGTTATTAGATCGCCCCTCAGTCGTCTTTTTTCTAGACTAAATAATCCTAATTTCGCTAATCTATCTGGGTATTGTAGTTCTCCCATCCCCTTTATTAATTTTGTTGCCCTCCTTTGTACTCTCTCTAGTTCCATTATATCCTTCCTGAGCACCGGTGCCCAAAACTGGACACAGTACTCCATGTGCGGTCTAACTAGGGATTTGTACAGAGGCAGTATAATGCTCTCATCATGTGTATCCAGACCTCTTTTAATGCACCCCATGATCCTGTTTGCCTTGGCAGCTGCTGCCTGGCACTGGCTGCTCCAGGTAAGTTTATCATTAACTAGGATCCCCAAGTCCTTCTCCCTGTCAGATTTACCCAGTGGTTTCCCGTTCAGTGTGTAATGGTGATATTGATTCCCTCTTCCCATGTGTATAACCTTACATTTATCATTGTTAAACCTCATCCTTCATGATCCGGCAGTCTTTGAAACAATGATAACTTGTGCAAAAATAGAAAAAGAAATGTAAAACAATAGGGATCCCGGGTCAACAAAGGGATCCCTTTAAGGAATAACCCTGGACGGGTTTAAGGCAGCAAAAGCAGGAAACAGTTAACTGTTTACATTTGTTGGGGTTTCGAGGTTTATTGCTGCGACGGTTGCGGTCTTACCTCGCAGACCACCCCTCTCGGCCAAGAACGGGTGGGACCCCCAATGACACGCGGGGCCTGGTCTGTCTGGTGGTCCGCAGCAGGGGCTTCACCCTCTGGAACCTCAGCTGCAACCTAAAGGACTGCGCATCTCTGGACACCCCTGGCCACCCAGCCGGTCTCCCTCTGCCACAGGGTGTAGGTCACAGCATCCCCAGGTCTCAGGTCACGATCCTCATTGACCGTTCCATAACAGAGCTCCACCTCGCTCCTGTTGACATGGACCTGCAAGGGCTCTTCAATCTCCTGGATGACCCCCCTCTCCTCCTTGGGGTTATAGAAGACCACCACCCCCCCACTGTGATGGTGGGACCTTCTCCTCTTCTGTGAGGTCAATCATGGTCACAGGTCGAGGCTGTTTCCTCCATGCCGCCACTAGGCGTCGCTGGTGTTCCGTCACCGGCAGGATCCTCAGGTCCGGCTCCTGCGGAGCGCGATTCCCTAGTCGGGTGCGGGGATCTGACGAGGCCGGAGTGGGTATAGGAGGGGACACGGGGGAGAGACGGATCTCCGTCGGGTGGCCCAACCGGGAACTCACCCGAGCGCGGGCCTCCAGGCAGCGTGCCAGCCACCGAGCCTCAGCGGCGGCCACCCAGCCATCAGGCATCCGTCCGCCGGGTTTTCCCTCAGTCAATCTCTGCAGCAGCTGTGACTCCGGAGTCGCTGCGGGTGAAGCAGGCCTGCGCCTGGCCGGGTCGTCTCCATGTGGTGGCCGGGAAGTCGCCATCTTTGTCTCCTCCTCTGGATCTTCTTCCCGGGCTCTTTTTCGGGGCCGCCTCCGTCCCCACTGTCCCCACCTTCCATAGAGGATCAGAAGGCGGACCTCAGAGGCTGACGGGCCCGCCTGTTATGACCTGGTGGTCAGGACAATAATGGACCTGGTGGTTAAGAGCACACGGAATGACCTGATAGTTACTGATAATATAGGACGAGCTCTGGGACGTGGGAACTCTGCTGACTGCAATCCCTAATCCTATCACACACACTAGAAATAGCCGTGGATTGCTCCTAACGCTCCCTATGCAACTCGGCACAGCCTAAGGAACTAACTAGCCCTGAAGATAGAAAAATAAAGCCTACCTTGCCTCAGAGAAATTCCCCAAAGGAAAAGGCAGCCCCCCACATATAATGACTGTGAGTAAAGATGAAAATACAAACACAGAGATGAAATAGATTTAGCAAAGTGAGGCCCGACTTACTGAACAGACCGAGGATAAGAAAGGTAGCTTTTGCGGTCAGCACAAAAACCTACAAAAAGACCACGCAGAGGGCGCAAAAAGACCCTCCGCACCGACTCACGGTGCGGAGGCGCTCCCTCTGCGTCCCAGAGCTTCCAGCAAGCAAGACAACAAACAAAATAGCAAGCTGGACAGAAAAATAGCAAACCAGAGAAAAACAAGCAGGCACTTAGCTTCTGCTGGGAAGACAGGTCACAAGAACGATCCAGGAGTGAACAAGACCAATACTGGAACATTGACAGGTGGCATGGAGCAAAGATCTAAGTGGAGTTAAATAGAGCAGCCAGCTAACGAATTAACCTCGTCACCTGTGGAAGGAAACTCAGAAACACCCACAGCCACCAGAGGAATTCCATGGATAGAACCAGCCGAAGTACCATTCATGACCACAGGAGGGAGCCCGACAACAGAATTCACAACAGTACCCCCCCCCCCCTTGAGGAGGGGTCACCGAACCCTCACCAGAGCCCCCAGGCCGACCAGGATGAGCCAAATGAAAGGCACGAACCAGATCGGCAGCATGAACATCAGAGGCAAATACCAAGGAATTATCTTCCTGACCATAACCCTTCCACTTGACCAGGTACTAGAGTTTCCGTCTCGAAATACGAGAATCCAAAATCTTCTCCACCACATACTCCAACTCCCCTTCAACCAACACCGGGGCAGGAGGATCAATGGATGGAACCACAGGCGCCACGTATCTCCGCAATAACGACCTATGGAACACATTATGGATGGCAAAAGAAGCAGGAAGGGCCAAACGAAATGACACAGGATTGATAACCTCAGAAATCTTATACGGACCAATGAAACGAGGCTTAAACTTAGGAGAGGAAACCTTCATAGGAACATAACGAGACAACAACCAAACCAAATCCCCAACACGAAGTCGGGGACCCACACAGCGCCGGCGGTTAGCGAAACGTCGAGCCTTCTCCTGGGACAATGTCAAATTGTCCACCACATGAGTCCAAATCTGCTGCAACCTATCCACCACAGTATCTACACCAGGACAGTCCGAAGACTCAACCTGCCCTGAAGAGAAACGTGGATGGAAACCAGAATTGCAGAAAAACGGCGAAACCAAAGTAGCCGAGCTGGCCCGATTATTAAGGGCGAACTCAGCCAACGGCAAAAAGGACACCCAATCATCCTGATCAGCAGAAACAAAGCATCTCAGATATGTTTCCAAAGTCTGATTAGTTCGTTCGGTTTGGCCATTTGTCTGAGGATGGAAAGCCGAGGAAAATGACGAATCAATGCCCATCCTAGCACAAAAAGATCGCCAAAACCTCGAAACAAACTGGGAACCTCTGTCAGAAACGATGTTCTCTGGGATACCATGCAAACGAACCACATGCTGGAAAAACAATGGCACCAAATCAGAGGAGGAAGGCAATTTAGACAAAGGTACCAAATGGACCATCTTATAAAAGCGATCACAAACCACCCAAATGACCGACATCCTTTGAGAGACGGGGAGATCCGAAATAAAATCCATAGAAATATGCGTCCAGGGCCTCTTCGGGACCGGCAAGGGCAAAAGCAACCCACTGGCACGAGAACAGCAGGGCTTAGCCTGAGCACAAATCCCACAGGACTGCACAAAAGAACGCACATCCCGTGACAAAGACGGCCACCAAAAGGATCTAGCCACCAAATCTCTGGTACCAAAGATTCCAGGATGCCCAGCCAACACTGAACAATGAATCTCAGAGATAACTCTACTAGTCCATCTATCAGGGACAAACAGTTTCTCCGCTGGGCAACGGTCAGGTCTATCAGCCTGAAATTATTGCAGCACCCGCCGCAAGTCAGGGGAGATGGCAGACAAAATTACCCCCTCTTTGAGAATATCCGCCGGCTCAGGAACACCCGGAGAGTCAGGCACAAAACGCCTTGACAGGGCATCAGCCTTCACATTCTTAGAGCCCGGAAGGTACGAAACCACAAAATCAAAACGGGAGAAAAATAACGACCATCGAGCCTGTCTCAGATTCAACCGTTTGGCAGACTCAAGATAAGTCAAATTCTTGTGATCTGTCAAGACCGCCACGCGATGCTTGGCTCCTTCAAGCCAATGACGCCACTCCTCGAATGCCCACTTCATGGCCAACAACTCTCGATTACCAACATCATAATTGCGCTCAGCAGGCAAAAACTTTCTAGAAAAGAAAGCACATGGCGTCATCACCGAGCCATCAGAACTTCTTTGCGACAAAACAGCCCCAGCTCCAATCTCAGAAGCATCAACCTCAACCTGAAACGGGAGCGAAACATCTGGCTGGCACAACACAGGGGCAGAAGAAAAACGACGCTTCAACTCCTGAAAAGCCTCTACAGCTGCAGAAGACCAATTGACCACATCAGCTCCCTTCTTGGTCAAATCAGTCAACGGTTTAGCAACACTAGAAAAATTAGCGATGAAGCGCCGATAAAAATTAGCAAAGCCCAGGAACTTTTGCAGGCTCTTCACAGATGTCGGCTGAGTCCAATCGTAAATGGCCTGGACTTTAACAGGGTGCATCTCGATAGTAGAAGGAGAAAAAAATGAACCCCAAAAATGAAACCTTCTGAACTTCAAAGAGACACTTTGACCCCTTCACAAACAAGGAATTCGCACGAAGGACCTGGAACACCATTCTGACCTGCTTCACATGAGACTCCCAATCATCCGAAAAGACCAAAATATCATCCAAATACACAATCAGGAATTTATCCAGGTACTCTTGGAAGATGTCATGCATAAAGGACTGAAATACTGATGGAGCATTGGAAAGCCCGAATGGCATAACCAGGTACTCAAAATGGCCCTCGGGCGTATTAAATGCTGTTTTCCATTCATCGCCTTGTTTAATACGCACAAGATTATACGCCCCTCGAAGATCTATCTTGGTGAACCAACTAGCCCCTTTAATACGAGCAAACAAATCAGACAGCAACGGCAAAAGATACTGAAATTTGACTGTAATTTTATTGAGAAGGCGGTAATCAATACAAGGTCTCAAAGAACCATCCTTCTTGGCCACAAAAAAGAACCCTGCTCCTAATGGTGATGACGACGGGCGAATATGGCCTTTCTCCAAGGATTCCTTTATATAACTCCGCATAGCGGCGTATTCTGGCACAGATAAATTGAACAATCGACCCTTAGGAAACTTACTACCAGGAATCAAATTAATTGCACAATCGCAATCCCTATGAGGAGGTAGGGCACTGGCTTTGGGCTCATCAAATACATCCCGATAATCCGACAAAAACTCTGGAACTTCAGAAGGAGTGGAAGACGAAATAGACAAAAATGGAACATCACCATGTACCCCCTGGCAACCCCAGCTGGACACAGACATAGATTTCCAGTCCAATACTGGATTATGGACCTGTAGCCATGGCAACCCCAAAACGACCACATCATGCACATTATGCAACACCAGAAAGCGGATATCCTCCTGATGTGCAGGAGCCATGCACATGGTCAATTGGGTCCAGTACTGAGGCTTATTCTTGGGCAAAGGCGTAGCATCAATTCCTCTCAATGGAATAGGATACTGCAAGGGCTCCAAGAAAAAACCACAGCGCCTAGCATACTCCAAGTCCATCAAATTCAGGGCAGTGCCTGAATCCACAAATGCCATAACAGAATAGGATGACAAAGAGCAAATCAGAGTAACGGACAATAGAAATTTAGACTGTACCGTACCAATGGTGGCAGACCTAGCGAACCGCTTAGTGCGCTTAGGACAATCGGAGATAGCATGAGTGGAATCACCACAGTAAAAACATAGCCCATTCCGACGTCTGTGTTCTTGATGTTCAGCTCTGGTCAAAGTCCTATCACATTGCATAGGCTCAGGCCCATGCTCAGATAGTACCGCCAAATGGTGCACAGCTTTACGCTCACGCAAGCGTCGATCGATCTGAATGGCCAAAGACATAGACTCATTCAGACCAGCAGGCATGGGAAATCCCACCATGACATCCTTAAGGGCTTCAGAGAGACCCTTTCTGAAGATTGCTGCCAGGGCACATTCATTCCACTGAGTGAGCACAGACCACTTTCAAAACTTCTGACAATATATCTCCGCTTCATCCTGACCCTGACACAGAGCCAGCAAGATTTTCTCTGCCTGATCCACTGAATTAGGTTTGTCATAAAGCAATCCAAGCGCCAGGAAAAACACATCAACATCACGCAATGCCGGATCTCCTGGCGCAAGGGAAAATGCCCAGTCTTGAGGGTCACCACGTAACAAAGAAATAATGATCTTTACTTGTTGAACAGGGTCACCTGAGGAGCGAGGTTTCAAGGCAAGAAACAATTTACAATTATTTTTGAAATTCAAGAACTTAGATCTATCACCAAAAAACAAATCAGGAATTGGAATCCTAGGTTCTGACATCAGACTCTGAACCACAAAATCTTGAATGTTTTGTACACTTATAGTGAGATTATTCATCAAAGAGGACAGACCTTGAATGTCCATGTCTACACCTGTGTTCTGAACCACCCAGATGTAAAGGGGAAAAGAGAGACAAAACACACTGCAAAGAAAAAAAAATGGTCTCAGAACTTCTCTTATCCCTCTATTGAGATGCATCAGTACTTTGGGCCACCTGTACTGTTATGACCTGGTGGTCAGGACAATAATGGACCTGGTGGTTAAGAGCACACGGAATGACCTGATAGTTACTGATAATATAGGACGAGCTCTGGGACGTGGGAACTCTGCTGACCGCAATCGCTAATCCTATCACACACACTAGAAATAGCCGTGGATTGCTCCTAACGCTCCCTATGCAACTCGGCACAGCCTAAGGAACTAGCTAGCCCTGAAGATAGAAAAATAAAGCCTACCTTGCCTCAGAGAAATTCCCCAAAGGAAAAGGCAGCCCCCCACATACAGTGGGGCAAAAAAGTATTTAGTCAGTCAGCAATAGTGCAAGTTCCACCACTTAAAAAGATGAGAGGCGTCTGTAATTTACATCATAGGTAGACCTCAACTATGGGAGACAAACTGAGAAAAAAAAATCCAGAAAATCACATTGTCTGTTTTTTTAACATTTTATTTGCATATTATGGTGGAAAATAAGTATTTGGTCAGAAACAAAATTTCATCTCAATACTTTGTAATATATCCTTTGTTGGCAATGACAGAGGTCAAACGTTTTCTGTAAGTCTTCACAAGGTTGCCACACACTGATGTTGGTATGTTGGCCCATTCCTCCATGCAGATCTCCTCTAGAGCAGTGATGTTTTTGGCTTTTCGCTTGGCAACACGGACTTTCAACTCCCTCCAAAGGTTTTCTATAGGGTTGAGATCTGGAGACTGGTTAGGCCACTCCAGGACCTTGAAATGCTTCTTACGAAGCCACTCCTTCATTGCCCTGGCAGTTTGCTTTGGATCATTGTCATGTTGAAAGACCCAGCCACGTTTCATCTTCAATGCCCTTGCTGATGGAAGGAGGTTTGCACTCAAAATCTCACGATACATGGCCCCATTCATTCTTTCATGTACCCGGATCAGTCGTCCTGGCCCCTTTGCAGAGAAACAGCCCCAAAGCATGATGTTTCCACCACCATGCTTTACAATAGGTATGGTGTTTGATGGATGCAACTCAGTATTCTTTTTCCTCCAAACACGACAAGTTGTGTTTCTACCAAACAGTTCCAGTTTGGTTTCATCAGACCATAGGACATTCTCCCAAAACTCCTCTGGATCATCCAAATGCTCTCTAGCAAACTTCAGACGGGCCCGGACATGTACTGGCTTAAGCAGTGGGACACGTCTGGCACTGCAGGATCTGAGTCCATGGTGGCGTAGTGTGTTACTTATGGTAGGCCTTGTTACATTGGTCCCAGCTCTCTGCAGTTCATTCACTAGGTCCCCCCGCGTGGTTCTGGGATTTTTGCTCACCGTTCTTGTGATCATTCTGACCCCACGGGGTGGGATTTTGCGTGGAGCCCCAGATCGAGGGAGATTATCAGTGGTCTTGTATGTCTTCCATTTTCTAATTATTGCTCCCACTGTTGATTTCTTCACTCCAAGCTGGTTGGCTATTGCAGATTCAGTCTTCCCAGCCTGGTGCAGGGCTACAATTTTGTTTCTGGTGTCCTTTGACAGCTCTTTGGTCTGCACCATAGTGGAGTTTGGAGTCAGACTGTTTGAGGGTGTGCACAGGTGTCTTTTTATACTGATAACAAGTTTAAACAGGTGCCATTACTACAGGTAATGAGTGGAGGAAAGAGGAGACTCTTAAAGAAGTTACAGGTCTGTGAGAGCCAGAAATCTGGATTGTTTGTTTCTGACCAAATACTTATTTTCCACCATAATATGCAAATAAATTGTTAAAAAAACAGACAATGTGATTTTCTGGATTTTTTTTTCTCAGTTTGTCCCCCATAGTTGAGGTCTACCTATGATGTAAATTACAGACGCCTCTCATCTTTTTAAGTGGTGGAACTTGCACTATTGCTGACTGACTAAATACTTTTTTGCCCCACTGTATAATGACTGTGAGTAAAGATGAAAATACAAACACAGAGATGAAATAGATTTAGCAAAGTGAGGCCTGACTTACTGAACAGACCGAGGATAGGAAAGGTAGCTTAGCGGTCAGCACAAAAACCTACAGTGCGGAGGCGCTCCCTCTGCGTCCCAGAGCTTCCAGCAAGCAAGACAACAAACTAAATAGCAAGCTGGACAGAAAAATAGCAAACCAGAGAAAAACAAGCAGGCACTTAGCTTCTGCTGGGAAGACTGGTCACAAGAACGATCCAGGAGTGAACAAGACCAATACTGGAACATTGACAGGTGGCGTGGAGCAAAGATCTAAGTGGAGTTAAATAGAGCAGCCAGCTAACGAATTAACCTCGTCACCTGTGGAAGGAAACTCAGAAACACCCACAGCCACCAGAGGAATTCCATGGATAGAACCAGCCAAAGTACCATTCATGACCACAGGAGGGAGCCCGACAACAGAATTCACAACACCCGCCCTCAGGATACAACAATACTTAGACTGGGAGGCCATTATCTTTCGCGCTCTTCAGTTCTTTCACGCCCACTTCCATGCCCTTCTTCTTCTCCTGCGCTCCCTGTGGCACGGCAATGGCGGCAGTTTTGACGGGAATCTCGCGGCAGATAGCAATACACAGTCTTTGCAATAAATCACAGTCCGAACACGTTTCAATCACAATTCCAAGGCACACATGACCTGCTTCTCAGGCTTAAGTACGATCCTGTTCGTGACGCCAAGTTGGAGCGCCCCCAGACACAGGGCCACGAGTTCTCAGTACCGGGCCTCTCTGGTTTGGTTCTGAGGCTGTCATGGTGGCTAGACCCAGTCCGTGACCCTGCTAAGGGGCGTCCAATAAAAGGGTGATAGGAGTCTGTCAAGGTTTTGTGACACCATCTGTGGTGTTCGGTCAGGGTGACCGACGCTGCTGTGGGGTCCGCTGGGGCAATGGAATGGCAGCTGGATGGTATACCTTCCCACAGGTGAAGTATGTCCCCAGGGCTTCCCAGTAAGGTGGATGGTGATGGTGTGAGGTGCAGTCAATAACGAGGACACAAGGTTGCAGTCTCTTTACCTCTTTACTGAAGACTTCAGGATCCTCAATCCAGACCACGCTTAACAGGGCTGAGACCGGCCGGTCCGTTGGGCACATCCAGAGTTCCCTTTGCAGGTGGAAATCAGTGCCTACCACTAGCGCCTGTGTGTTGTAGTGCTACCCTGCTGAGCATTCGGAATAGTCCTCACAACTGCTGTTCTCGTTCGTTCGTTCTTTCTAATTCTCTCTCGCTTGTTCCAGATGTTACTAGTTTCTCGTCCCCCAGATATGTTATGGCTAGGACGCACCCGTATGACGGGAAGGCTCGGAGCTCTTCCGGGACCCTAGAGACGCCCCTCTCCACGCGTTGCCCCCTATGTCTTCTCCCTGCAACACCCCCTGCCACGGGATATTGCCTGAATCCAACCCAGTCAGCTTCTGACTAACTTCCTATCCAACCCCTAGTTTTACCAGTGCGAGGAGTGGCCCAATAAATAAAGCCTTTTTCTCCCCCTAGTGGCCGGAGTGTGAAGTGTAATGTGTGCTGGTGATACCTGGTCAGTAGAATTCCTTCAGTGCCATCAGATGTACCGTCACTCCCCTTAGTGGCAGAGTGTCATACTACAACGACCAGATCTCTGGGGCGCTGCATTACCTTGTAATGTAACCTAAATGTTTGTGTGATTTTACAATGTTAGCATTTGGGGCCCCAACTTTTGCCTAGTGCCCTACTTTGTCTAAAACGGGCCCTGAACTCAGCAAGAGTTCAGAAATGAATATTTTGTGGACTAACCATGATATTTAATTACAGCTTTCAAGCGTTTTGGCATGCTATCCACCAGTCTTTCACACTGCTTCTGGCGCAAAAATTTAAGCAATTCCTCTTTGTTTGATGGCTTGTGACTATCCATCTTCCTCTTGATTACATTCCAGAGGTTTTCAATGGGGTTCAGGTCTGGAGATTGGGCTGCCCATGACAGGGTTTTGATGTGGTGGTCTCTTAATTTTTGCCAGAGCTGTATATGGGGGGGGGTTACCATTTTACCTTTTAACGATCAAACTTGACATTAGCAATAAATAAATATCTTCACTCAGTTTAAATGGTGCCATACAAAATGAAAGCCTTGTTCTAGTTCTAGAGGCGAAAAACGGGGTAAAGACGATTGTACTTAACAATAATTCCTTCTAAAATGTAGTAGTCTGTTTGGAAAAATGAAGGAAAAATCTGATGATTTCTTTAATCAGCATGTGTTATACTTTAATATGATATAAACATGTGGTCTCCTCTGCAGCTGATCATGTCATGTATTTAAACACGAGAGGGGAGTCTCACCTAATTAAATTATTAATGGCTTCCCATTTTCTCTTCTGTCATTTTTTCTTATTAGGAGCTGTTCCAACCAGTGAAGGGGGGAAGGGTAGACCAGTGGAGAATAAAATATTCTTTGCCATATCTGTAATTACCGGTACATCAGCTTTTAAATGCTTAATTATTAAATTTACAATGATTATATTTTGTAGGATTCTTCCATTGAGTGATAAACATTAAAGGGAACCTTTTATGCAATTCATGCTGGCCATACTGCGGGAGGCATATATTACAGCCTAGTTTTACAATTGTCTGTATTGAAACTGCATTACCTGATAAGAGGCAAGTGCTAGGTGACCTCTGCATCTCCCACCCCTACACGCGTTTCGCCTATTCTTCCGGGGGTGTGCCACAGGATAGGTAATAACTTTTAGATCCATGGGGGTCCGACCATTGGTTCAACACCGAATGCCAACATAGGGCACTTTTATCTCTGTTAAAATAGAACAGCAGTGCGTATGCTCTCTGAGTAAGCCGAGTACAGTGCTCTGGCATTGCCATATAAAATTAATGGAGTGGCGCTGGAGCATGCGCACTGCCGCTCCAGTCTAATGTGGATCAAAGTGTCCTGTTCTGACATTCGGCAGTTGGATCACCACCCATCTAGAAGTTATCAGGAGATTTTTACAACTTCTTTCTACCGGTAAACCCCTTAATGCTTTGTTCATAATTTATAATACATCTCTTTAAGTGCTCTGTACTATTTTCTGAGTTATTTCCTTATTTATTTAGCTGTTAACTTATCACCATTTTTCTTAAGGAAGCTTTAATAAGAAAATTGAAAACATGCAAAAGTAAATCTTATACTGATAGCCGTCAAGTTTGGATGTAAAAGTTTCTGGAGGTTCTTACCACTGGATATACGTGACGTATAGTAGGGATTGTGAGGGCCGACATTTCTACCATAGTCAGTCTCTCCTCTTTTAAGGCTGCTTATAAGGCCGGATTCACACTCAGCGTAGGGAAATATGGTCCGTATTTTACATGCGTAATATGCAGAAATGTTCCCAAAATAGTGATCCGTATGTCATCCGTTGGCAGGGTGTGGCACCGTATTTTACGCATGTCATCCTCCGTATGTAATATATATGGCATCCGTACAGCGAGATTTTCTCGCCGCCTTGCAAAACGGACATACAATGGATCCATGGGCTCAAATATTCATGAAAACATATATACAGTCTCTCTCCCTCTCTCTCTCTCTCTCTATATATATATATATATACTGTATATATATATATATATGTCAGAGAGACATACAGTATATATATATATATATATATATATATATATATATATACTAGATTGTGGCCCGATTCTAACGCATCGGGTATTCTAGAATATGCATGTCCCCGTAGTATATGGACAATGATGATTCCAGAATTCGCGGCAGATTGTGCCCGTCGCTGATTGGTCGAGGCAACCTTTATGACATCATCGTCGCCATGGCAACCATTATGACATCTACGTCGATACTGTGCCCGTCGCTGAATCAGAAACGTGGGATTTCTATGTCCTTTATGACATCATCGTCGCTGTGCCCGTTGCTGATTGGTCGAGGGGTTTAATAAGAATATGGGTAGTTATAGAGTATACCAGCTACTCCTGATCTTATAACATCTTCTTCAGTTGAACTTATTGTTACTGAAGAAACCATTAGGATTATGCTCGGTTCCTGGACCTTTCCGTGTTTACCAGACTTGGTGCCCACACTTCCCTAGACGTAATTAGTGTGTTAGGGGAGGTCCCCCTGGTATTAGTACCTACCTTTGCCCCTGGTTCCGTGAGGATTGACTTTGAAATGATATAAATCTTGAGCATTGGGGGTATTCTGCTCGACCGCCATGGTTTTATTTGCTACGGATGTGTTGGTGCTTGTACCCTGGCCAGGGTTATTGTTTGATTGTATGTATGTTTCATGTGTGCTGATGTGATCCGTATCTCCCCCGCAACTGATGTGGCTGTGGTGTTGGGTATCTCTATACCCCTTATGTTGGTGTTGCCGTTCCCATTTCGCTGTGTTTTACGGCGAGGGGGGTGGCAGCAGCAATATCTTATGGGATAGCACTGGTGGCCGTCAGGGTTACATTACATCTGACAGGTCCAGGCTGTGTCACCCTTATGCAGCTCATTGTTGCACCGCTGCACTATTATGTACTCTGCGCAAGGGGGACTTTACTATCTTTGTTCCCCTGGTGGTAGCAGTTGTGGGGTGCTGAATGGTATTGGGATATCCCCCTCTATTTGGTGAACGTAGAGCTCCTGTTTTAGATAACTAATTGCGCTGGGAGACCCGTGGACCCTGACGCCTGGTGGGCGTATCACATTCAGCGTACGCTTTTTGCTTCCATGGAGACCATGTCCTGACACTGGCGGCTATGCGCATGCCCGATGTCCGTGCTTGGTCTCTTGGTACTCCGGCGCCCCAGCGCCTGCGCAGTGTAACCTCTATGACGCCGGGTGGACTTCCCGGCGCCGCCATGCCCCATCGCAGCGGTTGCGGCTCTGAGCATGATTTTGGACCATATTTATATCAGGTACTTACGTGGACAAGACTACATTGACCTTGAGGAAGACACCTTGAGCGTCGATACGCGTGGGTCTTGGCACCCACACAACTTGACTGATCCGACTTGATGGGCCTGTTGGCTTAAGATTGCCTTTAGGTGTGCTGGCATTAGGACTGGGCAAGAGACTACTGTGGACTTTCAGGAGGACGTAGTGGGGTAATTATTGTGCCTTGTGAATTTCTGGAGGTAGATTCCTATTAGGTAGAGATTCATGTAGGGTACTACGCTCGCCTGTGTCCCATGAGGGATTACGTTCTTGCCCAGTACCTTGGGAGATCTTTACTGTTATTATGTGCACACGGGCATTGGGTGCGGTATCGGTACTAATGGTAATTTATACTTTATAGAGATTTAATATCTGTACTAGCTGTGTGGGTTGCACTATTTTGTCAATATTTACTGTGTTATTTTGGTGGACCCAATATTGTTGTGGATATGTTTTTAGATGTTTTTAAATGTTTTTGTACACGTGTTCCTTTGAATAAAGATTGTTTTCTATTAATTAATATACTGTGGTGATCCCTATCGTGATGCATACGCTTGCTCTTGTGTGTTGCTACTGTTCATTTAGTATGCATGTGTTGATCCCCCTTTATTAGAATATTTTGATGGTGCCCGCTTAAACTATTGTGTATATGGTCGAGGCCTGGCGGCCTCGACCAATCAGAGACGCGGGATGTCTACGTCCTTTATGACATCATTGTCGCTGTGCCCGTCGCTGATTGGTCGAGGCCTGGCGGCCTCGACCAATCAGACGTGGGATTTCCAGGACAGACAGAAAGACAGACAGACAGAAAGACAGACAGACAGACAGAAAAACCCTTAGGCAATTATATATATAGATATATCTATCTATATATATAATTGCCTAAGGGTTTTTCCGTCTGTCTGTCTTTCTGTCTGTCTGTCTGTCCTGGAAATCCCGCGTCTCTGATTGGTCGAGGCCGCCAGGCCTCGACCAATCAGAGACCGGCACAGCATCGACGTAGAAATCCGGCGTCTCTGATTGGTCGAGGCCGCCAGGCCTCGACCAATCAGCGACAAGCACAGCGACGATGATGTCATAAAGGACGTAGATATCCCGCGTCTCTGATTGGTCGAGGCCGCCAATCAGCAACGGGCACAGCGACGATGATGTCATAAAGGACGTAGAAATCCCACGTTTCTGATTCAGCGACGGGCACAGTATCGAAGTAGATGTCATAATGGTTGCCATGGCGACGATGATGTCATAAAGGTTGCCTCGACCAATCAGCGACGGGCACAGTCTGCTGCGAATTCTGGAATCATCATTGTCCATATACTACGGGGACATGCATATTCTAGAATACCCGATGCGTTAGAATCGGGCCACAATCTAGTAGATCTAATATCTATCTATCTATCCCATATCTATCTATCTATCTAATATCTATCTAATATCTATCCATCTATCCCATATCTATCTATCTATCTAATATCTATCTATCTATCTATCCCATATCTATCTATCCCATAACTATCTATCTAATATCTATCTAATATCTATCCATCTATCCCATATCTATCTATCTATCCCATATCTATCTATCCCATATCTATCTATCTAATATCTATCTATCTAATATCTATCTATCTAATATCTATCCATCTATCCCATATCTATATATATAATTGCCTAAGGGTTTTTCCGTCTGTCTGTCTTTCTGTCTGTCTGTCTTTCTGTCTGTCTCTCTGTCTGTCCTGGAAATCCCGCGTCTCTGATTGGTCGAGGCCTGGCGGCCAGGCCTCGACCAATCAGCGACAAGCACAGCGACGATGATGTCATAAAGGACGTAGATATCCCGCGGCCTCGACCAATCAGCAACGGGCACAGCGACGATGATGTCATAAAGGACGTAGAAATCCCACGTTTCTGATTCAGCGACGGGCACAGTATCGAAGTAGATGTCATAATGGTTGCCATGGCGACGATGATGTCATAAAGGTTGCCTCGACCAATCAGCGACGGGCACAGTCTGCCGCGAATTCTGGAATCATCATTGTCCATATACTACGGGGACATGCATATTCTAGAATAACCGATGCGTTAGAATCGGGCCACAATCTAGTATATATATATTTACTAGATTGTGGCCTGATTCTAACGCATCGGGTATTCTAGAATATGCATGTCCCCGTAGTATATGGACAATGATGATTCCAGAATTCGCGGCAGACTGTGCCCGTCGCTGATTGGTTGAGGCAACCTTTATGACATCATCGTCGCCATGGCAACCATTATGACATCTACGTCGATACTGTGCCCATCGCTGAATCAGAAACGTGAGATGTCTACGTCCCTTATGACATCATCGTCGCTGTGCCCGTTGCTGATTGGTCGAGGCCTGGGGCCTCGACCAATCAGAGACGCGGGATTTCTACGTCGATACTGTGCCCGTTGCTGATTGGTCGAGGCCTGGCGGCCTCAACCAATCAGAGACGCGGGATTTCCAGGACAGACAGACAGACAGATAGACAGAAAGACAGACAGACAGAAAGACAGACAGACAGACAGAAAGACAGACAGACGGAAAAACCCTTAGACAATTATATATATAGATATTTAATACAGCGCTAGATAGCTTAAAAGCCGGTAATTCAATTGCCGGCTTTTGCTATCTCCTTCACAAACTTGACAGGATATGAGACATGGTTTATATACAGTAAACCATTTCATATCCCTTCTTTTTTACATATTCCTCATTAGTAATGTTACAAGTGTATGTGTGTAAAATTTGGGGGCTCTAGCTGTTAAAATAAAGGGTTAAATCACTGAAAAAATTGGCGTGGGCTCCCGTGTAAATTTTCTCCCCCAGAGTGGGAAAGCCAGTGACTGAGGGCAGATATTAATAGCCTAGAGAGGGACCATGGTTATGGGACCCCCCTGGCTAAAAACATCTGCCCCCAGCCACCCCAGAAAAGGCACATCTGGAAGATGCGCCTATTCTGGCACTTAGCCACTCTCTTTCCATTCCCCTGTAGGGGTGGGATATGGGGTAATAAAGGGTTAATGTCACCTTGCTATTGTAAGGTGACATTAAGCCTGGTTAATACTGGAGAGGCGTCAATAAGACACCTATTCATTATTAATCCAATAGTAGTAAATGGTTAATAAAACACACACACATTATAAAAAAAGTATTTTATTGAAATAAAGACACAGGGTGTTGTAATAGTTTATTATACTCTCAATCCAATTGAAAACCCTTGTCACCTGAAACAAAGTTAAAATAAGAAAACAACAATATCCCATACCTCTCCGATGCTCAGTCATGTCCCACGCTGTAAATCTATCTGAAGGGGTTAAATAATTTTACAAGCAGGAGCTTGCTAATGCAGCCACCCCTGCCTGTAAAAACTGGGGAATGAATGGAAAGCAGAGGAACGTAGCTACCTAGACTTGCGGTTCTGTGCCCCCTGCTGGTATAACCTCAGATGAACTCCAGCGTGGGAATTTTTCTGAATATTTTCTCACGCTCGAGTTCATCTGAGGTTATACCAGCAGAGGGCGCAGCACCGCAAGTCTAGGTAGCTACATTCCCCTTCTTCCCATTCATTCCCCAGTTTTTACAGGCAGGGGCGGCTGCACTAGCAGGCTCCTGCTTGTAAAATTATTTAACCCCTTCAGATGGATTTACAGCGTGGGACATGACTGAGCATCGGAGAGGTATGGGATATTGTTGTTTTTTTATTTTAACTCTGTTTCAGGTGACAAGGGTCTTCAATTGGATTGAGAGTATAATAAACTATTACAACACCCTGTGTCTTTATTTCAATAAAATACTTTTTCTTAGTGTGTGTGTGTTTTATTAGCCATTTACTACTATTGGATTAATAATGGATAGGTGTCTTATTGACGCCTCTCCATTATTAACCTGGCTTAATGTCACCTTACAATAGCAAGGTGACATTAACCCTTTATATATCCATCTATATATATAATTGTCTAAGGGTTTTTCCGTCTGTCTGTCTGTCTGTGTTTCTGTCTGGCTGTCTGTCCTGGAAATCCCGCGTCTCTGATTGGTCGAGGCCGCCAGCAGCAATCAGCGACGGGCACAGCATGGTGACGATGATGTCATAAAGGTTGCCTCGACCAATCAGCGACGGGCACAGTCTGCCGCGAATTCGCCTCGACCAATCAGCGACGGGCACAGTATCGACGTAGATGTCATAATGGTTGCCATGGCAACGATGATGTCATAAAGGTTGCCTCGACCAATCAGCGACGGGCACAGTCTGCTGCGAATTCTGGAATCATCATTGTCCATATACTACGGGGACATGCATATTCTAGAATACCCGATGCGTTAGAATCGGGCCACAATCTAGTATATATATATATATATATATATATATATATATATATATATATATATATATATATATATATATCCCTATACTATGTGTAAACATTTATTCTATCTATTCTAATAAAACCTGTCAGTGTGATTTTACTGTACCCCGCACTGAATTGCCGGCTTTTCAATAGAACACCGCTGCGTATTTCTCGCAAGTCACACTGTTGGTCCGTGTGTAATCCGTATTTTTCTTGCCCCTATTGACGTTCATTGGCGGATTTTTTGCGCAATACGCTGACAAACGCCGTATGCTGCGATTGTCTACGGCCGTACAAGACCATAAAATACTGATGCGTAAAATACGCCAGATAGGAGCTGGGCCATAGAGAATCATTGTACCGTGTGCAATGCTTATTTTCTGCGCCTCTCATACGTCCGTAAAACACGCTAGTTTGACCCCGGCCTAAGATGAAATTTATTGTATTTGTCTGCACCTCTGGTGGCTGTCTGTGCACCCTGAGATCAAGACAGAGGCGTAGCTAGGATTTTAGTTCATGGGGGTCGAAGCTTCTGAGTGGCCCCTAACCAGGTAACCTTGATTACAACTGGGTGTCACCCCCTAATAGTGGAGGAGAACCTCAGCAGATGACCGCACTATTACTGAAGATAATCTCTATATAAAGACCAACAAGGATATTACCGCCATATGGTCAGTGGTAGATACCAACCCTACAGAACATATAAGTGATCACAGCACAGTTGCAGATAGTGACTTACTGCTGACGTTCTTTCTGATGGAATCCTTCATATTTCCCGTCTTTTCCATCTGGCCCAGACCGACACGTTTCACTTCTTACATTCCAGCTCCATCACCATCTATTCCCAACCTGCACAAACTCCTCATCCTGCTGATACCCCAATACTGAGCCGCTGCTGCCGTATGTGTCTCTATTACTGCACCTGATACCCCAATACAGAGCCTCTGCTGCCGTATGTGTCCCTATTACTACACCTGATACCCCAATACTGAGCCGCTGCTGTCGTATGTGTCCCTATTACTGCCCTTGATACCCCAATACAGAGCTGCTGCTGCCGTATGTGTCCCTATTACTGCACCTGATACCCCAATACTGAGCCGCTGCTGCCGTATGTGTCCCTAATACTACACCTGATATCCCAATACTGAGCCGCTGCAGTATGTGTGCATATTACTGCACCTGCTGTGTGGTTCTGTGTGCCCTCTAAATTCTAAAGCACCCCTTTATAATATAGCAATGCCGGATACAAGTGCTCTAGAAATCAGTACCCACATTTTGCCCACTAGAAAGTAATAATGCCCTCTGTGTGCCCCTTTGATAGTCACAGTAATCCAATTTCCCCATAACAATAAGTGCCCATTTTACATTTAATAAAGTCCTGAGTCTCCCCCCCTGAACAGCTCCCCTATACACAGTATGATGCTCTCTTATACATACCATGATGCCTCCTCACTGTAATGCACCCCCACACAGTATACTGACCCCTTAGTAGCCTCCAAACTGTTTGATGGCTCCAGCACTGTTTGATGGCCCCTTCACTGTAATCCCCACACTGTACGATGGCCCCCTCACTGTAATTCCCACACTGAATGATGGCTCCCTAGATAGCCTCCATATAGCATAATGCACCAGATCATCCTAAATATAGTATACTGCACTCCCCATAGGCAGACTCTATAGCACAAGGCAGCACCCATAGGCAGACTGTATAGCACAAGGCAGCAACCCATAGGAAGACTCTGTAGTATAAGACAGCATCCCATAGGCAGACTCTAGTATAATGCAGATCCCCATTGGCAGACCCTGTAGTATAAGGCAGCACCCCATAAGCACACCTGCAGTATAAGACAGCACCCAATAGGCAGACTCTAGTATAAGGCAGCACCTCATAGGCAGACCCTGTAGTATAAGACAGCACCCCATAAGCAGACCCTGTAGTATAAGGCAGCACCCCCATAGGCAGACCCTGTAGTATAAGGCAGCACCCCATAGGCAGACCCTGCAGTATAAGGCAGCACCCCATAGGCACATCCTGTAGTATAAGGCAGCACCCCCATAGGCAGATCCTGTAGTATAAGGCAGCCCCCATTAAAAAAACAAATACTCCCCTCTCTTCCTCCTAGTTCCAGCAGTGCTCCGAGCTCCCGCTTATCTACTGACAGCAGGCGCCAGGTGGTGACATCACTGCGCCCACTGTCAGTGTCGGCGTTGGTGACCTCAGACACTGACAGGGGGATGATGGGAGAAGGAGCGCCGCTTCCTTCATCAATGCGGTCAGCTGTATCGGCTAAATGCCGATACAGCTGACCTTGCGGTGACGGGCAGGGGGCCCACTGCTGGCACCGGGGCCCCCCACCTGCTCAGGGGCCTCATAGCGCTGGGCAGCAGAGCAGGGAGACCGATTCTCCCTGCTCTGCCGCAGAATGTAACTATCAGTTACAGTAGAGTAGCTCCAAGTGGGCCCCCTCTGAGCTCCGGGCCCGGGGCGATCGCACCCTCTGCACCCTGGTAGCCACGCTACTGGATTATGAGTTTCGAAAATCCAGGTTTCAAGTGCATAATACTTCTTTTTCTTGACAAAATGTGTCAAGGAAGAGTGGGGGGTGCCCATACAGATCAAACGGAAAAAGAAAATCTGATTTTAATGGGCATGATTGTTTTCATGGATATAAATGTGGACTCCTGGGCTGACCACGTACACGTTAGTCATTCCCACCAAATTTAGCCCAATGCACCAATATATGTCCACTATGGCCAGCTTTAAGCCAAGTTCAGACAAGTGCTTTCCAATCATGTCTACATATTGATCTTGTTCTCATACACATAGTGGATGGGTGCGGAAACTGCCTACTATTTACATACACTAGTCTGATCAGATCAGACTACCCCTTTCTGTATATCAGACAAGACTAGCTCTTTCTGTATATCAGATCAAACTAGCCCTTTTTGTATGTCAGATCAGACTAGCCTTTTATGTACAGGTGCTTCTCACAAAATTAGATCATCATAAAAAAGTTAATTTATTTTAGTTCTTCAATACAAAAAGTGAAACTCAAATAACAAATAGAGTCATTACAAACAGAGTGATCTATTTCAAGTGTTTATTTCTGTTAATTATTATTATTATTATTTATTGCTATAGCGCCATTTATTCCATGGCGCTTTACATGTAAATGTTGATGATTATGACTTACAGCCAGTGAAAACCCAAAAGTCATTATCTCAGTAAATTAGAATAATTAACACTTGCAAGGGGTTCCTAAGCATTTAAAAAAAGGTCCCTAAGTCTGTTTCAGTAGGCTCCACAATCATGGGGAAGACTGCTGACTTGACAGATGTCCATAAGGCAGTCATTGACACACTCCACAAGGAGGGTAAGCCACAAAAGGTCAGAAGATGACTCTTCACAGAGTGCTGTATCCAAGCATATTAACCCCTTCACGCCGCAGCCCTTTTTCGTTTTTGTGTTTTCGTTTTTCGCTCCCCTCCTTCCCAGAGCCATAACTTTTTTTATTTTTCCATCAATATGGCCATGTGAGGGCTTATCTTTTGCGGGACGAGTTATACTTTTGAACGACACCATTGGTTTTACCATGTCTTGTACTAGAAAACGGGCAAAAAAATCCAAGTGTGGTGAAATTGCAAAAAAAAGTGCAATTCCACACTTGTTTTTTGTTTGGCTTTTTTGCTAGGTTCACTAAATGCTAAAACTGACCTGATATTATGATTCTCCAGGTTATTACAAGTTCATAGACACCCAAAACGACTAGGTTATTTTTTATCTAAGTGTTGAATAAATTCAAAATTTTGTGGAAAAAAAAAATGCGCCATATTCCGATACTCATAGCGTCTCCATTTTTCGTGATCTGTGGTTGGGTGAGGGCTTATTTTTTGCATGCCGAGCTGAGGTTTTTAATGATACCACTTTTGTACAGATACGTTCTTTTGATCGCTCGTTATTACATTTTAATGCAATGTCGTGGCGACCAAAAAAACGTAATTCTGGCGTTTCAAATTTTTTTCTCACTACGCTGTTTAGCGATCAGGTTATTGCTTTTTTTTAATTGATAGATCGGGCGATTCTGAACGCAGCGATACCAAATATGTGTAGCTTTGATTTTTTTATTGTTTTATTTTGGATGGGGCGAAAGGGGGGTGATTTAAACTTTCATATTTTTTTATTTTTTTTCCTATTTTTAAAAACTTTTTTTAAACTTTTGCCATGCTTCAATAGCCTCCATGGGAGACTAGAAGCTGGCACAACTAGATCAGCTCAGCTACATAGCTGCGATCATCAGATCGCTGCTATGTAGCTGAAATGCAGGCTTGCTATGAGCACTGACCACAGGGTGGCGCTCACAGCAAGCCGGCATTAATAACCATAGAGGTCTCAAGGACCTCTATGGTTACCATCCTGAAGCATCACTGACCCCCGATCATGTGACGGGGTCGGCGATGCGCTCATTTTCGGCCGCGCGGCCGGAAGCGGTAGTTAAATGCCGCTGTCAGCGTTTGACAGCAGCATTTAACAGGTTAATAGCGGCAGGTGGATTGCGATTCCACCTGCTGCTACTGCGCGCACATGTCAGCTATACATAACAGCTGCCATGTCGCGACTTTGATGTGGGCTCAGCGCCAGAGCCCACATCAAAGGGGGAGACACGACATGTACTAGTACGGGGCTTGTCGTGAAGGGGTTAGTGGAAAGTTGAGTGGAAGGAAAAAATGTGGTAGAAAAAGGTGCACAAGCAACCGGGATAACTGCAGCATTGAAAGGATTGTTAAGAAAAGGCCATTCAAAAATTTGGGGGAGATTCACAAGGAGTGGACTGCTGCTGGTGTCATTGCTTCAAGAGCCACCGCACACAGATGTATCCAGGAAATGGGCTACAAGTGTCACATTCCTTGTGTCACGCCACTCATGACCAATAGACAAAGCAAGAAGTGTCTTACCTGGGCAAAGGAGAAAAATAAATGGAACAAATGTTGTCAGGATTCATCTGGAGATCCAGTAGTCCAAGAGGAAGTGGTATGTATCATCGCCTCACCATGGCATCTTAAGAGCTGCATTTAGTGGATCCTTGGCAAATCTATTTTCTCCTAAACTGATTACACTCCCTATATAGGGTTTCCGAGATGTAATCTATACAGGGAGTATATACTGGACCGGACCGCCCCAGTGTGAGTATAATAAAAGTCACTTTTCTACTCTTACAGATCGGATCGGGGGCTTATATACAGCACTAGATGGTGGCCCGATTCTAACGCATCGGGTATTCTAGAATTTGCATGTCCACGTAGTATATTGCACAGCCAACGTAGTATATTGCCCAGCCACGTAGTATATTGCCGAACCACGTAGTATATTGTCCAGCCACATAGTATATTGCCCAGCCACTTAGTATATTGCCCAGCCACGTAGTATATTGCACAGGCCACGTAGTATATTGCTCAGCCACGTAGCATATTGCCCAGTCACATAGTATATTGCCCAGCTACGTAGTATATTGTGCAGCCACGTAGTATATTGCCCAGACACATAGTATATTGCCCAGTCACGTAGTATATTGCCCAGCTACAAAGTATATTGCACAGCAACATAGTATACAGCACAGAGCCACGTAGTATACAGAACAGACACGTAGTATATTGCCCAGCCACGTAGTATATTGCCCAGTCATGTAGTATATTGCCCAGTAACGTAGTATATTGCCCAGTCACGTACTATATTGCCCAGTCAAGTAGTATACAGCACAGAGCCACGTAGTATATTGCCCAGCCACGTAGTATATTGCCCAGGAACGTAGTATATTGCACAGCGACGTAGTATACAGCACAGAGCCACGTAGTATACAGCAGAGCCACATAGTATACTGCCCAGTCACATAGTATGTTGGCCAGTCACGTAGTATGTTGCCCAGCCACGTAGTATATTGCCCAGACACATATGTAACAGGTTAAAAAAGAGTTAAAATAAAAAATAAACATATACTCACCTTCCGAGGGAGCCCTTGTAGTCCTGTCGCCTGTGTGCGGTGCAGGCAGCAGCTTCCGGTCCCAGGGTTGGATGAGCGCAGGACCTGTGATGACGTCGCGGTCACATGACCGTGACGTCATGGAAGGTCCTTCTCGCACAACATCCTTGGCCCCGGAACCTGCCGCTTGCACTGCCGAGGAGAGGACGCGACGTCGGAGGGTGAGAATAACCTTTTTTTTAATTATTATTATTTGTAACATTAGATCTTTTTACTATTGATGCTGCATACACATCATCAATAGTAAAATGTTGGTCACACAGGGTTAATAGCTGCGTTAATGGAGTGCATTACACCGCGGTCCATTAACGCTGGCATTAACCCTGTGTGAGGGCTGACTGGAGGGGAGTATGGAGCGGGCACTGACTGTGGGGAGGAAGGAGCGGCCATTTTTCCCAGACTGTGCCGGTCGCTGATTGGTCGTGGCTGTTTTGCTGTGACCAACCAGCGACTTGGATTTCCATGACAGACAGAGGCCGTGACCAATGAATATCCGTGACAGAAAGACAGACAGAAAGACAGACAGATGGAAGTGACCCTTAGACAATTATATAGTAGACTAGATGGTGGCCCGATTCTAACGCATCGGGTATTCTAGAATATGCATGTCCACGTAGTATATTGCCCAGCCACATAGTATATTGCCCAGCCACATAGTATATTGCCTCGCCACATCGTATATTGCCCAGCTACGTAGTATATTGCACAGCCCATGTAGTATATTGCCCAGCCACATAGTATATTGCCCAGCTACATAGTATATTGCACAGCCCACGTAGTATATTGCCCAGTCACGTAGTATATTGGCCAGCCACGTAGTATATTGCCCAGCCACGTAGTATATTGCCCAGTGACGTAGTATATTGCGCAGCCACGTAGTATATTGTCCAGTTACGTAGTATATTGCCCAGTTATGTAGTATATTGCCCAGTTACGTAGTATATTGCCCAGTTATGTAGTATATTGCCCAGTGACGTAGTATATCGCACAACGACGTAGTATACAGCACAGAGCCACATAGTATATTGGCCAGTAACGTAGTATATTGCCCAGTGACGTAGTATATTGCCGAGTGACGTAGTATACAGCACAGAGCCACGTAGTATATTGGCCAGTCACATAGTATATTGCCCAGCTACGTAGTATATTGCCCAGCCAGGTTTGTCACTGGTGAAAAAATAAGAAAAAAACATATACTCACCTTTCCGAAGGCCCGTTGTAGTCCACGGCAGCTTGCGGTCCCAGGGTTGGTATCACAGCGCAGGACCTGTGATGACATCGCGGTCACATGACCGTGACGTCATGGCAGGTCTTTCTAGCGCAGGCGCACAGGGCCTGTGATGACGTCGCGGTCAAATGACCCTGACGTCATGGCAGGTCCTTGTCACGCAGGCGCGCAGGGCCTGTGATGACGTCGCGGTCACATGACTGTGACGTCATGGCAGGTCCTTCTGCCATACCATCTTTGCCACTGGAAACTGCAGAGGAAGATGGCGGCCGGCGGGAGCGGCTCAGCGTACAACGGAGGGTGAGTATAGCAGGTTTTTCGTTTTTTTATTATTTTTAACATTACATTTTTACTATTGATGCCGCATAGGCGGCATCAATAGTAAAAGGTTGGGGACACACAGGGTTAATAGCGGCGTTAACGGAGTGCGTTACTCGCGGCATAACGCGGTCCGTTACCGCCGGCATTAACCCTGTGTTAGCGGTGACCGGAGGGGAGTATGTGGGCGACAGGCACTGACTGCGGGGAGTAAGGAGCGGCCATTTTCTTCCGGACTGTGCCCGTTGCTGATTGTTCGCGGCAGCCATAACAGGCAGCTGGCGAGACCAATCAGCGAATGAATAACCATGACAGACAGAAGGACAGACGGAAGTGACCCTTAGACAATTATATGGTAGATTATAGAATGTTGTATATAAGCCCTGAAAGGCAGTGGCCGTAACACGTATTGGCCAAACCTGGTGACAGGTTCCCTTTAAAGGGGGACACAAATTTGTCAAATGTATTCTGTGGGGGTCAGAAGTACACAGTGCTCTTCAAAATCAATGGCCTATCTGGGAATAAGGGGAGACTTCCAAGACTTCCGGAAGAACTGGCAAATCTCCCAAGCGCACACTGAAGGCATGTTTCATAGGAAAACCATGTAAGAAACATAAAGAAGACGTAGTAATGGAATGGAATAAACAAAGAAAGGGCATGCGATATAAAATGGAGCATGTCTACAGTAGAAAAAATGCTGAAGTTGCTGCATACTCTCTGCTCCCTGATAAAATTGGCAGAAATGTATAGTTTGCCACCAAGAGAAAAAAGTTGAGCAGGAGAAATCAAAATTGATTAGACATTACTGGCATATCCTGGTCATTTTCAATCATTGTCTTTTATGACATCGCCACTTTCAATATTTTCTTATACTGTATTACAGGGGAGCACTGCGACTGACTCCTCTTATTTTTAGGAAAGGGGCAGCAGTGCTTACCTGCCCAGGTCTCTGAACAAATGCACTACCAGGATGCAGCAAATCCATGTAGTAAAGATGGCGACAACACAAGTGCAAACTTTTGATAAGACAACCACTCACAGCCTACCAATTCATGGAGGGGGGATTACTCAGTATATGATAGCACCAAAGAGACTTATATTGGGCGCTGTTCACATGCAGGTGAACTGTGCATTCACAGTGTCTGGTTTACAGCCTATTAGTGTGACACCCATACTATTTCATCAGGCGGGCTGCCCAGCACTCTCTAAATGCATCCCATGTGGATACCCTAGTATACAAGACCTATCGTGCTATCAGGATGCAGCAAAGAGTAAAGATGTGTGCTTGCATATCTTGGCCAAAGTATAGGCTGTAAACCAGACACTGTGCATTACCTGCATCTGCTGAATTAATTCTTGAATATTTGGAGGATTTTCAGTCCTCTTTTTGTGGCTTTGCTGTTAAGTTTAGTGTTAGGACTCGCAAGCCTGAGAACCCTTGGTGCAGGTTGTGAGCTTGCATATCTTGGCCAAAATATTGACCAATACCTCACATATTTATACATATTTTTTGCTCTTTATTTTTCAGGGTGCAACCAGGCCCAGCACGTCTTGTATACTGGGGTGTCCACATTGGAAGGCATTTAGCTGGGTAACCCGCCTGATCAAATAGTATGGGCGTGACTAATAAGCTGTAAATAAGACACTGTGCGTTAGGCTGGGGTCACACTTGCGAGTGCAATGCGAGAAACCCCGCGAGTCTCTCGCATCAATACCCGGCACTACCGCCGGCATTTGGGACCGGAGTGTGCGGCTGCAAAGAAATACATGCAGCTGAATGCTCCGGTCCCGAGTGCCGGCGGCAGTGCTGGGTATTGATGCAAGAGACTCGCAGGGTTTCTTGCATTGCACTCGCAAGTGTGACCCCGGCCTAACCTGCATGTGAACAGTGCCATATACAATCCTCTTTTGTGCAATCATATACTGAGCAGTCACCCCCTTCAAGAATTGGTAGGCTGTGAGTGGTTGTCTTATGAGTATTTTGCACCTGTGCTGCCGCAATCTGTACTACATGGGTTTGCTGTGTGGCACCCCAGGAGTTCGGGTACCACAGTAGTGCTGTCTTCCTCACGGGGAGGATAGTGCTATGTCTGGAGACAAGTGAGATTTCCTTTGGTAGGTTTACACACACACACACAATACCTTCCACTTCCAGGCCACGAGGGGGAGCTCCAAGCCCTGTTTTAGAGCAGCTTCCCTGAATAAAGATCTTGGTTTGGAGGCGGAGAGAGCTCAGTTTGTAGTAGGAGTCTGTGTGCGAGGACAGATAGGAGTGGAGCACAGAGGAAAGTGAAAGCTCCAAGAGGCCACGAGCAGGCCTCTGAAGAGTATCAGTGCAAGAATCCAGGAACCGGGAGCCCGAGGCTTTTGTGGATTGTAAAACACAGAGCAGAACCAGAGGGTATTGTTCTACAAGGACTTTGCCCATAATTATCTGCGGCACAGCAGCACCTAGGAGCCTGGAGTCACCGAGAACAGACCCCAGTTCACACGGCCCAAGCTGCCTGCCATACAGGTACCTGTCCTAGGACAGCAGAACGATTAAAGGCCTTGTTGAGACACTAAGTGGCAGCAAGGATTTAGAGACAGAAAGCGCAGAGTGGTAGGCTCCCACCTGACTTACCCAAGGGAACTTGCTTGTCCCTGGACTGCCCGGATTTCTCTGCATGCCCTGTGATCTGGTGCCCTGGACTGTGGATGCTGAAGTCATCAGTAAAGGTAAAGAGACTGCAACCTTGTGTCCTCGTTCTACTCTGCGCCTCTCACCATCCACCATCTACACACTGGGAAGCCCTGGGGATATAGTTCACCTGTGGGAAAGTATACAATCTAGCTGCTATAACATCACCCCAGAAGACGCCTTAAAGCAGCATCGGTCACCCTGACTGAATACCACAGGTGGTGTCACGAACATAAACTTTATCCCTTTAAAGACCTTCCCTCCTTTTTACATGGGCGCCCTGGGCCACGGACCGGGTCGCAGCCACCGTGACATCCCCTTGTGAACCGCAGGACCCGATACCGAGTGACCCCTGGTCCGTGGGGCGACTCAGCTGCATCCTGGTAGTGCATTTTTTCAGAGATCTGGGCAGGTAAGCACTGCTGCCTCTTTTCTGCTGCCTTAATTCTTGAATTTTTGGAGGATTTTTAGTCCACTTTTTGTGGCTCTTATTTTTAGGAGTAGAACATTAACAGATACAGCGCTGACAAAAATTAAGAGACCACTGCAAAATATTCAGTTTGTCTGATTTTCTCTTTATAGGTATATTTTTGAGTAAAATGTAAATTGTTAATTTATTCTATAAACTTCTGACAACATGTCTCCAAAGTTTCAAGCAATAAATTTTGTATTTTTTTTTCTGAAAAGGAAAAATAGTCAAAACAAAAAAAACAACAGTGCTTTCAGACCTCAAATAATGCAAAGAAACAAGTTCATTATCAGTTAGAAACAATAATACTAATGTTTTAACTCGGGAAGAGTTCAGAAATCAATATTTTGTGGAATAACTATGATTTTTAATCACAGCTTTCATGCGTCTTGGCATGCTTTCCACCAGTCTTTCACACTGCTTCTTGCACAAAAATGTAAGCAGTTCTTCTTTGTTTGATGGCTTGTGACTATCCATCATCCTCTTGATTACATTCCAGAAGTTTTCAATGGGGTTCAGGTCTGGAGATTGGGCTGCCCATGACAGGGTTTTGATGTGGTGTTCTCTTAATTTTTGCCAGAGCTGTATATGTGGAGTGACCCCAGACACAGGGCCACAGGTTACTCGGTACCGGTCCTCTCTTGGCTCAGTTCTGGGGATGTCACGGTGGCTGGACCCGGTCCGTGACCCTGCTAAGGGGCGTCCAATAAAAGGTGATAATAGTCTGTCAAGGTTTTGTGACGCCACCTGTGGTGTTCGGTTAGGGTGACCGACGCTGCTTGGGGTCCACTGGGGTGATGTGATGGCAGCTAGATGGTGTAACTTCCCACAGGTGAAGTATGTCCCCAGGGCTTCCCAGTAAGGTGGATCTTACCCTGCAGGAGACCGGTCCCAGATGTGGATCTGGCTGCTGTGCTCGTCCGGGTAGCTGGGGGAGCCCTCTGCTTCAACCCCGCAGTCTGGGTCTGAGCGACTGGCCATGGCGTCCTCCACGTGGGCCGCTTCCTGGTCTCTTTCCCACTCTCTCCTTCGTGGGCGGTTCCGTTTTCTCTGTCTCTGCCCTCCATTGAGAATCAGGAGGCGGATCTCGGCCGCTGACGGACACGTCCTCAAGGTATAAAAATATTTAGACTGGGCGGTCATTGTCGTTCGCGCTCTTCAGCTTGTTCTCGCCCACTTCCACGCCCTTCTTCTCCTGCGCTCCTCGTGGTGCTGTAATGGCGGCGGTTTTGGCGGGAATCTTGCGGCAATCAGCAATACACAATCCTCGCAATAAATCACAGTTCAAACACGTTCCAATCACAGTTCCAAGGCACACATGACCTGATTCTTCAGGCTTAAGTACAATCCTGTTCGTGACGCCAAGTTGGAGCGCCCCCAGACACAGGGCCACAGGTTACTCGGTACCTGTCCTCTGCTGGCTCAGTTCTGGGGATGTCACGGTGGCTGGACCCGGTCCGTGACCCTGCTAAGGGGCGTCCAATAAAAGGTGATAATAGTCTGTCAAGGTTTCGTGACGCCACCTGTGGTGTTCGGTTAGGGTGACCGACGCTGCTTGGGGTCCACTGGGGTGATGTGATGGCAGCTAGATGGTGTAACTTCCCACAGGTGAAGTATGTCCCCAGGACATCCCAGTAAGGTGGATGGTGATGGTGTGAGGTGCAGACAATAACGAGGACACAAGGTTGCAGTCTCTTTACCTCTTTACTGAAGACTTCAGGATCCTCAATCCAGAGCACAGTTAACAGGGCTGTCTGAGACCGGCCGGTCCGATGGCACATCCAGAGTTCCCTTTACAGGTGGAAATCGTTGCCAACCACTAGCGCCTGTGTGTTGTAGTGCTACCCTGCTGAGCATTCGGAATAGTCCTCACAACTTTTGTTCTCGTTTGTTCATTCTTTCTAGTTCTTTCTAATTCTTTCTCTTTTGTTCCAGATGTTTCTAGTTTCTCGTCCCCCAGGTATGTTATGGCTAGGATGCACCCATATGACGGGAAGGCTCGGAGCTCTTCCGGGACCCTAAAGACGCCCCTCTCCACGCGTTGCCCCCTATGTCTGCGTAGGAAATTTAAGGTAGACAGCCATCCTATAATTAACTGTCCTGCGGAGTTTGAAGTAAGGCATAGAGTCAGTTACTTCCTCGGTGTTCCGGCCACCGGCTACGCACCTCAGTAGGATGTTGCCGTTCTCGGGGCATGACTCCTACTGGCTCTCCTTTGTGCTTGATCTCGTTTCTCACTGTTCCACAATATCCTTCGCTTTGTGTCTCTTTCTTAGGATACTGTTGCAAGGTAGTGCAGGCGCGGTTCCGTAACGTTCTATTCTGGTCGCTAGGTACCTGCCAGGTTCCCACGCCTTGCAGGGACCCCCCTGAATTTTCTCCCTGCAACACCCCCTGCCATGGGATCTTGCCTAAATCCAACCCAGTCAGCTTCTGACTAACTTCCTATCCAACCCCTAGTTTTACCAGTGTGAGGAGTGGCCCAATAAATAAAGCCTTTTTCTCCCCCTAGTGGCCGGAGTGTGAAGTGTAATGTGTGCTGGTGATACCTGGTCAGAAGAACTCCTTTAGTGCCATCAGACGTACCATCACTCCCCTTAGCGGCAGAGCGTCATACTGCAACGACCAGGTCTCTGGGGCGCTGCACTCCCCCCCGGTTAAATCCAGTACTCCTGGACTGGGAAGAAGAACAACAATACATATCAGCAAAATTTTGAAATGCTTGAAACAAGTAAATATAACAAAGCTTCCCTTTATGGGAGGTGAGGACACTTGAACGTTACAAACAAAAACATGGTTAAATATTTTTAAATAACATTCTGACTATAAATAACTTCTAGTACCCTGCCGGGTATTCTACTAAGTGCAAATTCTGAACAATAACTTAACTTTTCCTTTAAGGGCGTATAAGCTGAACCCACTAAAGGCCTACTATAAAGTACTACAATACAAACTCAACTTTTTCTTTTCTTTCTAGCTTCACCAATGCAGGACCGCCTAGCTCCTTGGCTGGGCCTACTGTCATTGTCTTTCTATCAGCAACCAACTATCATTCTACGGTTCTCAGGAGGACTCTCTCTAACCCCTATGGGTTCACTTTCAATCTTTCCTGTCCTCAGTCTCTAGTAACATTATCAACAGTTTCTAAATCTCAACATCATTACAATTTCTAACTCTCTTAAAGCAACATAACTTAAGTGCAACATGTGAACATTCCCTTTAAGAGGAAACCAAGTCTCTTTGAGGTAGTGCAGATTCTCTCTGTCTGCAAGTCCGATGAAAGCAAGACCTTCTGCGTCATGTCCAAAAGCAGTCTCTTCGTAAAGTCTTCTTTCGATGTAAAACCTGTAGGGGGCACCTTTAATAAGGTGCGAACTATATACAACAGTTTTGGAATCATTCACTGTTCATGATCCGGCAGTCTTTTAGAACACTGATAAACCAACAAAAGGAAGAGGGATCCCGGGTAAACAAAGGGATCCTTAGGAGTTAACCCTGGACGGGTTTAAGCAGAAAAAAGCAAGAAAAACAAAGAGTTAACTATGTACATTTTCAGGTTTTCAAGGTTTATTTCCTCGGCATGGGTGGTTGTGACAACTCCACCGGCAGCAGGGGTCGAGGCCACCCACCCTGGTACTTGTGGGCACTCGGTGTGGTCACAGGAGATCCTGGACTCCAGTCAGGGGTCTGGGTGGCAATTGTCCTGAACCTCGCAGCGGCCGAGGTGCCAACCACTCCTGAGGCTGGGCTTTCCGCCACCACAGTGGTAGTAGTGTCCAAAGTACAAGTGGTGGTCTTTACGATGGTGCACGTGGGAGTCACCACCGTAGTTTTGGTGATTGTGGTGGTCCAGTCACAAGGGAGCACCCTAGCAATGGGAGACGGCTTTTCCGACACTTTGTCCGATGATGTCACAGGGCCTGGCCGCTTGCGGACATTCAGGGCGAACCACCCCCTTTCCCCAAAGTGTCGAGTGTAGGTTACCTCATCCCACGGGTAGAGATCCCTGTCCGGGTGGCCCTCTCTGAGATGGGACTCCACATCCCTCCGGTTAACGAAAACCTCGGAATACAGGTCCGGCTCCTTGATGAAGCCCCATCCCCCACGGAGCTTGAAATCCACCACGGTGCCCTGCCTGCGTGGGGCCTGGTGGGCGGTGCGGTCCTTGCGGGCCCGGTCCTTCACCGCGATATCCTGCCGGTAATGGGCCTCTCGCTGGGCCTGGTACTTCCTCTCCTGATCCTCCCACTGCTGATCCAGCTGGGCCTGGTATTCTTCCCAGCTAAGGGCCTCCACCACCTCCCCTTCCTGCGTCTTCACCCCGGGGAACCCCATGAAGTTCGATCCCGGGTTCACCCAGCGGCATATGGTGCGCTCGGCATAGACCTCGTCTGGCATGGTGATCGGCGAGATTGGGGCCTTGTGGAAATGTTCCATGCCGGTGGCCCGGTCCCAGTGTGGAAGGGGCTTGCGAGTGTGGGGCCCAGGGGAAGGGGGTGCCACAACGGGGCCCACCAGCAGGTCCTCCACCTGCGGAACGGGGTCAGCAGACTCACCGGCCGATGCGACTTCCTCCATTGCAGCCGACTCCGGTGATGGCAAAGGATCCGGGGTCGGGAGTTCCTCCGCCGGTGCCTCCTGGCACGAGGCCTTGGTCTCCAGCCGCAACTGGAGAAGCTGCTCCATGAGATCAAAAAAATAAGAAAAAAAATAAGAAAAAAGAGAAGCGCACTCACCGGTGATGATTCATCAGATTTATTCGGACATGAACATTAAAAGGCAGGGAGGGTAGTGAACACACACGGACGACGGCCGTTTCGTGCGCAATGCACTTCAACTGGTCCTGTGACGGGAGGAAGTGGGGTGGGTCTTTAACCTGTGAACGTCTTAGATCCCTCCCCTCTTCTCTCACATCATCATGGCTAAATGGCCACAATCCCGGAACATATGTGAACTAACAAATGAATAAAAATAACTTGTGAATGATTTAAAACAATTACACGTTACAATAACAAGCTCAAGAATACTCATTGCAGAAAATGTACAGCAAAAGGGACCTTTTTTACAAAAAAACAGACATATCGATTTTATTATTAAAGCCTATTGGTCCCGCTGCGTCTGCACGCAGGATCCATCTGGCTTCATTTCTCAGCAGGATACAATCGAGATTCCCACCTTGTATTGGTAACTTTTCTAAACCTGCAAAGCGTAAAACCTGGGTATTACCAGCATGATGTTCTCTCATGTTTAATAAAGCGGGGCACCCCTTTTCCTGTGCGTATTGAAGAGAAAAGGATTCGACTGGCAAGAAAGTTTTTCCTTAGCCTCTGTAGACAGACAGAGGGTACAGCCATGGGTACCCCTGTCGCATGTACCCTGGCTAACCTCTTTCTGGCTGTATTTGAGGATCGTTACATTTATTCCTCTAGTAACCCCTTCTTGAAGCATATTAAATTTTATGCGAGGTTCGTGGATGACATGTTCGTGGTTTGGGACGGTGATCATGAGGAGTTTGCTCGTTTTGTTGAGCACCTCGAACTGTCCAACACCATGAACATGAAATTCACCTTCAATTTTGGGGGTAGTGAATTAGTCTTTTTGGATGTGGGTCTGAAAATTAACTCAGAGGGAATACAGACAGAAGTATTCCGTAAGCCATCCGCATCTAACTCCCTCTTACACTTCGATAGCGCTCATCCTCCTTATACCAAACGAGCTTTACCTTACAGCCAGTTCTTGAGGGTAAAAAGAATAAATAATAGTTCCACCGGTTTTCAAAAACAATCCCAAGAACTATATACCAGAATTGAAAAAAGAGGCTACCCTCATTCTATTCTGAATGCGGCTTTAGCGAAAGCCTTAAATACAATCCCCAATAGTATGAAAAAATTTAAAAAAGAAAAAAAAATTGTTTTCTCCTTCAAGTATGGCCCAATGGATACTCAAATTAGAGCCGCCGTCAGAAAAAATTGGCAGATTTTAAGCCAGGACCCAGACTTGAAGGACATAGTGGAAAGGGGACCTTTATTTGCTTGCTGCCGCAGCAGAAACATTATTATTATTATTTATTGTTATAGCGCCATTTATTCCATGGCGCTTTACATGTGAGGAGGGGTATACATAAAAGTACAATAATCTTAAACAATACAAGTCATAACTGGTACAGGAGGAATGAGGACCCTGCCCGCGAAGGCTCACAATCTACAAGGGATGGGTGAGAATACAGTAGGTGAGGGTAGAGATGGTCAGGCAGCGGTTTGGTCGATCGGTGGTTACTGCAGGTTGTAGGCTTGTCGGAAGAGGTGGGTCTTCAGGTTCTTTTTGAAGGTTTCAATGGTAGGCGAGAGTCTGATGTGCTGTGGTAGAGGGTTCCAGAGTAGGGGTGATACGCGAGAGAAATCTTGTATACGATTGTGGGAAGAGGAGATAAGAGGGGAGTAGAGTCGGAGATCTTGTGAGGATCGGAGGTTGCAGGTAGGTAAGTACCGGGAGACGAGGTCACAGATGTATGGAGGAGACAGGTTGTGGATGGCTTTGTACGTCATGGTTAGGGTTTTGTAGTGGAGTCTCTGGGCAATGGGGAGCCAGTGAAGGGATTGACAGAGGGGAGAGGCCGGGGAATAGCGGGGGGACAGGTGGATTAGTCGGGCAGCAGAGTTTAGAATAGATTGGAGGGGTGCGAGAGTGTTAGAGGGGAGGCCACAGAGCAGGAGGTTGCAGTAGTCAAGGCGAGAGATGATGAGGGCATGGACTAGGGTTTTTGCAGATTCATGATTGAGGAATGAACGGATTTGTGAAATATTTTTGAGTTGAAGTCGGCAGGAAGTGGAAAGGGCTTGGATATGTGGTTTGAAGGAGAGATCAGCGTCAAGGATTACCCCGAGGCAGCGAGCTTGTGGGACTGGGGAGAGTGGGCAGCCATTTACTGTAATGGATAGGTTCGCTGGGGGGGGTCGCGTGAGATGGGGGAAATTAGGGATTGGCTAGTCCATAATAGGATTGTTTCCTCACAGAGCAATTGGTTACAAGCAGGAGTCCCAAAGGGTAACTTTAAGTGCGGTCACTGTAATTTTTGTAACTTCCATCTCACAGGTAATTCTTTAAAAGTTGGTCCCATTTTCCATGAGGTATGCCAGTTCATTTCTTGTAGGACAACTCATGTCGTTTACGTTTTGCTTTGCCCATGTGGATTTTTCTACATTGGCAAGACAATTCGTCCGTTGTTCATTTGTGTCAGGGAACATTTCTCTTCAATACGCACAGGAAAAGGGGTGCCCCGCTTAATTAAACATATGAGAGAACATCATGCCGGTAATACCCAGGTTTTACGCTTTGCAGGTTTAGAAAAGGTGTCCTTACCAATACAAGGTGGGAATCTCGATCATATCCTGCTGAGAAATTAAGCCAGATGGATCCTGCGTGCAGACGCAGCGGGACCAATAGGCTTTAATGATAAAATCGATATGTCTGTTTTTTTTGTAAAAAAAGGTCCCTTTTGCTGTACATTTTCTGCAATGAGTATTCTTGAGCTTGTTATTGTAACGTGTAATTGTTTTAATCATTCACAAGTTATTTTTATTCACTTGTTAGTTCACATATGTTTCGGGATTGTGGCCATTTAGCCATGATGACGTGAGAGAAGAGGGGAGGGATCTGAGACGTTCACAGGTTAAAGACCCACCCCACTTCCTCCCGTCACAGGACCAGTTGAAGTGCATTGCGCACGAAACGGCCGTCGTCCGTGTGTGTTCACTACCCTCCCTGCCTTTTAATGTTCATGTCCGAATAAATCTGATGAATCATCACCGGTGAGTGCGCTTCTCTTTTTTCTTATTTTTTTGATATGTACATGAACTGTCGCATGAGCAGCACCCTGGCAAGTGATTTTTTTCCCTTATAGGCTATGTACGGCAATATGGTGCACTAGAGGAGTATCATTAGGGTCTAACTAATAGCAGTGGTGCGGATGTACTTTTTTCCTTCATTTATTTGCTCCATGAGATCCTCCATCTCACCCTGCAGGAGAACGGTCCCAGATGTGGAGCTCTGGCTGCTGTGCTCGTCCGGGTAGCTGGGGGAGCCCTCTGCTTCAACCCCGCAGTCTGGGTCTGAGCGCAGGGCTGCCACTAGAAATTTCGGGGCCCCATACTGGCAAAATTTTCGGGGCCCCCTTGAGACTCCGCCCAGGCTCCACCCCAGCCCCGCCTCCAGGCTCCACCCCTCGAGCTGTCCACAGTCCCACCGCTCTCTCTTGGAAAAACTCCACTTCTCACCTATCACACATTAACAGTTCCCATCACCAGATCACACATATAGCCGGCAGCTTTTGTTTTGGCCAAAAGATTTTTTATGCCGCCACCATAACACAGTAGACACTTTTGGCCGGGCCCTACTCTACTGTAACCTATTAAATATTTGTTAAAATATGCAATACAATTTAGGTATATTTTTATTTATTTTTCAATTTTTTAAATGACCAATAATATCACATACAAAGAACAAATACCACAGCACTATGACCAGATGACATATTACCACCACAGTGATCGAATATCACATACAAAGAACAAATACCGCTACACCATGACCAGACCACATATTACCACCACATAGTGACTGAATACTACAATTCTGATCAGTAATAAAAAAAAAGCACCATACTATCACCATAAGTGCCATTATACACAGGAGATCTGTACTTAGTATGCAGTGTCTGTGTACAGATAATACAGTGATCACTAGTGAAATTATACACAGGAGCTCTGTATACAGTGTATAGTGTTAGTGTATAGGTAACACACTGACTTACCAGTGACATCTCTAGGTGAAGTCCTTCATCTTTCATCCAGCACAGACCGCCATCATTTCATCCAGCCAGGACTCGTTTCTGCAGGAAATAACACAGTTATCTCGAGCTCTGCTTGTAGAATACATTAATTAATTTTCCCAACTTCTACATTACACCACATGAAGAAAAAGAGGCGACATAGTATCACTCTACACAGTAACAGGATCGCCCCCTCATTTAAAACAGTATCCTCAAAAAATAAAATAAATACATCACTGCAGTAATAATATCCCTAAATTAGTCCCTATGGTAATAATATTCCCCATCCTGGCCACCGTGTGTCTCATTCCTGGCGTCAGCCATATGTTCTCCCATCCTGCCCTCATGAGTATCCATTCTGCCCCATATGATCTCCCCATCCTGACCCATTTGTCTCCATCATATCAATCCTGCCCCATGATCCTGCAAGATCTGTCTCCAATTCTGCCCCCAGTGTCTCCAATCATGCCCCCATGTCTCCAATCATGCCTCCTGTGTCTCCATTCTGCCCCATCTGTCTCCAATCCTTCCCCATCTGTCTCCAGTCATGCCCCCATGTCTTTCATCATACCCCGTATCTCCATTCTGCCCGTGTCCAGCATCTCTGCCCCTGTGTCCAGCATCTCTGCCCGTGTCCAGCATCTCTGCCCCTGTGTCCAGCATCTCTGCCCCTGTGTCCAGCATCTCTGCCCCTGTGTCCAGCATTCTGCCCCTGTGTCCAGCATTCTGCCCCTGTGTCCAGCATTCTGCCCCTGTGTCCAGCATTCTGCCCGTGTCCAGCATACTGCCCCTTTGTCCAGCATACTGCCCCTTTGTCCAGCATTCTGCCCGTGTCCAGTATTCTGCCCCAGCGTGTCCAGCATTCTTCCCCAGCGTGTCCAGCATTCTGCCCCAGCGTGTCCAGCATTCTGCCCCAGCGTGTCCAGCATTCTGCCCCAGCGTGTCCAGCATTCTGCCCCTTTGTCCAGCATAATGCCCCTGTGTCCAGCATAATGCCCGTGTCCAGCATCTCTGCCCCAGCGTGTCCAGCATTCTGCCGCTGTATAGCATTCTGCCCCTGTGTCCAGCATTCTGTCCCTGTGTCCAGCATTCTGCCCCTGTATCCAGCATTCTGCCCCTGTATCCAGCATTCTGCCCCTTTGTCCAGCATACTGCCCCTGTGTCCAGCATCTCTGCCCCTGTGTCCAGCATCTCTGCCCCTGTCCAGAATACTGCCCCTGTGTCCAGCATAATGCCCATGTCCAGCATAATGCCCCTGTGTCCAGCATAATGCCCCTGTGTCCAGCATAATGCCCCTTTGTCCAGCATAATGCCCCTGTGTCCAGAATACTGCCCCTTTGTCCAGCATAATGCCCCTTTGTCCAGCATTCTTCCCCTGTGTCCAGCATAATGCCCCTGTGTCCAGCATAATGCCCCTGTGTCCAGAATACTGCCCCTGTGTCCAGAATACTGCCCGTGTCCAGCATAATGCCCCTGTCTGTGTCCAGCTTTCTGCCCCTTTGTCCAGCATTCTGCCCCCGTGTCCAGCATCTCCTCTGCCCGTGTCCAGCTTTCTGCCCTTTTGTCCAGCATTTTGCCCCTGTGTCCAGCATCTTCTCTAACCAGCTTTCTGCCCCTTTGTCCAGCATAATGCCCGTGTCCAGAATACTGCCCCTTTGTCCAGCATTCTGCCCCTGTGTCCAGCATTCTGCCCCTTTGTCCAGCATAATGCTCCTGTGTCCAGAATACTGCCCCTTTGTCCAGCTTTCTGCCCCTTTGTCCAGCATAATGCCCCTTTGTCCAGCATTCTTCCCGTGTCCAGCATAATGCCCCTGTGCCCAGCTTTCTGCCCCTTTGTCCAGCATAATGCCCCTGTGTCCAGAACACTGCCCCTTTGTCCAGCATTCTGCCCCTGTGTCCAGCATAATGCCCCTGTCTGTGTCCAGCTTTCTACCCCTTTGTCCAGCATTCTGCCCCTGTGTCCAGCATCTCCTCTGCCCCAGCATGTCCAGTATTCTGCCCCCGTGTCCAGCATACTGCCCCGGGCCCCCTTCCCTGGATCGCCGCTACCAAAAAAAAAAAAAAACTTCTTACCTTGCCATGCTCCCGCGGCGGGCGAAGCTCCTCCACGCAGGTGAAGGACGCACTCGACGGCGGCTGACGATGACGTCAGACGCCGGCGAGGTGCGACTGCGCACTGCCGCCGTTCAAGTCAGCTGCCAGCCTCCGACTGGCTGGCGGCGACTGTTAACTATTGACGTGCGGGCCCGGGCCCGCACGTCAATAGTGAGCCGCAGCGCCTGCAGGGGGGGCCCGGTGAGCAGATGAGACGGGGCCCGATGCGGGCCCCCTCTGCCCACCGGGCCCCATACGCCAGTCATGGCTGTCATGCCCTGATGGCGGCCCTGCTGAGCGACTTGCCATGGCGTCCTCCACATGGGTCGCTTCCTGGTCTCTTTCCCGCTCTCTCCTTCGTGGGCGGTTCCGTTTTCTCTGTCTCTGCCCTCCATTGAGAATCAGGAGGCGGATCTCGGCTGCTGACGGACACGTCCTCAAGGTATAAAAATATTTAGACTGGGCGGTCATTGTCGTTCGCGCTCTTCAGCTTGTTCTCGCCCACTTCCACGCCCTTCTTCTTCTCCTGCGCTCCTCGTGGCGCTGTAATGGTGGCGGTTTTGGCGGGAATCTTGCGGCAATCAGCAATACACAGTCCTCACAATAAATCACAGTTCAAACACGTTTCAATCACAGTTCCAAGGCACACATGACCTGATTCTTCAGGCTTAAGTACAATCCTGTTTGTGACGCCAAGTTGGAGCGCCCCCAGAGACAGGGCCACAGGTTACTCGGTACCGGTCCTCTGCTGGCTCAGTTCTGGGGATGTCACGGTGGCTGGACCCGGTCCGTGACCCTGCTAAGGGGCGTCCAATAAAAGGTGATAATAGTCTGTCAAGGTTTCGTGATGCCACCTGTGGTGTTCGGTTAGGGTGACCGACGCTGCTTGGGGTCCTCTGGGGTGATGTGATGGCAGCTAGATGGTGTAACTTCCCACAGGTGAAGTATGTCCCCAGGGCTTCCCAGTAAGGTGGATGGTGATGGTGTGAGGTGCAGACAATAACGAGGACACAAGGTTGCAGTCTCTTTACCTCTTTACTGAAGACTTCAGGATCCTCAATCCGGAGCACAGTTAACAGGGCTGTCTGAGACCGGCCGGTCCGATGGCACATCCAGAGTTCCCTTTACAGGTGGGATGAGCAGACACTAACCGTGTCAATGCATAAGGTAGCGCTGCTACAAACTCAGAGGACGGATCTGCACTGATTCCCTCACACCGCTGGTCTATCTTATCATACATTGGCTCTGGCTGGCTCCACAAACAAACAGTTATACTGATCCCCTCACATTGAGGGTTGAACACTTCTAAATTATCAAACATTTGCTCTGGCTAGTTTCTTAAACGAACAGCCATTGGTACATATACCAATCTACTCTTCACTACGGCGGCTACAGCATCATTAATATTAAGGTTTGCCTACCTTTATTTTTTGGCTGACACCCCAGCAGCACTATTTACACATTTGAAAGAAGGAACTTCTACCTAAGGCGATTTAGTGATCAAGGCCATGGGTTGGCCGAAACGTTTTATGCTTATCGCATCACCTGAACATTTATTCAATAAAGTTATTCACATGAACCGAGTATCTTCATCGTACGAGTGCAGTGATTATATATTCTATGCCTGGAAGCAAGGAAGGATCCCCTTAGCAGGTAACACAGCATCCAACACCTTTCCTACTCCAGACCAGAAGGGGGAGCTCTAACACCTGTTTTAGGGGAGCTGCCCTGAGAGTTCCGGACTGGGGCGGAGTTATTTAGTGTGTGAGGGAGCAGACAGTGAAGGAAGAAGAGGCAAGTAAGGAGAACCTGAGGGATTGGATCTGCCACTGAGCTCACCCCAGGACTTAGTGCCAAAGACCGGACACCAGACTCCATGGTTGTGTGGGAACTGCAGGCCCAGCAACTAAAACCAGAGGGCAGGAGACTGTAGGTCTCCTGGCCCCAGCTAACACCCTGAGGCACAGCAGCATACTAGAGCCCGGAGTCACCACGAGGGAGTGATACCTGGAACAGGCTTAAGCTGCCTGCCATGTGGGGAATGTTCTATTTCATGGACAGACAGCAATAGGGACTTGTGGAGAGCTTAAAGCATCAAAGAACTAGGGAGAAGCACAGAGGGAAGGCCTCCAAATCTACCTGTCTAGGTGGATCCTGAAATGCTTCCAGGCTGCCCGGACCTCCATGATCACCTGTCATCAGTGCCCCGGACTGCACCTGCTATTAAAGGTAAAGAACCTAGAGTCCCTGTGTCCTCCAATCATTTTCTGCACCCTCATTCCTGCACCCTATCGTCCACCATCCCTTATAAACTGTTCTAGTTGCCCTGGGGCCTCGCTCCACCTGTGGGGAGCCAAACCATCTCCGCTGCAACACCACCAACCCCAGCAGTCCCCTTAAGCAGTATCGACATCTATAGCCGAACACCACAGGTGGTGTCACGTGAGATCCCTTACAAACATTCCCTCACCACTTTTACTGCGCGCCCAGGGCCACGGACCGGGTCATTGCTGCCATGACCACCCCTTTAAGAATCATCCAACCCAGCTTCCAGTACCCCATGGCGCTTGCGGGTGTCGCAAAAGGACACGTCGTCAAGATATGGCCAATCCAGGTTTATGAATAATTTATATACAATAAGAATAATAGAATATTTTATGCTAATTTAGTAGATGGTAAATATCCCCTTCTCCAGGTGAACACAACATTCACCCTGATGTTAGAGCCTTCATTACTAAATCCTGGAGAACGTCAGAAGCAATCTGCTGAGAATTCCGTAATACCAAGGGACGTGCAGAATAGGGAAAGAGCAATTTTGTGAAGAAAAGACAATCGCCTGTCCCTCCTGATTGCTGTGCAGACACCAGAGTGCAGTCACCTGGGATATTGCCTCTGCTTCCAGCACAGCTGCTTCTGTCTGTTGCAGGCAAACAAGAGCATCTGCTTTCTAGGGAGGAAACAGGTAGAAACCAAAGATTATTATTTCAGTCTCCCTTCACAAACAAGAAAAGCAAAATATATGTAACACATGTACACACAAAGACATAATCAGGAAACAGGTTGGGGTCAGAATTCCAAGAAGGTAGCAGATCACGACAAAAGGGCTAGACAAAGGCAAATCCGAGGTCAAGCAACAAAGGTCAGAATACAAGACTAGGAGCACAGATCACACCTCTTGAGCAAAGCTACAATTGGCAGCAATCAGAGAACTGGTTAAATAGCCAGGCAATTACTTTGAACAGAGACACGTAGCTAAAGCCCCGACACATCATAAACCTGATTGGATGGCTGTCACTCAAGACAGTGACAGCTTAGCACACCCCACAAAATGAATGGATGGCTGAGCTGTCCACCACTATATTGACAGTTCAGCACACCCCTGTCCTAGCTTGGACATCTGAACTCTCATTCAAGTAGAACTGAATGTGTGTGCAGGCACCTTGAAGAAATAGAGTTCAATGTGCGAACAGCACTCTGGAGCTTCAGAGCTCAGACAGATATGTACCTTGATACAGTATAACTGAGTGTGCATATAACACACTCTGTTAGTCGAAAGGCACTCTATAAGGATTGCAGCAAAGCCCAGCAATAGAAGAGCTAGGATATATGTGTGACGAGGCTGCATGCAGACACGTGATCACAAATTGTGCTCAATTAGCCCATCTCTACACTTTTTCCACGAACACTGAATTACCTAGTAGTCATTGTCATAACTTGAAGCTTGTCGCCCCAAAGCAAAATCTGAAACAGGTCCCTTAGCTATCACAGGAAAGGGCCGAAACCAAGGCATTATTGCTTCCGGGACTCACACACAGCACCTCTGGTGTACCAGACGGCAGCTCTTCCCTTTGAGATATTTCAGCTTGCTGGACAGTTCCTTGCTAACCCAGATACTAGTACCTGTGTAATTCCCAATTGTCTCCACTGTGTAAGTTCCTGATTTGCTCCATCTTGTAAATGTCCTGATTGAACACCTTATTTAAACCTGGCATTGCACTTCCTTCCTTGTGAGATTATTGAGCTCCCAGCCTTTAGTCAAGCTTTCCTTTCATCTGCTGCTTATCTTTTCGCTATGCTGCTTCTCCTGTGTACTGACCTCTGGCTATTCCTGACTTTTCAACCTGCTAATCCTTCAACTATACTGCTGCTCCCGTGTATTGACCTCTAGCTATTTGTGACTATGCTACCTACTGGTGCTGCCCCTAGTGGTCACAATACCACTACTCCAACCCAGGTCAGTCCATAACAACTGCCCCCCTACCTCTTTTTGCTTTTGCACACAGGGCCCCCACAGGCAAGATTAAGTAACTGAATGTGTGTCCTCAGATGCATATCTGCCACCGGCTTCCTGTACGGCAACAGTTAACAGCCGCCAGCTATTCAGAGGCCAGCATCTAACGCCGGCGACGGGAGTGCTGGCGCTTCCGTGCCTCAAATGGATGAGGAAGAGGACGCCGCAGGACTGAGGCTAGGTAAAGAGAAACTTTTTGTTTTCTTTTTGCACTGAAAGCCGCAATATGGGTACAGGGTGGAGACACTGTCACGCCGTAAGCGCCGTTAAAGGGGCAGGACGACGTACTGGGACCCGCACCTGACCCTACCACTTTAATGGGGCCCTGGCTTTCCCTTATCTCGGGGGTACCTATGAAGTTTAGGAGGCCCGAGCCACCAGCGTATCCCTGTCTCCTGTGCAGGCCCTATGAGTGGCCCCCTCTCCCCCCAAAGGAGGTGGAGTGCACCCGTGTAATAATACAACAAATAACAGGGTAAACAGACAAGGTAACTAAAAGATTCAAACTCACCAAATGCTCACACAACCACAGAGGAAACAGAAGGGAAGATAAGGAATAAACTTAAGGTACCGTCACACATAGCGACGCTGCAGCGATACCGACAACGATCCGGATTGCTGCAGCGTCGCTGTTTGGTCGCTGGAGAGCTGTCACACAGACAGCTCTCCAGCGACCAACGATCCCGAGGTCCCCGGTAACCAGGGTAAACATCGGGTAACTAAGCGCAGGGCCGCGCTTAGTAACCCGATGTTTACCCTGGTTACCATCCTAAAAAGTAAAAAAACAAACGCTACATACTTACCTACCGCTGTCTGTCCTCGGCGCTCTGCTTCTCTGGTCTGGCTGTGAGCGCCGGGCAGCCAGAAAGCAGAGCGGTGACGTCACCGCTCTGCTTTCCGGCTGACCGACGCTCACAGCCACAGCAGGAGGAGAGCAGAGCACAGCGCTGGAGGACAGACGGCTGTAGGTAAGTATGTACTGTTTGTTTTTTTACTTTTAGGATGGTAACCAGGGTAAACATCGGGTTACTAAGCGCGGCCCTGCGCTTAGTTACCCGATGTTTACCCTGGTTACCAGCAAAGACATCGCTGAATCGGTGTCACACACGCCGATTCAGCGATGTCTACGGGGAGTCCAGCGACGAAATAAAGTTCTGGACTTTCTTCCCCGACCAGCGATCTCCCAGCAGGGGCCTGATCGCTGCTGCCTGTCACACTGGACGATATCGCTAGCGAGGACGCTGCAACGTCACGGATCGCTAGCGATATCGTCTAGTGTGACGGTACCTTTAGGAAGGAAAACAGGTTTAACATGCAACCAAAACTGCAGATACCAATCTCTGTAAATAAACCTCCAACACCAACACCTCTCTCCATCAACCTCCAGCCAGGCAGTAGAACTGATCACTGACAATAGCTGAAGTCAGGACTGGGTCTATATAGAGGATCAGATTACAAAATCCAGTTCAGCTGAGAGAGACCCAGCTCTCAGCAATAAGGTTAACTCCTGCACTGCTGGCACAAAGCAGCCAGGTCAGAATATAGGTGAAGAGCTTCTGTTCACAGTGTGTGAACGAGGCCCAGAGCGCTGCAGTTCTCTGGAACCTCTTTGTCGCGGTAGCCCTGTGACAGTACCCCCCCTTCTACGAGGGACCTCCGGAACCTCAGGACCAGGTTTCTCAGGATGAGCTGTATGAAATGCCCAAACCAGCCTAACCGCATGGACATCGGCAGGAGGTACCCACGTCCTCTCCTCAGGACCGTACCCACTCCAGTGCACCATATATTGTAGGGATCGACGAACTAAACGAGAATCCATAACCCTGGAAATCTGGAACTCGAGATTTCCATCAACAAGGACCGGAGATGGAGGTGAAGGGATGATTGATTGGATGAGGCCCAACCTTTTTGCGTAAGGAGCGATGAAAAACATTATGGATCTTAAATGACTGAGGCAAAGCCATCCGAAAAGCAACGGGATTCACGACGGCCACAATCCTATAAGTGCCAATGAACCTAGGGCCCAATTTCCACAAGGGAACTCTCAGCTTAATATGTTTTGAGGACAACCAAACCCAATCACCCACACACAGGTCCGGACCTTCCACACGTCTCCGATCAGCCGCATTCTTATACCTGGAACCCATCCTCTTTAGTTTATCAAGAACCCCTTGCCACACGGACGCGATGGATGAAGAAAACCTCTCATCTTCAGGAACACCTGAGGAATCCCTCCTATTAAATGAACTAGATTGAGGATGAAAACCATATGCCCCAAGAAATGGGGACTTACCAGTAGACTCATGAGTACGATTGTTTATAGCAAATTCTGCTAGCGGTAAGTATTTAACCCAGTCCTCCTGATTCTCTGAGATGAAACACCTGAGATAAGTTTCAAGATTTTGATTTACACGTTCTGTCTGAGCATTGGATTGAGGATGAAAAGCTGAAGAAAATGACAAATGAGTCCCCAGCCGGCTGCAGAAAGCCCTCCAAAACTTAGAAATAAACTGCACCCCACGGTCTGAGACAATATCTGAAGGAATACCATGCAGTCTCTCAACCTCCTTAATAAAGACCTGTGCCAGAGTCTTAGCATTTGGTAATGCGGGGAGCGCAATGAAATTAGACATCTTGCTAAATCTATCAACTACGACTAAAATAACTGTATTACCCTCTGAAACCGGTAAGTCAGTGATGAAGTCTATTGACAAATGAGTCCAAGGTCTTTTGGGAATCTCCAAAGGTTGAAGAGACCCAGACGGGCGAGAATGAGAGGACTTGTAACACACACTGCAGGCAGCGACATATTCCTGTACATCATGTCTTACCCCAGACCACCAAAAACGCTGAGTGAGTAGGTCCGCGGTAACCTTACTTCCAGGGTGTCCGGCCAAAACCGAGTCATGATGCTCATTTATGACCCTGAGACGGAGATTAGCTGGAACAAAAAGTTTACCTAACGGACAGGCTGCTGGGGGGGGCGTCCCCCTGAGCCTCTACCACCTCTTTCTCAAGATCAGAATTAATTGTGGCGACTACTACACCCTTCTGCAGTATAGGACCTGGTTCACAATTATCCCCACCCCCCGGGAAACAACGGGATAACGCATCAGCCTTGACATTCTTGTTTCCTGGCCGGTACGTTATGTAGAAATTGAACCTGGCGAAGAACAGAGACCACCTTGCCTGCCTAGGTGTAAGACGCTTTGCAGATTCTAAATATAACAGATTTTTGTGATCTGTGATCACCATGACAGGATGAAGTGCTCCCTCCAAAAAATGACGCCATTCCTCAAATGCCCATTTAATTGCCAACAGCTCCCTGTAACCAATGTCATAATTCTTCTCCATAGAAGATAATTTTCTCGAGAAAAATGCACACGGATACCACTTACTCAGAGAAATCCCCTGAGACAATACAGCTCCCACCCTTACCTCAGAGGCATCCACCTCTACCACAAATGGCTGAGTGATATCAGGCTGTATTAATATGGGTGCAGTGAAAAAACACTTTTTCAAAGTTTCAAAAGCTTTACTGGCCGCACTGGACCATATGGAGAAATCCGTGCCTCTTTTGGTCATGTCTGTCAATGGTTTGGCTACCACAGAAAAGTCTTTAATAAATTTACGCTGGAAATTAGCAAAACCTAAAAACCTCTGTAAAGCCTTAAGGTCCTCGGGACGATCCCACTCCAAGACCGCCCTGACCTTAGCCGGATCCATACAAAAACCTGTGGAGGATAAGAAATAACCCATAAACGGAATCTCTTTGACCGCAAACATGCATTTCTCAAATTTGGCAAACAGTTTATTGTCCCTGAGTACCTGAAGGACCTGCCGTACATGATCCTGATGAGACTCGAGGTCAGGAGAATAAATTAAGATGTTATCCAGATATACCACCACAAACCTACCTATTAAGTGACTAAATATATCATTGACAAAGTGTTGAAACACAGCAGGAGCATTACTTAACCCAAAAGGCATAACCAAGTTCTCATAATGTCCCTCTGGAGTATTAAACGCCGTCTTCCATTCATCCCCCTCCTTCATCCGAATGAGATTATATGCCCCCCTGAGGTCTAATTTGGAGAACCATTTAGCCCCCACAATTTGGTTAAAGAGGTCCGGAATAAGAGGGAGTGGAAAAGAATCCTGGACCGTAATCTGATTTAATTCACGGAAGTCTAAGCATGGGCGTAAACCCCCGTCCTTCTTCTTTACAAAGAAGAACCCAGCAGCAATGGGTGATGACAAAGGTCTGATATGACCCTTGGCTAGACTTTCCATGATATAGTCCTTCATGGCCTGTCTCTCTGGGGCTGAGATATTGTATAGCCTACTCTTAGGCAGTTTAGCACCAGGAATGAGACGTATGGCGCAGTCATAAGGATGGTGTGGAGGTAGCTCTCGACTCCCCTCCTCAGAGAATACATCCTCAAAATCTGAGATGAACTCTGGCAAAACCTGAGAACTCAGTCCGGCCAGCCGAGTACCCAGGCAATGTTCCTGACAAAACTCACTCCATCTAGTAATCTCCCGAGTCTGCCAGTCTAACACCGGGTTGTGTAACGTGAGCCATGGTAAACCCAGTACTACAGGCGACGGCAATCCCCCCAACACATAACAATCTATTGACTCGGAGTGCAACGCCCCTATTTGTAGGCTCACCCCACGGACGATCTGAGTGAAAGTCCCCTGGCTCAAAGGTGCAGAATCAATGGCAATAATAGGTATGGGTCTAGACAACTTTTGAGTCTTAAGCCCATGTGCCTGAACAAACCCAGCATCAATTAAATTAATCCCTGCCCCAGAGTCCAGAAAGGCAGAGATATTAAACCTATTTTCACCAAGACGAATCTCAGCTGGTAGGAAAAATTGAGGTTTACCTAAGGAAGAAATTAGTACACCCGAGTTGCCAACCTCCCCGCAACCCGGGCTCAATAGTTTTCCGGCGGTTGTTTTCTAGAAGGACACACATTCACATAATGACCCCTTCTGCCACACAAAAAAACATGCCCCTACCTTGCGCCGTACTACTGCAGCTCCCTTAGAATGAGAAGCGCCACCCAACTGCATAGGTTCCCCTAGAGACTCAGATTCTGGTGAGTGCAAATCTGATTTACCCTTGAATAGCGGCAATTCATTAAGTCTCTGGCGCAGGCGGCGGTCCACACGGATCGCAAGAGACATAGCTGCCTCCAGTGTGATTGGTGTCTCCTGTAGGGCGAAAGCATCTTTTATTTTATCAGATAGGCCCTGATAAAATTGACTATGGAGTGCAGGGTCATTCCACAATGTGTCAGTAGCCCATCTCCGAAACTCAGAGCAGTACTCCTCTACTGGCCGGTCTCCTTGTGTAAGATGGCGTATTGTGGACTCAGCGAGGGAGACGCGGTCAGGATCATCATACACCTGACCTAAGGCTCGAAAAAACTCCTCCACAGAACGTAACGGCAAACCGTCAGTGGGAAGTGAAAATGCCCAGGCTTGAGGGTCCCCTTGTAGGAGCGATACTACAATTCCAACCCTCTGCTCCTCTGAACCTGAAGTGTGAGGACGCAACCTAAAGTACAATTTACAGGCTTCCCTGAATGTAACAAACTTGTCACGCCCCCCAGAGAACCTGTCGGGTAACGCAATTTTAGGCTCCAGCGAAGCTTGTGGAGGTGTAGCAACCCCTGCAGTGGCCACTGGAGTGCGCTGCACAACCGCCGAGCGGAGGTCAGCCACCTCTAGACTGAGTTGCTGAATTTGTCCAGCTAAAGCAGCAATGGGGTCCATCTTGGACCAAGAAAATTTTTTTTAGGTCAGTGATACTGTCACGCTGTAAGCGGCGTTAAAGGGGCAGGATGGCGTACTGGGACCCACACCTGACCCTACCATTTTAATGGGGCCCTGGCTTTCCCTTATCTCGGGGGTACCTATGAAGGTTAGGAGGCCCGAGCCGCCAGCGTATCCTTGTCTCCTGTGCAGGCCCTATGAGTGGCCCCCTCTCCCCCCAAAGGAGGTGGAGTGCACCCATGTAATAATACAACAAATAACAGGGTAAACAGACAAGGTAACTAAAAGATTCAAACTCACCAAATGCTCACACAACCACAGAGGAAACAGAGAAGGGAAGAGAAGGAATAAACTTAAGGTACCTTCACACATAACGATATTGTTAACGATATCGTTGCTTTTTGTGACGTAGCAACGATATCGTTAATGAAATCGTTATGTGTGACAGCGACCAACGATCAGGCCCCTGCTGGGAGATCGTTGGTCGCTGAAGAAAGTCCAGAACTTTATTTCGTCGCTGGATCTCCCGTGGACATCGCTGGATTGGCGTGTGTGACACCGATCCAGCGATGTCTTCACTGGTAACCAGGGTAAACATCGGGTAACTAAGCGCAGGGCCGCGCTTAGTAACCCGATGTTTACCCTGGTTACCATCCTAAAAGTAAAAAAAAACAAACACTACATACTTATCTTCCGCTGTCTGTCCCCGGCGCTGTGCTCTGCACTCCTCCTGTACTGGCTGTGAGCGTCGGTCAGCCGGAAAGCAGAGCGGTGACGTCACCGCTCTGCTTTCCGGCCGCTGTGCTCACAGCCAGTACAGGAGGAGTGCAGAGCACAGCGCTGGAGGACAGACGGCTGTAGGTAAGTATGTAGTGTTTGTTTTTTTTTTACTTTTAGGATGGTAACCAGGGTAAACATCGGGTTACTAAGCGCGGCTCTGCGCTTAGTTACCCGATGTTTACCCTGGTTACCGGCATCGTTGGTCGCTGGAGAGCTGTCTGTGTGACAGCTCTCCAGCGACCAAACAGCGACGCTGCAGCGATCCGGATCGTTGTCAGTATCGCTGCAGCGTCGCTTAATGTGAAGGGGCCTTTAGGAAGGAAAACAGGTTTAACATGCAACCAAAACTGCAGACACCAATCTCTGTAAATAAACCTCCAACACCAACACCTCTCTCCATCAACCTCCAGCCAGGCAGTAGAACTGATCACTGACAATAGCTGAAGTCAGGACTGGGTCTATATAGAGGATCAGATTACAAAATCCAGTTCAGCTGAGAGAGACCCAGCTCTCAGCAATAAGGTTAACTCCTGCACTGCTGGCACAAAGCAACCAGGTCAGAATATAGGTGAAGAGCTTCTGTTCACAGTGTGTGAACGAGGCCCAGAGCGCTGCAGTTCTCTGGAACCTCTCTGTCGTGGTAGCCCCGTGACAGACACATGGGGTATAATGGAGATTCATGGGGCAGGATGGAGACGTATGGGGCAAAATGAAAGATCATATGGAGCAGGATGGAGACACATGGCAAAGGTTGGTGATACATGGGGCAGAATGGGAGATCAAATGGCGCAGGATGAAGAATCCTGGGGCAGGATCGAAACAACTGGGGCAGGATGGAAGATCATATGGGGCAGGATGCAGGCACATGGGGTAGGATAGGAGGTCACCATTCATTTGATTCTGTGAAAAATGCTGAAAGGATTGACATGCTGCAGATGTTTTTAAAAATGCCCCACACCTGGAAATACACAAGAAAAAAAATGAAGCATTTCCTTGACATTTTATAGATCTCCTTAATTTTGCTGAGATCGTAAAATCCTGTGGTTTTATTCCATTGTAGAAAATGAGCTGAAAAAAGCTCTTACCAGAGTATTACAGAGATCAGACATGGATGAATAGAAGTTAAAAACATCAAAGTGTGAAATGTGCCATCTGAGCAACGTTTTTTCCTGTTTTGCCGATGTTCATATGGAGCGCCCCCAGACCCAGGTCCACGGGGTACTCGGTACCTGGCCTCTTCTTCTTCTGTTCTGAGGATGTCACGGTGGCTAGACCCGGTCCATGACCCTGCTAAGGGGCGTCCAATGAAAGGTGGTGGTTTGGTGCGTGGTACAAGGTGCAATGAATAACGAGGACACAGGGTTCCAGTCTCTTTACCTCTTTATTGGAGACTTAGGGATCCGCAATCCAGAGCACTGCTAACAGGGCTGGCTGAGACCGGCCGGTCCGAAGGCACATCCAGAGTTCCCTTTGCAGGTGGAAATCAATGCCTACCAACTAGCGCCTGTGTGTTGTAGTCCTTCCCTGCTGAGCACCATGGGATAGTCCTCACAACTGTCGTGTCTGTTTCTGATGTTCTTTTCTCTCTCCGTCCCCCAGATGATATGGCTAAGACGCACCCGTATGACGGGGTAGGCCTGGAGTTCTTCCGGGACCCTAGAGTCGCCCCTCTCCCACAATTGCCTCCTTTGTCTGCTTAGGTGATTTAAGTGAGACAGCCAACCTAAAGTTAACTGTCCTGCCATGGTTCAAAGTAATGCGTAGAGTCTCTTACTTTCTCGGTGCTCCGGCCACCGGCTACGCGCCTCAGAAGGATGTTGCCACGATCTCAGGGGCACGACTCCTTCTGGTTCTCTCTCCTTTGTGCTGTGATCACGTTTCTCTCTTCCCCACACTATACTTCGCTTCGTGTCCTTTCTTAAGATGCCGCCGCAAGGTAGTGCAGGCGTGGCTCCGTAAGGATCTGTCCTCTTTCTAGGCCGCTGTCAGGATCCCACCCCTGACAGGTTCTCTCCCGAACTCTCCCGGGCTCTTTCTGTCCTAACTTCCTATCCAACCCCCAGTTTTACCAGTGTGAGGAGTGGCCTAGTACATAGTGCCTTTTGCTCCCCCTGGTGGCCGGAGTGTGAAGTGTAGTGTGTGCTTGTGATACCTGGTCAGATGAACTCCTTTAGTGCAATCAGACATAACATCGCTCCCCTTAGTGGCAGAGCGACATTGCTGCAACGACCAGAACTCTGGGGCGTTGCACATATATATAACTTGTACAACTACTATTATAGACAAAGGATTTTAATCTTAGATAAAATAAAGATTGGAGGATTTTAATCACAAGACATCATGCTGGCCATTGCATTGACTTTCTAAGGAATAGCATATTAAATGCCATATCAAAATGTACACTGCTCAAAAAAAAGGGGAACACTAAAATCCCACATCCTAGATATCACTGAATTAAATATTCCAGTTGTAAATCTTTATTCATTACATAGTGGAATGTGTTGAGATTGAGAACAATAAAACTTAAAAATGATCAACGTAAATCACAACTAATATCCCACAGAGGTCTGGAGTTAGAATGATGCTCAAAATCAAAGTGGAAAATGAAGTTACAGGCTGATCCAACTTCAGCGGAAATGCCTCGACAGGGAAATGATTCTCAGTAGTATGTGTGGCCTCCACATGCCTGTATGACCTCCCTACAATGCCTGGGCATGCTCCTGATGAGGCAGCGGATGGTCTCCTGAGAGATCTCCTCCCAGACCTGGACTAAAGCATCCGCCAACTCCTGGACAGTCTGTGGTGCAAAGTGACATTGGTGGATGGTGCGAGACATGATGTCCCAGATGTGTTCAATCGGATTAAGGTCTGGGAAACGGGCAGGCCAGTCCATAGCTTCAATGCCTTCATCTTGCAGGAACTGCTGACACACTCCAGCCACATGAGGTCTGGCATTGTCCTGCATTAGGAGGAACCTAGGGCCAACCACACCAGCACATGGTCTCACAAGGGGTCTGAGGATCTCATCTCGGTACATAATGGCTGTCAGGCTACCTCTGGCAAGCACATGGAGAGCTGTGCGACCCTCCAAAGAAATGCCACCCCACACCATTACTGACCCACTGCCAAACCGGTCATGCTGAAGCATGTTGCAGGCAGCAGATCGCTCTCCACAGCATCTCCAGACTCTGTCACGTCTGTCACATGTGCTCAATTTGCCAGTGGCAAATTTGCCAATCCTGCTGTTCTGTGACAAATGCCAAGTGTCCTGCAAGGTGTTGGGCTGTGAGCACAACCCCCATCTGTGGACGTTGGGCACTCAGACTATCCTCATGGAATTGGTTTCTAACCGTTAGTGCAGACACATGCACATTTTTGGCCTGCTGGAGATCATTTTGCAGGGCTCTGGCAGTGCTCCTCCTGATCCTCCTTGCACAAAGCCTGAGGTAGCGGTCTGTTATGATCTGGTGGCCTAGGAGCAGCATGAGACGGACTCTGGAGAAGGTGGTCCCTGTACTGACCGCAAACCCTGAACCTAGCAGCGCAACTAGAAGTAGCCTTGGGGGGTACCTAACACTCCCTAGACCCCTCGGCACAGCCTAAGATCTAACTACCCCTAAAGACAGAAACAGGAAACCTATCTTGCCTCAGAGAAAATCCCCAAAGGATAGATAGCCCCCCACAAATATTGACTGTGAGAGGAGAGGGAAATAACATACGCAGATATGAAATCAGATTTTAGCATAGGAGGCCATACTAGCTAAAAAGAAAGAATAGAACAGAGTACTATGCGGTCAGTATAAAAACACTAGAAAATATCCACTGCAGAAAATACGGATCACCACATCTGACTAAAGACATGGGGGGTATATCTGCATCTCCAGAGAAATAGCTAGGCTGCAAAAAATCCTTCACAGACTAAGCTGGACAAGACAAAAACATGAAAATGCACAGAACTATAACGTCCAACGCAGGTGGACAGCAAAAACAAAGCCAGGACTTATCTTTCTAGAAAAGCACAGCAAACTAGAGAGACCAGCAGGGAAGTGAATCCTTCCAGAACAATGGAACACTGGCACTGACTAAAGGATCCTGCAAAGCTATATACCCCAGTCAGTTTTGCAATTAGTAGATACACCTGTCCACTCCTGCAGTCCAGGCACAACTGCATTACCCTCTACAACCACCGGAGGAAGCCCAAAAGCAGAATTCACAACAGTATCCCCCCTTGAGGAGGGGTCACCGAACCCTCACCAGAGCCCCCAGGCCGATCAGGATGAGCCCGATGAAAGGCACGAACCAAATCAACGGCATGGACATCAGAGGCAGAAACCCAAGAATTATCCTCCTGGCCATAACCCTTCCACTTGACAAGGTACTGAAGCTTCCGCCTCGAAAAACGGGAATCCAAAATCTTCTCAACAACATATTCCAACTCCCCATCGACCAATACAGGGGCCGGAGGATCAACAGAGGGAACAACGAGCTCCACATATTTCCGCAACAAAGATCTATGTAAGACATTATGAATAGCAAAAGAGGCCGGAAGCGCCAGGCGAAAGGACACCGGATTAATAATCTCAGAAATCCTATAAGGACTAATAAATCGAGGCTTAAACTTAGGGGAAGAAACCTTCATAGGAACATGACGGGAAGATAACCAAACCAGATCACCAACCCGAAGCCGGGAAACAACACACCGACGACGGTTAGCAAAACACTGAGCCTCCTCCTGAGACAGCACCAAATTGTCCACCACATAAGCCCAAATCTGCTGCAACCTGTCGACCACAGAATCCACACCAGGAAGGTCAGAAGGCTCAACCTGCCCAGAAGAAAAAAGAGGATGAAAACCAAAATTACAAAAAAAAGGCGAAACCAAAGTAGCCGAACTAGCCCGATTATTAAGGGCAAACTCGGCCAATGGCAAAAAAGCCACCCAATCATCCTGATCAGCAGACACAAAGAATCTCAAATAGGTCTCCAAGGTCTGAGGATGAAATGCAGAGGAACAAGACAAATCAATGCCCAGCGTGGCACAAAAGGCCCGCCAAAACCTAGAAACAAACTGGGAACCTCTGTCGGACACAATATTCTCCGAAATACCATGCAAACGTACCACATGCTGAAAAAACAACGGAACCAAATCAGAAGAAGGCAATTTAGTCAAAGGCACCAAATGAACCATCTTAGAAAATCGGTCACAGACAACCCAGATAACCGACATTCTTTGGGAAACAGGAAGATCGGAAATAAAATCCATAGAAATATGCGTCCAGGGCCTCTCAGGGACCGGCAATGGCAAAAGCAACCTACTAGCGCGGGAACAGCAAGGCTTAGCCCGCGCACAAATCCCACAGGACTGCACAAACGAACGCACATCCCGTGACAAAGAAGGCCACCAAAAGGACCTACTAACCAAATCTCTGGTACCAAAAATCCCAGGATGGCCAGCCAACACAGAGCAATGAACCTCAGAAATCACTTTACTAGTCCATCTATCAGGAACAAACAGTTTCCCCACAGGACAGCGGTCAGGCTTATCAGCCTGAAATTCCTGAAGAACCCGTCGCAAATCAGGGGAGATGGCAGAAAGAATCACCCCTTCCTTCAAAATGCCGACCGGCTCAAGAACCCCAGGGAAATCAGGAAAAAAACTCCTAGAGAGGGCATCCGCCTTAACATTCTTAGTACCAGGAATGTACGAGACCACAAAATCAAAACGGGAGAAAAACAGGGACCATCGAGCCTGTCTAGGATTCAGCCGTTTGGCAGACTCGAGGTAAATCAGATTCTTATGATCGGTCAGGACCACAATATGGTGCTTGGCCCCCTCAAGCCAATGTCGCCACTCCTCAAATGCCCACTTCATAGCCAACAACTCCCGATTGCCAACATCCTAATTGCGTTCCTCAGGCGAAAACTTCCGAGAAAAGAAGGCACACGGTTTCATCAAGGAACCATCAGAATTCCTCTGAGACAAAACGGCCCCTGCCCCAATCTCAGACGCGTTAACCTCAACCTGAAATGGAAGAGAAACATCTGGCTGTCGCAACACAGGGGCAGAAGTAAATCGGCGTTTAAGCTCCTGAAAGGCAGAAACAGCCGCGGAGGACCAATTCGTCACATCAGCGCCTTTCTTGGTCAAATCGGTTAGAGGTTTAACCACACTGGAGAAGTTGGCAATGAAACGACGATAAAAATTAGCAAAGCCCAAGAATTTCTGAAGGCTCTTCACAGATGTGGGCTGAATCCAATCATGAATGGCCTGAACCTTAACCAGATCCATTTCTATAGATGAGGGAGAAAAAATGAAACCCAAAAAAGAAACCTTCTGCACTCCAAAGAGGCACTTTGACCCCTTCACAAATAAAGCATTATTACGGAGGATCTGAAATACCATCCTGACCTGTTTCACATGAGACTCCCAATCATTGGAAAAAATCAAAATATCATCCAAATATACAACCATGAATTTATCAAGATAACTCCGAAAGATATCATGCATGAAGGATTGGAACACAGATGGGGCATTAGAGAGTCCGAATGGCATCACAAGGTATTCAAAATGGACTTCGGGCGTATTAAATGCAGTTTTCCATTCGTCACCCTGCTTGATACGAAAAAGATTATATGCCCCTCAAAGGTCAATCTTAGTAAACCAGCTAGACCCCTTAATCCTAGCAAACAAATCAGTAAGCAAAGGCAAGGGGTATTGAAATTTAACCGTGATCTTATTCAAGGAAGGGTTATGGTCAGGAAGATAATTCCTGGGTTTTTGCCTCTGATGTTCATGCTGCCGATCTAGTTCGTGCCTTTCATTTGGCTCGTCCTGATCGGCCTGGGGGCTCTGGTGAGGGTTCGGTGACCCCTCCTCAAGAGTGGGGGGTACTGTTGTGAATTCTGTTATCGAACTCCCTCCTGTGGTCATGAATGGTACTTCGGCGGGTTCTGTCCATGGACTCCCTCTGGTGGCTGTGAGTGGAGCTGCTGCTTCTGAGGTTCCTTCCACAGGTGACGTGGTTTATTCTTTGGCTGGCTGCTCTGTTTAACTCCACTCAGATCGTTACTCCATGCCAGCTGTCAATGTTCTTGTACTGGTTCAGTTCGCTCTTGGATCTTTCTGGTGACCTGTCTACTCCAGCAGAAGCTAAGTCCCTGCTAGTTTATTATTTGTTCATTGTTTCCTTGTCCAGCTGGTTATCATGATTTTGCCTTGCTAGCTGGAAGCTCTGGGATGCAGAGTGGCACCTCCGCACCTTGAGTCGGTGCGGAGGTCTTTTTGCACACTCTGCGTGGTCTTTTTGTAGTTTTTTGTGCTGACCGCAAAGATACCTTTCCTATCCTCAGTCTGTTTAGTAAGTCTGGCCTCCCTTTGCTGAAACCTGTTTCATTTCTGTGTTTGTGACTTTCATCTTAACTCACAGTCAATATATGTGGGGGGCTGCCTTTTCCTTTGGGGAATTTCTCTGAGGTAAGGTAGGCTTTATTTTCTATCTTTAGGGCTAGTTAGCTCTTAGGCTGTGAAGAGGCGTCTAGGCAGAGTCAGGTATGCTCCACGGCTATTTCTAGTTGTGTGATAGGATTAGGGGTTGCGGTCAGCAGAGCTCCCACTTCCCAGAGCTTGTCCTGTGTGAGTTTAACCATCACGTCGTTCCGGGTGCTCCTAACCACCAGGTCCATAACAGTACAGCTGGCCCAAAGTATTAATGCATCTCAATAGAGGGATAAGAGAAGTTCTGAGACCATTTTTTTTTCTCTGCAGTGTTTTTTGTCTTTCTTTTCCCCTTAACCTCTGGGTGGTTCAGGACACAGGTGTAGATATGGACATACAAGGTCTGTCCTCTTGTGTGGATCATCTCACTGCAAGGGTACAAAATATTCAAGATTTTGTGGTTCAGAATCCGATGTTAGAGCCTAGAATTCCAATTCCTGATTTGTTTTCTGGGGATAGATCTAAGTTCCTGAATTTCAAAAATAATTGTAAACTGTTTCTAGCTTTGAAACCCCGCTGATGTAGATGCGTTTTTTCTGGCGCTTGGATTGCTTTATGATGAACCAAATTCAGTGGATCAGGCAGAGAAAATCTTGCTGGCTTTGTGTCAGGGTCAGGATGAAGCGGAGGTGTACTGTCAGAAGTTTAGAAAGTGGTCTGTGCTTACTCAGTGGAATGAGTGTGCCCTGGCGGCAATTTTCAGTAAGGGTCTTTCTGAAGCCCTTAAGGATGTCATGGTGGGATTTCCCACGCCTGCTGGTCTGAATGAGTCTATGTCCTTGGCCATTCAGATGCACGCAAGCTGTGCACCATTTGGCGGTATTCTCTGAGCATAGGCCTGAGCCTATTCAATGTGATAGGACTTTGACCAGAGCTGAACGGCAAGAACACAGACGTCGGAATGGGATGTGTTTTTACTGTGGTGAATCCACTCATGCTATCTCCGATTGTCCTAAGCGCACTAAGCGGTTCGCTAGGTCTGCCACCATTGGTACGGTACAGTCTAAATTTCTTTTGTCCGTTACTCTGATTTGCTCTCTGTCGTCCTATTCTGTTATGGCATTTGTTGATTCAGGCGCTTCCCTGAATTTGATGGACTTGGAGTTTGCCAGGCGCTGTGGTTTTTTCTTGGAGCCCTTGCAGTATCCTATTCCATTGAGAGGAATTGATGCTACGCCTTTGGCCAAGAATAAGCCTCAGTACTGGACTCAATTGACCATGTGCATGGCTCCTGCACATCAGGAGGATATTCGCTTTTTGGTGTTGCATAATCTGCATGATCTGGTCGTTTTGGGGTTGCCATGGCTACAGGTCCATAATCCAGTATTGGATTGGAAATCTATGTCTGTGTCCGGCTGGGGTTGTCAGGGGGTACATGGTGATGTTCCATTGCTGTCAATTTCCCCTTCCACTCCTTCTGAAGTCCCTGAGTTTTTGTCAGATTACCGGGATGTATTTGAAGAGCCCAAATCCGGTGCCTTACCTCCTCATAGGGATTGCGATTGTGCTATTAATTTGATTCCTGGTAGTAAGTTTCCTAAGGGCCGACTGTTTAATTTATCTGTGCCAGAGCACGCCGCTATGCGGAGTTATATAAAGGAATCCTTGGAGAAAGGTCATATTCGGCCGTCGTCATCACCGTTGGGAGCAGGGTTTTTTTTGTGGCCAAGAAGGATGGCTCTTTGAGACCTTGTATTGATTACCGCCTTCTTAATAAGATCACAGTCAAATTTCAGTACCCTTTGCCGCTGCTGTCTGATTTGTTTGCTCGGATTAAGGGGGCTAGTTGGTTCACCAAGATAGATCTTCGAGGGGCGTATAATCTTGTGCGAATTAAACAGGGCGATGAATGGAAAACAGCATTTAATACGCCCAAGGGCCATTTTGAGTACCTGGTTATGCCATTCGGGCTTTCTAATGCTCCATCTGTGTTTCAGTCCTTTATGCATGACATCTTCCGAGAGTACCTGGATAGATTCAAGATTGTATATTTGGATGATATTTTGGTCTTTTCGAATGATTGGGAGTCTCATGTGAAGAAGGTCAGAATGGTGTTCCAGGTCCTTCGTGCGAATTCCTTGTTTGTGAAGGGGTCGAAATGTCTCTTTGGGGTTCAGAAGGTTTCATTTTTGGGTTTCATTTTTTCCCCTTCTACTATCGAGATGGACCCTGTTAAAGTTCAGGCCATTTATGATTGGACTCAGCCAACATCTGTGAAGAGCCTGCAAAAGTTCCTGGGCTTTGCTAATTTTTACCGTCGCTTCATCGCTAATTTTTCTAGTGTTGCTAAACCGTTGACTGATTTGACCAAGAAAGGTGCTGATGTGGTCAATTGGTCCTCTGCGGCTGTAGAGGCTTTTCAGGAGTTGAAGCGTCGTTTTTCTTCTGCCCCTGTGTTGTGCCAGCCAGATGTTTCGCTCCCGTTTCAGGTCGAGGTTGATGCTTCTGAGATTGGAGCAGGGGCTGTTTTGTCGCAAAGAAGTTCTGATGGCTCGGTGATGAAACCATGTGCCTTCTTTTCTAGAAAATTCTCGCCTGCTGAGCGCAATTATGATGTTGGCAATCGAGAGTTGTTGGCCATGAAGTGGGCATTCGAGGAGTGGCGACATTGGCTTGAAGGAGCCAAGCATCGCGTGGTGGTTTTGACGGATCACAAGAATTTGACTTATCTCGAGTCTGCCAAACGGTTGAATCCTAGACAGGCTCGATGGTCGCTGTTTTTCGCCCATTTTGATTTTGTGGTTTCGTACCTTCCGGGCTCTAAGAATGTGAAGGCTGATGCCCTGTCAAGGAGTTTTGCGCCTGACTTTCCGGGTGTTCCTGAGCCGGCGGGTATTCTCAAAGAGGGGGTAATTTTGTCTGCCATCTCCCCTGATTTGCGGCGCATGCTGCAGAAGTTTCAGGCTGATAGACCTGACCGTTGTCCAGCGGAGAAACTGTTTGTCCCTGATAGATGGACTAGTAGAGTTATCTCTGAGGTTCATTGTTCGGTGTTGGCAGGTCATCCTGGAATCTTTGGTACCAGAGATTTGGTGGCTAGATCCTTTTGGTGGCCTTCTTTGTCACGGGATGTGCGTTCTTTTGTGCAGTCCTGTGGGACTTGTGCTCGGGCTAAGCCCTGCTGTTCTCGTGCTAGTGGGTTGCTTTTGCCCTTGCCTGTCCCGAAGAGGCCCTGGACGCATATTTCCATGGATTTTATTTCAGATCTCCCTGTCTCTCAAAGGATGTCGGTCATTTGGGTGGTTTGTGATCGCTTCTCTAAGATGGTCCATTTGGTACCCTTGTCTAAATTGCCTTCCTCCTCTGATTTGGTGCCATTGTTTTTCCAGCATGTGGTTCGTTTGCATGGCATTCCAGAGAACATCGTCTCGGACAGAGGTTCCCAGTTTGTTTCGAGGTTTTGGCGGTCCTTTTGTGCTAAGATGGGCATTGATTTGTCTTTTTCTTCGGCTTTTCATCCTCAGACAAATGGCCAAACCGGACAAACTAATCAGACTTTGGAAACATATCTGAGATGCTTTGTTTCTGCTGATCAGGATGATTGAGTGTCCTTCTTGCCTTTGGCTGAGTTCGCCCTTAATAATCGGGCCAGCTCGGCTACTTTGGTTTCGCCTTTTTTCTGTAATTCTGGTTTCCATCCTCGTTTCTCTTCTGGGCAGGTTGAGCCCTCGGACTGTCCTGGTGTGGATACGGTGGTGGACAGGTTGTAGCAGATTTGGACTCATGTGGTGGACAATTTGACATTGTTCCAGGAGAAGGCTCAACGTTTCGCTAACTGCCAGCGCTGTGTTGGTCCCCAACTTCGTGTTGGGGATTTGGTTTGGTTGTCATCTCGTCATGTTCCTATGAAGGTTTCCTCTCCTAAGTTTAAGCCTCGTTTCATTGGTCCGTATAAGATTTCTGAAGTTCTCAATCCTGTGTCATTTCGTTTGGCCCTTCCAGCTTCTTTTGCCATCCATAATGTGTTCCATAGGTCGTTATTGCGGAGATACGTGGCGCCTATGGTTCCCTCCGTTGATCCTCCTGCCCCGGTGTTGGTCGAGGGGGAGTTGGAGTATGTGATGGAGAAGATTTTGGATTCTCGTATTTCTAGACGGAAACTCCAGTACCTGGTCAAGTGGAAGGGTTATGGTCAGGAAGATAATTCCTGGGTTTTTGCCTCTGATGTTCATGCTGCCGATCTAGTTCGTGCCTTTCATTTGGCTCGTCCTGATCGGCCTGGGGGCTCTGGTGAGGGTTCGGTGACCCCTCCTCAAGAGTGGGGGGTACTGTTGTGAATTCTGTTATCGAACTCCCTCCTGTGGTCATGAATGGTACTTCGGCGGGTTCTGTCCATGGACTCCCTCTGGTGGCTGTGAGTGGAGCTGCTGCTTCTGAGGTTCCTTCCACAGGTGACGTGGTTTATTCTTTGGCTGGCTGCTCTATTTAACTCCACTCAGATCGTTACTCCATGCCAGCTGTCAATGTTCTTGTACTGGTTCAGTTCGCTCTTGGATCTTTCTGGTGACCTGTCTACTCCAGCAGAAGCTAAGTCCCTGCTAGTTTATTATTTGTTCATTGTTTCCTTGTCCATCTGGTTATCATGATTTTGCCTTGCTAGCTGGAAGCTCTGGGATGCAGAGTGGCACCTCCGCACCGTGAGTCGGTGCGGAGGTCTTTTTGCACACTCTGCGTGGTCTTTTTGTAGTTTTTTGTGCTGACCGCAAAGATACCTTTCCTATCCTCAGTCTGTTTAGTAAGTCTGGCCTCCCTTTGCTGAAACCTGTTTCATTTCTGTGTTTGTGACTTTCATCTTAACTCACAGTCAATATATGTGGGGGGCTGCCTTTTCCTTTGGGGAATTTCTCTGAGGCAAGGTAGGCTTTATTTTCTATCTTTAGGGCTAGTTAGCTCTTAGGCTGTGAAGAGGCATCTAGGTCTTGTTAGGTACGCTCCACGGCTATTTCTAGTTGTGTGATAGGATTAGGGGTTGCGGTCAGCAGAGCTCCCACTTCCCAGAGCTTGTCCTGTGTGAGTTTAACCATCAGGTCATTCCGGGTGCTCCTAACTACCAGGTCCATAACTGCCATCCTTCTTGGCAACAAAAAAGAACCCCGCTCCCAACGGTGAAGAAGATGGCCGAATATGCCCTTTCTCCAAAGACTCCTTAATATAGCTCCGCATGGCGGTATGTTCAGGCACAGACAGGTTGAAAAGTCGGCCCTTAAGGAACTTACAACCTGGAATCAAGTCAATAGCACAATCACAGTCCCTATGCGGTGGAAGGGAACTGGATTTGGGCTCATCGAATACATCCTGGAAGTCAGACAAAAACTCAGGAACTTCAGAAGAGGGGGAAGAGGTAATTGACATCAAAGGAACCTGATCATGAACCCCCTGACAACCCCAACTAGTCACAGACATGGATTTCCAATCTAACACCGGATTATGTAGCTGCAACCATGGAAAACCCAGCACAATATCATCATGCTAATTATGCAACACCAGAAAATCTTCCTGATGGGCTGGCGCCATGCGCATGGTCAGCTGTGTCCAAAACTGAGGTTTATTTTTAGCCAACGGTGTAGCATCAATGCCCCTCAAAGGAATAGGGTTCTGCAAAGGCTGCAAGGGAAAACCACAACGTCTGGCAAATTCTAAGTCCATTAAGTTCAGAGCGGCGCCTGAATCCACAAATGCCATGACAGAAAATGATGATAATGAGCAGATCAAGGTCACAGATAACAGAAATTTAGGTTGTATAGTACTGATGGCAACAGAACTAGCGATTCTCTTAGTACGCTTAGGGCAATCAGAAATAACATGAGCAGAATCGCCGCAGTAAAATCACAACCTATTCTGACGCCTGAATGTTTGACGTTCAGCTCTAGACAAAATCCTATCACACTGCATAGGCTCAGGGCTCCGCTCAGAGGACAATGCCAGAGTGTGCACAACTCTGCGCTCGCGCAAGCGCCGATCAATCTGAATGGCAAGAAACATAGAATCACTCAGACCAGCAGGCGTGGGGAACCCCACCATAACATCTTTAACGGATTCAGAAAGACCCTTTCTGAAAATTGCCGCCAAGGCATCCTCATTCCATTTAGTCAGTACAGACCATTTTCTAAATTTCTGGCAATACAATTCTGCCGCTTCTTGACCTTGACACAGGGCTAACAAGATTTTCTCAGCCTGATCCACAGAATTAGGCTCATCATACAACAACCCCAATGCCTGAATCAACATTAAGCAAAGCAGGATTGCCAGATTCCAGGAAAAATGCCCAATCCTGTGGGTCACCACGCAGCAGAGATATGATGATTTTAACCTGCTGAATAGGATCATCAGAAGACCGGGGTCTTAATGCAAAAAACAGTTTACAGTTATTTTTGAAACTCAAAAATTTGGATCTGTCACCAAAGAATAAATCAGGAGTGGGAATCTTAGGTTCTAAGGCAGGAGTTTGAACAATAAAATTTAAAATACCCTGTACCCTAGCAGCAAGCTGATCTACACGAGTAGCTAATTCCTGAACATTCATGCTAGCACAAGTCTCTTCAGCCACCCAGAGATAAAGAGGGAGGAGAAGACAAAGTAGACTGAAGAAAAAAAATGGCTCAAGACCTTTCTTCCCTTCTTCTGAGATGCATTTAACTCATTATTGGCCAGTTGTACTGTTATGATCTGGTGGCCTAGAAGCAGCATGAGACTGACTCTGGAGAAGGTGGTCCCTGTACTGACCGCAAACCTTGAACCTAGCAGCACAACTAGAAGTAGCCGTGGGGGGTACCTAACACTCCCTAGACCCCTCGGCACAGCCTAAGATCTAACTACCCCTAAAGACAGAAACAGGAAACCTATCTTGCCTCAGAGAAAATCCCCAAAGGATAGATAGCCCCCCACAAATATTGACTGTGAGAGGAGAGGGAAATAACATACGCAGATATGAAATCAGATTTTAGCATATGAGGCCATACTAGCTAAAAAGAAAGAATAGAACAGAGTACTATGCGGTCAGTATGAAAACACTAGAAAATATCCACTGCAGAAAATACGGATCACCACATCTGACTAAAGACATGGGGGGTATATCTGCATCTCCAGAGAAATAGCTAGGCTGCAAAAAATCCTTCACAGACTAAGCTGGACAAGACAAAAACATGAAAATGCACAGAACTATAAGGTCCACCGCAGGTGGACAGCAAAAACAAAGCCAGGACTTATCTGTAGAAAAGCACAGCAAACTGGAGAGACCAGCAGGGAAGTGAATCCTTCCAGAACAATGGACAACTGGCACTGACTAAAGGATCCTGCAAAGCTATATACCCCAGTCAGTTTTGCAATTAGTAGATACACCTGTCCACTCCTGCAGTCCAGGCACAACTGCATTACCCTCTACAACCACCGGAGGGAGCCCAAAAGCAGAATTCACAACAGCGGTCCTGCTGCTGGGTTTTTGCCCTCCTTCAGCCCCCTCTGGACACTATGCTGACAGACACTAAACCTTCTTGCCACAGCTCGCATTGATGTGCCATCCTGGATGAGCTGCACTACCAGAGCCACTTATGTGGGTTGTAGAGTCTGTCTCATGCTACCACGAGTGTGAAAGCACAAATAACATTCAAAAGTGACCAAAACATCAGCCAGAAAGCATTGGTACTAAGATGTGGTCTGTGGTCACCACTCCTTTTTTGAGTGTGTCTTGATAATCGCCAATAATTTCCATCTGTTGTCTATTTCATTTTCACAACAACATGTGAAATTGATTGTCACACAGTGTTGCTTCATAAGTGGACAGTTTGATTTCACAGAAGTTTGATTTAATTGGAGTTATATTTTGTTGTTCAAGTGTTCCCTTTATTTTTTGAGCATTGTATATATGTGTGTATAAAGGGTAACGTTTCCCCTTGTGGAGAGTGACGTGACATGCCAGTGTAAGGTGGCTTATTCGCCGTGCAATGCTCCTCTGCGTAATTAAATTTGCAAATTTCTTCAGAGATAAAGAGTACTAGATCTCTATAGCGCCACCTGTTGGAAGCTGCTTCCAATAGGTGGCGCTATAGAGTTTTAGACTACTTCCACCCTGAAGAAGCAATTTGTATATGTGTGTATATAATCTTGTTAATCAGTATGTCTGTTGATACTCTTACCTTTTTAACCCCTTTACTGTTATGATCAGGTGACCTTGGAGGAGCATGAAAACTTTCACTGGAGTAGGTGGTAACTATACTGACCGCAAACCCTGATCTTATCACCGCAACTAGAAGTAGCCGTGGGGTGTGCCTAACAAAACTTAGACACCTCGACACAGCCGGAGGACTAAATACCCCTATAGATGGAAATAGGAATTTCTACCTTGCCTCAGAGCAGAACCCCAAAGGATAGGCAGCCCCCCACAAATATTGACTGTGAGTAGTAGATGAAAAGACACACGTAGGCAGGAAACAGAATTTAACAAATGAGGCACACACTAGCTAAACAGGAAAGGATAGGACAGGATACTAAGCGGTCAGTATTAAAAATCCTTCCAAAAATAACCACAGCAGAAAACACAAAAACTCCACCATCTAACTAAAGATGTGGAGCGTATATCTGCATCTCCAGAGAATCCAACAAGACCGAGAAAACACTGACACAGTCTAAACTGGACAAGAGAAAAACAAATGAATAGCACAGAATATAAGCACACTGCATGTGTGCCACAAAAACAAAAACCAGACACTTATCTTTGCTGAATTGACAGCTGAGCAGGAGAAGCCAGAAAGTGATCCAACACTTCAGAAGAAACATTGACAACTGACAAGGACTAATGAATCCTGCACACCTAAATATCCCAGTCAGAACTGCAATCAGCAGATACACCTGGCCAGGACTGTGACTCAGAGACAACTGCATTCCCACCTACAACCACTGGAGGGAACCCAAGAGCAGAATTCACAACACTTTACCCCACAAGGTGGTTTACATTTTAATGACCAGGCTAATTTTTATAATTCTGACCACTATCAATTTATGAGGTCATAACTCTGAAACACTTCAACAGATCTCACTGATTCTGAGATTATTTTTTCATGATAAAGTGTACTTCATGATAGTGGTAACATCTGGCGAAAATTTAGAAAATTTTGTAGTTTTCAAACTTTGAATTCTTATGCCCTTAAATCAAATATGTTACACAAAATAGTTAATAAATAACATTTCCCACATGTCTACATCAGCACAATTTTTGAAACAAATTTTTATTTTAGGCACTAACTCACATTTGAAGTGACTTTGAGGAGTTTATATGATAGACATTCTAAAAACTGGACACTTCAAGGTGCTCAAAACCACATTCAAAAAGTTTATAAACCCTTCAGGTGCTTTACAGGAATTTTTGGAATGTGGTTAAAAAAAATGAACATTTAACTTATTTTCGCAAAAATTTGCTTTAGACACATTTTTTTTATTATTTTCACAAATATAACAGGAAACAATGGACACCAAAATTTGTTCTGCAATTTTTCCTGAGCATACCGATATCTCATATGTGGGAGAAAACTACTGTTTAGGCGCACGGCAGGGCTCAGAAGGGAAGGAGCACCATATGATTTTTTGAATGCAAAATTTGCTGGTACAATTAGCGGACTCCATGTCCCATTTGGAGAGCCCCTGGTGTCCCTAAACAGTAAAAATCCCCCCCAAGTGACACCATTTTGGAAACTAGACCCCACATGGAATATATCTCTATGTGTGGTGAGGACATTGAATCCCCAAGTGCTTCACAGAAGTTTATAATGTTGAGCCGTGAAAATAAAAAATAAAAAAAATTTTGCCACAAAAATGTTATTTTATCCCCAATTTTTTTTATTTTCACAAGGGTAACAGGAGAAATAGCACCATAGAATATGTTGTGCAATTTCTCCTGGGCATAGTGCACTTTTAATTTTTTTTAATTTGTTTACTTCTTCCCACTATGGGACTTTCACTTTCTGCAGTCTGATTGCAGTTATAAGATATAGCAACGCAGGAGCATTATTATACCTCATATCCTGCAGACACAAGTTAGTTAGATCATGCACTGCGCATGATCGAACTAACTTTCTAGTGCCTGGTGACCCAGATGTCATCGTGAAGATATCAAGTCACCATAGCAACAATTGGGACCCGCGGCATCTGCGATTCAAGGGCAGAGGCGCTTTCTTCCCTCTGCCTCATCCCGAAATGCTGTGATCGTGTTCCGGACTGCCCCTGGCATTGAGTGCCGGATGTCCGCTGTCAAAATCAGCTGACACCCGGTGCTACTGTGCGCTAAAAATCGCCTGCACATATCCATCCGTCCAAGGTCATTAAATACCAGGCGACATGGACATATGGATACGTCCAGGGTGGGAAAGGGGTTAATATTTGTTTTCTTTTCTGTATTATTATATGAACATAATACTTTATAGAGGACTGGGAAGTAAAGAGCCATCAACCATTACTGTGCTAAGCTGTGCAAGGAATAAATCCTTGGCTGCTTGCTCTCTTCTAAAGGACTCCGCAATAACTCCTGTGGAGCTTGACCATCCGTAACTGTACCAAGAGCTCTCTTCCAGCATTGATTGCAATCTATTGTCACTTGTTACTCTCCAATATGATTACATACATGTACTGTATATGACATTAGCAGCTTTTGGAAGCTGCAGGCTTAGTGGGTCCTTTAAGCACAGAGGAGTTCAGAGCTCATCTTCCCAAAAGGTTCTGCAATGGTTGATGTATATTGTTGTTTTCAAAATCACTGCTATTTTTCCAACACTTTGACCAGCGAGATGTCCAGTGTGCCACTGTTTGATATACGGGCAAGTTAGAATCATTTTTCCCAAGCCAAAAACCTGCTAGTTAGCCCCTGCTTAGTGCTGATCAGTGCTCAGAACTCCCCTTCAATGTTCTTTTGTGATGGAAGCTCAGAGGTGCAAGGAATAAGAGGCTTATATAAAAAGCCCCAGCATCTAATCAGCAGTATTGAGGTTGTAATAGGCAGCTCGCCGTGCGCTGCTTTCACTGGAGAAAGGGGAAAATTGAGAGAGAACACAGACATCTGAGAATAAGTGAAACAACTCTGAATTGGAGATTTGGGGGTTGGAAAGGGATCCTGCAGTTTGGAAATTGAACTTGCTATTTCTGCAGATACGAATGCATTGTCCCAGATGCTTTAAAAGTTGCGAGAGATAGAACATTAAAAAATATATATTGAATAAGAAAGGCCGGCATGCCGAGCAAGAGTGGAAATGGAAAAAATGAAGTGAAAGCAGCGGGAAAACCTTTACTTTGCTTTCCAGAAAATAGAAATCCGTTTTGCTGTTTTTATCTTTTGTTGCCTTGGGACACTGTTGGTGTATATCTCCCTGTGCAGGGCAGAACAATGCTGACAACGCAGAACTACCACATCTGACAAAAGTCAGAGTCACCGCCGCTTATGGAGCAAATCTTACACTAATCTATTATAGAAGTAGTAAGTGAAAATAGATTGCTAATGACTTGGTATGTGACCATTATTATGCTGAGTAGCCTCACAACAAAGGGGGGAAAGTTTCAGAAGTAAACTACTGTTGACTCACCTCAACAACAGTCACATAGTTTTTAGGTCTCTGATCGCTATTTGGCATCCTTTTGTAAGGGCCCCTTTCCACTTGTGTGAGAAAAAAGCGGTCCGATTTACGGACCGAAAAAACAGATGTAACGTGTGCGATTGTCATGCGAGTGTCATGCGAGTGTAATGCGATTTTTTAATCGCATCATCCGTTTTTACATCCGTATGCAATCCGTTTTTTTTCTCTGCAACTATTTTTATACAGTCATTTACAGGACTATTACTGTGCCACAGAATGGTAAGGTATCCGTAAAAAACGGATGGAATACGGATGGTCCGTATTCCATGCGTTTTTTTTCTCGCACCCATTGACTTGCATTGGCGAGTCTCGTCCGAGAATCTCAGCAATACGCAGCATGCTGCGAATTTTTTCTCAGCCGACACAGATTTTTCTCAGTCCGATTTCGGCTGGGAAAAAAAATCGCAAATGGAATGTCACCTATTGAAAAACATTGGTCCGAGTGCAATCCGATTTTTTATAGGATTGCACTCGTCCGTTTTTCTCACAAGTGGAAAGGGGCCCTAATCCTGATTGATTTTCAGGGTACATATGTGATCCTCGTTAATTAATATTATTACCTACTGGGACAGATAGAAGATGCACTGTTGATTTAGAATCATCCAGCAACTATAGGGGTTAGGGCTCATACTCACATACGAGAAAATCGGATGAGACTCGCACGTCAACCGACACTCAGATCGGAGCGTGAGGCCGCATAGCAATACATGCAGCCGCACGCTCCGCTCCTCAGTCCCGGGTGCAGTGCTGGATATTGACGTGCGAGACTCATCCGAGTTTCTTGCATGTGCGTATGAGCCCTTAAGGTACCGTCACACTAAGCGACGCTGCAGCGATACCGACAACGATCCGGATCGCTGCAGCGTCGCTGTTTGGTCGCTGGAGAGCTGTCACACAGACCGCTCTCCAGCGACCAACGATGCCGGTAACCAGGGTAAACATCGGGTTACTAAGCGCAGGGCCGCGCTTAGTAACCCGATATTTACCCTGGTACCCATCGTTAAAGTAAAAAAAACAACCACTACATACTTACCTACCGCTGTCTGTCCCCGGCGCTGTGCTTCTCTGCTCTGGCAGTGAGCACCGGGCAGCCGGAAAGCAGAGCGGTGACGTCACCGCTCTGCTTTCCGGCCGCTGTGCTCACAGCCAGTGCAGGAGGAGTGCAGAGGAGCTGAGCGCCGGGGACAGACAGCGGTAGGTAAGTATGTAGTGTTTTTTTTTTTTACTTTAACGATGGTAACCAGGGTAAACATCGGGTTACTAAGCGCGGCCCTGCGCTTAGTAACCCGATGTTTACCCTGGTTACCAGCGAAGACATCGCTGAATCGGCGTCACACACGCCGATTCAGCGATGTCAGCGGGAGATCCAGCGATGAAACAAAGTTCTGGACTTTCTTCCCCGACCAGCGATATCACAGCAGGGGCCTGATCGCTGCTGCCTGTCACACTGGACGATATCGCTAGCCAGGACGCTGCAACGTCACGGATCGCTAGCGATATCGTCTAGTGTGACGGTACCTTTAGAATAGATTTAGCAGACAGGGAGTTGTTAGCTCAGCACCAAGGAATACTGAGAAAGTCGTTATTGTGTCCCGGACATCCAAGAGTAGGGTGTGTGCTAGAGAGTCTCCTGTCAGACTGAAATCAGACAAGATGTATAGACCAGTTCTTCCTGGGAAGCGATTGTTGAAATCATAGTAGCAGTGAATACAGTCAGGAGCATCTTTATTACCTCAAGATAATAAGTGAGAGAGCCACAGAACTGGACTCATCCTCCTCCCCCTAACTCACTGCATGAACATGTTACAGTTCTGTTAAGGTTAATACACTGTGTGAGGAGAAGTTACAGTGCCTTGCGAAAGTATTCGGCCCCCTGGAACTTTTCAACCTTTTCCCACATATCATGCTTCAAACATAAAAGATACCAAATGTAAATTTTTGGTGAAGAATCAACAACAAGTGGAACACAATTGTGAAGTTAAACGAAATGTATTGGTTATTTTAAATTTTTGTGGAAATTCAAAAACTGAAAAGTGGGGTGTGCAATATTATATTATAATATTATTTGGCCTCAGCAGGGAGGTACTACAACACTCAGGTGCTAGAGGAAGGCTACTGATTTCCACCTGGATAAGGGGACTCTGGATTTGCATCGGACCGGCCAGACTCTGCCTGCCCTGTGGTCTGGTGCTCTGGACTGTGGACACTGAAGCCTTCAGTAAAGGTAAAGAGACTGCAATCTTGTGTCCTCGTTCTTTACTGCGCCTCACACTATCCATCATCTACACTCTGGGAAGTCCTGGGGACATACTTCACCTGTGGGAAGGTATACCATCTAGCTGCCATCACATCACCCCAGCGGACCCCTAAGCAGCGTCGGTCACTCTGACCGAATACCACAGGTGGCGTCATGAACACTATCCCTTTAAAGACCTTTCCCCCATTTTTCAACGGACGTCACCTAGGGCCACGGACCGGGTCAGCCACCGTGACATCCCTGATGAGAACCGAAGGGCCCGGCTACGAGTACCCCATTGCCCTGACGTGGGGGCGATCCATACTCACCTTCCGTTGGCCCCCCGGATCCAGGAAGCGTTTACAGATGCTCCTCGCGCGCTCCGGTCTCAAGAGTGCATTGCGGTCTCTCGAGATGATGACGTAGCGGTCTTGCGAGACCGATACATCATCATCTCGCGAGATCGCATTGCATGGAGCAGTCACCGGCGCGGCGCGAGGAGTGGGAAAGGCCTGTTGTGGATCCGAGGGGCCGACGGACGGTGAGTATATAATGATTTTTTTTTTAAATTATTTTTAACATTAGATCTTTTTACTATTGATGCTGCCTATGCAAGTAAAAACTTGGTCACACAGGGCTAATAGCAGCGTTAATGGAGTGCGTAACACCGCAGCATAACACGGTCCATTAGCGCTGCCATTAACCCTGTGTGAGTGCTGACTGGAGGGGAGTATGGAGCGGGCACTGACTGCGGGGAGGAAGGAGCGGCCATGTTGCCGCCGGACTGTGCCCGTCGCTGATGGCGTTTTGCCACGACTAATCAGCGACTTGGATTTCCATGACAGACAGAGGCCGCGACCAATGAATATCCATGACAGACACACACAGACGGAAGTGACCCTTAGACAATTATATAGTAGATGGTCACCCTGAGTAAGATTTCCCCAAGGATTCGAAAAATAACTCATATTTCCTTTTGTATTGCCTTCATATACATTCACATGTTGTATGAATTCAGTATGGCTGTCACCATAAGGGTATGTTCATATGTGGCAAGAATGTCAGTGGTTAAAAACATTCATCTTATGGCAGGTGCAAAAGAGCATATTTTCGGTCCGTGTGCGATCTGACAAGACACATCTGTTTTTTTTATAGAGCTGGTCCGGGGAAAACAATCACAGA